>NW_026019950.1:0-748208 GCF_900185275.1 Solanum verrucosum | reverse complement strand
AATTGGGGCATCAAATAATTTTCAAAAGGAAAGATGCCATATCCCACATATTCATATGTACTTTCTTTGTCCTAGTTCATGTGACATTTTTTGAATTTTGATATTTAAATAAGTTTATTTTTGTTTGTGAATTTTTTGTATATCTTTGAAATATTTTTAATTGTCAATTATTGTGTCTTATAATACTATTTACGTAATTTATAAATATATAAATTTTATTTCAAAAAATTTGAAAATTCCATACACAAATTTTTAGACAAATTTAAATTATTTGATTCTCAAAAAATGAAAAAATATTACATAAATTGAGATAGAGGAAATACTAAAATAAAATACATCTACCAGTAAATAAAAGAGGAAAACGGGGCACCGTCAAATATGTAATGCAATGAATAACGTTGCTTTTTCTTTAAGTAAGAAGTGTTAAATTTGAATTATTATTTATAAGTATAATAAAATAAAGGAAAAAAGGTAAAAAAAAAAATATCCTTAAACTATGCAAAAAGAACAAAAATGCACTTTGTTTGTAGTTTGGTCCAAAATTATCCTTATTGTCAATACTTTGATCTAAAAATGCCCTTATTGTTATTTAATGGGTCAAAAATATTCATTTCCAAATAAATAAGTATTTATTTTCTTTTTAACCTATTCTTTTTTCTAATAATTTTTTTTTAAAAATTAGAAAATGTTATCTTACTTCAATTCAGAAATAAAGTAAAAAATTTAAAAATATTTCTTTATTTTTATAATTATGTTTAATCGTTATAAAATACAAATTAATGATGGATATATTATGATATTTTATATATGGCATATATTATATGTCAAAAGGGTATATGAAATTATTCTATTTTAATTGATAAAATGAGATTAAGAAGAAAAAAAATATTTCCTACATTTTTTTTTGTTAACGTGATTTTAAAAGAAAGAAAACTAGAACATGGTTCTTTAATAATATTTTAATTAGGAAGAAGATGTGTTTAAAAAGGAAAAAATATATATTTATTCAGAAAAGGGCATTTTTGACCCATTTAGTAATTATAAAGGTATTTTTGGACAAAAGTATTGATTACAATGACATTTTTGAACTAAAATATTTGATGATAAGGATATTTTTTAGCCAAATTATAAACGAAAGACATTTTTATTTTTTTCACATAATTTAAAAATATATTTAACTCTTTTTCCTAAAATAATTAAGTAATAAAAAGTGTTTCACTAAAATATAAAGCTCATGCAAACAAATATCAAACCTCCAATATGAAAAAACCAAAAAGAAAAGAGGAAAATGGTGAGGGGATAGAGAGGCACAATTAATGGGCGGGGACAGTTGTTGGGTAGGATGAGCTGTCCCTATTCCCCCTAATAGGACAAATAGGTCAAGTACTCATTCTATTCTGATTTTCGTGATATATTTTAAATTTCGAAATTTAAATAAATTTATGTTTTATTATAATTTTTTAATATATTTTAAATTATTATGACTTATAACACTTTTATATAATTTATAAATATATAAATTTTATTTCATAAAAATTAAGAAATTGATATTATTTACGAATTACGATAGATGAATAAATTATTAATAAACTTTGACTTTTATCATGTCTATCAAAAAATTAAATTACAAATGTTATGTGTACGACACGAAGGAATCAAGTCCTACGTAATACACTGGAGAAGTGGAGATGACTAACATTTATAGAATGCAAAATTAGATTTCAAGTGCAAAAAGAAACGAAACATTAGCATAATCGCATGAAACGAAAGAACTTTATAATTAGGAGAAGTCATATGTGAAAGTTGAAATAAATATGAAAACCAAGTTCATTTGAGATTGAATTTCTTGATTATGTTTCGATGAATTTTGGAGCAAAAAAACGAGCATTTTGATCATTACATTTCTTTTATAATATGTACACAATATCATTAAAGATGAACGTTATTCACATAAATCAAAATTTATTCCTAGAAAATAGTAGTTAGAGATGGCTCTCAAATTTCTTGCTTGACTATTCTTAAATTGCAACCTATTTACTTTAATAAAAGATTTGTAATAAGTGCTTGGTTCTTATGTTGTAACTTTCAAAATTGAGGTAAAATTTTAAAAGTGACCGTTATTATTAGGAAGGAAAATGTGTAAGGAGTTTTTTACGGTAAAATTTCTTGTGTTAATTATATTTTGCACTTTATTTTTTATTTTAGCTAACTGAAAAATCTGATTCTTCAATATAATGCATTAGATGACACTATGAAATAGTAACTAATATTTTTAAATTTATCGAAACATTTTATTATTTTATTTATAATATCTTTATAATTCTCAAAATACTCTACCCAAACAAAACTTTTAACTTGCTTTGTTCTTATTCTCCTGAGATATTTTGTAATTTATAATTTTTATAAATATAAATAAAATAAGGACACGTTAGTTATTTTAACAGAAAAACTGTTGCTCAACCCTAATTTTAATCAAACTCATCAATTTCTTATTATTACAATTAGTTTCAACAATATATTTTTAACAAATATACATGAGTGCTTAGTTGGTAATACCATTTTATCTCATTTAATATTTATCAAAGCTAATCTCATCAACTATTCCAAACGAGCTCTTAATTAATCTATTTCTTTGAAATCTCAGCCCATTACACAACAAAATTTTGTAATTATTTTCACTAACTTTGTTGGCGAACCTAAGTTGGTCGGGGACGTTGGGAGGAGGTGAAGAAGGACACAATTAATGTGAAGTGTCATTTGTACAACTTAATTCTACCCTAGAAAAAAAATTCTCTCAATTTTAAGATAAGGAGCTTATTTTTCAAAAAAATTGACCAACCATACCCTAACGATAAAAAGAAAACTAACGGGTTACATATTAGCTGTTTGCATAGTTAGGCAGATATTTTTTTGGCAATGTTTATAGAGTGATCGAATAAAGCATACCGATATGACTCATGATTGAACAAGAGTACAATTTAAAGATTGTTCGGATCTCTTTTGCACCTAACTAGGGTATATATAACAATAATGTACCTAAAAAAAGGTGACAATAATTCAACATGTATTATTACTCTTGATGTTGTTGGGGGATGGGGAGCTTGATATTTCACATGATAACTTTTTTATGGATGGGAGGAGGGAGACAATGTATATCAATAGTCAATAGTCTAACATGGGGGTACTCTAATTTGATTTACTATTCCCATTCCCCCATAAAGCTACCTCCCTCAAGGGAACATGAAATTCTCAATTTCAAATTATTCAAGGAAAGAAGAAAGAGAACCTTGAGAACTTTTGGGGATTGATCAGAGACACGGAGCCAGAATTTGAAGTTTATGGATTTAGAATTTTAGTTCTTTTAACTATGTGCCTCAGTAGTCTAACATGAAGCGGAGAGATAAAGTAAAACAACTAACTATAACTTAACTGAACCTCCATAAGCTCAGAAGGTATATTCGTGCGCAATTGAAAATTCAAACGAACCCCCATAAGCACGATGAGTACACAAAAGAGCTAATGTTATCCCTAGCTAAGACTAATTATATTCCAGAACTGAAATAAACGACCCCAAACTCGAACCACAACGAAGGCACCTCGAAGAACCCAATAAAATCATGCTATCAAGACTCAAATCCGACTAATAACGTTATGCCAAGACTCGAGTTACTAGATTTAGAATTTGTATCAAAGTTTTTGACTTGGGCCAAACTAGCTCCGCCCCTTGGATTGACATGGTGCTGATAGTGGTTCACTAAAAGTAAGATTTAGAATAAAATTATTAGTTAATGGAAGACTATGGACTAAACTACAAAATTGCTCTTAATTAGAAAGAAACTTGTGGAATAGTATATTAAACATGTATATTGCATATTCTCAACCTTGTTTATTGATCTACTCGCAACTTTACTCCACTGCAATGGACATATAAACTTGTGACTTATACATATTATATATCTCACACGTATATAATACTTCATTCGTCCCAATTTATATGACACTTTTGGATTTCAAGATTCAAACAAGTCTATCTTTGATCGTAAATTTTTCATATATCTTTTAATTATTTTGAATTGCCAATTACGTAGTTTACAAATATATAAATTTCATTTCAAAAAAATTGAAGATTCCACGCGCTAATTTCCGATCAAACTTAAACTGTTTGACTCTCAAAAAACGAAAAGTGCCACATAAATTTGGACAAAAAGAGTATATGACTCCCTGCATATATAACTTATACATGTATTATCTATAGTGTAGAATAATTTAGTAACCAAACAAAGTATTAGATATGCTGAATTATACGCAAGATTATATTGGTAACTAAACAAAGTAGGAAAACCAATGCTGAATCGACCCAAACCAAACGGGCCTTATAAAGTTGCAATTATATTTGATGAAAAATGGGCTTAGCTTGGAGTCCAAACATATTCAGTAAAGCTTAAAAGTTCTAATTTGGGAAGCGTAAATATACTAGAGTATATTAAGAAAATATTCATTATTTATAGCAATAACATTTATTTTTTTTCACTTGACCACTTTTAATATATTTATAATACCGTTTTAATACACATTACAAAGAATAATTTATAAAACACATATAATACAAGCTTTATTGATGGATAATACATTTATCACACATTTTAATACAATGTGTCAATTTCTTAACGAATATATTTTAAAACAATTATAATACATATATATTGCATACATAATTCACTTTTAATATATATTGAAGATTTATCATAGTATTGCTATGCATTGCTATAAATGGTAATAAATAAAAAATATCGCTAATATTAGTAATTATTTATTAAAAGATACTCATCCAAGTAATTTTTTCTTTTAACAGTTAGTTTATCCAATTAAATCGTATAGGTTAAGACAACGTTACTTACCAGCTAGTCATCTTCCTCTGTAAACAACCTACTTAGAGCCCGTTTGAATTGGCTTAAAAAGTAGTTCTTAAGTCAAAAAATAAAAAAAATCAAACTTAAATGACTTTTAAGTCAAAAAATAAAAAGTACGGAGATACCTACTTTTGATTTTTAACATTTTAAAGTCATTTTAAACATATTTTAAGTTATTTTTCATTTTGTTAAACACTCTCTAACTTATTTAAAGTCATTTTTGACTTACTTTAAGTTATTTTTATATTTATCAAACACTTCCAAAAGTAAAAATACTGATTTAAAAATAAATTTGATCAACTTTTAAGTCAATTCAAACACCCTCTTAGCCTATTCGAAAAGGTGGCTGCCCAAAGCCCAAACTCCTAAAAGAATATCACACCTGACTTACTATTATTAGAAGGATATGTATATTGTTATGAAAATTTACTAAATTACCCCACACAATTCTAAACTCACAATTTTTTATTCATTTTATCGATTCATATTCACGATTTTTTTTGTCGTCATGATTTTGGGTGTTGGCAACCCCCCTTCTTTTTAAAAAAATTACCTAAATACGCAATTTATTTGATCATATTCTCTAAAATTTCCTACAATTTTTTTTAAAAAAACTAAAATTTTACTCTCTTATTCTCAAATAATTACTTTACGCGTGTGTCGATCTGATACATTCACTAAAGAAATTAGTGATAGCTGTATGAGTTGTACATAGAGTGTTAGCTAGTCCAACTTGTACACTGATTAGTTACAAAGTTAGTTAGACTAATTGTTAGGTTGTTAGTCGGTTATGAATTATGATGATTAAATAAGTAGTTAGTCACTTGTATATATATCAGTATTGAAATGACTAGAAGCAATGCAGTTCAATTAATTTCCCAGATTATCTTCTCACCATTCTTCCTCCATTTCCAATGTAACAGTAACCATTAGAGCTAGATTAATTCACTCAACAATCACTTTACGCGATGTATCGAGACACTGAGTGATATATTCGAAACTGAGATGTATGAGACGTTGAAGGATGTATCTGAAACCGGAACACAATGTATTAGGACATTTTGGAATGTATCCGAATTCCACCAAATTTAAGGAATTTTTGTAATTTAAAATAGAGTAGAGATAAAATGTAATTAGCTCTTAACACTATGAGATTTGGGTAAAATTCTCCTTTCCTTCTACGACAAATATCGTTTTGGACAAAGAGGAGAAAGGAGAGTTAGAGTAATTTGGCAAAAGATGAAATAATAAAGTTTTTAAACTGATAAGAGCCTATCTATTAGCTAGTTAAATCATGGTTAGAATCTTAGTTAATTAAACTTTGCTGATTTTAATCTAGGGAAAAAGAACAAATATATTCCCGAACTTGCAAAAATGATATGTCACTATCCTTCGTCATACTTTTCGTTCATCAAAACCCTTGCCGTCCAATAATCAGTACACATTTACCCCTCCCACTAACGGAGAACTTATTGTGTACACGTGGCACAATCCTACACCACAACCCGAGTTGACTAATTTTTTATCCCAAATTTCAAAACCTACCCATAACCCATTTAACCGACCCGATTTACCCACAAATAAACTCTCTAAAATCCTAAAAAAAAATGAAAATCCTTATTGAATTCATCAAGACCCTAATAGTATCCTTATGAACATTAACATCATTTTTAATCTTCTTCGCATTTTGATAATCCACATACGACATCGCCGACAATGGGCGGTGGAGGCCGATACCCACCCCATCCGTTATTACTGTGAGGATGATAATAAGGAGGATAATGATTTTGATAGATTATAGATATAGTACCATAACTGGGCTGACTGAAATTAAAATGGTAATTCGAATTGGAAGGAGGCGGGTAGTTGGGTGGGGGAGGAGGAGTTAGTAAAGGATAAGGGTTTCGGGAAGGGGGAGGTGTTGTAGAAGTTGCAGGTAAGGAGTAGGTTGGGTGGGGAGGTGGTGGGGGAAGGGAAGGAAAGGGCGGAGCAATAGAAGAAGACGGTGGTGGCAACAGCGAAGGAGGAGGGTGGTGGAGGTGATGATTTTGATGCCTTTACTCTATGAAATTCCCATTTTTTCTTTATTGCAGGAACCAGATGAACAATAGAAGAAGAATTTTGCAAAAATCAATAGAAAAATTAGAGAAAAAGAATTACAGAAAAGAATAATGGAAAATGTAGGACCCACGTTAAGGGAAAATGATTAGTATGTTTAAGTTGTTGAAAAAATAATTTCAAAAATTAAGTTTTACAAAAACAATCCATTAATTAATAGGAGTATTACAATAAAATTCTTATTATAATCATATTTTTTAAAATGCCGGTAAAATTTATCATAAATAAATAAACTTTAGGATTTTTATTTAGGATTTTAAAGAGTTTATTTGTGAATAAATCAGGTGGGTTAATTGGGTTATGGGCAGTTTTTTGAAATTTGGGAAAAAAAATTGGTCAACCGGATTGTGGCATAGGGTTGCAACACGTGTACACAATCAGTGCTCTGTTAGTGGGAGGGGGTAAATGTGTATTGATTATTGGACGGCAAGGGCTTTGATGAACGAAAAGTATGACGAAGGGTATTGACATACCATTTTCAAAAGTTCGGGATATATTTATCCTTTTTCCCTTTAATTTATTACATGTGTCTCTCATCTAAATAAAAACTCGATAAAATAGAGACGATGGAAATGGAGAAGAGGAGATCCGCTATTGTCTGTCTTATTTGACGAATTCAACCATCATAAAATCTAATAATCCCATCAGACTTTTTAAGCTACGCTATTGAAAGTAAACCATCAAAGCAGGAGGACTATTAATGTGGTGATAACAAGGTACAATCTCCTCATTTATGCTTCTTACTTTTCATCTTGTACTTCCATGGAAGTTTGGTTTATATCCCCTTCCACGACTTTTTTTTTTTTTTTGGGGATCTATACACAGGTTTGATATGGCTAACCCCCACTCCACCAAACTAAAGATTGTACCCTCCATTATACAGTCTACTGCATCAGCGGAGACCATTGAGAAATGTAAAAGATGTTACGAAAAACTCTTACCAGGCTGAGAACCTATAAAAGAACAAGAGCAAGCAGCTTTCATGCAGTGTGTCAACCAAGAGACCATCCATGGCCAACTCTTGGTCCATAAGTAAATCCAAATGCAATAGACGCACAACGACCTTCCATATACGAAAACACCATATATTGCATAACCTTTATTTAGCTAACCATGTGAACGTACTGCAGAACAGGCTGTTCAAAGTTGTACAAAACAAAAGAAGACTTATCCCTAGTAATGTCACCATATGAAGCTGGTCTCAAGATTAACAACAAAGCTAATAACATTTTTATGACTTGATATTCGACATCTGAGTTCAATGCATAACAGAATAGTGCAACATTATAGATAAAAGCATAACAGATATCTATTAAATTGAATATACACACTAATAAACAAGCAACTAGGCAGTGATGTAAAAAATGTTAGAACCTTCTCCGAGATTGAGTATTTTCAATTGTGCCTCTTCAAACGTATCTGCATAGAGTGAAAAATGATATCTATAATTCAAATTCATCTTCAAGCTTGAGAGCCTCAGAAGCAGCTTCTTCCTCCTCGTCATCAATCGCAAAATATGGATTGTGTGCCTTAGGCCTGAAGTTATACCCCGTGAAGGCATAGAAGGCAAGTGTTGCAGCTTCAGCAGCCACCACACTAGTCCACTGATACCGATAAGATGTGATGGTCTCCAGAGCATAAACCACAACTCTAGTGAAGTATATGTAACATATCACGATAACGTAGTACTGCCTGAATAATGTCAACTTCATCAAATTCACAGCAGCTTTGCCATCAGTCTTAGCTGCCTCTCGCAAGTTCTTAATCGACCACACAATCGGAAACAGTACAGCACAACAACACACAATATCAACAAGCAGGAAAACCTGCTTCCATGTGTATGAATTTTCACTAAAGGGTCCAGTTTCATCAATCACAACCTGTGCAAGATTGGCCACAACTTGCAAAGGAATAACAATCATCAAAACCTTCTTCTCTTTATCTTGCAAGTAAGGCTTCAAAAATGACCAACCAGTTCCAATCAAAACTATCAGAGTGAACAGAGTAATACCCTTCAAGAAGCTAAATATATAGAACAAAACATCCCACCCATGAGCAGTACCAGTTTTCTTAATATACGATTTATCCTCAGCCTCACACAGCAAATTCAATGCTTTCAAGATCACAACAGCAAGCATAAAGAAATGAATTCCATAAACAGATAACCTTTTCTTGTAAAGTGCAAAAACCCAAAAAGACCCCATCAACACATAGACTACGAAAAACAAATAGTAAATCGCTGGAAGAGCAGTCTTGCCTGCCGACAGAAAATCAAGCTGCCCACCTTTCGGGTTGAAATTGTACATAACCGAGTGAACATTCATTGAGATCACCAAATTAGGCATGCAATTGGCAAAAACAAGAGTGAATTGATTCGCATCAGATACACTAAACGAAGTTGTGAATTGACGAGCAGAGGGTTGCAATTGATCAAAAGTGAAAACCCTTTTGACGAGATCTGAATGGAGAGTACACTGGATATCCCCATCTTGAAGTTGCTCAAGAACATGCTGCCAAGCTTCACGGGTAACGAGGAAGAAACCCAATTCGGATAGAACGGGTTCGGGTCCGGATTTCGGGTTGGAGAAGGAGATGTCGGTGACGGTGAGATTGAGACGGCCGAAATGGGTGTACCCGAATTCGTCAAAAGGGATGGTAGAACGAGAATCGGATCGGATCTGGGTGGATCGGATCTCTGCCACGGCGGTGGCAATTAACAGTAGAAAGACTAAAGAGAAAAGGGAAGAATTGTAGAGAGCAGCCATGTTTTGGAATTGAGTTAAGAGGTTTTGGGTTTAAAGGATTGATGAGAAGAGGAAGGAGAAGAGAAAGATCAACTGGAACTGTAAACTTTTAGTTGACTGAAAATGAGCAGGGACTTTGTGGTATTTGAGGTAGATTACAAGTCTACAACACAATAAATTCAAGATCCATCTTTGGACTTTGTAACGTGTAGCTGGAAATAGACACCATTAAGACTTAGCCAGCAGTTGGAAAATATTTACAAGTATTTCTCTAGTGTAATTATCTTCTCATAAAATTTATTTTGTAATTGGTTAGAGATATTAGATAACATTACCTCATATATCTTATGAAATAACTTATTCGAAATTTTGGGATTAATATGATGAAATACGTTATAGTAAGATAAATTATGATGAAATTAGTTATGTTAAAATTATTTTTTTATTGATTGTTTGGTTAGTCAAATATGCATGGCATAATTTTTAAGAATAAGTTGTTTGTTTATAAAAGAAGGTTTAAGGTACTTTTGTTATTTTACATTTTTATCAAATGATGATAAGTTATTTCAAATTAGTTTTCTAACCCACAAGTAGGGATAACTTATCCCAGTCATAATTATTTATCGTGGAATACGTTATCCCACACTTTGTAACCAAACAAAAAATTGAGGGGTATTACAAATTTATTCAAAGATATTTTTCTTTATCTGTCACACCAAACAACCCATTAGAGTTTAGTTGGAACTAAAGTGGTAGAGAGTAGTGTTTAAAATGTTTATTTTACCCTTAATGAAATAAGTTAAACCAAATAAATATTTATCATTTATTTTAGATTACAAATTTTAAAACTCTTCATTTCTTTCTTAAATTCTATGTCGAGTCAAACCACCTCATATAATATGAGACAGAGGGAAGTACACAATTGTCTTAATCTTATTGACAATGGTAAATTATTAATTACTCTATTTTTTTCATGTAATTATATCATAATTACATCTTATTGTACAAAAACGTAATTTCTTGGTGAAAAAACTTCCTACATAGTGATTGCACAAAATTTAAACTCGAGAACTCTTCGTATGAATGATTTTTTTTTAATTTGGTAGTATACTATCACTGAGCTTTTTCACATAACGTAATACTTATATAGTGAGTACTCCGTGATTAGGGGTGTACATGGTCGGATTGGTTCGGATTTTTCAAATATCAAATCAAACTATTTGTGTCGGATTTTTAAATCTATAAACCAAACCAAACCAATAAAATTCGGGTTTTTCAACCTCGGATTTTTTTGGATTTTTTCGGGTTTTTCGGGTTTTTTTTGGTAAAATATTCATACAAATATATAATTTACTTGTACTTCAAATATTTCTTTAGTCCTACCAAAATACAACTATCTAAGGTGTTTCTTAAGAAAATAACACAAAATATGATATGGGTAATGACACTAAAATATCCAACAAAAAACCAATAATAATGAAATCACGTAAAACAAATATTGCAAATTAACAAGTCATAACAAAAATGATCATAATTTAAAAGTACTAAATCATGCTAAAATAAGTTTAATAAGCATTAGTTAAATGACTAAATATTAAAGGAAATTAAAATTAGATTATGTGTTTGAATTGTCTAAACCAATGTAAAATCAAAGAACAAATATTCAATATTATTGTCATTCTTAGTGTTGAATTGATTTTCTTTTTGCATTAGTATTAATTTGATTTTGATTTAAGTTTTATTATAATTATCAACATCTGTGGACTATAATCTTAGACAAATTTGACATTTCATTATTCTAAGTTTCAAACTTGAAATAATATATTAAAAGATAAAAACTATGAAAAAGTATAAGAAATATTTAAAAATTATATCAAAGTATATATTTTTATGTATAAAATAAAATTTTAAAATTATATATATAATGTCGGGTTGGTTTGGTCTCGGGTTGATTTTTTTTGTTAAAACCAAACCAACCCAAATATAGTCGGATTTTTTTTTTCAATATCAAGCCAAGTCAAACCAACCACTAGTCGGGTTTTTTTCTCGATTTGTGATTTAATTCAATTTTCGATTTGATTTTCTACACCCCTATCCGTGATACTTGTCCTGGTCTTAAATGGCTCAAAATGAGCACGGCCGACAAACATATTATAAAACCAATTGTGGCATGAATCTAAAACACGTGATGTATTATTTTTACTAAGATATTAAAAATAATAATTGAATAGTCAGTATAAAATTATGATTAAGAAAAACTAACTTATTTATTAAATTTAAATTAAAAGAAAACATATATTTATTTATTTTTTGTAAATGTTCTTTTCTTTTGAAGAAATTGAAAATGTAATTTAACCTAAAACGTGACTCTATCTTTTGTAGTTTTCGTATATTTTAAAATAAGATAAAATTAAGAATATCTAATTTAGATATAAAATGAATATTTAAATACTAAGAAAAACCTCGTCAAAAATTACGGGTCTACAATAAAAATGACTCTAATTGGCGTATTCAATGAAGTGAAGTCTTAATTTTTTTTAAAAAACAATTTAGAATAATTTTGATAATTTAGGTAACAATTGATAATATTGAAAAAGTTTACAAAAATATAATCAATAAGAGAGATTTAAACATTTGTTTTGTTATGTAGCATACAATAGTTTATAGTATATGTTTATTCTTGTATTACAAAATATTACAATCAATTGAAAAAGAAAAATAAACTATTAAATTATAATCAGTTACAATATTTTTTTGAATTTATGAAAACAAAATATATATAAAAAAGATTACATAGTAAACGTAACTTTCTCTTCTAAATTTTGGCTTTACACCTAGCGTATGGATTATGTTGAGATCTAAATCAATTTTTCTACATAGGTTTTGTCTACATCGGCCTTATGGCCAATATAGGCTTGACCGATTAATGTGTATAGTGATACCCAACTCCCCCATTCATCTCCCACCACCCTCCCCTCTCATCCAGAACAAAACTCCCTTCCACCATCCTCTACTCTCATCCAGAACAGAACTCCCCCTTCTATCCCTTCTCTCAAGCAAACAACAATCAGAATCAAGCCCTTCCCTTTCAAGACCCACCAACCAAAACCCCCTACAGCCCTCACTACCCTGAACCCCTCTATCCCCTCCAACCAGAATCCTTTCCTAGCCCCCGTCCAACATTTACTTACCATCCAGCCACCCTGTGCTTAAGCTAACAATCTTGGTTATTCATATGAATTTGAGGGCATAATACATAAATATGACATTTATCTTGACTTCAAATTATAACTTTGACATTTAACTTTGATAGTGCACAAAGAGACACTTTAACTATCCAAAATTTAAACAAAAAAAACAGTCAAATATTTCAGATAAAAACACGTCATACACATATGCTTCTGACGTGGATAAGTGAACCACTTAGTTGCTGCCAACTAACTAAAATAAATACACCTAGATTTTAAAAATAATAAAAATAAATTATAATATAGAATAAGGTTAAGTGAAAACAAATTCATTTTTGGGAACTTTTTTTACTACCTTCTCCTCTTTCTTCTAAAAATAATAATAATCCTAATCTAAATTTCTAAAATTCATGCCCCTTGTATTCAAATCCAAGAAAAAATTGTTCAAGATATGTGCAGAAATTTCCTATACTTGAACGATTACCTATTCTTCTTCCTTAATTTAGTCAAGGTATTAAGGTTCAACACTTTACAAATAAGAATTGCATACTGTTGGTCAGATGTTCAAGTCAATATGGGAATCACTAGAGGAAACTAACGTTTTTATTTCAAAAATATTTCAGTGCAGCCCATAGATATATACATGACAATTAATTAGCTTTTTCTTCTTTGCTTTAGTTTGAAGTGTATTTGTGCTTTTAAGTTGTCAAATACTTAGTGAGAAAAAAGGATACTTTGTGTATTATGATTGTCATTACGAATTTTCGGAGGCTAATAGATAAACATAGAGTGCTAAAAATTGTTAAGTAAAATGGTGCACTTAAACTGTTTGATAAAATGTCTAAATGAACTTTTTCAAGATTTTTGTCAAGTTTGAGTAGCAATCTATAGCTAATCAAAATGTAAGGAGTCCTTAAGTGTGGAGTGGCTGATTAAGAGTCTTCGGACTTAGATTGCCATCGATTTTTAAAGTGTATGCTCATCCCATCTTGTTTACAATAGATACAGGGAAAAATAGAAAAACTTCATTATAACTTTTTTTTCACAATAACAAAAAATAATTAAATATCACTTGCAATTTGTGCATTTTGCAATGAACAACAAATAATGCAAAAAAAAAGGGGGAAATGTTGAAAAAATTAGAAAGAGAATAAAGTGAAATTTAATTAAAAAAATTAAAAAATATATATATAAGGATTGATTAAGGATTTAATAGTCTTTTCAATATTTTTTTTTACTGTTGGGGCCCTCGAATTTACCTCTGATGCGCCTAATTTGGGTGTATTTCACGCATTTTGCTGTAGGATTCGAGTGTTTTTTTGTTTAAGTTTTGGATAGTTAAAGTGCCTACTTGTGCAGTGACAAAGTTAAAGATCAAAATTATAATTTGAAGCCAAGTTAATAGTCCAATTTATGTATTATGCCTGAATTTGAGAGTCTCAATGAGGCTTATAATTTTATAGTTGAGTGAAAAAAAAACCCCTATGTTTTAAGTTGTAATAAAAGAATAACCGTTGTAGGAGTCAACTCACTCGTTGTAAGTTATTTTCATCTTATATGAATAATATAATAAAATGCATTATCCAATTTCATACCCTTTAAGTTCCATTAAGGAATAATTTTTTATTGTCAACTACTTTTTTCAATTATTTCTATAAATTGAAGTGATCTTTTTGATAATGTGAGATAGAAATAATACTAACCAATCACTTTTCCTTTTCGATCACATATTTATGAAAAAAATTGTCATCATCATAAAATTTTACTTCTAAAATTTGAAACTCTGAGAATGGACATTGATTGTGTAAAGTTTAGCCTACAAACATCTCAATACATGAAAACTTTAAAAAGTGTTCCACTCACATGGTAACAAACAATTATACGATTGAAGATGAAGATTATTAAGTTTTCCCCTTAACGACATAAGATTCTTGTATCAGTTCTACCTCTTGACGACGATGTATAAGATTGATCAAATTTTAAAGAGTCTATCAACTTGGGTTGTGGTGTAGTGGTGAGACTGTTTCACCCTTAACCAGAGGTCTTGAGTTTGAGCCTTAGGTTTGAAAAAAATCATGTTGGGAGCGCTATCCTTGAATGGGTCATGCAGTGCACGATTCAGATTTAGTCGATGCTCCAATATAGGTTCCGGACACCGAGTGGAAAACTAAAAAAAAACAAAAATAACTCTAATCATTAAATTCTTGGATCAGTTCTACCCCTTAATGACGGAATATAAGATTGATCAAATTCTATCAAGCCCGACTCATAGGGATCAATGATCATTATCAAAAAAAGACTGGCAAGCAAAAGGTATTTGTTGACAATGCCATAGCAGAATTTAACATTCATATAACTTGAACCAATAATCAATACTACTAATCTACAATATCATCATCTTCTTCACCTCCCAAACTCCTATAATTTCCATTACTTTTCCCCTTTCTTCTGTTCCTTTTCCGTACCGCGAATGGAAATTTGTTCATAAAGATATTTGATGATCTTTCACCAATAAGAAACAGAAAGAGAGGAGGAGTTAACGGACAAGTTTCCAAGCTTTGTGCATGATTTCATCGTCTATGTAAAGGCGCAACGACCACATGCTGGAGTAGCTTTCCAGATCTCCAGTTAAGGGAACAAACAATCTTTTCCTGTTACAGGCAAAAAAGGATTAAAGATTACATGCTTAGTTAACTCTAACCCAAGGGAAAAAGATTATTACCTGCATTGTGTCGTCACTTTTTAGCATGGAGTATACTAATAATGCCATCATTATTGCAATATTTACAGACTAGAGAGGATCAACAGACGACGCTCTGCCTACATTGTTATAAAAGATCACGCACAAGATCATGATTCCTTTAGATATTTTTTTTTCCTTCAAGAAATAAGCACACAGGAATGAACCGTGTCTGTATTAATAACTTAAATGTGAAATTTGAGTGAACATTACGAGTTAAAAGGCGAAAGAGTTGGTTTGGTCCTTATGGAATCAAACTTAATGGAAGATGAATTAATATGAAGATTTGGTAGGAAGATAATTAGTACAAAAAAAAAGTCAAGATAGTATCTTGGTAGGCGAAATTTAGGTAAACCATAAAATGGTTTCACATGTTTAACTTTGACATTTTTGACACATAGTGATGTCTTCCAGGAAGAATTCATTCCTATAAATAGGTAGCTCTTAATTCATTTTCAAAGCATCCTCTCACTTGCCTTCTCACCTTCTAAGACATTTGATCTTCTCTCTCGTAGTATTTCACTTGTATTCTTTGTAGAGTGAAATAAAATATTGGTGCAGTGTTCTTTGGTGGACGTAGGATCTTTTTGATCCAAACTACGTTAAATATTGTTGTTCTTCCTTATTCTTTATTTTCATGTTTTCGCTAACAAAAGGAAAAAAGGATCTTACTTCATCATGACAGGTTTCCAACGAATTTGTACCATTGTCAACATTTAGTTCCCCAACTTGAACCAAACTGCAATTAATCGATTGCACTACAGCTTCCGCTTCCTTTAAAAGACATGCAAGTTCATCAACTACAACCTTCGCTGCAATTAAATAAATTGAACTCCAAATCCAATTGGAAAATGTTCACTTAACATAAAAACTGTAATAAATGAAATTATTCTATGCAGGGTAATTCGAATAACAAACAAACCAATAGTAGCGCCAAATAAGCTCTGAGTAAACCCAGATTAACATTGTTTTCTGGGTGAGGAAGATCTCGCATAGAGGCAACAATTTCCTTTGTTTTCTTGATGAAGAAATTTGTCTTTGGGATGTACAAGAACAATATTGGAAGGCCCTGAAAATAATGGGTCTAGTGCTTATGTGCTCAACTCGAGGCAAGCACCAGGCCTGCAATGAGGGATGTCTCTTGTCGAGTTAAATCAATGATGTAAAGATAAAGAGTAGAAATGAAGCATTTAGCAGTGAAAGCATATAAGAAAATCAGATCAGGAGAGTACAATAATAGTCCTTGAAGAATTAATCAGAATTCATAGAAAGGAAAAATGCAAGAATAAACTGGAAGGTCTAGTGCAAGTGACAAATAGATGAAAGACTTACCTCAGTAACAAAATCTGCAACCGAGAGCATAATACAATGCGCACCACCTATAATTATCAGAGCCCAGAAGCACAACTAAAACATACCAGATTCCTGTTCCTATATTTTCTAGCTAGTTGATATGGAAGTGCATTACAAGCCAATCCCCACAAGATGCTGACTAATTTCACGTTAAAATTATTCACCAGAATTTGCATTGGACATATTCATAAGACAACACCACATATGCTGACACGTCTCGTATTCTAATAATAAAGCTCCATTCTGAGACAGATACACTAAATTGCCAAGCTTCTGCTCTTAGCAAGTACTCCTTTGTGCCAAAAGATTTGAGACGAACTCCAGGAATTTGATGCTTGCTCTAACACCAAAGCTAATGCAAGCAGCTCAAAAGAGGAACTATAAAACAGTAACCTCGTTAAAGAATAGCTAGGATAAGTGAAAACCAAATTTACAACAACATACCCAATGTAGCAAACCTTACCTCTACCTTGTGTGAGGTAAAGAGACTGTTTCCGATAGACTTTGCTACAAGCTAGTCCTGATCTTACAGATTACTACATCACCACATCACAGGTTCTAAAAAATTATTCAAAGACTTAAAAAAAAAAACAGGAGAAAAAAGGAGCTCTTGTTGGATTTTGATCAAACAAGATGATAGCAACACCAAATTACTTACCAGAAATTACCTTGAAATTGTTTTCATACGGCAACACCATATATGTTGACAAGTCGCAGTCTTGTAGAGCTGCAGCTTCCATTTTGGGGTCAATCCTCCCAATTCCCAACCTTCTTCCCTTAGCAAAGTGCACTTATGTGCCAAAAGATCGATCTTTGGTTGTTTTCCACTTAATTCTCAGCTTCAGATTCTTTTAAGAGTTGATACACTTGCAACAAGTGATGTAACCATCTCAGAATGATGTGCTTTTAGAGAATAATTAAAATGAGTTTATAAAAGAAATGTGTTTGGTATAGAGAAAAACATTTTTCAATTTTTCCACGTTCGATTAGTCAATTTTTTAGGAAAACATTTTCCCGTCCCCACACCCCTACCCCACCTCCACCTCCCTTTTTTGTCTAGATTATATTGAAATGCTTTTAGGATAATATTTTTTGCTTGCTCACTGAACATAAGGAATAAGCAGCAAACACACTTATTTTCCTTCCTAGTTCCTACCAAACACACCTGAAGACAGGCTAAAGTTTCTTCTAATCAAAATTGAAGAAAACTCTGAATCAATTTACATTCCAAATACAAGAAAATAAGCAGCAATTTCTAATGTTAGAGTTTTTCTAAGATCTAAAAAATGCGGAAGTCCATGCAGTTGAAAACTAGAAGATTCAATGGTACAGAAGCAATTAGAAACGTGGAAACAGAAAAAAAGTGAAATTAGGAATGACATTGTACCAGTTGATTGATGGAGTTATGAGAAGCAAACCAAACTCAAATTATAGAAGACAATAATAATTACTGCATCTGAAATGCATACAAATTCATTTCTGAACATAAATATTTGATTGATATAATCTCCTCAAGGGAAAATCAAGTATGGAAGTTAATTGGAGGAAAGAGGGGCTACAGAGCTCAAGGCCAAAATATATATGTAAATTTTTAGATTCATCAATCTGTTTCTCATATACCTCAATTTTTAGTTAATCTTTTTGTTTTGTTTTTAGTCCGTTTAAAAAAGAAATGTTTCTTTCCTAGTTAGAACAAAGTTTGTGTACTCTGTAATATTTATTATATCGGAAATGTGTCAAGGGGACGTGGACTCTCTCTGAGTGGGTTGAAGACCTGAAATGCGCATGGCCGACAGACAATAAAATAATCGCAGTATGGATCTAAAAACGTGCTGTATTATATTAAAAAAAAAACTGACAGAGACTGACTCCCTCATTAAGAATTATTGAACAACCAGCCAAAGCAAAGCATTAAATATTCTCCTATTTTGGTTGTTTCCTAAGTCATTCATTACCAAATACCACACTAATTAAGCATATGATTAGCTAAGGACATATATTATGAAACAACATTCTCAGGCGCCTCAGACCAAAAATTAGTTCTTGAACTAGCAGCTCAGTGTTTTAAGAGGTCAGAGATGTTCTTGTTTCTGGTTAACTGCCTTCTCTTCTTTGCCAATTTATTTGCAGTCTTTTCGACCTCATGGCCTCAAGATTCTGTTCATCTACTTGGGTTTCGGAGCAGTCTTCCAGAGCTCTCTCAACAATTGCTCCCTTGGAATCAGTCTGTCTCACACTGCCAATGGAAAGGTGTTTCCTGCTATTCAGACATAACTTCTCATGTCAAATCATTGATTCTAACAGACTTATTGCTACCTGGAACCTTGGACAAGGCCTTTCCTAATCTCTGCCGTCTTCCTCGCTTGGTCTCTCTTGATCTCAGTGGCAACCATTTCACTGGTGGCATCCCTGATATGCTCGCAAACTGCAGCCAACTTGACACGATTCTACTCAACGAAAACAGATTTTCAGGATCCATCCCACCTGAGATTTTCAAATCAAGCAAACTCATAAAACTTAATTTGGGTTTAAATCAGCTCACTGGCACTATTCCCTCTGAGGTAAGCCTTTCTACAAACCTTCAACATCTCGGGTTGTGGAACAATTTCCTTAGTGGAAATATTCCAAAAGAGCTATTTGATTTGCCAAACTTGACACATCTCCACCTCTACACAAACGAGCTGACAGGACCTCTACCCGACTTCCCATCCTCGTGCTCCCTTTCCGAGTTCTTTATTTATGAGAACCGGTTCTCAGGTTCTTTGCCAATTACCCTAGGCAATTGTCACAACCTTACTTCATTCTCTGCATCATCTGCTCATCTTGGAGGAGTTATTTCACCAGAGGTTTTTAGGGACCTTTCAAATCTTGAATTTCTCTATTTAGATGAGAACAACTTTGAAGGGGGAATTCCTGCGACCTTATGGGATGGGAGCTTACAAGAGTTAGCTCTTTCCTTGAATAAATTTAATGGTAGTATATCCGAAAAGATTGGTGGTTCTCTTCAGATAAATTACATTGATTTGTCAGTTAACAAATTAACTGGTCAGCTTCCAAGATCAGTTGGACGTCTGAAGAATCTGAACAAGCTTTTTCTGTATGATAACATGCTTAGTGGTTCATTACCAGCAGAACTTGGGAACTGCACTTCTCTTGTTGCGATAAGTCTCGCCACTAACTTCATCGATGGGGAAATTCCTCAAGAGCTCTGCAACCTTCACTCCCTAATAAAATTGCAAGTGTACGGAAATCAAATTCAGGGCCGAATTCCAGAATGCACTGGCAGAATAAGTGGACTGGCGGAGCTAGATCTTAGTGAGAACCGATTGATCGGCAAGATACCACCTGGAATTACAAATATGACGAAACTTGTGTTTCTCTCTTTGGCTCATAATAATCTAACAGGGGAGGTACCACCTAATCTTGGAAAAAACAATTTTCCTGGCTTATTTAAGGTTGATTTAGGTTGTAATAACCTCAGTGGACCAATTCCTTCTGAACTATGTAATGGCAACAGGCTTGGAGTCCTGGTTCTTGAAAACAACAGTTTTAATGGAAGCTTCCCAACATATCTAGCAAAATGTGAATCCCTCTATAGGGTAAAACTCCCCAACAACAATCTGCAGGGGAGTATTCCTGACTACATTGAAAAGAATGAGAAGATTTCTTACTTGAATGTTCGAGGAAATATGCTTGCAGGAAGGATTCCAGCAGCATTTGGTTGTTGGACCAATCTTTCAACAATTGATCTTTCAGAGAATATGTTTTCTGGTTCCATACCTGCCGAAATGGGGAAGCTGCAAAATCTTGTGAGATTGAACATTTCTTCAAACAGACTGACAGGAAAAATTCCTCTTCAGTTGAGTTACTCTGCAAAACTGGCAGAGTTGGATCTCAGCAACAACAATCTTTCGGGTAGAATTCCGAAAGAAATTGCATCATCTTTAGTACTGACAAATCTTCTACTCCAGGACAACAAACTTTCTGGTGCTCTTCCAGACACTTTCTCCTCCTCACAAAAGCTTGTAAAGCTGCAGCTCGGGGACAACTTGCTTGAAGGCTCAATTCCATGCAGCCTGAGTAAACTTACGGAACCTAATGTTGTACTGAATCTGAGCATGAATAAGTTTAGTGGTCAAATTCCTAGGTGTCTGAGCAATCTAGACAATTTAGAAATCCTTGATATATCAAGCAACAACTTGTCTGGCACAATACCGTCAGAAATGGACAAGATGAGGTCCCTTTCGTTTCTCAACATATCATTTAATAACTTTTCAGGGAAGGTACCCATTTCATGGGGAAAACTATTAAGTTCACATCCAGGAACTTCCCAGGGAAATCCAGGACTCTGCTTATCATACACTGAAAGTAGCAGCTGCAAGCATGTGAAAAAATCACAAAGAAACTGGAGGACCTTGGCTGGGGTAATTAGTGGTGTGTTTTCCGTGGCAGTCATAGCTGCGGCAATATACTTGCTAGTGACACGGATTCAGCACCCTTCCCTGCTGAATAAGCATCGGCTCGTCAAGTATGAGGCAGAAATTGAAGATCTGCCAGATCGTATAAATTTTGAGGACATTGTACGTGCAACAGAAGGCTGGAGCGAAAAATATGTAATTGGAAGAGGCAAGCATGGAACTGTTTATAAGATGGAATCTGCGAAATCCAAAAAGCTTTGGGCTGTCAAGAAGGTTGACTTAGCTCAGAGAGCATTCAGCGATGAAATGAGAAGCCTCAATTCTGTCAGACACCGCAATTTGGTAAGATTGGGAGGACACTGCACCAGACATGGATATGGCTTCATTCTAACAGAGTTTATCCCTGGAGGAACTCTTCATGATGTCCTTCACCAGAGAAAACCACCTGTAGTCCTGGACTGGGAGCCCCGCCATCGTATTGCTCTTGGTGTTGCTCAAGGTCTGTCTTACCTTCATCATGATTCTGTCCCTCAAATCATTCACAGAGATCTCAAATCAGATAATGTAATGCTGGATACTGAGATGGAGCCAAAGATTGGAGACTTCGGGATTGCTAAAACAGTATCAGACTCTGATGAAAACTCGACAAACTCCAAAATTGTTGGGACACTAGGATACATTGCTCCAGGTTAGCCACACGTTACTATGCTAGTCTTCAGTAATAATTTAGTTGGCAGATTACTTTTGATGATTTACTAAATTTTATTACTTTCTCCCCCGGTCCCCTCTCCTTCTCCTTGTCTGTCCATCAATTCAGAGAATGCGTACTCAGTTCAATTGACAGAGAAAAGTGATGTCTATAGCTATGGAGTTCTTCTACTGGAGCTCTTCTGCAGAAAAATGCCAGTAGACCCCAGCTTTGAAGAAGGATTAGATATTGTTTCCTGGGTGAGGAAAAACTTGCACAGAAGCGACAACAATTTCCTTCACTTGCTTGATGAAGAAATTAGTTTTTGGTACATAGAAGAACAATGGAAGGCCCTGAAAATGGTGTATCTAGCGCTTCAATGTGCTGAACTCGAGGCAAGCACCAGGCCTGCAATGAGGGATGTAGTAAGGTCTCTTGTCGAGTTAAATCATAGATGTAAAAGAGAAGAAATGAAACTTTGAATAGTGAAAGCCATAATCAACTTTTCCAAATTCCAACATCTTTTTTTTCTTTGCTTACATAAAAATTGAACCATTTCTCGATTTGTGTGTGTCATCCTTTCATTCAAGGGCTAAATTCTAACATAATCGATCCTGGGTGTTTCTGTTTAACTTTGTGACATCCACTGCAATAATATAGACTAAGAAAATGCATGGCGTTTCAAATCAATATATGGTAAAAGCAGTTTTCTCGTTCTAGCCATAGGCTCTTTTCATAATGGGCCACTGTCCTTATCAACTTTTGCTTGTTACTTTCTCCAGCTGCTCGAAAATCTGAACAGTTTTGAGGTATCAAATTAAAAAGAGAGTGGGAAAGAACAAAGATTTGCTACAAGCTAGTATTTATCTTATGGACTATGACAATATGGATTATAAAAGAAAATAGCACTTCATATTCAGCAGATAAAGATAAGCTTTTGTTGGATTTGGTCATAATAGTGATGCATCCACCTTACCAGTCTTCTTTGCATTCCAAACTTCCAGTGACTAAATTATTTTGACAAAAGAAAATAAAAAATAGATATGATGAATAGAAATGGCTTATGGACAATCATTGTATATCATGCACATGCAGATACTTAAAAATAATGTAGATAAACCTCAGGTATGGTTACCACAGGAGGAATGGCAAATACACAGGAAAATCAGATGAGAGAGTACAGTAATAATCCTTGGAGAATTATTAATCAGAATTCCGTAGAAAGGAGATATGCAAGAGGTGAAAGAACAAACTGGCAGGACTACTGCAAGTGACAGATTGATGAAAGACATCCTCAGTAACGAAAACTGCAACACCGGAGCATAATACAGGACACACCTAAATAATCATCAGGGTAGAAGAAGCCCAACTAAAACATTGCAGATTCCTGTTCTGGATATTTTATCTAGTTGATTTGGATGTGCATTACAAGCCAATCCCCACAAGATTTTGACTACATTTCAATAAAAAGTTATTCACAGAATTTGCATTGGACATATTCTCGCAGCAACACCACTTATGCTGATAAGTCTAAGACTTCTAGTAATAGAGCTTGCAACGCAGTCAGATCCACATTATAAAGAATCAAATCTCTACAATCTTTTTTATTAACACTATAAAGCCAACTTTTGCAAAAAGCTTGAGTTCTATAACTTGCTTACATTTTCTTGAAAAGAACTATTCCAACCAATCATGATACTGATAATTGATAAATATATCCCTACATGAATATCTCAATGTAACATATATTTGTCATTGTACCTACGTTATATGAATTATGAAACCTAGTAGTCAGGTTCCTAGACAATCTGCAATATATCCCTTAAGCTTCTTTTCACCTCAAACTATTTTGGTCAATCAATTTTTTTATACATGACAAGGAAACAAAATTTAAAGACAATATGATACACGAGGGTTTGCATATGATGAAGGATCAATGCCTAGTTGGGTGACATATGGAACCAACTAAACCTATTCCCAGAAACTTATTGAAGTCCATTGCCCAGATCTTCTTTCAAAGTGAAACTGAAATTTAAGAAAACAATTAGCTAGACTAACAAGGAAACATAAATTTAACAGCACAAACATGATTGAGGAGTAGAGATATTAGGAAGAGCAACAGTCCTCTCCCCGCACTCTAATTTTGAAATTCTAAGATAATAAAAGGGGCTGTCCGCTTATTAGAAAACTATACATTGCCCTTAAAATCCAATACTCCGTCAAAAAATAAGGCGAAATTAGGAACGGCGGTGGTACCTGAAGATCGATGGAGTCATCGGAATCAAAAGTAAATCGAAGACAATGCATAGCAGTAGCAACCATCCGCAGTGAATTGGGTGAAATAGAGGACACCAGAGTTCTGGCGGAATTTTTTTGTAATACATACAAGATGTAACCAGGCTTTGCGCATGAAAATCAAAAGGACATATATTTATATATACTACTAAATAGGTATGAGCACGGCCCCAACATTTATATTTTGTATTGTTTCCAATAATTACTTGGGTAAATCACATAAATATGCTACATTAAGAAAATATTTACTATCTATGGTAATATAATTTTTCTAACTAAATATAACAACTTTTTTAAATTAAAAAAATTGTACAGTTTATGTTCGCCAATTTCTCTGCCTTTTTTCTCTTCCTCCTCTTTTCTTCTTTTTATTCTTCTTCTTCTCGTCTTTTTCTTTGCCATTCTTTCTCTTCCTCCTTTCTTCTTCTTTTTATTCTTCTTTTTCTTTGAATTTTTCATTTAAAAAAATATCTTCAAATAAGTTTTTACCTATATTTCACAATTTTTACCCAAAAACACGACGAGAAGAGGAACAAAAATATCAAAAATTTGTACAAAATCATGTTTTAAAGCAGAAATTTCAAATCTCTAAAATTACAGCAACAAGAATTCACCATTGATGGTCATTATAAAGCTTCAAATTTTGAATTAATTATTTGAATTTTACGAATTAGTAATTAATTTGGATAGATTGTTCCTACAAATAATTGAAAACGACGTTTGGAGTTTATAACTCAATTTCAAGAAAACTTTGGTTTATCATTGATTTTAGGAGAAATATTAGATTGAAGCTCGAAAAGGTAAAGTTTATAGAACTGTATCGCAATTGTATTAAAGTTGTATTAGATATGTTTTATAATTGTATTAAAATCATGAACAATACATTTATAATACATATTGCAAACTTCACACCCTTTTTAGTGATATCAACCAAAATAATTATGTAACACACTTGTAATACATTTATAATATAATATAGGCACGATACATTTGTAATTCATATTGCAAACATCGCTTTTTTTTCTTAGTGATACAAATCAAAATAATTTATAAGATATATAGAATACATGTTTTATTCATAAATAATACATTTATAAGTACTACATGTTGCACACTTCACTTCTTTCTTAGTGATACCAACAAGAATAATTTAGGTAACACACTAATAATACACTTATAAGACATGCACAATACATTTTTAATACATATTGTTACCGTCACTCATTTTCTTAGTGATCAAAATAATTTATAAGACACATATAATATAAGTTTTATTCATGAGAAATACATTTATAATACATATATATTGCAACCGTCACTCATTTTCTTAGTGATACAAATCAAAATAATTTATAAGACACATATAATATAAATTTTATTCGTGAACAATACATTTTTAATATATATTGCAAACTTTACTCTATTCTTAGTGATACCAACCAAATGATTTAGGTAACACACTTATTATACATTTATAATACGTGCACACTATATTTTTAATACATATTGCAAACATCACTCATGTTCTTAATGATACAAACCAAAATAATTTATAAGAAACATAAAATACATGTTTTATTCATGAATAACACAAGTTTAATTCAGTTTATAGATTATTGTCTTGTCTTTCGTTAGTTACGTTTTTCATTTATTCTTAATTCTCGCTTCTACAACTTTAATATTGTGTAATACACTTTTAATGCAAATTTAATTCATTTTGAAGTTTATTATATGTTACTATTAGATTACTTGTTTAATTCATTATTGATATAAGTTTAATTCACTGTATATATCATTGGCTAGTCTTTCATTAGTTACTTTTTATATTCATGCTTAATTCTCTCTTCTAATTCAACTTTAATATTTGTGTAATACACTTTTAAATACAAGTTAATTCATTTTGCAGTTTATTGGTTGATTTGTTAGGATTGAATTACTTGTTTAATTCACTATTGATACAAGTTTTATTCAGTTTACATATCACAGAATGCTCTTTCGTTTGCTACATTTTCCATTCATGTTTAATTCAACTTTAATATGTGTGTAATACATTTTAATTCAAGTTTAATTCATTTGACAGTTTATTATGTTTCTTCATTTGTTACGATTAAATTACTTGTCTAATTAATTATTGATACAAGTTTTATTCAGTCTACGAATCATTGACTGCTCATTCATTTGCTACATTTTGTATTCGTGTTTATTTCTCTTCTAATTCAATTTTAATATGTGTATAATACATTTTTAATTCAAGTTTAATTCATTTTGTAATTTATTGCTGATGTTTCGGAACAAAAAAAATGATTAATTTGACCGTATTAGTTTACTTCAATTTATAAGACATGTATAATACATATTTTATTCATTAAGAACATAAGCTCAGAAATTATAGTGGTTGACAACTTAATTTCCAGGGACAAATAGAGAAAGAATGAACTCAGGAATTTATTCTCCCTTTTAGAGGCATAACGAACTGAATGTATGGCCGAAGATTGTGGATCTTTCAATTATAATATTAAAAAATTGACACCTTGCACATGGAGGCAAAAAAAGAGAGAAAGAGGGGACAGATAAAAAGGAGAAAGAGGCGAGACAAAAAACAGAAATCTAATAAAATATATAATATTGTTATATATTGTTATAAATGGTAATAAATAGAGAGTATATTTAAAATAAGTAATTATTTTTTAAAATGGATTCACCCAAGTAATTATTCCTAATTACTTTGGCTTAGTTTCTCTAATTTACTGTTGTTATCTCTATTATACAGCTTTTCAGACAACTTATAAGCTTCAGTTTAGAATAAAACTAAAAAAAATTATGGGCAAGTATATAAGCTTCTGTCTATCGGAGAATTGATTCCACTGGTATATAGTTTACTACTTACTGAAGCAACAAAAAATTGGTAAATAAGAACTTACAGTTGAAGCAAAAATATCACAAGCTTCTGCTGAAATTTCTTAACATAACATTGTATCATAGTAGTAACTTCATTGATTCTTCCAATAGTTATTTGGTCTTCATATAATACAAGTTATTCAACTCAAATGATACAAAGTGAATATTCATCTTGCATTTCACAAACGAACTTAGGCATCTTGTTGTTTCAAGCTTTGATATGATAAATAAATTTGTCACGGTTTCAGCTTAAATACATCAACAACCTCTGTACATTTTGAAACTGGACCCCGAGGAGAGGGATAAAGTAATGAACTCGCAATATGTCTTCACAACGAAGCCTGACAAACTGTTCAACTGTGAAGTTACCTCCATGCTTCATCATCATTGACAAATGACATTGAATGGGAAATTCTTAACTATTGTGTTACTATTCCATGGAATAAAAGCCACATTTCATTAGCAGTACATTCGGAGCAAGTTTCAAAGCTGCAATAAAAACAAAAACAAAATATCATATAGGACATGCATAAGCTATAGGGAGTGATAAGTAATATCTCACTTCTTTCTGAGCTACTGCCCCTTCCAGGCCTCCCATCATGCATGTTTGTTCAATTTGACTCCACGGTATTTTAAACTTTATCTAAACAATTCAGTGCTCTGACATTAATATATCAAATATATGCACAAACTCTTCCTTTGAGATGCTCGACATCTACATACCAGTCACAAGACAATAATGTGCATTGAAAGAAGGTACAAGTTGGTGATAGGGGAGACTTATTCCTTATTTTTGTCAAGCTGCACTTCACGAATAATAGTGAACCAAATTCAGTTTTCTAAGTGCAAAAAAAGCTTTCATACTTAAATGGATCAATGGTTGTTTATCCCACACACCTGCTTTAGATCATGGTGATCGTCATTGTCATTGAAATTGATATCGGCATCAAGTCCTCTAAATTTAATTGCAGCATGATATATGCCCTGAAATTAATATGGAAATCTAACACCATACAATCCTATTCCAGCTAATTAAATAGTACCATTATAACTTCGCTAATGAAATTCAAAATCTAATTACTATGTTGTTCCTAGCAGCAGTGTGTGCAGTGTTAAATCCTCCTATAAGATTCAAATTCTCGATAAAAAAATGTCTAACTAAAGCTTGCAGTTACTTAGAAACAATTCATGAATGAAGTATGAGAGAACTTTAAATCAGCAGAGCAGTTGTATATTAAAAATTACATTTGCTTACCCAAGTAGACTTGTTTCAGCAATCCATGCATGATATGTATTTCATATAAACTTCAGTTACTTTCAAGCTATATCTTCATGTAATTATCGGTATTTCAATAGAACAATAGTTTCTTCTGTGAATTAAGAAATTATATGTCGTTCAATACTGATTATTGGTGGAGACATAAAGGACTTATTCATGTGTGAAATGTTCAATGTATGACTTGATAAAGTTGGAAAAGTACACTTTCAGGGAGAATATTGAGATCAAAGGACCTCTTCTCCTTTGTGATGATTGGAACTCCTTAAGTGAGAGTGGCATCGTCCACATGTATACTGAAATAAGTGTAAAAGAACATGTTCCAAAGCTATGAGCTACCTAAAGGTGAAAAGACGGTGGATTGTTTCCTTCCTAATCTTCTCCCTACATGTAACTCCTATTGTATAAGTTGGAACCTTTTATTGTAGATTACCTTCTGCAAAAGATATTGTAATTAGGCAGATAATGTAACTTCAACAAAACGATTGTGTTAAATATGTCACAATATATACATGCAGAAATAAATCATGTTTAGCAATAATACCTACAAAGACGTTTGCAAGTCAAACCAAAAATAGAAAGAAAGAAAAGCAGACTTCTAATACTCTTTTTGCCTGAAAATTAAAAAATACATCTATACTTGAAAGCATATAGAAGTAAACAAACCTACATACTCTTCTTGTCTGAGAATTTAAAACAGACCTCTATACTTGAGAGCAAATATCAGATAATATCTTAAGGTATTTCTTTTTCTTCAGAATATTTTATAGGCAGCATAAAAAGTGCTCCTTACAGAAATGGAAAAATAAAATGCATCTTGTGCACTGTAAGTTAATTTTTTATACAACATCTTAATATCCCAAAAGTGAGTTAACCAATACAAATATCTACCAAGGCATAACCTATATTGTTAATAGCAAAATGATATGAGGACAACTTATTCACATCATAAGAACAAGAACTTACAAAAATATGTTTACAACATCACTATTCTAACCATTATCCAAGCTTAAGTGTTTTTTATTTTGTCAAATTCTGAAAAATGGAATGTCCAATTTATCATTTTCAATGTAATTGTAGTATCATTAGGATAGGAAACTATTTGGCCAGCTAATGTGCTATCATACTAGCCTCTCTAAGACGGTGGCCTATAACAAATATTACTGAATCAGCTTTTTCTTCACCACTCGTGGAATTACACTGGATATGTCAATGTTGTTCTCTCCAATTGCCATGTAAATTTCTATATTAATAATTAACATAGAGTTAGATTTTATTTACATAGCTGTAGTGATTCTGAAATGCACCGACATAAGCCTAATAATATGACTTCAGTCGATAATATTGTAAATCATTGTTAGAGAAAATTGCATAATAGTCAAAACATGCTACTACCAGTTCTATTTTCCAATGAAAATGGTTCCTACTCCAACTTCACCAGGCTTTCCTTTAGAACATACATCAACATTTCACTTAAATTTATGGAGTTCAGATTTTTCCGAAAACAATCTGAAGATTTTGTTTCACCTTTTTCAATAATGCATCAGATATTATCTATCTACATCCTATCAAAAGTTATACCAAAAAATATATAGTATGGAACACTTTATAGCTAACATATTAATTACTTCAAAATTTGCATTACACTTTGCCTTCAATAGTTTTCAACATATCACAAAGGGAATGCATTGCATCATCACTTGTTGAATGCTCTTAGACTAAAAAGATGATGCATAACTTTTGGGATGAGCAAAATGATAATTTTCCCTTGGTAGTTCCACACTTGAATGAGTCGAAAAAACTGACTCATCAGTTATAGTATATAATATATTAAACAAAAATGAAATCATAATGTAGAAAAATGGAAATCTAAATCTTGAATAATGTGGAGCCAAAAGAATTGGAGGGGAAAATGATAGATTGTATTTACTTTGACGTCTAAATGCCTCACACATATTAAAATGAAAATGCAATATAAATCACGAAACACAAAAAATATAGTTAACGTCATTATTTTCTCCCTCCAAGATTTTTTTGAGTGTCATTGAAATAATGTAGCGTATTTGTTGCTACATTTCAGCAACAATTTAAGTATAAAACAACATCAAATTCAAGGTTAAATCAGACAAGTTTGAACATTCCATAGAAGTCTACCAACTTCAGAAACAAGAAATACTCCACAGATGCAATTCATTAGCTGTACAAACATACATGAGATAAACAGTCAAATTTTAATGGTACAGGACATATTCTCTAAGCAATGATATTCCACACATCCCATGTATGCCATTATGATCTTTTCAGCGTGGCTATCAATCAAGATTCTCAATAACACTCCTATACAAAAATTAATCTGCAGATTTAAGAGACCTCAACAACAAAACAGAAGAATAGAACAAATAGAAAGGTGTACATGACACATCAATTTATAAGTATTTGAGAGTTGGGGATGGGAAGTTTTGAAAATACAGCGAGTCCAAAGTTTTTGAGTTCAAATAACTCATTTGAATCCTAAGGCTATATACAATGTCATCTTTTGATATTTCACTGTTTTGCAAGAAAACAAGAATAGAGAATGGGGATCAGTAAGATTGGGAAGATGATATGTTTCATATGAACATGGGATGTTTGGGGGATATTTGAGCCAAATTTGGCACTTACCCCCCTTGGCCAATCTATCAGATTTCACAAAAGACTATTTTATATCCATTTGCTTTTTCTTTGGTAAAAGGCACTTACATATGAACAATTCGACCTCTAAATCTGCACCAGAATTTGAATACCGACATGAATGTTGGTGTGAAATCCGAACAACATAAGTGTCTAGTCATAAAAGTAGATGAATGTAGTCATTTCAATATCAATTGAGCATATTTATTGGAATTTAGCAATCACATTTATGATTTATTCATAGAAGTGCAAATTTACCTTCCCTTCCACGACTGTGACATTACTCGTGAAGTTGTAGGTGACATCTTGATCAATTGAATCTTTGTTCCAGTGCAATTCCTGTTTATTATCCTTGACAAGAATAAAAAAAAATCAACTAATAAAACGTTCCCAAAAAGATAAATTGAATCTTTAAAACCAAGCATGCTCACATTTCACAGGGTTAAGACCCACAAACAAAAATGGAACAAGAAATCATAAAAAGGCCTATGCATCAAGTGTGTGTGTATATATATATATATATATATATATATATATATATATATATATATATATATATATGCACACACATATGTAACAAGAGTTGTAGGGTATTATCATCATAGTTAAGCAACCCACTCTAGCAAACAAATTGATAGTAAACATGAATACCGAGTTTGAGCACAAAAGAGATGAACAAGTTTAAGGAAGATGGATACCCAACTTGAGCTTGAAAAAGATTTGGGTAAAAAGTGTAAACGAATCATATGCTTAATACGATGATACCTGAGAAGATGAAGAGATTTGAGAGTGTGGTATGAAATTAAGGAAATATTACGTCTATTGTTTGTTTGGAATGTTAAAGAAGAAGACCGATGATTCTAGAACATGATATGTCGGTATGAAATTATCAGAATAATCTTGGTCGTCCTCCTCTTCATATTTCTATCTAATAGAAATAGAAATTATTATATATAAAATGGTTTATGAGCATCAAAAAGCAATTACAAACTTCATCTTAACATTCTTATTTTGTGCAATTAATAGCAACATAATTCTTAGAGAGAACTAACCATGGTAATTTTCTTACCGCAAAGGAAGATATCAAAAAATAAATAAATGAGCTCACAAAATTTTGTGAGTGTAGGTTTGAATGCATGAGATTTTTGCAGAGTGAACCGAAGAAGATGGACCAGACAGTAATTTATTATTTCTTAGGTATAAATGTGCAACTATATAATTTAATTTTGCATATATGTGTGAGGACAACATAAATCTTTACATCATCAATTATAAGAAAAAATTGGGGGAGAGAATTAGACAGAATAATAACGATGTCAAACCTATATTTTAGTGGTAAAATTTAGAAGTTTGAAAAGAACTGGAAGAAATTTGTTGCAAAATTGAAAGAAGAACATACCTGGAATTCGTTGTTGTTGGAGCAAGAGAAATGGAAGAACTGATTCTTGTGTTGAAAATATTGTGTCTATTTCGTAGTCAGATCTTAATGATGAACCCACTGCCTAGTGTTGGAAAGGCATATGCCATGATCATGGCTGATGAAGGGCAAAGGATGACAGCAAGCACACACAGTGTAGGGGGCATTCTAGAGCCTATTGCTTTGTATGCTGGAAGAAGCGATTATCAAAGGAAATCGCAGGTGAAGAAGAAAAATTGGGATAAAATTTGTGACTATTGTAAGATTCAAGGTCATATTAAGGAGAACTGTTTCAGATTAATTGGATACCCTCCTGATTGGAAATTCAAGAAGAAATCAGGACCAATAGCTAGTCAAGGCAATCAACCAAAAATGGCAAACAATGTGACTGATAAAGGACATGAGGCAAGTTATAAGACAGATCCAGCTGATGCTTTTGCACCTAGGCTCCAGGAGCAAAATCTGTATCATCAGTTCAGGCACATGATGGATAAGAAGGAACCAACTTCAAGCTCAGGAGGTTCAATTGGCATGGTTAATATGACAGGTATATCTTCTACACCTAATTCGTTATTTGTAACAATTGATGAAGTAAAAAAGGAACAGAGGTGGATAGTAGATTCGGGAGCCACATGTCATATCACATCTAAACTCTCTAGGTTGAGTTCTGCATACAGTTGTGTAGGAAAAAATGTGCAGTTACCTAATGGTGAACATACTTCAGTAACACATATTGGTCAATGCAAAGTTGTTAATGATGGTGTGCTGACGAATGTCTTAGTTGTGCCTACATTCAAGTATGATTTACTTTCAATCTCACAGTTAACAAGACAGTTGAGATGCTCAGTTAATTTTTTCCCTGAGTTCTTTGTCATTTAGGACCTCTCCAATGGGAAGGTGAAGGGGATTGGTAAGGAGATTGATGGATCGTACTACCTTTATGCTCAGAGAAAATGCAAAAAAGGCAGAAGTAATGGGATGGTATCCATGATACAACATTCAACTTCACGCAACCTGATTTGGCACAACAGACTAGGACATCCTTCTCCAAAGGTGTTAAAACATATATGTGGAGATACTGTTGCTGTTGATTTTAGTGCATGTAATAAGTGTACAATTTGTCCTTTTGCAAAGCAAACTAGATTACCATTTCAGACAAGCATGACTAGAGCTGCTACAGTTTTTGATTTACTTCATTTAGATGTTTGGGGTCCATATAGGACTGCTACTCATAATGGTTGTAGATGTTTTTTGACTATAGTTGATGATAATTCCAGAATGACCTGGTTGTATTTGCTGAGAATGAAAAGTGATGTGTTCCCTATGTTGAAATATTTCCTTATTTTAGTTCAGAATCAGTTCAATAGAAGTGTCAAGAAAATAAGATCAGACAATGGTACAGAGTTTTTTAATAGGGAAGTTAATGCTTTGCTTACATCTCTTGGTATTATTCATGAGAGTAGTTGTCCCCATACTCCACAACAAAATGGAGTTGTGGAGAGGAAACAAAGGCACATACTTGAGGTGGCAAGGGCACTCAGGTTTCAAGGTGGTATTCCTATCAAATTTTGGGGGGAATGTGTATTAAATGTTGTTTATCTTATAAATAGACTTCCAATTGAAGTATTAAAAGGACAAGCACCTTATGAGAAGTTTCATGGTCACAAGGCAAAGATTGATCATCTTAGAACCATAGGGTGTTTGTGTTATGCTACTAGAGTAGTGAAGCCTGATAAGTTTTCACCAAGGGCTGAAGCATGTGTTCTGATGGGATACTCAGCAACTCAAAAGGGTTACCTTCTGTACAGTACTTCTCAACACAAATTTATGGTGAGTAGAGATGTTGTATTCAGGGAAGATGTGTTCCCTTTTCTCCAGAAGATCAAAACACAACAACCATTATTCCCAGGAGATGCTGCTGTTAACCCTGCTGAGGATATGGATATGCCAATGCATAATGTTGATAATAGTATTGGCCTGCATGAAAATGATGATGATGACAGTAGATTACCTGAAACAAGAGGACCCAATGAGCTCCATGTTAGTCCCGAACATGAAGATAATGAAGTCACAGTCCAGGCAGCAGTAGAACATGAAGATAATGAGCTAACAGTCCAGGCAGAAGTAACAGGACAATCTTCCAGGCAATCATCTAGGATTTCTCATCCTCCAATTTGGATGAAAGACTATGTTGTTCCAGGATCTCATCATCATCCTTACTCTCAAAGCAACTATGTGTCTTATGATAATGTATCTTCTAAATACATAGTGTATTTGTCCAAGTTTTCTATTGATTGTGAGCCTAGAAACTATGAGGAGGCAGTAAAGGATCCAAGATGGGTACATGTTATGCAACAGGAGATTCAAGCATTAGAGGAAAATGGAACCTGGATACTAGTTCCTTTACCAGCAGGAAAGGTTGTTATAGGTTGTAAATGAGTGTTCAAAATCAAGTATAAAGCTGATGGTGAGATTGACAGGTTTAAAGCTAGATTGGTGGAAAAAGGATATAGCCAAACTGAGGGGATTGACAACCAAGAAACATTTTCTCCTGTGGTGAAAATGGTAACTGTGAGGTCAATTATAGCCTTAGCTGCTGCTGAAAACTGGAAGGTCTATCAGATGGATGTGTTCAATGCATTCCTCCAAGGTGATCTGTTTGAGGAAGTTTTCATGGAACTACCCAAGGGATTTTGCAGCCCGAAAAAGGATAAGAGTTTTGTTTGCAAGCTTGTGAAGTCATTATATGGACTTAAACAAGCATCAAGGCAATGGAATGCTAAGTTGACTGAGGCATTTTCGATTTCAGGTTATACACAAAGTCATCTAGACTATTCTTTATTCACTAAAAGGAGAGGATCAGGCATGGTGGTGATCCTAGTGTATGTTGATGACCTGTTAATTACAGGTAATGATGTTGGGTTAATAGAGGAAACTAAGCATGTGCTACATAGCCATTTCAAGATCAAGGACCTAGGGGAACTCAAGTATTTCTTAGGAATTGAGTTTCTAAGGTCTCGGAAAGGGAATAGTAATGAACCAGAGGAAGTATGCTCTTGAATTGATAGCTGAGGCAGGACTAGGGAATGTTAAACCAAATGTAACACCATTGGAGTGCAATATGAAGTTGACTAGTGCAGAATATGATCAAGATGCTGAAACTAATGATGGTTTATATGAGGATGTTTCTAGATATCAGAGACTCATTGGGAAATTATTGTACCTTACCAACACAAGGCCAGATATAGCCTTCGCAGTTCAATCACTAAGCCAATTCATGCAGAAGCCAAAGATGTCACACTGGATTGCTGCTTTGAGAGTGATTAGATACATCAAATTAGAACCAGGGAAGGGTCTGTTGATGAGTTCTGATTGCAAGCCTCATTTAACAGGATATTGTGATGCTGACTGGGCAGCTTGTCCTACTACCAGAAGGTCTGTCACAGGATTTGTCTTAAAATTTGGTGATTCACTCATTTCTTGGAAATCCAAGAAACAAAATACAGTCTCTAGGAGCTCTGCAGAGGCTGAGTATAGGAGCTTAGCAAGTTTAACAGCAGAGGTAGTATGGACTGCCAGTTTATTTCAAGAACTTGGAGTAAAGTTGATTGAACCAATTTCTATTTTTTGTGATAGCAAGGCTGCTATACAGATTGCCGCAAATCCTGTGTTCCATGAGCGTACTAAACACATCGAGATTGATTGTCACTTCATTCGAGAGAAAATACAGAAAGGCCTCATCCAAACCATTTATGTCAACACAAAGGATCAACAAGCTGATCTGTTGACTAAGGCACTGGGAAGAACACAACACGAATTTCTATTAGCCAAGCTTGGAGTATTGAATATCTTCAGTACGTCCAGCTTGAGGGGGAATATTGGAATTGGTTAGATAACTGAATCAATTCTATTAGATAGCAGTTAGTTGATCAATTTTGTTACTTAACGGACTAGGAGTTTAATTAATTAGTCTGTTAAATTATTAGTTAGAAGAGTTAGTTAGATGATAGTGAGGCACATGTATAGAATGCCTTATATAAATACTTGCATTGTAATTGATAAAGTTCAGTTTTGGAGAAGATGGAGTGTTCTAGAATTATGGAGAGAGTGTATTTGTCAGGTTAAATTTACTATTTTACCCTTGGTCGTCCTTGGTCTTCACCTTTCTATATATATATATATATATATATATATATATATATAGAATTATGGAGAGAGTGTATTTGTCAGGTTAAATTTACTATTTTACCTTTGGTCGTCCTTGGTCTTCACCTTTCTATATATATATATATATACTAGATAAGTAAGCATGTGCTTTGCACGGGCCCAACACAATTGATTATGTACTGAAGTTATTTTAGTAGCACATGCAATAGTTATCTTCATTTACTCGTTACTTAGATCATAGTTACAAACTTGTTTACAAAAATTGAAAAGTTAAAAACTAAATACCTATCCGCCTTGATATGAAACTATTTCTATCTGGAATCTTGGATAAATGTGGACCAAGATGTGCTGCCATGCCAATTGAAGTAGTCCGTAGAATGTTATTGTCGGGTGTATTCCTACTACACTTTAGTCATAATTCTACGGATTCTTCTTGTTTACCATGGTGCAATTCTTGAACTTGGCGCAACCATCTTTGCTCTAGATTACAAAGACACCTGCAGTGGAAGACAATGGGACAACACTTAGGCCAGATCTATGTATATATTCTATGCCTTCTGAAATTATAACTAACAAGGTGACAAACTATCAATTGTGATTTTCCTAGAAATAATAGTAGTAAGAATGTTACGTTTTCTCCTAAGCAGTGACAAATAACACAACACATGGTTCAAATGAGTCTTTATCTTCATTTCCTAAGATATACCTGAGATTTATTTGTCTGATAAGGGCATATCAAGTGCTCAAGAGCCTCATATCATTCAAATTAAATGGCTTTATTCCCCTCTAATTTCTATTATATCGAATGTAATTCAAATTTTTACTCTTAGAAGAATTCACAACTATCGAATGTAATTCAAATTATTGCTCCTAGAATAATTCAACTGGAGATTATAGATTCCCACTAGAAGAGTTTAGATGTTAGCATCATCTACTTGCATCTCAACATAACTACACATAATTGTAATTTCGGGTAACTAGTGCCAAGATCATTCACATCCCCGACATGAGCATCAATTTTCAAACATAATATATGTTCTTACAAATAAATTTGTTGATATTTAAGCATGCCATAACATTCTAGCCCAAAATTTTTAAATAGCTTGATGGAACCTACCATGGAGAACTGTTGCACATCATTTGTTGGCATTGAGGTAGACCAAATGCTTAAAGACTTTAAAAAAATCAACTCCTGCAGCACACAAATGAACATTCATATGATAACAAAAGATAGAAGGGCATATACAAACAGGAGCCGTATATACTCAATGCAATGTTTGTTGAAAGTATAACACTCAAGCATACGACACCCATTAATCGCTCAATACCAAAAGTTTGATATTTAATCAAGCCACTTTCATCCGATTTCAATTTACCTTTAGATTGTACCCTAATAAATAACTGGATTGATTGAGATCAAAGTCCACAGATCCTGTATATTTACATATTCTCCGGGTCACCTGCATCATCATGTTTACATTGGGCAAGATGTTTTGGCTAGTATTGGTAAAAAAAAAAAAAAAACTACATAAAGGAACTAAGGGTCAAGATAAGTACAAAAATTAAAAGAAAGGCCAAAGTAAGGTGCAAATAGGAGTACAACGTGGAGCTGAAAAGCTGCTATTTGTTACATCTTTGAGATAAATAAATCATGAAATGTAATCTCTCAGCTAGGACTCACAGTTTCAATAATAAGAATTTTGCAAGTGTCTCTAGTCGAACATTATATTTAAGAACCTGAAATTGGAATATTGACAATGTCTACCGAGTAAAATTCATATTTATTTGAGTACAAAAGGCATTTTTTAAGTGTTTACTAATCAAACTGGCAGTCGTGTATTGTTGCCTATTCTTCTTAACTATCTAGTATCACAAGTATACTGAAAATAAACTCAGAAAACAATCACATGCTACTATGCTACTCTACTGACCTCAAAGTGTGGTAAATACTCAGGTCTGAGGTATGCATGAAGAGCAGTATATGTATCTGAGATTTACAATTACCATTTTCCGTTATAACCAAGTGTATAGAATACAACCGTCCAGAAATTACCTCTTTCAAACTCGTAGCATTGTTCGACTTTCTCCACCTCGAGCAAATTCGACTTTCAAAGTCCTGTAAAATTCAAATCGTGCAACTACTACATTCCAACTGATAAAGCAAGAATATTAGATAACACAGGCATTGAGATTCCACAAGGCGAAGTACATTTTACGCTTTACATTACAGAGATGAAAATATTGCCATAGTATCAAAGTAAAGGAAGCTCTTTACCAAAATCAAATTAAAGAAGTTAACAAATCATTTAAAGAAAAAAGGAACACACCAAATCATTTTAAGAATTAATGTTTATGCAAAATCATTCTGATTAGTAAATCTCGAAATTCTCTTTTTTAGGATAAGGATATCCATATGGAACTTTTATGTTGAAGAAGAACAAATATTGTTGCTTTCTGAAAATAGTACAAAGAGATAAATAAGCAGCAACCACTTATCGGAAATTTCCTTCGTTGTACCGGGAGACTCATACTAACTTATATTGAATGAAGAATGTTACAGTGATGAAGAAGAGGGATGTTTCTAGACCTAGATAGAATTGTAATGGAAATGAGAAAAGTCAAAATATTTGGCCACAATGTTAGCTATAAAATTACCATTATGCCATTGATTGTCCATACTTGGCTTGGCTTTACAATATATCTGGCCACAATGTTAGCTGTGAAATTACAATTATACCCTAGGTCGTCCATACTTGGCATATAGTAGAAATAGAAAAAATAGATACTATTCCTATTTTTATTTTTTTTAATTTAAAACAAAAATTGACTTTGGGACTTCTTTTTCTACTATTCTTATATTATTTTTTTAATTTAAAACAAAAAATTATTAATAGCCTGGCAACTACCTAAAAAGAGATGAAATGAGAGCTTCTAGAACAATGTTGACTGTGTGGGAATAAAAGTCAAAACAAGAAATTGATTATATCCACTAAATTATAATTTTTTCCACTATCTCATACATTAATTACCATTTTGCCATTAGTCGTCCTGGTCGTCCTTGCTCCTCACCTTTCTATATAATAGAAATAGCTAGAATTGTAATGGTAATGAGAAAAGTCAAAATATCTGGATTAGCCATAAAATTACCATTATGCCCTTGGTTGTCCATACCTGGCTTGGCTTTTCAAAATATCTGGCCACAATGTTAGCTGTGAAATTACAATTATGCCCTTGGTCGTCCATATTTGGCATATAGTAGAAATAGAAAAAATAGATACTATTCCTATTTTTATTTTTTTAATTTAAAACAATAATTGACTTTGGGTCTCTCTTTCTACTATTCTTATTTTATTTTTTTAATTTAAAACAAAAACTGTTAATAGTCTGGTAACTAACTACCTAAAAGGAGGTGAAATGAGAGATTCTAGAACAATGTTGAATGTGTGAGAATAAAAGTGAAAACAAGAAATTGATTATATCCACTAAATTATATTTTTGCCACTATCCCATACATTAATTACCATTTTGCCATTCGTCGTCCTGATCGTCCTTGCTATTCACCTTTCTATATAATAGAAATAGCTAGAATTGTAATGGTAATGAGATTAGTCAAAATATCTGGCCACAATGTTAGCTATAAAATTACCATTATGCCCTTGGTTGTCCATACCTGGCTTGGCTTTTCAAAATATCTGGCCACAATGTTAGCTGTGAAATTACAATTATGCCCTTGGTCGTCCATACTTGGCATATAGTAGAAATAGAAAAAATAGATACTATACCTATTTTTATTTTTTTTAATTTAAAACAAAAATTGACTTTAGGTCTTCTCATTCTACTATTCTTATTTTATTTTTTAATTTAAAACAAAAATTGTTAATAGCCTAGCAACTACCTAAAAAAAAAGGTGAAATGAGAGTTTCTAGAACAATGTTGAATGTGTGGGAATAAAAGTCAAAACAAGAAATTGATTATATCCATTAAATTATATTTTTGCACTATCTCATACATTAATTACTATTTTCCCAGTGGTCGTTCTGATCGTCCTTGCTCTTCACCTTTCTATATAATAGAAATAGCTAGAATTGTAATGACAATGAGAAAAGTCAAAATATCTGGCCACTATGTTAACTATAAAATTACCATTATGACCTTGGTTGTCCATACTTGGCTTGACTTTTCAAAATATCTGGCCCCAATGTTAGCTGTGAAATTACAATTATGCCCTTGGTCGTCCATACTTGGCATATAGTAGAAATAGAAAAAATAGATACTATTCCTATTTTTTTTTATTTATTTAAAACAAAAATTGACTTTGGGTCTTCTCTTTCTACTATTCTTATTTTATTTTTTAAATTTAAAACAAAAATTGTTAATAGCCTGTCAACTACCTAAACATAAGTGAAATGAGAGCTTTTAGAACAATATTGAATGTGTGGGATTAAAAGTCAAAACAAGAAATTGATTATATCCACCAAATTATATTTTTGCCACTATCTCATACATTAATTACCATTTTGCTATTGGTCGTCCTTGCTCTTCACCTTTCTATATAATAGATATAGCTAAAATTATAATGTTAATGAGAAAAGTCAAAATATATGGCCATAATGTTAGCTATAAAATTACCATTATGCCCTTGGTTGTCCATACTTCGCTTGGCTTTTCAAAATATCTTGCCGCAATGTTAGTTGTGAAATTACAATTATGCCCTTGGTCGTCCATACTTGGCATATAGTAGAAATAGAAAAAATAGATACTATTCCTATTTTTATTTTTTTTTAATTTAAAACAAAAATTGACTTTGGGTCTTCTCTTTCTAATATTCTTATTATATTGTTTTAATTTAAAACAAAAATTGTTAATAGCTTGGCAACTAACTAAAAAAGGGTGAAATGAGAGCTTCTAGAACAATGTCGAATGTGGTGGAATAAAAGTCAAAACAAGAAATTGATTATATCAACTAAATTATACTTTTGCCACTATCTCATACATTAATTATCATTTTGTCATTGGTCGTCCTGGTCGTCCTTGCTCTTCACCTTTCTATATAATAGAAATACCTAAAATTATATTGGTAATGAGAAAAGTCAAAATATCTAGCCACAATGTTATCTATAAAATTACCATTGTGCCCTTGGTTGTCCATACTTAGCTTTGAATTTTCAAAATATCTGGCCACAATGTTAGCTGTGAAACTACAATTATGCTCTTGGTCGTCCATACTTGGCATATAGTAGAAATAGAAAAAATAGATCATATACCTATTTTTATTTTTTAAAATTTAAAACAAAAATTGACTTTGAGTCTTCTCTTTCTACTATTCTTATTTTATTTTTTTAATTTAAAACAAAAAATGTGAATAGCTTGTCAACTACCTAAAAAGAGGTGAAATGAGAGCTTCAAGAACAATGTTGAATGTGTGGGAATAAAAGTCAAACCAAGAAATTGATTATATCCACTAAATTATATTTTTGCCACTATGTCATACATTAATTACCATTTTGCCATTGATCGTCCTTGCTCTTCACCTTTCTATCTAATAGAAATAGATATAGCTAGAATTGTAATTGTAATGAGAAAAGTCATAATATCTGGCCACAATGTTAGCTATAAAATTACCATTATGCCCTTGGTTGTCCATACTTGGCTTGGCTTTACAAAATATCAGGCCACGGTGTTAGCTGTGAAATTACAATCATGCCCTTGGTCGTCCATACTTGGCATATAGTAAAAATAGAAAAAATAGATACTATTCCTATTTTTATTTTTTTTAATTTAAAACAAAAATTGACATTGGGTCTTCTTTTTCTACTATTCTTATTTTATTTTTTAAATTTAAAACAAAAATTGTTAATAGTCTGGCAACTACCTAAAAAGAGGTGAAATGAGAGCTTCTAAAACAATGTTGAATGTGTGGGAATAAAAGTCAAAATAAGAAATTGATTATATCCAATAGTTATATTTTTGCCACTATGTCATACTTTAATTACCATTTTGCCATTGGTCGCCCTTGCTCTTCACCTTTCTATATAATAGAAATAGCTAGAATTGTAATGGTAAAGAGAAAAGTCAAAATATCTGGCCACAATATAAGATATAAAATTACCATTATGCCCTTGGTTGTCCATACTTGGCTTGGCTTTTCAAAATATCTGGCCACAATTTTAGCTGTGAAATTACAATTATGCCCTTGGTCGTCCATACTTGGCATATAGTAGAAATAGAAAAATTAGATACTATTCCTATTTTTATTTTTTAAAATTTAAAACAAAAATTGACTTTGGGTCTTCTCTTTCTACTATTCTTATTTTATTTTTTTAATTTGAAACAAAATTATTAATAGCTTGGCAACTACCTAAAAAGAGGTGAAATGAGAGCTTTTAGAACAATGTTGAATGTGTGGGAATAAAAGTCAAAACAAGAAATTGATTATATCCACTAAATTATATTTTTGTCACTATCTCATACATTAATTACCATTTTGCCATTGGTCGTCCTGATCGTTCTTGCTCTTCTCCTTTCTATATAATAGAAATAACTAGAATTGTAATGGTAATGAGAAAAGTCAAAATATCTGGCCACAATGTTAGCTATAAAATTATCATTCTGCCCTTGGTTGTCCATACTTGGATTGGCTTTTCAAAATATCTGGCCACAATGTTAGCTGTGAAACTATAATTATGTCCTTGGTGGTCCAAACTTGGCATATAGTAGAAATAGAAAAAATAGATATTATTCCTATTTTTATTTTTTTTAATTTAAAACAAAAATTGACTTTGGGTCTTCTGTTTCTACTATTCTTGTTATATTTTTTAATTAAAAACAAAAATTGTTAATAGCCTGACAACTATCTAAAAAGAGGTGAAATGAGAGCTTCTAGAACAATATTGAATGTGTGGGAATAAAAGTCAAAACAAGAAATTGAATATATCGACTAAATGATATTTTTGCCACTATCTCATACATTAATTACCATTTTGCCATTGGTCGTCCTTGCTCTTCACCTTTCTATATAATAATTATAGCTAAAATTGTAATGGTAATGAGAAAATTCAAAATATCTTTCCACAATGTTAGCTATAAAATTACCATTATGCCCTTGGTTGTACATACTTGGCTTGGCTTTTCAAAATATCTTGCCACAGTGTTAGCTGTAAAATTACAATTATGCCCTTGGTCGTCCATACTTGGCATATAGTAGAAATAGAAAAAATAGATACTATTCTTATTTTTATTTTTTTTAAATTTAAAACAAAAATCGACTTTAGGTCTTCTCATTCTACTATTCTTATTTTATTTTTTAATTTAAAACAAAAATTGTTAATAGCCTAGCAACTACCTAAAAAAAGAGGTGAAATGAGAGATTCTAGAACAATGTTGAATGTGTGGGAATATAAGTCAAATGAAGAAAATGGTTATATCCACTAAATTATATTTTTGCCACTATCCCATACATTAATTACCATTTTGCCATTGGTCGTCCTGGTCGTCCTTACTCTTCACCTTTCTATATAATAGAAATAGCTAGAATTGTAATGACAATGAGAAAAGTCAAAATATCTGGCCACAATGTTAGCTATAAAATTTCTATTATGCCTTTGATTGTCCATACTTGGCTTGGCTTTTCAAAATATCTGGCAACAATGTTAGCTGTGAAATTACAATTATGCCCCTTGGTCGTCTATACTTGGCATGTAGTAGAAATAGAAAAAATAGATACTATCCCTATTTTTATTTTTTTAATTTAAAACAAAAATTGACTTTGAGTCTTCTCTTTCTACTATTCTTATTTATTTTTTTTAATTTAAAACAAAAATTGTTAATAGACTGGCAACTACCTAAAAAGAGGTGAAATGAGAGCTTCTAGAACAATGTTGAATGTGTGGGACTAAAAGTCAAAAGAAGAAAATGATTATATCCACTAAATTATATTTTTGTCACTCTCTCATACATTAATTACCATTTTGCCGTTGGTTGTCCTGGTCGTCCTTGCTCTTCACCTTTCTATATAATAGAAACAGCTAGAATTGTAATGGTTATGAGAAAAGTCAAAATATCTGGACGCAATGTTAGCTATAAAATTACTATTATGCCCTTGATTGTCCATACTTGGCTTGGCTTTTCAAAATATCTGGCCACAATGTTAGCTGTGAAATTACAATTATGCCCTTGGTCGTCCATACTTGGCATATAGTAGAAATAGAAAAAATAGATACTATTCCTATTTTTATTTTTTTTAATTTAAAACAAAAATTGACTTTGGGTCTTCTCTTTCTACTATTCTTATTTTATTTTTTTAATTTAAAACAAAATTTGTTAATAGTGTGATAACTATCTAAAAAGAGGTGAAATGAGAGCTTCTAGAACAATGTTGAATGTGTGGGAATAAAAGTCCAAACAAGAAATTGATTATATCCACTAAATTATATTTTTGCCACTATCTCTTACATTAATTACCATTTTGCCATTGGTCGTCCTGGTCGTCCTTGCTCTTCACCTTTCTATATAATAGAAATAGCTAGAATTGTAATGGTTATGAGAAAAGTCAAAATATATGGCCACAATGTTAGTTATAAAATTACTATTATGCCCTTGATTGTCCATATTTGGCTTGGCTTTTCAAAATATCTAGCCACAATATTAGCTGTGAAATTACAATTATGCCCTTGGTCGTCCATATTTGGCATATAGTAGAAATAGAAAAAATAGATACTATCCCTATTTTTATTTTTTTTAATTTAAAACAAAAATTGACTTTGGGTCTTCTCTTTCTACTATTCTTATTTTATTTTTTTAATTTAAAACAAAAATTGTTAATAGTCTGACAACTATCTAAAAATAGGTGAAATGAGAGTTTCTAGAACAATGTTGAATGTGTGGGAATAAAAGTCAAAACAAGAAATTGATTATATCCACTAAATTATATTTTTGCCACTATCTCATACATTAATTACCATTTTGCCATTGGTCGTCCTGGTCGTCCATACTCTTCACCTTTCTATAAAATAACTAGATTCTTAAGGCCCATGATACGGCCTCAATATAATCAATTATTAATCATTATTTGACAAATATTAAAAGGTATTTCTATAGCATTCTGATTAACATTAATTAATATTGATCCTAGTAAAAAATTTAGTATTAAAAAATATCAAAAAATAACCATCAAAGAATATAGTGCATTGAATGGTGTTTCTCCTTCCTTAATTAAATATCTTAATTTTGAGTTTTGGATATGAAAAAAATTCTTAATAGAGAGCTCTATATCTGAATGGGCAACTCCAATATAAATATCGAATACTGAATAAAAATATTAAATTAAATTAACCCAATAATATTTTAAAGTATAATTGATATTAGCGATGGGTAGATTCATTTTTTAAGTTGTAAAACTCTGAAGTATAATATTCAATTTATTTATTTATTACTATAAGACACAAATTTAGTAGGATTCGGAGTTAATTTGTCTGTTAGATTGGATTATATCTTAAATAAAAATCATGAATCATTATGTATTATCATCTTGAAATCTATCCTATTCATTTCAATTAATCTGTCGAATTTTTCTTTATAATCTATTAAAAAGTGATGTCCCTTTTCTTTTCTTAGTTCCAACTCCACATAACATATTTAAGATCACAAGATTAAAAGACATTTACTATATTTCACATATTTAAAATTTAAAATCACAAGATTCAAAAATCTTCCTTAATTTTTTAAACTTCATGCCAAGTCAATATAGAACAAACACATTGAAACAGAGAGATTAATATTTTTTATTTATCACTCATACATAAAAATTAGAACTAAGAAGCATGTTTCACTATTACATGAAGTTCTATATATGCATAATTTGTCTTAATGAACAAAATTTTTTTAGCATGATACAAATGTGTTTTTGGTTCTCTTTTTTCATGCACAATAACTTATAGAAACAAGTATTTTTGTTATTTTTATCAGTTTAGTGAAAAAATTTCAAACAATCTGAAAACATAAATGCATTTTCTCTGTTTTAAAAAAATTTATTTAGAATTAAATGCTAAATTAGCATGATATTTTAATACATAGATCATTCCATATCGTATTGATTTCCTCATCCAGATATTTTATCTTATTCCAAAATTTATTCATAATTTTTAAAATTACTATTAATCATTTGCTATTTTTGTCATCTCTTTCTAAATATTAATCTACTTAAATTTATTTTACTTCTCTAATTAATGTATTGATTTTTCATGTGTTCCGATTCTTAACTTCTTATTTCAAACAAAAGAATAGCAATATTAAGTAAATAAAGTAAACAATCTGATTAATCTTAAAATTTGAAATATTCTATTATCAAAATATTCTTATCATTTATGTACGTAAATTGAACACGAAAAATACTTATTATTTCTCTTTAATATTTGATTCGCAAAATTTTAAAACTATTTATTTAAAAATTTAGTTAGTTTCTTAGTTTACTTTAATTTCATTTAATTTATCTATCCATTTTATTTATTAATTTTTATTTTTATGTAAATATTTTTATTTTTTAATACATTTTAAATCATGTTTGTTTCTTTTTATATTTATTTTAGTGCAAAAAGTAAAGGTGTTAATGAAATATAAATTGATTTAATAAATGGGTCCCACCATTTTTAGATAGTACGGCTACTTATTTTTATTTTTTAATACATTTTAAATCATGTTTGTTTCTTTTTATATTTATTCTAGTGCAAAAAGTAAAGGTGTTAATGAAATATAAATTGATTTAATAAATGGGTCCCACCATTTTTAGATAGTACGGCTACTTATGATATTTTTATGCTTTTCATGATAGAAAGTAGGCGTGGCCATCATAATAATAGCAACTTGGTTGGGTAATCTGGGAAATTCAATAATTTTGCAGCAGAAAGTACAATTGTTTTAAGCTGATAATTTTGGTAAAATGGCAAAAGTGCCCCTGGTCGTCTTCACTCTTCTATATAATAGAAAAATAGATAGAAATATAAAGTTGAACAAGTAGACAAACGTGTCCTACGAGACATAATTCACGTAAGACGCCACATAGAATGTCGCATAGGACATGAATTATATCGCCGCGTAGGACGTCAAGTAGGACACATGTGTCTACTTGTTCATTTCTATACAATTTTTTGTGTCTACTATGCACATCCAAAATTGGAGGACACTGATGTCAAATGAAACCAAATTAAATGACATTTATGTATTATGCATTTTAGAAAAATATATTCATATTTTTATATAAAATTTAACCAAACACGACTTTAATTATACATTTTTTTAATAAAATAAAAACTATATTTTCATGACCGAACCAGATTAAGAAAGAAAATGATTAAAAGGCCTCGAATTTAAATTTTGAATATGAAAAAAAATCTCATTAAAAGTAGTAAGTACATTCAAAAATAAAGATGAACTCAAATTAATTATTTTATTTTTTTAAAAAAAAATGTGTGGTCTTGAATGCATAGACTTTTGAAGTGAGTCAAAAATGGGGTCCATGTTTTAACTTTGCATTAATTTCTTTTACTCCTCCCAATGTGTTGTACACGTGTGACAATGGAAATCAACAACTTAATGGTGGATAAAGTGGGAATTACATAACTTGTGGCAGGTTTTTTTGGAATGTTCAATACTCTCAATGCAAAATGTACAGTTAAATTAAGCTTGAAATTTTATTAAATTGACAAAAATACCCTTGGTCGTCCTGGTCGTCTTCACCTTTCTATATAATAATAATATCTCTATATTGGGGAAAAAAACTAACCAAATATTATACTATAAGCTATGTTGAATTTTATAATGATTGTGGTAATGATTGACATTGATAGTGGTTGTTAGTAATGATTGTGATGACATATGTGGTTAATGATTGATGATGATAATGGTGGTTGACAATGATGATAGTGATGACAACATATATAATTATAATGATAGAGGTGATAGTGTGATAGCGAATGACAGTAATAATTAACAACGATAGTATTTACGATGACGATTGTGATAACATAAGTGAATGATTAGTGGTTGGCGACAATAATAGTGATGATGGTTATTATTGCTAAGGTGGTTTATGATGGTGATCTGTGATTGTGAACAATGTGTAGTGATGAAAATTAATCCTGCAAAAATAAATCTTAATGGTATTAAGACACTGCTCAAAATCATAATGATTAAAAGCATGTTTAAATTTATTTATTTTATTTACTTTTAGAATAGTTTTGTAGTGTTCGATTAAAATAATAAAATAACATACGTACTTTTTAAGTTAAAATAACAAAATAAGTCATTCCGTCAATGCAAACAGGTTTTAAAATTTGTTCAGACCAAACAAGTACTTGAATTTTAATGAAAATAAATACACTTAATAATATAAGATATGAACCAAAAAAAAAAAAAAAAAAATCAAACCTACATTAAGCTACCAAAAAAAAAAAAGATCTACGAACTTTTCACCTTTTTGCTCCCCAGTGCAACCTGAACAACCCCTCCCTCCTGACCAAAATCGAGCATTTTATTTAAACCTTTTTCAGCTAAACGCCTATTACCCCTAGGGAGGAGAACATACCTTTCAATTGTATTGATGTAGTAACGTAGGGGTGTCAAATGAGTGGGTTGAGTTAAAATTGGAGATATTAAAATGGGTTGAAATAGAAATCGAGTTGGGTCTTGACCCGCCCAAGTTTACTTTGGGCTCAAATGAGTTGGGTTCAAATGGGCTAAAAATCAGGTTGGTCTTGACCCGCCCAATTTGACCCGATTAATCTCAATAATTTTAATATAGTGATATTTAACTTTTATAATTACAATTTGAATTTCAGCTCAAGAATTTTTAAAAAAAGTAACAAATTGATAGATAAATCATAATAGATGTTAAATAGATAATAATTCATACATTTAATATAGGCACATATCTTAGTAAAAAGTTTTAAAACGGGTTGAAATTGGAGATTGAATTGGGCTCAATTGAGGATTCTCTTAAAATGGATTAGGCTTGAATGAGTTGAGATTGAACCCAATTTAAATTATCTTGAGCCCAACTCTTAAAATTCTAATCAGTTGGATAGGTTACCTATGTTTGGGTTCATTTTTGACACCCCTATAGTAACGTATCACATAAAATATATAATGTAATATGACATAAACAATATGTCACACGATTTGAGCAGTGGGCAATTAAGGGCCCTGCTAAGTGCTACCAAAAAGAAATCCACATCTTAACTGTAAAATGGGGAGGATAATCTGAAAGCGATGCCTTTTTGGTGGACAACCAGATCAAAAAGACATCATTTTAGTCGCTCAACTTGTCAATTTTTGTGATAAAATTGTACAACGTTGAACTAATTAGAATAATATTTAGTTGACTTTGCTTTTTCACTCAAGTGGTGTATTAGATATTGCTGAAATTTGAAATTCGTCAAGACGCACTAGCGGCCACTTGCTAGTCCTAGTCGTAAATATATGGCCCGACAGCCATATATAAAAATATATTATTGCGGGCATCTCAAGAAACTACCATATTATATAAAAATGAGTATAAAGCATGGAGCTGAGACCTCATATTCATGGCCATTTTTTTAAGCACTATCGTCCACCTTCCCCAATTTTTATTTTTATTTTTTCAACACCTTCGTTTTCAATAGATGCTTCATTTTACCACCTATTCATTACTATTGACCTTTCAAAAACCAACTACTTAAAATAATCTCCTATATTCATTGTTCCCTCGGACAGTCGTTGCCTACTACCCCCACACGTATCTTTAAAAAACAGGCTGACCTCAACTTAAAACCTAAATAATAGTCTCAGGTTCCAGCCCAAAAATTAGTTTTTGAACTAGCTCCTTATTGGATGCAGCTTCTTTAAAGAAGTGTTGAAGAGTTCAGAAATGTTCTTGTTTGATCTTGTTCACTGTTTTATCTTCTTTGCCAGCATTGTAGCGGTTTTTTCGGCATCATTGCCTCAAGATTCTGTTCATCTACTTGGGTTTCGAAGCAATCTTCCAGAGCCCTCTCAACAATTGCTCCCTTGGAATCAATCTGTCTCACACTGTAAATGGAAAGGTGTTACCTGCTATTCAGACAAAACTTCACAAGTCAAATCATTGGATTTCAGAGACTTCCTTCTATCTGGAATCTTGGACAAGGCCTTTCCAAATCTTTGCCATCTTCCTCGTTTGGTCTCCCTTGATCTCAGTGGCAACCATCTCACTGGTGGCATCCCTGCTATGCTTGCTAACTGCAGCCAACTTGACACGATTTTCCTCAACGACAACAGGTTTTCAGGATCCATCCCACCAGAGATTTTCAAATCCAAAAGGCTTGTATACCTTGAGTTGGGTTACAATCAGCTCAATGGCACCATTCCTTCTGAGGTGGGCCTTTCGACAAGCCTTCAATATCTTGGGCTGTGGAACAATTTCCTTAGTGGAAATATTCCAAAAGAGCTATTTGGTTTGCCAAACTTGACAGATCTCTACATCCACACAAATAATCTAACGGGACCTCTCCCGGACTTCCCGTCCTCATGCTCACTTTCCCAGCTTCTTATTCATCAGAATCGCTTCTCAGGTTCTTTGCCAATTTCCCTAGGTAATTGTCACAACCTTTCTGCATTCTATGCAACATCTGCTCATCTTGGAGGAGTTATTTCGCCAGAGGTTTTTAGGGGCCTTTCAAATCTCGAATTACTCTATTTAGATGACAACAACTTTGAAGGGGAAATTCCTGAGACCTTATGGAATGGGAAATTACAAGAGTTGGTTCTTTCCATAAATAATTTTAATGGAAGTATATCAGAAAAGATTGGTGATTGCCATCAGATGACTTACATTGATTTGTCAGCTAACAAATTAAGTGGTCAGATTCCCAAGTCAGTTGGACGTCTGAAGAATTTGTACAAGCTTCTTCTGTATGATAACATGTTTAGTGGTTCATTGCCAGCAGAAGTTGGGAACTGCACTTCTCTTGCTGAGATAAGTCTCGTCAGTAACTTCATCAGTGGGGAAATTCCTTCAGAAATTTGCAGCCTTCAAAACCTAGAAACATTTAATGCATTCAAAAATAAAATTCAGGGCCAAATTCCAGAATGCATTGGAAGAATAAGCGGGCTGCAGGAGCTAGCTCTTTATGAGAACCAATTGACCGGCAAGTTACCGCTTGGAATTACAAATATGACGAAACTTTCATTTCTGTCGTTGGCTCATAATAACCTTACGGGGGAGGTACCACCTGATCTTGGAAAAGATAATTTTCCTGGCTTTGTTAAGGTTGATTTAGGTTATAATAACTTCAGTGGACAGATTCCTTCTAAACTGTGTAATGGCAACACGCTTGCAGTCCTGGCTCTTGAAAACAACAGGTTTAATGGCAGCTTCCCAACCTATCTAGCAAACTGCAAATCTCTCTATAGGGTAAAACTTTCCAACAACAATCTGCAGGGGAGTATTCCAGACGACATTGAAAAGAATGAGAATATTTCTTACTTGGATGTTAGACAGAATATGCTTGTAGGAAGGATTCCAGCTGCATTTGGTTACTGGACCAATCTTTCAATGATTGATCTTTCAGAAAATATGTTTAATGGCTCCATACCCACAGAACTTGGAAAGCTTCAGAATCTTGTAAAACTGAGCATTTCTTCAAACAGACTGACCGGACAAATTCCCTTTCAGTTGAGTCACTCTGAAAAACTGGAGGAGTTGGATCTCAGCAACAACAATCTTTCAGGAAGAATTCCTAAAGAAATTGCATCATCTTCAGTATTGACAAATCTTCTACTCCAGGACAACAAACTTTCTGATGCTCTTCCAGACACTTTCTCCTCCTCACAAATGCTTGTAAAGCTGCAGCTGGGAAACAACTTGCTCGAAGGCCCAATTCCATGCAGTCTGAGTAAGCTTATGCAACCTGGTTTTTCACTAAATCTGAGCATGAATAAGTTTACTGGTGAAATTCCTAGGTGCCTAGGCAATCTTGACAAATTGGAGGTCCTTGATATATCAAGCAACAACCTGTCTGGTGCAATACCATCAGAAATGGAAAAGATGAGTTCCCTTTCGTTTCTCAACATATCATTTAATAGCTTGTCAGGGAAGGTACCCAATACATGGGAAAAACTATTAAGTTCACGTCCAGGATCTGCCTTGGGAAATCCAGGACTTTGCTTAATAGACACGGAAGGTAGCAACTGCAAGCATGCGAAAAAATCACAAGTAAAATGGAAGACTTTGGCTGGTGTAATTAGTGGATGTGTGCTTTCCATGGCGATCATAGTTGCTGCAATGTACTTACTAGTGACTCGGATTTGGCACCCATCCCTGCTGAATAAGCATCGGCTCGTCAAGTGTCAATCAGGAATTGAAGATCTACCTGATGGTATAACTTTTGAGGACATTGTACATTCAACAGAAGGCTGGAGTGAAAACTATGTTATTGGAAGAGGCACGCATGGAACTGTTTATAAGATGGAATCTGCCAAATCCAATAAACTTTGGGCTGTCAAGAAGGTAGACTTAGCTCAGAGAGCATTCAATGATGAAATGAGAAGCCTAAATTCTGTCAGACACCGCAATTTGGTAAGATTGGGAGGATATTGCATGAGACATGGATATGGCTTCATTCTAACAGAATTTATACCTGGAGGGACTCTTCATGATGTCCTTCACCAGAGAAAACCACCTGTAGTCTTGGACTGGAAGTCCCGCCATTGTATTGCTCTTGGTATTGCTCAAGGTCTATCATACCTTCACCACGATTCGGTGCCTCAAATCATTCACAGAGATCTCAAATCAGATAATGTAATGCTGGATTCTGAGATGGTGCCAAAGATTGGCGATTTCGGGATTGCTAAAATGGTATCAGATGAAGAAAATTCGACGAACTCCAATATTGTTGGGACTCTAGGATACATTGCTCCAGGTTAGCCACACGTTACTATGCTAGTCTTCAGTAATAATTTAGTTGGCAGATTACTTTTGATGATTTACTAAATTTTATTACTTTCTCCCCCGGTCCCCCCTCCTTCTCCTTGTCTGTCCATCAATTCAGAGAATGCGTACTCAGTTCAATTGACAGAGAAAAGTGATGTCTATAGCTATGGAGTTCTTCTACTGGAGCTCTTCTGCAGAAAAATGCCAGTAGATCCCAGCTTTGAAGAAGGATTAGACATTGTTTTCTGGGTGAGGAAAAACTTGCAGAGAAGCAACAATTTCCTTAGTTTTCTTGATGAAGAAATTAGGCTCTGGAATGTAGAAGAACAATGGAAGGCCCTGAAAATAGTGGATTTGGCGCTTCAATGTGCTCAACTTGAGGCAAGCACCAGGCCTGCAATGAGGGATGTAGTAAGGTCTCTTGTCGAGTTATGAAGAGAGGAATGCAAGATGATTTGAAGGCAGGTGCAGTTCAATCCAGAAGATCAAGAGCTCCTGCATTTCTCTTCTTTATTTTTGGTGTAAAGAACAGTTAGTTGATGATGTTGAATCATTACTAGACTCTATGGCCTCTTTGTAAGTTTTGTTTGAGGCTGTATCTGTAGATATAATATACCAGGTCTTTATTAGGGTGCTGATGAATATAACATGTTACCAAATTCAAAAAGAGAATAGATGTAAAGATAAGTAATGAAACTTTTAGTAGTGAAACCTGTGATCAACTTTCCAAATTCCAACATCTCATTTTTTTCTTTTTTTGCTTACATAAAAAAATTGGACAAAGAAAATACATGATGTTTCAGTTTAACAAAATCGTGATCTTGGGTTTTTCAGTTTAACTTTGTGACATCCAATGTAGCAACATAGACTAAGAAAATGCATGATGTTTCAAATCAATTTTTGGTAAAAGCAATTTTCACCTTCTAGCCATAGCTCTTTTCATCATGGATCACTATCCGTAATCAGTTTTTGCTTATTACTTTCTCCAGCTTCTCCAAAATCTGAACAGTTTTCAGGTATCACAATTAAAATGAGAGTGTGAAGGAACAAGGCTTTGCTACAAGCTAGTCCTTATCTTATGGACTATAACATTCCGGATTATAAATGAAATCAAAAGAACAACCCCCACCCAAAAAGATAAGCTTTTGTTGAATTTGGTCGTACTAATGATGGTTCCTGCGAAAGAGTGCAGAAGACCTCCGCCTTACCGGTTTTTCTTTGTGTTCCAAACTTGCAGTAGCAGAATTATTTGCAGAAAATATAGATATGATGAATAGAAATGGCTTGTGGACAATCATTGTATTTCAAACAAATACAGATATTCAAATAAGATAGATATAACTCAGATATGAGTTACCAACAGGACTTCTAACAAGACTTAACAGACGAATGGCAAATACATAGGAATATCAGATCAGGAGAGTAAAATAATAGTCCTTGAAGAATTGATCAGAATTCAGTAGAAAGGAAATATGAAAGAAGTGCAAGAATAAACTGGAAGAAATACTCTGCAGGTGACAAATAGATGAAAGACATACCTCAGTTACGAAAACTGCAACACCCGAGCACAATACGATGCGCACCTAAATAATCATCCAAGTAGGAGAAGCCCAACTTAAATGTCCCAGATTCCTTTTTCGTATTTTTTATGTAGTTGACTTGGATGTGCATTACAAGACAACTGTCACAAGATTTTGAGAATTTTTCATGTTAAAATATCCACCAGAATTTGCATCGGATATATTCACATGGCACCACATATGCTGACAAAGCTCAGACTTATAATAATAGAGATTCCATTCTGAGACAGATCCACTAAATTCCCAAGTTTCTGCTCTTAGCAAGTGCAGCACCATCACATATGATGATAAGTCTAGGACCTCTAGTAATAAAGCTTCCCTTCTGAGCCAAATCCACAAAATTCCGAAGCTTCTGCTCTTAGCAAGTGCACTTTTGTGCAAGACGATTAGAGACAAACTCCAGGAATTTGGTGCTTGCTCTAATACCAAAGTTACAAGCAGCTCAAAAGAGAAAATACAAAACACTAAACCACATTAAAGAAAAGCTAGGAAGCTAAAACCAAAATTGAAGAAGAAAAAGTTCCACACTGTTTCTCTTAACAGAACAGGTGAAATTTCTCATAAAGAGCTGATCATATCCTACATCCAATCACTTTACTGAAGTTAGAGTACAGATAAATGTTTGAAAACCCTAGTGTCCAAAGATAGGGACAATAGAAATATGAAGCTGTAAAATGCTCCAAGAAAAAATAATTAAATTACTGAGAGGATTTCCAAAATAGCCTCGAGGTAAAATATTTATACAACGTTAAACTTGTCTGCTTCCTCAGTCTAATAAAGCAGAGTTCAGGAGTTTTACTTTGAAGAGACCGAACAAATTTAGAGAACTACTCCATTACTGGCTATGTAACCTATGGCTAACTAGATTAAATTAGAAGCTCAATGTGCATAGACGTGGTGTTCTTGGGTTATACTTAAGACCAGCTAACTTGAAGAAGAATTCATTAGTATACATGGTTACGGACTGAAGCACAGTGCAACAGGATAATATTTTCAACTTAAGTAAGAAATTACCATTAGAAAGATAGGATGTCCTTGATCACATCATACAGAATTAGATACCTAATGGAGCTTGCATGTCTGTTTAATTAACACTAAACAATGTTAAGTATTGCAAAATGCTCAAGTTCACAATTTTATTTATATCCTCTCCACTTGAATATTTTCATGCAACATATTTTTGTCATTTGGATATATATATGTTGAATGAAATTAAGGAACCTAAAAGTCAGTTCACCAGACAATCTATAATCAGTTATGTACCACATCTTTTTACCTAATACATTTTTTGTCAATCAACACCACTATTTATACCCTATACTACATATCAAAGGGACAAGATGAAGTTTGCAAGGATCAATGCCTAGTTTATACTCAGCATACAAATAAAGCTCATATAAGAAACAAAACTAACTAAACCTCTTTTCATCTCCCAAATATAGTTTGAGCAATAAAATAGAGAGATGGAAAAGTATTATTTGATCGCGAAATTATGAACCACAATAGATTGTGGCAGCAACACCAGACCTCAGTCACAGTCATACTAAGTCATCTACTTTGTTGTTTTCACATACTTTTCTGCTTCAATTTTAATCAAAAGCCGAATGCTGATAGCCTGATATGCATTCAACTACAGATGTATGGATCCTTTTTTTTTTTTTGATGACAAGGGAAACCCGCAGTCGCTACCCTTTGGGTGCGCACAGGGTAAAACTCCCGCTCATATGCAATAGCTCGCAAATCACATATGAGAGGTAACATGTGGATGCGCACAGGGTAAAACTCTCGCTCCTATGCAATAGCTCGCAAACCAAGAGAGGTAGCCCACACTAAGCAAGCCTGGCGTGACGAGCTCGACCCAGAAGGCAAACCCCTTGCTTTCTCTGGCAAGGGGTTTCGAACTTGAAACCTCCAACATGAAAGTCTCAAACCTTCTCTGGCAAGGGGTTTCCTTGAGACTTCCAACATGGAAGTTCCAAGCCCAAACCACTAGGCCACCCCAAAGGGTCAGATGTATGGATCCTTTTCACCTAGATATTCAACATCAAGGCATCTCAGAATTCTCAAAATCAATTTACTCCTGGCAACTTCTAATTTTGAAATCCCTAAGATCATAAAGGGCTGTGCCCAAGCATTAGAAAACTAGCATTGCCTTCGAAGGTCAAATTATCGATTTAATCAATGGTACAGAGGGCTTTTAGAAGCGGAGAAATTGGGAACAGCATTGTACCTGTTAATTGTTGATGGCGTCATCGGAATCAAAAGTAACTCAAATTAACGAAGACAAATAAATAAAAATCTCATTTCTCAACTCAAACTAAATTGGATGGGCATAAATTTGTGGAACCCATTAAGCTTTTTTCTCCAACTTGCTTGTGGGTAGTGAGGACGAAAAAAAATCAAGTAAATGACGCATTTATATCATTTAATTTTGAGTGCACATAAACACACCCTTAAACTTATAGAAAGTTGAATAAATAAATCTACAAGTTTATGTGGCATTCTATACGACGACAACATCCTATGTAGTATCCTAAGGGCCCGTTTGGCCATGTGATATGGAATCATTATATGGTATCATGATATAAAATCATGATATGGAATCATGAGATGAAATTGAAGTTTTGTTTGGACATGCAATATGAAATTTTTGTGTTGTATATTTTCTCATAAACATAAAAATCTCATAAGTTGTAAAACTATTAAAATAGTCTCAATTGTTTATTCAATCTTATCAAATAAACAAAAATTTATAAAATCGCATAATAAATTATTACAAAGCTATTTGTTCTTCACTTAAGTAATTGTTTCATCTAACTTTAATTTAATAAAAAATGAACATAAATTGTAGTGTACTAGTTTTTAATATAATCCTCTCACATAGTACGGACAATTTCCTCACGTTGAACTTACATTTTTCGATCATATGACCGAGAAGACGAACCAACTTTGTTACTTTAAATCATTTGTTGGTCAATATCATCCGCAACTATATTTTCATGCTCATAGACCATAAATATTTCATCACTTTAACAATTGGTTGGTGTGAGTTAAAGTAACTATATGTTGGTGAGAATAATAAATTTTATGTCGGTGAGAATAATAAATTTTAAAAAGTAATGATGTGATTATAAATTTTATTTACATATAAAATAAATGGTTAGTAGATATAAATGTGGGTTGTTTTAACAAAATATAAACACATGGATCAATTTTTGTATTAAAATATCTCAAATCATGATATGGAATTCCCATATCATGGTTTTTGGAAAATATGGAATCACATCTCATGATATGGAATCAGCGTAAAATTGCATGTCCAAACGTTGATTTCATCTCACGATACCATATCGTGATATGGTATCGCATGGTCAAATGTCTACTAAAGTATATTATGCTATAGGACGCATTTGTCCACTTATGCACACTCAGAATTCAAAGACGTAAATATGAAATGATAGTAAGTTAAATGACACATTTATTTATTCAACAATAATCTTAGAGTGTTATCGTATTTAGTTTCATTTACTTTCTCTTGAAATGGAGTCTGGCATACAATGTTATGTGTGGCAAGATATGCCACTTAAACTTTAAAGGTAAATTCTGATAGGTGATAGTTAGATCAATTATATATCATATCAGGTGAAGTATTGGTGAATTAAAAACTTATCTTAATATAGGCTTCGAGACAAGCAATCAGATGTTAATTTTCAGCTTATGAACTCAATGTTTTGATATTAATTTTTATATGGAAAAGGCTAAAAAATACCCCAAATTATCAAAAATAGATTAGATTTACCCTTAAATTATATTCTGGCTCAAAATTACCCTTCCCGTCAAAGTATTGGGTCATACTTACCCTTCTAATTAACAGAAGTATGTTAAGTGTCACGTGGACGCCACGTAAGCGCCAAACATTTCCCACTTCCACATAGACTAATAAGATCCCTAATATCTATTTTTCCCCTCATTTCTCTTAAGATACGATTTCATCCATTCCCCCTCATTTCGCGGCTAGAGTAATAAACGATTTCACAGATTTCTTCATTTCGCGGTTGGGTTTCGAAGTTGATTTCACAACATTAGCTAAGGATGTTGCGTGGAAGTTTGTGAAAGAGAAAACTTTCGATATGGTTACAATAAACCAAGCGATGGTTAAAGGCAATTTATTGCAAGTTGCAACCAACACTTAATACAAGTGATGTTGTCATCTTACAATTGCTAAATGGTATGCTTTATCTTAAAGCAACTAATTTGTCTTTGATCTCATCATCTGAATCGAAGAAATCTATGAAATCGTTTCTTATTCTAGCTGCGAAAATGAGGAGAAATGGGTGAAATTGTATCTTAAGAGAAATGAGGGGAAAATTATATATTAGGGATCTTATTAGTCTACGTGGAAGTGGAAAATGTTTGGCACTTACGTGGCGTCCACGTGGCACATAACATACTTCTATTAATTAGAAGGGTAAGTATGACCCAATACTTTGACGGGAAGGGTAATTTTGAACCAGAATATAATTTAAGAATAAATTTGAGCTATTTCCGATAGTTTAGGGGTATTTTTAAGCCTTTTGTGATTTTTATATTTCATGTAACATCGATCCCTTTTGATTGCTACAAGTGAAATTTCATTTTATTGGTGATGGCGTAAGGTGACTTTATAAAATAATGTGCAAGTAAAAGGGTTAATTTGAGCATATAGGCTTAAGTTATCTACGGTCCTTTAAAGTTATCCGCATATTTCACTTAGACACCTCAATTAAGACTAGTACCTATTGAACACCTTACATGTTCAAAAATGATTCATATTAAACACAAAAGGCTGACATGGCAAAAAGGGTGTACTTCACCCTCTTTAAGCGCATAAAGGAATTTGAAAGTATATTTTTTCTTTTTCTTGTCTAACTTATACACCTAATTAATAAATAATGTTAATAATAATTAATTAATTAATTAAAAAAAGACAGGAACGTTTTGTCTTCTCTGGTTCGCCCCCATCTTCCTGCAACTATTCATCATTCTTTACACACACGCCCCACCCCCTCCACCTTTCTCTCACTTCTCCAATTCTTTTATGCTTTTTCCTTCTTCTTTTTCAAATAATCCGGCGAAGCTCCATTATTTCCGTTGAAAAAAATATTTCAACGAGGTTGATTATTTTTTTCCGACAAAAGTTTTTTTTCTTCTTGTAAGTGTGATAAATGATTACTAGTGGAAAGAAGATGAAGACAATGGGTGAAAGGTTTTTACGCTATTAGAATGAAAGGTGAATGAGGAGTTAACTTAGATAGGGATCAATGGTATATTATCGACGCCAGTGAAAGGAATAAGATTCGAGAAAGGGGTGATTTACAGGCGGTTGAAGCGCAACAACTCGATAGAAAGGAAAGCAAGACCCGACGGAGAAGAAGGAGGGTAGAGGCAATGGTTTACTGGTAGCTGAGGCACAGTGAAAAGGAGAATAAGTTCGCCGGAAAAAAAAAAAAAAAAAAAGAAGGGTGGAGTGGGGTGGGGAGGGGTGGGTGGGTTAACTTAATGAACATAATATTTTGTTTTATAAAAATTCCTTTGGGATTATTTGAATAGAGTTTATAAAAAAATTTAATTCAATTGCCACGTGTCAATATTGTATTGGTCTATTTTTTATGTATATGCGTTTGAGATGCACGCATGTTTGTATTTTTATTAATTATCATTTTGTGTTAAATAGGTAAAAGTTTTGTTAAGACTTAAGTATTCAATAGATACAAGACTAAATTGAGGTGTCTAAGTGAAATATGCGAATAACTTTAAGGGACCGCATATGACTTAAGTCAAGCATATACTATCATTTATGAATTGTCTTTATTATAATGTACCTCCCAAAAATATTCTCTTTTTTATTCGGGTCACGCGGAACAACTTGCCTTGTGACTCTGGTCGTACTAATTTAGCGTTTTGGCATTTTCGCCCGTAACTCCCGCCTTGGTTTTACAATTTTGTCCCAAATAATTGAGGTGTTTTATTCCATAAACAATTTTCTTCCTTATAAATATTATTATTATATACTTTTATCTTTTTATTTTATTTAAAAATAAATGGTGTATAAAATATTAATGATATTTTCACATATCGTGTTTAAGATTATGTGATCAAAAAATATCTTTTTGATATACTTGACATATCTTTTATTTAAGATTACAAATTCAAAAAAATTATTCATTTTTTTTAATTTTGTATCAAGTCAAAACAAAATATAATAATATATATTAAAACGAAGGAAGTACTTTTCAAAAATGAGTAATTTTCTTAAGAAATATGTTAAAGTTAGAAACACGCATTATTTTAAAAAAGAAAGGATGTAGTATTATTATGATAGCATTATCTATTTCTTCGACTTAGTATTAATGTTATTTATTTCTATTATCTTTAAAATATTTGTCGTCCATTTCTTTTTGGGCAATATTTTTTCGTAATTTTGTTTACTCTTGCAGTTTTTTTTTCCTTCAAAAGTATCTCAAAAATAACTACTCGCTTAGTTTTAATTTGTTTGTCTAATTTTGATTTGATGCGAATTTAAAAAAAAAAAAAAAGCAAGTCTTCTAAATCTTGTGATCTTTAACTAAAAATACTTAAAATGTACCAAAATATCCTTATTTTAAACACGTCATGTAAAAGGTTGAAACTAAAGACTTGTAAAAAAATAATAACATTCTTTTTTAAATAGACTAAAATAATAAATAGGACATACAAATTGCGACATATGAAATACTTATTTTGGAGGATAACTAACCAAAATTTGAGTTTAAATTCGAACCTTTCTTTATTTTTAGACCAAAAATAGTGGAGGACGAATTCAGGAAAAAAATGAAATTTATAATTTTTGTATTCAATACAATTAACCTTATACAAGATCTAGAAAAATTTATCAAAATAAAATTAGAAAAACACCTCATTCACATAAATTAATCATCAAATTGAACCAATTAGATGTATTTAAAGATCGTGTATCAATGAATCATCATCTTCTTCAAGAAATGTCAAAATCTAGCTATATTTCTTAAAAATTATTTCGTTACATAAATAAGAGTAACATCTATGTACATTTATTCTCAATTGTCCTCGTAGTTACATTTATATTATATGAGTATCTATCAAAAGCTTCCTCTCATCGTATAAACAATATGCATTCTCGATTTAACTGGAATTTAAATGAATATGTTATTATTCGTGATTTATCTATAAATATTTTAATTTTGCCCACAAGCCAAATATTCATAGTTACATTTATATTATATGAGTATTTATCAAAAATTTCCTCTCAGGATAACATGTATCATTGATTTTTCAGAAATTTCAATGAATATGTTATTATTCATAATCCACATATGGGTATTTTAATTTTGCCCACAAGCCACTCAAGCCGAATAAAGGAAAGAAGTCTTCTCTCTCTTTCTTCTCTGTCCCTTTTAATCAGACAAATTCTCCTTTTACTCACAAGCCCCCTCTTCTTCTTCATTATTTCTTCTCTCAGAAAAAATCACCAGTAAAGGGTTTAAGCTTCTTCTAGGGTTTTTATTTAGAATTTGGGTATTAATTTTCTTCAGCAAAAATGCAGCAGCAGCAGCCACAACCCCCAACCTTGAACTCTGCTCCTCCGTTGCCTCTAAGTGCTATCACCACCGAGCAGATTCAAAAGGTACATCTTCCCCCCCCCCTTTTTTTTTAATGTTTGCCTGTAATAATTGAAAAATTGTACTCTAAATGATATTTGTTTTCCGTCACTACTGAAGAGTGAAGTCAAACACGTTATCTGGGAAAAAAATATTTTTTTCTTGAAAAGGGTTTTTGCCCATATGCGTTTTGTTCTCTGATTGCCCACGGAGCTATTAGTGCTATATGTTTGTAGAAAATGTTGAGTATGACTGTATCCAATTTATGTGTGCTTTCTGCAGTTAATACATACACGATTGTTCTTTTTTTCCCGATCCAACAGGTCGAATTTAAATGCAATAAGAATAAAGGTGTTTGTGGATGGTTTTACACATCAATGATTATTTGTTTGTGTTTGTGACATTTGATTAATACAACTCTTTGAAGTAGTTTGTTAGATTGCACAAAATTAAGGGTCTGCTTGATGATTTGAACTACCAATGTATGTCAGCCGAAATACACGCGCTCACATGTATATTATGTTTGGATTGTAAAATGTTCTATCTAATACGACTTTTTCTTGATACAGTTCTTGGATGAGAACAAAAATTTGATTCTTGCCATACTGGAAAACCAGAATCTTGGAAAACTCTCAGAATGTGCCCAGTAAGTTAAAAAGTTTAATACTTCCTACTGATAACATTGAGATTTATGAGCATTATTTAAATGACATGTTTAGTTTTGTGTATCTAACATATCAAGGTGGCATTATTTTGGTCATATTGTTTTCCTGTTGTAATACATCATTGCCTCTATAGAAAGAAATGTGCTCGATTTGAAAACTATTGAATGGTAAAGAAAAGAAACATTATAGGTAATACCTCGTTGTTCGATGATCAAGGACGTATACCACACACTCTTGCTAGATAATCTCTTTTGACAGTTCAATTATGGTGCTTCATTTGAATTATTTTTCTTGATCACAAGTTTTCAGCAGCTAGATTCTGAGGGTCTATAGATTTCCATAAGATTATTGGGCTTTCCAGTTGTAAAACCCTAACTGCATTGAAGGGCCTAGAGGCAAAGGAATTTGATTTATAATTTCATTCTAGAAGCTCACACCCTTGTCATGAAACATTTTGGAAGTGTTGTTGAAAGCACTAAAGTCTGATCAGTGTGTTTAAGTAAATTGACTCTGAGATTGTTTTTGTAATTTTCTGATTCCTGTGTTTTCTTTTTAACTTTTTAGTATCAAATCTCAAAATTCTATCCTCATTTTCTTATAAAAAAGATTATCCCCTTTGTAATTCCAAGACCTAAATGTTTTGCTAAATGAGGAGCTCTACTATAAAATTAAGCAGAACAGCATTGCTCTGGGTTTAGAAACTGTATTATTCACACAGTAAAAGTGTGTGGCGTTAGAAGTCTCAAAATAGGCAGTGGAAAAATCAATATTTGAGCTTGCAACATAATTTGTAAGGCCACGAAGTACTCGGGAATCGGCAGAGAAAGAGAATGTGTCATAAATGATGAATGAGATTGGAAATGCAAGAATAACCGGTGATTTCAGACATGTTCCATGCCTACCTGAAACTTAGGCAGGTCTGAAATGTTTTAGGCATCTCGTGGGGGTCAGATGAGGAAAAAACCAAGGGACTAATGAAGCTAATATAATGGAAAAGGCAAGAGATGGTGAACCATGTAATAAGGCTGGGAAAAAACAGAAGCAACAAAACAAGAGTGTGAACTTTAAAGGTTTGAATGCAGTTTCCACACGGAAAAGAAGCTAGTAGAAAATTAAATGTAGGGAACAAATTGTTTTTGGACATATGTCTTTTGCATAGCTTGGTATGCTAGGAGATAGTTCTGATGATGCTATAGAATAGACAGGGTGGGTGGTTCAGGTTTATGTAGTACGTTTGTTATGTATACTAGTTTCTGCACTCGCTGCATCTTTTCTCACACCCAAATGCAGATTAAATCATAAAATTAATGATAGAATAGCGTAAAAATACAAAGTTCAAGGTTAGATTCTTACCCCCCAGTCGAATCATGAATTTCATCTTTGAAATCGCCTAAACCGAGCTCCCAAAGTTGAGTTAAGAACAAATGAAATTGTTTTAGGGACTTGAGGGTTATTCTGCCCAGGTATTTTCGTAGAAACAGAATTCTCATCACACCTGTTAGCTCACAGAACTAGAAAACAAAGCGTAGAAGCAGAGGCCACTTATCCTATATGACTTTGTTGTAGCAAAAAGACTTGCGGAAGCGGACTCACCGTTGCCAAACACCTTCCGTAGAAGCAATACTAGATGCACAATGCATCTTCTGTAAAAGAGGAAACTTCTTTGAAGGTGTGACATTGCAGAACCGGGCCCCTTCCGCATCTGTGACTCTACACAAGCGGGTTAAGGTCGCAAAATTGACTCCATCAGAGCCCCTGAAACCAGCAACCAAATCAAACTTCCAAAACATGGGATCAACCCTCAGAACTCATTCAAAAACTCCTAGATACAAACCAAAAGTGCAGACCACTCCTAAATGCGTTTCAAACCTATTGAAATCACCAATCTAAGGTTTTCTTGACCAAATATTAAATGTGGTCAACTAAAAATTTCCAAATAACTAGAATCTCTACCAGTGGTCTAAATCACTCCCGAGCATCTGTGCAAAAATACCTGACAAAGTCATATATCATCCTCTAGATCTAATGGAATCGACATACCCAATTCCAAGCTTGTTAACCCAAAATATTGACTTTACTCAAACTTTGCGAATCCTAAACGTCCAGATTGAAAATCTTCTAAAACACATCTAATCACCTAGAGAATCATTTCACTCATCCCCCCAAGTCATAAATAGCATGAAAATACGAGAAGGGTCAAATTGGGGAAAAGAGCTGAGAAAATTGATAGAGGAAATAGTACTGTTGCCATAGGTTAGTTACTTTAGGATTACAATTGTGAAAATTGCTGGAGGAATATATTTCAGGCATCCAGACTTGAACCAGAAGTTTAATATAGAAGAAACAGCATTATGTGAACAGATAGCTAGAGTATCAAAAGCATTGGGGAAATATATTCTGAACAAACTATAGTTTATCTATTCTGCATGATGTTGCTGCATGAGGAAATTAAAAAATATCGCCCCAAGTTTGCATAGACCATTCAACTTATTGGGTTGTCCATCTTCACCTCTGAGGATGTGTTCTAGTGAAAGTATTCATGAAGTCCAAATTAACTTGATATAAATGAAGTTGAGAATAGCAGTTTAGTGATTCTGATATGCCCTTGGGTTTTGCAATCATGTTTTCTACTGTTTGTTTAGTTGTACGTGTTAGAAAATACATTTTATGATCTTGTTCGATAATGAGTCTTTTCATGCGACACGTATTTAGAAGTTGATTGTGTTTGTTTAGAAGGGGGGCACTTTGCTCTTCTTGAAGTTGGATCAGGAAAAAATCGTGTTCTGTCCCTAACAGAAATATAATTGCATATTCACTTTCTATCTTATGGACTCTGTTTGTTTTTCATCGTCAATCTCATGGCAGAGTATTGTTTCACACTATTATAAGTAACTTTTATGTCATAGGTATCAAGCCATGCTTCAGAAGAATTTGATGTATTTAGCTGCTATCGCTGATGCCCAACCACAACAATCAGCAGCAACCTCACAGGTGGATTAGATGTTTGATTCAGTGTTTCTTGTGAATTTACTTGTCTTTCTCTAATATATAAGTAGCTGCAGGCTCCATCTACTCCTCAACTTGGAAACCAGATGCAGCAAACTCAGGCTGCTCTGCAACAGCAACAGCAACAAGGTGTCGCTATTTCCAAACTGCCTTTCCAACTCAATGCCCTTCCGACCCAGGAGCAGCAACAGCAAATGCTCCAGTTTCAGCAGCAGCAACAATTCCAAGGCCAATATGGTTTTGGACCTGCTGCCAACAATGCAATGCGTCAACTTATGCAACCTGGACTAAACAGCTCAGGAACTATGGATGTACGAGGAAATAAGCAAGGCAGCTTAGAAGGTAATCCTAGTGATGGCCTTGGAAAATCAGGTGGAAGACATGTTAATGGTGAGAGGGAGTAGGCTTTTTTTTTAAAAAAATCTTAAAATTGTTATGCACCCTGTTTTATCGGTGTAGGTATGTTTGATAAGGATGTTTTAATCTGAGGAACACCTAAGATTATGTTATCAAAGGCCACTCATGGCAAAGCTTTGTTATAGTTTGTGAAATCTTGACGTATTGGCATCAAGTTTACCTTCCTCAGGCATGGCTTTGGTTGAAATACTCCCCCCACCCCCGAGTCCAACCCACTCTTTTTGCATGGCCAAGTGAAGTTTTAGGATCATAGGTCACTGTGCCTTGTGGAAGTGACTCTTTTTACGTTTCCCATGAAGTTCAGAAGGAACCAGCAAGGTTTCAGACCTAATTGCTACAACTTGCCTTTGTGTATTTGACATTGTGAAGTGTGAACACTACTCTTAAACCATCATTTTTATCATAATTTTATATGGGGCTGTCTGATTGAGCGTAATGACCAAGAATCAAAGTTGATTTGCATGAGAATATGGCCACTCAAGCAAGTTTTTAAATAGTTGTGCAGAAATTATTTTGCTAACAAAATAGTGAAATATTGATACTATATGACGATTGGGTGAAAAAAAAAATAGGCTTAACCCATCGGTAGCTCCCTAAAGTTGATATCATGTTTCACTTAGACACTTCAACTGGGCAATGTTCATTGTAGACACTTTATGTAGGGTTCCGTTGTGTCATTTTGACACTTTTTACTTACATGGCATAATGACTGTGATATACTCACTGACCTCTGCGTGAATGGTTCTTTAGTCAATTTTTAATTATTTTTTTTCTTCTTCTTCCCCATTTTTCAGCCACCATTTTGTCCAAGTTAAATTTCATCCATTGTAAATGAAGATTTCAGCAAAATGACGGAGTGAATTTCATTAAACTAAGCTAAAAAAATTCTTTGAACTAACAAAAATCTCCTATTCTCTATCAAGTTATGTATTAGGCAAAAGAAAAGGGAGAAAGTGATAGTAATTTATTTTGTAAGATAAAAAATTACTATGATGTGCAGATTCAAGGTGACATGTATTCTTGTTATTAAAGAGAACCAGCATACATACCTGCAGGATGTGCGATCATGAGAAAAATTCAAAATGTTCTTATTATAAAATATTAATCCTGGCTAATCAAATATATATCATTATTTTTTTGTTCGGTTGAACTAATGTCATTCCTCAAAGCATGATATGTGGATTAAACATGCATTACGAGTTCAAAGTTTGCTAGGGCCTGAAAAACTTGATATCTTATACTTGGATGTCATTTGATTGGGCATGGAATTTAAGGTACTTTTAAACAAAAAGATAATTGAAGTTTACATTTGAATAACTCAGAAACGTTCAAAAAAAAATTAAGTTTCAGATAAGGCTATGAAGTAAAGGAAAGAAAGCATGTAAAGTGAACTGCTGGCCAATTTATCTTTTTTCCATATCTATTCTTTGCCTTTTGGAGTAGTTGTTCCTCTTCTTACTTTTTTTTTTTTGTCAAAAAAAAGTACCGAAGTCATAACTAGAGCCACCTAATAAATGCATCCTACTATACTTTTATTGCCTGAACCAAAAAAGAAAGAACACTACTTCCCCCCGATTTTATTTTACTTCGTCTCTACTAAAAAATAGATATTTCAGAATTATTATAAAAAGTCTTACGTCAAATTAGGAACTCGTAAATTTTCAATTAATTTAAATGCATATGTTCCTACAATTATAATTCTTTGTCAGTACAGTACAACTAATTATGAATTTTTCCAGTATCAATTGAGATTTAAAATCTAACAAATGAGACGATGTTATTGTATATTTAAGCACCTCAATTGGCAATCATTAAACTATTAGACAAATGCTATAGAAAAATTTGTCTCGTATAAAATCATCTCACTAAAGCAACCATGAAACTTTCAGACAAAAGTTGTTACTACAACTCATCATCAATTCAATCCAATTTTTATCAACCCAAATATAGCGCAACCTGTCCCTTTTGTTTACACCCCTAGCTAGATCCTGCAATTAACCTGGGTCATGCAGATCATCACATTTTTCTAAACGTTAAAATTCGACAAGATGCAATTTGCAAACCAAAGCCATTGTGGGCAATTTAAGTGTACATTCCCAGTAATATGATCAGTGACCATTAAACAGCTAGATTCCCAACAAAAACCGAGGATGCATACTAAGATTGAACAATTGTTTCCACTTGATTTGTGAAAGGGAACATTACAGTACATTCCAATTTGAATAATTAAAATTTATCCCTCTGGATAATTTCAAATTTAAATGATCAGCCATACCCATCAGCATCCAATAACTGTCCTGCCACACCTACCTATCAGCATCCAAAATCTGTCCTCCACACCTATCAGCGTCCAATATATGCCCTGCCATACTCGTCAGCATCCAATATATGCCCTACCATACTCGTCAGCATCCAATATTTGCCCTGCCATGCCCAAACATGACTTCTTAATCACCAAATAAACTGAAGGAAACCATGCAAGAAGCAGCTAGCTTTCAGCAACCATAAACAAGAAAACATATTTTTGGAATAACAGTAACATGAGAGATATCTGGTATTCAAAAGATCTGCCGATACAGAACTGTTATTCAACCTCAATAATCATCTTCGTTGTTTGAATATAATAGTGCTCTCTCTCTACCTCTCTTTCAATCTAAAAGGCAAGTACTAAAAAAGGATGGCAGGTTTTGTCAGCAGCAATATAAACTTACAGCAGTTGAGCAGGCAACAACTCATAGATCTAAAAGGAATACAAGTAAAACATTGTGTTCAGTTTATTTCTTGTGTTCGGTGAAGCAAAAACTATTATCCTAAAGCATTTGTTTATATTACATATACAAACAAATATTATGGGAGGAGGGTGTGGGATGGCAAGGATGTCGGCTATAGGGATGTGGGGATGAAGATGAAGTGTATTGGAGAGTGGGGAGGACACAATCAATGTGCAATGTCACTAGTAGAACATGTTTTCCCTACTTTCATTAGGGAGCTCATTTTCCACATTTTTAAGGAGCTTGTTTTCCTCGAGAAAATATTAACCGATCATGTGAAAATTTGAAAACATTCCCTCATACCAAACATACCCATTGTCCAAAATCTTCATTAATACTTACTATCTTCTAGAGCCTGATGAAATCCCTGCATTCCTGAAAACATAAAATTAAAACATTTGGCATGAGATTCTCCTAATGGTGGCGCACTGGAAACAAAACAATAGCTCTTCGCAGTTCTAAACATGATGATAATGGATACCTGCCCTGTCTACCCACTAAATTTGTGCCAGGTCTCCCATGAGATGAAACCTTGTTCTGTGAACTACCCATGTCATTTTTGTCAGCACTAGCTCCATTTCCGAGGTTCAATTGCACAGATGAGGCAGCCCTAGCTTCAGATGCATTTAGCTCCATCTGGTCTCTAGGCTTAGTCAATATTTTTACATTTGAGATGCCCCCAGTACTGTTGAAAGAGGCCCCATTAGAAATCTGACTTTGAAGGTTGTCACTAGAATTTGCAGGTCTGACGACAGCATAGTCTTTGAAAACTGCCTTCTCAGATGTTGGTTCAACTGATGGTACCCTCTTCAAACGGTGATTTTGTGGCATAGGGGTGACTGCAATAGGAGGCAAAAGAGAGGAGTACGACGAAGGCGCTGCAGCTGCAGCAGCCACTTTAGCAGCTGCAGCTGTGGCTGCTATAATTTCTTGAGCACCTCCTCGGAGTTGAATGAAGTCTCCGTCAATTACAAATAACTAGAAAGGTAGAACAATTAAATTAGTTACTAAGCACCACCTCAATACAGATCCACTAAACAAAGCATAAAGATATACATACTTCTGGATGGTTTGCCACAAATTCATCAAGTTTTCCACACTTCTTTTTGTAGTCATGCCAGTGCAAGGGGGCTAGCATTTTACCAAGTCTATTCGGAAGCTGCATATCAGGCCATGCATTAGGAACTGAAATCATAATAGACAAAAACAAACAAAGAAACGACTATGGACTAGAAGAAGGAAGTGACAGAATCCAAAAACAGCTTTCACAAAGTATTACTAACCGTAGAACTAATCCTGATTCTACCACCAGAACCAGGAGGAATTGTACGGACTATGCAAGCCAGCAATGCCTTTTCGTCCAGGAGATTAACCTCTGCTGATTTACCGACTGCATATGCATTCTTCTGTCCTCCAGCAACATATGTTTCTGTCAAAACAGCGCTTGACACAGTATCCATCACAGACTCAGTTGCATTATGCACATTATTTGAGATTTCGGCTGACGATTTATCAGCATTCAAACTAAATTCTCCCATTCTTAACCCTTGAGACTCTAGCATGTAGTTAGCTGAAGAGTTGACATTGTTCACCTGCAGCATTGGCAACGAGTGCAAGATGATTCTGCTTATTCACACCGTTTAAACACCACCACCCAAAACCCTTCTGCCAAACATAAATAACACAAACACAAGTAGCAACCAAAAATAATTGGGATGGCTTCCCTTTCAGAGGAGTACCTCTGTCTCATTGTTATGTTCATGAGAATCCAATCTTAAAGCACCATTGAATTGCGAAGAAATCTGATGCAAAGTCTGATGTGTCTGTACACCCGAGAGGTAATTCTTATCCACAGATTGAAGTTCCTACAAAATTATGGTGGATCAAGAAATCAGGTATACTAAACAGAAGAAAAATGCAGGTAACTGCAAGCAATAGAAGTCTGGTGCTCAACCTGTCCATCTTCACTTGAAGCTGGAACGACTGAATCCTGAGTTTCAATTCCTTGGTTCACGTTGAGAAGAGATTGTCCATTGACAGTTGTTTCATGATCATACTGAGAATCTGATCTTGGCAAGGTTGACTGAGGTTGCAAAGTGTACTGATTGTGATTAGAGATCTGTGAACCCTCTGGTGCAGCCTTGAAAACCATACAATTAACAATTTACCTTTACAGTGTAAGCAAAAGTAACAAGGATAACTAGACCAAGATACTCTACTTTACCTGTTGGTTTGGCCAATGCTGGAGAGATGATACTGCTGGTACTGAGTGAAAATGCCCAACATGAGATTGAGGAACATGTGATGGTAAAGGAGGAGGAATTCCCTGTTGATGCATTACATATGGATGCAGAGCAGCAATTTGTCCGGGTGGAAGGTAGGTTGTCATCCCAAGCAAGGATGAAGGAGCAACTGGCATACCATGTACATGATCTGACTGGTGGAACCCAAGAAAAGAGAATATTAAATGTTGTGAACACAGAAGCAAGGACAAACAAAAGAGACTTAAAACAATGTATTTTCCTTCTCTTTTTTATTTTCTTTATGAGAGTGGAGATGGGGGGTTAGTTAATAAGGCAATCAAAACAGACAAGGATGGAGCAACTGGCATACCATGTACATGATCTGACTGGTCGAACCCAAGAAAAGAGTATTAAATGTTGTGAGCACAGAAGCAAGGACAAACAAAAGAGACTTAGAACAACGTATTTTCCTTCTCTTTTTTATTTTCTTTATGAGGGTGTGGAGGTGGGGTTGGGTTGCCAATCCAAACAGGTTCTTAAGTCATTTAGTGTCACCACAACGTAGTCAGCAGCAGCTCCAGATAATCCAAATATTGTGTTACATAGGTTTTGTTTAAACACAAACCCTTGGCAAAATTTGAGGAACAAAGCCAATTAAGCAAGCCTCGATACACAAGGTTACACCTCTCACGAGTATCCATTGACCAACTTAGAAGCTAATGTACCTACAAACTAGGCATAATTCATGCTTTTTCTTTTCAAAACATAATTCATGGTTCAATTATCAAAACCGCAATCAAACTTAGCTATTGATAAAACTACAAGTTATATGAGAATGAGGACTTTGAGATTCAGCTCATCAAGTTAAATTTTCTAGTGCTTTGACAACCTTGGTGGAATTTTACACAAGATAAAAAAATCCTATGTGCTCATACAGCAAAAGAAAAGATGGAATCAAATGCAATAGACCAAAAGCAGCTATAACTAATAAGTTGTTGCATCATGTGAACTCATAAATAACTACGCATAATCTTTGACTGCGCTTAGTGTTTATTAAAATACAATATAATTCACCAAAGATGAGAATAAGCACCCATTTTCCAATTTCAGACCATTATGACCATAAATGACAAAGAAAACAGACAGACAAGGCCCTTGAGTAGTACTTCCATAGCAAATCATCAAGCCCTAACCGACCTCTTATTTACAGTGCCAATAACATTGATATAACCAACATAATCCCAGAAAATGCAGAGCTGGTCAAAAGAACAATTTGAACAGAACGGTGATTTGTACCTGAGTTGAAACATGCCCAGTTGAAGCAAAAGATGGAGCATTTTCAACAGTTCCATTCTGTAGGCCTATGGAACTTTCACCAGGTGTACTGCTTCCGCTAGCATTAAGTTGGCTTCCATTGCTCTGCCCAAGATGACTAGCATCTTTAGAATTCAGATTAGAGACTTGTGAACCCTCAGAGTAAGTTCCACCTCTTGCCTCAGCCAATTCAAGTTGGAGCTGTTGCATGTGCATATGCAAGCGCTCCATCTCACCAAACTAATGGGAAAATATAAAAGAGATCTTGTCAGCAGAAGTAACTGCAATATACTCAGCATTTAAATCACTCCAATTAGGACCCTATAATCGAGGATATTCCTAGTTAGAGCAAGTGAATCAACTTAAGTCGATGAATCATCCATCGCTGAAGCACCTGTCTTTGGTAGGCAAGCCAAAGCTGGTTATATTGTTCTGTGCGCTCCCGTAATTCACCTTGCTGCACAGCATCGAATTCCTGAACACGAGTCATCCAAGTCTGGGCCTCCCTTATTTGTTCATCTTTGAACAGGATAGTTTCCTGAGCTATCCTATGCTGAAAAATAACAGTTGTGACAACTAGTCAAAAAATGACATACAACTTAAAGAGGTCAAAAATGACATTATAAACATGGTCTTCTTATGCTACAACAAATGAATAGGCTCCAACCGGGAAAAAAAAAAATTATAAATGGAACACAACAGCCCCAATATTATTGAGTAAAACATTTCACAAATGAAACACACAAAAAATGTATGCAAAGCATTAACAAAGTTCAACATAGTCTACCCTAACAAGTGGACTATGTTACTAGCACAAATATAGAGGTGAAGAAAGGTTGTCAATCCCCCAACCTAGCACAAATTTAAGAAGCTGCAACTTTGAACTTATGTTACTCGAGAATCAGAAAGTTCAAAGTGGTTGTTACTTGATCAATATAAGAGAAACAAAATAGGAACTCCATGAAGAGAACATAAACTTAAAGAGATCACACTTAAGTAAAACCAATAAGATGAAGTTTAAAATGTTGAATGAACTTAATGTTTGTTGATGATGATTTTAAATTAACAAGAATTCCAGTATGCCTGTTCTCCAAATGTTAAAATCATTCTTTTATGGAGTCATGAACAAATACTGGTAATATTAACTACCTTGAAATTCCTTATTTTTAATGTCCCTTTCGGATGGAATCTTCACTAGTACAGCCAAAAGAATATTGTGTCAAGTTTGTTTGGAAAACTGTGGAAAAGAAATTTCAAAGTTGGAAAAATAACAGTTTTTTGTTTTTGAAAATGAAAATATGCTTCGAAGAAATTGAACATGAAAAAAGAACTTCAATCAAAGTTGAAGAACTTGAAAAAACAGTATTTTAAAGTTGATTTTTTTACTTCAATTTTTGCAAAATACAATTGCATCTTTTAGCAAGTTCTTGAACCAAACACATGTTCGCAAAAAGAAAATCGCAAAAAAATTAAAAAGAATTTGCAAAAAATGCAACCATAAATGTTTATGGAACTGTATTTCTCACCACACAAATCTCCAGAAGACAATATAGTTTAGTCGAGTAAGCGTATATTCTATGACTTTTTTCTTATAAGTGAGGCTTGCATCGATAAATTGCACCAATATGATGCATATTCTATGATTTATTGTGTGAACTTCAACTTAATACTACACTTCACTTCCCCGAACCTAGTTTAGTTACATTAATCCCCAGTTAAACCACCATGTTTGGTCAACTGAACATAAGTAGGCCAGATTTTATGTTGCATTTCACAAACCATAGATAATATGCACAAAAACAATATACATGCACACAATGAGGCACAACGATGAAACTCAATTAATAACATCAAAAGAGAAACACAAGTCTTCATTACAAATTTAAAAAGTAAAGAATCAGAAGGAAACAAAGATAATCTTCATCATCCCTGTGTCTAAAAGAGAAAAATGTACCTGTTCCTGCAGTTCAATGAACTGACGCTCCTTTTCTTGAATATGCTCTTGGAGGTCATGAATTTGTTTAATATGCTGAGCTCTTTCTGCTTCAGAGTTGTCCCTCTCTCTCCTAAAAAGTGATAGTCTTATTCAGATTATGAGATTGATATTACAATATTATGCCAAATTCGGAGGGTAGATGTAAAAATCATTTCTAAACTTCAATTACTGAAGTAGACAAGAACAACAGAAGATAACTTGAATACAAAAAATGTAAGATACCCACAATACGAAAAAGTAGAAGTTGTTCCTCATTAGCACCAAAAAAAAAAAAGCAACCTGTAAGTTTGTAGTTCTTTACTCTGTTCTCTAAGGAGATCCTCTTTTGCCCATGCCTGGTAAAGCAATGAAAAGGATTAGATTAAATAGAACATCAACTACACTCCAGAAGAATCAAGAAATAAATGTATAAGAGTTAGAATTATCAAACAACCGCTTCATGGTCCAGTCTAATTGCATTGAGTTCCCTTTCTTTCTCTTCCATCCTCCTCTCCAACTCATAATTCCTTTGGTCCCTTTCATGTATTTGGTCCTTAAAAAGCATTAAACCAACAATTTGATCAATAAACCCATTAATGTCCTAAGCAGTAATCAAAATATTTATCAAAGACTATAGAACCTGAAGCTTAACATTGGCAGTGACATGTTCTTTTATCTGAGCATCAAAACTATTCCGTATTTCCATAATCTCTGATCTTGCAAAGAGCTGAGCTCGTAGTTCAACCTCCATTTGATGAAACTCTTCTTTTTGTTTTACCACAGCAAGTAGTCTCTGTTGCAGTATATCATTGTTTGGAGTTCCATCAATAGTGATTGAACAGAAGTCCACATCAACCGGCTCTCTCCCTTGCTGCACCTTTGTCAAAATCAAATCACCTTCATTATACTCGCATTCAAATTACAAACCCCAAAATACTAACGCAAATACTTCTTCTCGTTTCCCTAATATTATCATAACGTTTTCTCTTAATTTAAAATCATTACCTCATATATCAGCCTCTCATCGGATTGACCTAATCTGGACCGTTCCGTTTCCTACATCAGATACATCGACAAAAGGTATAAAACGAAAATGACAATTAAAACACACCGTCTAGATCAGAAATAAAAGGAATGCGAGAATAATTTTGCATCATCGATAAAGATACCTCACTACCGGAATTCCGAACCGATTGCTCAGAGACAGCACGCCACTCTTTGCGAGCAGCTTGAGCCGATGAAACAGGAAGAGCAACACCGCGTGCTGCGGCGGCTGCGGCGACACCAGCCGCTGCCGAAGCCTCCATATGTCGGTACGATTCGGTTCTCCAACTCCTGACGCTTTACTCAAAACCCTAAAACGGAAAACGAAGATGAAATCGACGAAACAGATGATGAAAATGAAGGTGCGAAAGAAACCCTAGAGTAGTAAAGAGTAAAAATGGAGGTCGTTGAAACGGGAATAATGGATATTAGATGATGGGAGGGAGAGACGTAGCACAGTGAGAATAAAATGTTGTACCTTAGAGCAGCGGTTCGTCTCTGGATTTGGGGGGTTTCGAGAGTAAAGAGGGTTTTTTGGGAAAGAAAGGGGTTATGAAGAGGACTGAAAAGTAAAAAGATCAAATTCTTGATGACTGAAATACTCAAATACTGTGCTGTAGTGACTAGTGAGTGGGACAGAGACAAATTTTTGTCCCTATATAGATTGGCCATTATAATTTAATTTTTATTTAAAAATTTGCAAATATAAAAAAAAATACATCCAAAATGTAAATATTTATATCAAAAATAACTTCAACTTTGAAATTTTAAATTTAAAAAATATTTTGATTGTCTAACACCCTCTAGAACTTTCAAATATCAATACAAAAAATTTGATTGGAGTTATAGTTATTTGATGAGAAGTTTAATTTATTTATTTATTTGAAAAAGTTTAGCTATACATCAATAATATACTTATTGTGATTTAAAGGTGTGGTTTAAAATTGAGAAGTGTACATAGAATTTATAGCTATCTTGTGTGAGGTGGAAAGATTGTTTCTGAATTATATGATAATAAGACTTTTGATGATACTATCATGGATAGAAATTGAAAAAAAAAAAGAGTAACAGCAACAACAATAATAGTAATACAATTAAAAATAAGAAAATGATATTGATAAATAGAGTCCTTGGGGATTGCTCAGTTGGTTTGGAGAGTAGTTATCCACACGGATGACCTGGGATCGATCCCCCCTCAATGCCTTCTGAGTCGAGTCTATCGCATATGGTTTGCCTAGTGCGGTTTACATCCCCTATGTGGTTTGCAGGCTATTACACAGTGGGGGGTTTACCCAGTGCGCACAAAGTGTTCACCACATAGTGCTAACTCGAAGGGCATAGGTTGTGCCAGAGATTGTAGCGGATGCGGGCTATCCTGGGGTTCCAAAAAAAAATAAAAATTGATAAATAGACAAGGGAGCATGGTGCTCTAAACTAGATTCATGTTCTCTCACAAGAAAGAGAGAAATCGCTTGACTATATACCTATCATCTACCTTAATTCTCAATCTTCAGATATTTTTATCTAGGGTTATGTTTTCGGTGAATTAAAGATATATCATATCATGCATAATCATCTTTCCACAATTCTTCCATGATCAACATCTACCTCTTCTTAAACCTGTTATCATCAACCCCTCGCATATTCTTCATAGGGCATCAATACTACTACTCATAACAAACTCAGACTATCTCAGCCCTACTTTATATATATTGTCTATTACTAAGATCGTTCTTACCTTGTATTTTACATATTTGTCTTTAATTTTATCTTTTCTTGTGTGCTAATGGATCTTTGTGAGCATCCTCATATCTACCACATTCATCTCTTGAACGTGTGAATTCTTAACTAAACAACAATATGTCTCATATAACATAGTTGATTTAACAACCATTCTACAAAACTTGTATTTTCGTCTCATGGCACGTTCTTATCACATAAGACACCAGATGTGAAATCTTCATTTCATCTACTCACTCTAATTTAATATGTGACAAAATCATCATTAATCTCTCCATATTCTTGGATTATTAACCCAAAATAGTTGGCTTTCTCTTTTGGGATAACTCATGTATCAATCTTTATTTTCACATTCGTCTCATGTCATGTATCACTAAAGTTGCACTCCATGTACTTTGTCTTAGTACTGCTCTACATGAAAGCCTTTAAACTTTGACATATGACTCCAAACCTCTAGTCTATAACTAACATTATCGTGTGTCTAATCAATCAATCTTATGTCATCAATAAATAACATACACAATGATACTTCCACTTGGAATATGTTGTGTCAATTCATACATCACTTGGACAAATAAAAAAATAGGTTAGAGTTGATTCCTAGTGCAATCCAATTTTGGCTGAAAAGTATTCAAAGTCTCTTGTCCCTGTCCACAATCAAATATTGACTCCATAGTGTACATCCTTAATCGTTCTAATGTAAGTCATATGTACACCTTCAAATTCTAAGTATCTCCGTAAAAAAAATAAACTTTCTCGTGTGTCTTTTCTAAGTCAATAAACAATATATGTAAAACTATTTGTCTACTATATATTGCTCCAACATTTTTCTTAGATAATGAATGATTTTCGTAATTGACTACCTCATCATGAAATCCAATACATATCGCTCATTATTTGCATCTTTATCATCATTTCTCAGATTTTTATAGTGTGACTCATTAGTTTAATACTCATATGATTATTGTAATTAAGAATATACCCCTTATTCTTGTATAATGGGATCATTATAGCCTACCTCTATTTTAAAACATTTTGATCATCCTAAAAATAACATTAAACAATCCAGTTAGCCACTTAATACATATTTTGCTTGCACTTTTCCAAAAATCCACAACAATCTTGTCTAGATCTTTCGCCCTTCCCCCTCTCATCTTTCAAATCGTCCTCTTGACCAGTCAAACTTCATACGCCTACAATATTCAACATATCGATTGCTTTCAAAGTGTCCTAAATTACCCAACATACTATTCATGCCCCCCTCTATATTCAAGAGTTTTTGAAAATATGCTTGTCATCTTCATTTAATATATACCTCTACACCAATATTTTTGTCATCTCATCTTTGTTGCACGTTACTTAGTGTAAATCACGAGCTTTTCTTTATCCCACTTTGGTAATCTTGTACAATTTTTTCTCCCCAACTTAGATCTTTAGTTCATTATAACAACATTTAAATATTATCATTTTAGTTGTTGTAATTGCCACCCTTGCTTTATTCTTCGCAGTCTTATACCTTTCCTATGGGTATATAATTAGTCTCCTAATTATATGCTTTAATTGTAGAATTGATTTTTTGAGAAAAAAAGCAAAAAAATTCTAATAAAATGTATATAATCACGATAAAAGTATGCACAAAATTACATAATCTTTAATTGTATATATTAGAATTAACATACAAATAACATCCATAAAACATATAAACATATTTTTATATACATTTTATAGGTGAAATTAATTGAGAGGCACCTAATGGCACAATCATATTAGAAACGTTTTCTACAACTAGCAAAAAATCAAAGAAAGTGTAATACAATCGCCAATAACACAGTAAAGTAATCAATTAACAAATTACATATGACATTTTGAATTTTAAAAAATTAAGAATTAATTACAAGAAGAATAGGAAAAGACAAACCACTTGAACTTTTTTAAAAAAAATATCTTAATAACAAGAGAAAAAAAAAATCATTTTCTATAAAACTCATCCCATCCGCAAGAACCTCCTCCTATTGAAAATAATATTGTTTCGCCGTAAAAAAGTCATGAGAGAAAAGTTTGTTTTCATTTTTCAAATGGGGTTTTCTTCTTTCCTTTTAGATTTGATATTCTGTTTTTAGATAAATGTGTTTCGATAGAAGAGAGATTGAAAAAATGACGTTTCACCAAGAAAAGTCATGAGATCCAATTTTTTTTTTTTATCAAATGGACTTTTCTCCTTTCTTTTTAGTTTTTGTGATTTTGATGATAGATAATGTATTTCGATTGAAGAGAGAGAGGGGGAGAGTGTGGTGATTTATTTTTTTTCGGTGAGCAAAATGATAATGGTATTTTCTAGATTTAAAAAGATCGAGAAAATGGTACTACTTAAAGTAATATATAGCTCGCGAATCACCTTTGGATAAAGATTTTTTTAAAAGAAAAAGAAAAAAGAGCAAGAGCAACAATCAAGCACCGGAGAAGACAACATTTAAAACTTTTATTTATTTGATATAATTAATGTTATATGTTAATGAAAGAGAAAAAAATCAAAATAATATTATTTTGAGATCCATTTAATGCGTTTAAGCAAAACAAACCAAAAAAAAAATCATCATATTAGTATTTTGTATTTAATATGATATTCTTGAAATACGTTGAGTGTTTAAATCTTGCCATCATAAATATTAAAATAGTTATGTACATGTTAGTGTATATATCATAGAGAAAAGACATAAAGTCACCATTAAAGTTATTCCGAATTTTCAAAAAGATACCTTAACTTTGTGAGTGTCCTATTATCCCATAAACTATCTAAATCCACAATAAATATACCTTTTTGACTAATTTTAACACCACTCGTGTTGTCACGAAATATGAGCGCGTGAAGGACTTTTGATACAGCTTCAGACCAACATAAAATTGCCATGTGACACTCCCAATTTGACTTATTTTGAAAAAAAAAATCATGTATTAATTTTTTTAAACTTTATTAGGAATAATTTTTAATTTTTCAAATCTTTGTTCTCATCTTCCCTACCATCATTAGCTTACCCATATTTCTTGGGCATCCATGTCTTCCTTCATATTTTTTTCTTTTTCTCTTTTTCTCTTTTTCTCTTTTTCCTTTCTGGTCTTTGTTTTTTAAAACCTTATGTTATTGTGTCATTCTTATTCTTCTTTTTTTTTTAAAAAAAACAAATTAGTTTAGTGATTTTTTTTCCTCATACAAATCAAGATTGAGATTTGGGAGTAGTTAAACTATGGGAAACTCGATTTAGGAGTAAGAAGTTGGAGAAGATGGTGATTTAAATGTATGATTTTTACTTGGTGAAATTTTTAGTATTTGGATTTTGATAATTTGACGGTGTTTATTTTCATAAATAAATTAATTGATGGTAGTTTGACAAATAATTGATAGTACTGCCGTGAAATCTGCCCCGCCACAACGGGTTTGACGACTGTTGCAGCGCGAAGGGAATGACAAAGAACAGAGTTAAGGTGAAAAAGAAAGACAAAAAGAATAAAAGAAAAAAAGAAAAAAAGAAAAAAAAAGAAAAGAAAAGCAAAGAAATCAGCTAAAAATAATTATAAATTATTTTTAACACGTGGCAAGTGACTATTAGCGTGTAACATACAAATATTTTTGTATAAGTGGTATTGGGTAAAAAATGGAGTATACATACTATTTTGAAGGTTTTCAATGGGATAATAGAACACTCACAAAATTAATGTGTCTTTTTGAAAATTCAGAATAACTTCAATGATGACTTTATGCCTTTTCTCCTATTTCATAATATATCTATTTGACATATAAATATTGCACCACCAGAAAGTCATCATATCCATCATGTGAATTACACCTCTAACCTCTAAATAGATTACATTACTAATGCAACTATCCTACAAACAGTAAACATAAAATAACAATACACGTATTGATAATAAGTACAAAGTTATCTCCAAGATTTTGTACCACAATTCCGTCATAATAATACGTACATTTGTTATTAGTAAAAAAAATAGGAATTTCATAAAAAGCAAATTACATTTTGTCTCTATTTTTTTCCAATTTATAAAAATCTCCTAAAATTATTGTCATCCGGATACATCTCATTCTTTCGAATACATCATATTTGATACATTATACAATTAGTTTGTTGAGATTAAAAAAGAAATTAAATATAAAATAAATGTCAATTCCCCAAATCATGCAAATCAAATTGATGTCAATTCCCCAAATCATGCAAATCAAATTGATGTCAATTCCCCAAATCATGCAAATCAAATTGATGTCAATTCCCAATGACTATCACAAGTTGTTGCCACCATTGCTTGATATTCTGATTCTGCATTAGATCGAGCAAGCACATTTTGTTTCTTACTCTTCCACGACACCAAATTACCTCCTACTAAAATACAATATCCAGATATCGAACGTCTATCAGAGGGTGATCCTGCCCAATCAACGTTTGTATATCCAATGATATGCTCATGACCTTGATCCTCAAAGAGTAGTCCTTTACCGGGAGCTGACTTTATATATAGCAGTATACGAACAACTGCTTCATAATCTCTCCCAAACAACAACTCCAAACAAATCAAATTTCAAATTTTCTTCTCTCAATTTTCTCCCAAATCGTAATAGATTAAAAAAATCGACAATTTTAATTTATATAGTTATGTACTATGAATATGATATACACTGATTTATTTATAAAATAGTGTTACATATAATTAACAACATGCGATACGTAACTATGTTATACACATAAAAAAGTTATGTTTCATATACATAACTATGAATATGATACAAACTGACTTTGTTATAAAACATTAGTGTTTATGTATCAACAGTAATATTTGATAGTGTCTACAGATACATAGACTTCTACTAGTTGAATAAGGCTGGGTGCATGTATCGGTAGTAAAAGATAACGAAATTTGTAATAGTTGTGTTTCCATTACATAACTATAAACATTATACATACAAATTTGTGTTTCAATAAATTAGGGTTATGTATCAAAACTAATATTTGAAAATGATATATTGTACATGATAAAATTGTAATGTATCATAAAGATGAAATAAATGAATTATACATTAATTTAAGAATCAAATCAACTAGATACATTAAAAGATATGCTAAAAGCAATAGAAAAAAATTAAAAAAATCAACAATTTGATCTGTTAAAAGCGGAAAAAAAAATGATGAAGAAATTCTTCCACACTTCCTCCTTTGTTATGTATCAACTCTTGTAGCTTTTTTCTCACTTTCAATAATGACGTCACCCATGGGTCTCGACCAAATCCCTTACCGGAGCCACCAACAACTCTTAATAAAATTATAATGTATCATAATGTTGAAACAAATGCATTATACATTAATTTAAGTAACAAAAACAACTAGATACATTAAAAAACTGAACCCATATGTATTTATAAAGATGAACAACAAAAAATCGGAAAAAAAAACTCAACAATCTGATCTGCTGAAAGCAAAAAAATTAATGAATAAATCCTTCTACACTTTTTCTTTTGCTTTGTATCAATTCTTGTGATATTTTTTCACTTTCAATCACTCATTGATCTCGACCCAAAGCCTTTACCATAGCCACCAACAACTCGATCTTTTCCCTTTTTGTGTATTTTTTCCACAATCGATTTGAAGTTGAAGATGCATCCTTCTTTGACTAAATTTGTAGATGAAAAGCTGAATTTTTTTTAGAAAAAAATTGTTACGTGGTGAAGGGAAAGAAAAAAATGAATGAAGGCGAAGAACTATCTCTTCAATAACTTGCAACCATAAATCTGAAATGAAAAAGATTTGAAATTCAAAAATAGAGTGATGGAGATAATTGGTGATACCATGGAGTGAGTTTAGGCGTGAAAAAGGAAAACAATTTTGGGGTTTACAGTGATGTATTCGGAATAATGAGAAAATTTGTGGAAAAGAGGAATTTTGTAACTTTTTAGAATGGTAAGAAATAATAGAAAATATGGTAAAAAAGAATGTATAGTTAAGTAATTTTTCCTTGTTATTATTAACAATACATATAATTCATATATTCTAATCACTATACAGTAAAACCTCACCAAATTAATACTCGATTAATTAATAATCTCTCTAAGATAATAGTTTCCTCCGATCCCAACTTGGGCAAATGGAAAGAATCACCTATTTCGATGAGATAATAAGATAATATATTTTCAGAATACCCCTATATAAATAAATGGTCTCATTAATATTATAAATTAATAATTCTTTATAAGTATAAATATATCTAAGACAATTTAGTGAAATATGATTTTATTATGTTATGTTTTTTGTTAAAATTTAAATCTAGTTGAAACTCATTCCTAACTTTTCTTATTGCATCCAAAATTTTCGGTGTTGTCTTATTGAATTGCACCTTAAATTGTGAAGAGTTCTAGATGCGATAAGTGTTTCCTTACGCGTAACTAGATCCAAAGATATTGTATCATCTTCAACTTTATCATCGACATTATTTTTTCAGTGATATTCACAATTTGTTCTAAGCTCTGGACCTCTAAACATGTATCTTTTCACCTATCCAATAGGTTATTAACGTACATTTTATTGCGCTAATCGAGATCATTAATCATGACCTCAAGTTTATGAATGACGTTTTCACAAGTGGGTTAATCCAAATTCTTTGAGATTTTTATTCCCGAATAAATTTTTCGATGTCGAAACACTCTTTAAATTAATAAATATTAATTTATCAATTAGATAAATATCTCTATAAAATAATAAAATTTCATGGTCCCACCTATATTAATTTAGAGAGATTTTACCGTACATTAAGCATGTGTCAAACTAATGGTCTAGTCAATTAATTATTTTTAAAAAGTTATATCAAATTATTTTTTTTGATTATTATATAATATATAAAATAAATTAGATTTTTTGAGTCTCAAATTCTCAATCATCTCGATTTTGATACGATTTGATTAATTATTATTTTTAAATGTCATTTAGCACTGTTGAATCGATAAAATTTAATGAAATTAAATACTCAAAAATTATAAAAATAAATATTGTTTCTATTATTATCATATCCTACAAAGCCAATTAATAGAAGCGATATATTCATTAGTCATTATGTTTATGGTTTATCATAATCACATGATGCACAACTCTTATTACAAAGAGGCTTATACAAAATTGTATTGGATTTAAATTGAAAATTATAGTTGATTCTGCTGATTTTTTTTTACTTTTTCATCTTTTATAATGTGGAAAATTTGTTTGTCTGTACAATATCATTATTCTATCAAGAATATATTTTATTATATGTAGTTGTCCATGGAAATTTCATAAACATCTATTTTAGATAATACTAATAATAATAATAATAATAATAATAATAACAATAATCTTAATTGAATGTAAAAAAAAGAAGAAGTGAAAATCTCATCTCAAAGTCTATTAGCTTACAACTTATGTTGGTTGATTAAACATGTTTTTTATTGCTATGCTAAAATTTTAAATTAAGATAATCACGAAAAACAAGTATTGAATACTTGAATTGGTGTATCAATGGCAATAGATTTGAATTTAGTATTATAATTTTTTTAAAAACAAATTTTATCCAAGTAACATTGTCCAAGATAATTTTTCGAATATCTAGGATTGAGATATTATTTTTACACATCCTCTAATAAAAATATCTATTCTAAAATTACTAATATCAAAATAAATACTAAAATACTAGTATTGTCTTTTCCACATTTAATATATGATAACTATTTTGCACCAAAATAATTGTATCATATACTTTCTATTTCGAAGACCTTTATTAACAACTTTTGTAGTAAACACGTGTAAATTGCATTTGTAACCTGTGATTTGCAATTTGTGGTATTCTAAAAATAAATAAATAAAAAATCCATGATTGATTGATTATTTTTTTAAAGCAAAAACTTCATAGTTTGAAAAAATATATATATTGTTCTTCCTTCTTAACACACGCGTTCATTAACACATACATGCATTTTGCATAAATACACCATACATTATTTTGCTCAAAGTAATTAATATTTACCTAAATAAAACGTGTGATTTAATTTACGAAACTAATAATATTAATTGATCTTCCCGTAATTATAAATAAAAATTAATGTTAGTTATTAGTGTTGGTCCAAAAAGTAAAAGAGCAATTGCCAAATAATTTTTCTTTCCGATAACTCCTCTCATACGTATGTTTTCACAACGTTTCAATGTTATAGAAAAATCAAAGATGATTTCATTATTTTTTCAAAGATATTTTTACGTTGAAATCTCCTATTATTGAATAACATAAGTAAAATGCTAGTCAACTTTGTTTCATTAGTTATATGATTTTAAATTAAGAAAAAATCAATATTAGAATTTTTTTGTTCTTCATACAAAAATTACTCAAAGCAGGATCTAAACTCTCATCTACCTCTATGGCGATTGGACCAAACCCATAAATTCAATTTAATTAAAGGTTTAAGTATAGTTAGATAAATAACACAAGGATTGAAACCGTAACAAACTAAAAATTCAGGGATTAAGAATACTACTTTCCATTTCATATTTGTTCATTATTTTTCACAAAATAAGCATTTTTTCCCATCATTTTCATGAATATCTCAATGTTCAAGAGAAAAAGAATAAGGGAAGAAAATAACACGTATTCTCAATTTTTTTTTTGCGTATTCTTAATTTCATTACATTATTTGCGAAAAAAATGTTGAGCTGGACCACCTCAAATGTCGTAAGCCATATATGAGGAGAGATTCACACATACATTTTTTATGGAATTGATTAAAAATACTGAAGCCTTAAATTAATTGCTCTCATTTCAAATGAAGTTTCTTATTTGAATTTCTACTTATGTGTCATGTATCACAACATAATGAATCAAAGCAATAATCTAGAAGTAGAAATGTTCAACAACTAATTAATTGCAACATCATTTATTTGCTAAATTGAGAAAAAAAAAACAAGAAAAGAAAGGAAATCCATAAATCCAAAATAATCATCTGGTTAGATTAATCAAAATTTATATTAATTGATCTCGATTTTTTTTATTAAAGATAAAAACAGAAAAATTTAGATCTACTACCTAAATAAAAATTAAAAGTTTTATTGCTTTTCTTTTTCTGTCTGTTTCTTAACATGGAAAATTAATGAAGATTCAATATTTGGTAGTTGAATGTACAACTACTCTTTATAGTTACACTTACTCCCAATAATTGTAATTGCCTTATTTAGTTTGGCACCAGAGATTGAAAAAACAATGCACCAAATGACTTTGACTCACCCACATAGTTTTTTGGTAGTTGACTAGTATTTATTATACTTTGCTATTCTCAAATTTCCACCATATTTTCTTTAAAGTGCCTTGTCTAATTTACTTGATATACTTACCCTCCCAACCCAATCAATATGTTTATTAAGTGCTAGTTAATTTAGGGTTGCACACTTTAGATATCGTTTGATGCGGGATAAGAATAATAATTTTGAGAATATTTTTTTTTATTTGTTTTGAGATTGGTAATTTCGCGATTATTTTGAGGTATTAGAGACTTTTGAAGATTACTTTCATTTTAAAAATCACTTCAAATTAATAAAATAATCCGATTTGAATTGCTTATTCTAATTAATCACGATTTTCTACCACGTTCGCTTTGTAAGCCTAATTTAGTATTATTAAGGCACGTTTGATTGAAGAACAAGTCATCTCAGAATTAATTATCTCGAGATTATTATCCACCCTTAATATGGGATAAAAGTAACACTGCGATCTCGGGATAAGTTATTCCGCTATTTTATTCCAATCAGACATGAGATAAGCTTATCCTACTGTTAATTTCGGAATTAATATTCCCTTATCCTTTCTACCAAACGAGGTATTAAGTTAATATACGCAAAATTTAAAAGTTAGTTAAAACGTAACACGTTAAAAAATGGTTATTTCTCAATTAACCATGAGATAAATGAGAACACTCCAAACTTATTAACATGGTCGAAATATATTTGGAAAAAGTTTATCGATTAATTTTTTACATATTTAAAACAGGATATTCCAAGATATTATTACGCATAATGTGAATACCTATGTTTAATTTAGGTTAATTAACATATGTGATGATGTGAAAAGTCTAACAAAAAGACAAGTTGGCAATGAGTTTCACAGGTTTTAACTGACTTTTTTTTTCTACTAACTTATAATATACGGCGTTTTGAAAGTTACACAAACAAGAAAGTTTCAAAGCAGCGATTTTATCAAAGAAAGAAACTTCTTGGGCCGTTCAACATCTAAGCTGTTTCTTTTTGTCCTTCATTTGCAATTTTCTGTCTTCATTTTAATCAGATTTTGTTGCGTTTAACAGTGTAATTAGAAGTGATTAAGAGCTAAGGTTTTTGAGATTTCTGACGTGTTGACGTCAGATTTCTGATCCAAAAATGTCTTTAATGTCAACAATAACTACAGTCTTTTTTTCTTTTTTTTTGATTTGATTTATTCTTCTTCGGCTTCTTTTAATATAATATAATATATATATATATATATACTTTGAAATTTACAAAATCTGATTATTAGTATTTTTTATTTACTCTGTTTTCTGGGGTATAGATTTTTCATTTTCTATTGAAGACGCGTTTCTCCGGTGATTGCTTTCTACTTTTTGATTTTGTTGACCGTCGCATGAGTGGACTTTGACTGGCCGTGATCGGAGTTTTTCTCGATGGGGCAGTGTTGCAGTAATGGTGTTTCCGGTGATAATGGTGGTAGCGTTGTTGCTGTCGGAGATGGAAGCTCTGCGGTATCTACCAACAATCGCCCTAAACCACCACCTTCACCGGTACGTCAATCAGTCGGGAATGGGATGAGTTACACCAACAACAGTACGCCAGCTCACTCATTTACAGCCAGTCCGTTTCAGAGCCCGTATCCTGCCGGAATAGCTCCATCGCCATCTCCGGTTGGAACGCCGAGAAGGAAATTCAAGTGGCCATTTCCACCGCCATCGCCGGCGAAACCTATATTATCAGCTATCTTTAAGCGACAGGGAGGGACGTCAGTAAAGCCGAAAGAAGGGCCAATACCGGAAGATGAAGGTGGTGAAGGTGAGGGACAGCTTGATAAAAGCTTCGGCTATCCAAAGAATTTGACATCAAAGTATGAATTGGGAAAGGAGGTGGGTCGAGGGCATTTCGGCCATACTTGTTGGGCAAAAGGTAAAAAAGGCGAACTCAAAAATCAGCCAGTGGCTGTGAAGATCATTTCCAAAGCTAAGGTGTGTGGTATGTGTATGCATATGCTGCTATTTTTCACTCATTCATGATCTTATGAGGGTGCAGCATCACCCAATCTAGAGAAGCTTTTTAATTCAGATTAAATCCATAAGATATCATAGCTAGCTATATAATGTAGGTGGAAGTCTATTGTAGTTTCGGAGTTTACCCTTTTCCGAATTTGGGAATTTTGTCCTGTACAATGTAAAACAGTGTTATGTCCATGGAATGTTTTGCGAAAAAAGTGCACATTGTAGAATACATGTTAAGAAATCTAAGAAAAATGAATTGTTTCAAGCCAGTGTACCTATAAGACTAGATTAGTAATGGCGTAAGGCAATTAATAGAAACTTTAGAAGCTATAGCTGTTCTACAAGGTGAGTGATAATTTGCTGTGTTTATGCATACATATCTTTGAATTATCTGTTGGTGTTGAAACAAGTGCGCCCGACTTGATGGCATACTAAGACAACTAACCAGGACCTCATTTGTCTCTGTCAATATTGATTCTCCATTTAGTCTGACTTATCTATGAAATCCTGTAGTCGGAGACATTATATGAAGCAGTTGGATGCTTGTCAGATACATCCATAAGCATTTTATTTAATTCTGGTGATTCTTAACACTTAAGGTTGTGTTTTGTAACACACACATATATATATAAAGGTGGACAATCGTTTTGGTAGGAGAGACTGCAATTCAAATATATGCCACCCCCTTCTCTCTAAAGTGGGATCACCTTTACGTTGTGTGGATACTACCTTTTCTGGAAATGACATGGTAATAGGTCTTAAGTTTGACTTGGGAGTAGGCTGTTGATGGGATGAATGTTGTTTGACAGATGACAACCGCTATCTCTATCGAAGATGTTCGCAGGGAGGTGAAGATATTGAAAGCCTTATCTGGACATCAGAATCTTGTCAAGTTTTATGATGCATTTGAGGATGCCAACAATGTCTACATAGTAATGGAGTATGTCTTTCCTTCTCTTCAATCTAGTCTTACTTCAGTTATACTGATTTCTCTATAGATGCTTTCAATTAATGTCAGAAATCATTTCTTTACACTAATTTTTATGCTTTGATAAGGTACCTCTTTATTTTATCAAGAATCTTCATTTCCAAACTTTTTACCTTTGATATCCTCCAGTTTGTTGGTATGATTGTTTGAAATGGCTTTAAGATAATTCTATCATGTTGGTACACTTTCAATTAGGTCACTCTTGACCGAAGTCTTTTTAATTTGTCAAAGGTTTGTATGTCAGTGTAAGAGTAAGTTTTAGACTTCGATGATCTCAATTAATGTCAGAGACTTTTGAATTAGAATGAAAGAGGAACTAATGGCGCGGAATGGATATTGAGTATTCGTTGGTTAGGATGTGGTTGTTGATGTTGCCTTAACTTAATTATGAAGTGAGTTGTCTACTTCTTATTTTTCTTCCAATGCTTTCTTTCATAATAGGTTATGTGAAGGCGGGGAACTATTGGACAGAATTCTATCAAGGTAATTTTTGCTATTTGGATGTTAATCATAATATAAAAACGCAAGTTGTAAAATGCCTCTCTTTTCCTTCCCAGAGGTGGGAGATACACAGAGGAGGATGCCAAAAGTATTGTGGTTCAAATACTAAATGTTGTCGCCTTTTGTCATCTTCAAGGTGTGGTGCACCGCGATCTGAAGCCCGAGGTACTACATAAATCAACCTCACTAAAAATGTTCACGAATGTGAATCACATTTTGGGGAGATTTTCTCCGCTTATTCCACTGATCTATCTGCTTCTGTAACTTGATTTACTTGTAGAACTTTCTTTTTGCAAAGAAAGACGAGGATTCACCAATGAAGGTGATTGATTTTGGTCTATCAGATTTCATTAAACCAGGTAATGATTGCATTTGGATAAGACATACAATTTTGATTTTATTTTTTCCTTTTGGTTGATTTATCACTTGTCATTTAATAACCACCGATGCCGTGGCTTCTTGAAAATGCACATAATCTACAAATAATCCCTTTGAGTTTTGACTTCTGACTTCCTGTACTCTTCTGTTATCGAATTTTATGATGAGGTGGGGCCTACCACATTTCAAAAGGTCTCTGTTAGGATGCTTCACATCTGAAAATAATCTCCTTTTCGTCTTGTGACAAATTTAAAAGATGCAGGTGTAATTACTTGGGTCAGTTTTGTAATTGTAGGTAAATATTATAATATACTACTCCCTCCGTTTCAGTTAAATTAAAAATATGTCAAATATACCAAAATGCCTTTTAATCTTATGGTCTTAAACATGCAATGTGGAAAGTTGTAATTAAAGAGTTGCTAAAAAGGAAAAGAGGTATTTTTTTGAAACGGACTAAAAAGGAAAGTAGGACAAACAAATTGAAACGGAGGGGAGGGAGCAGAGGCGGCACGTTTGAGGGAGGGGGTGCACGTGCACCCGTTTACTTCAATTTTTTTTATGCGTATATACATGTATATACCTGAATAAGGATCATATAATTAAATGTGCACCCTGAAATACATAAGCTGAGTTGGTGCATTGGTCCGACAGTGTTCATTGTGCTTCTTCGCAAGCGGAGTGTCCTGAGTTCAATTCTGGTGTTGCGTTTTCATTTTGTCATTTTTTTTCTCAAAAAAGGCATATTAAAAACCTCAGGCGTGATTCAAACTAGAAACCTCAAAGTGTACACTGAGGGTCAAAACTATCCAACAATAGAGTGAACTATGTTATATTTTTGTTTTATTTATATTTATATATACCTTCGATGTTGTACTTGTTTGACAATATTTTCCGATGAAGTGTCAGTGCTTTGACTAACCCGCATCTGCCTTTAGTAGTGCCCCCATTGTCTTCAGGTTCGCCTCTGGGAGGGAGTAGTTACTGTGGAACACACTGCAGAAAGCACTCAGTAGAAACCTAATCATAATTAGGAAAGCAATCTTTATCTAAACGTTAACAAATTTCCACAGTAGGAACTGGTTGTTTCTTTAAAAGATATCAAGTAAATCAGTTTAAGCTTCTTAATCTTAATAGGCAAAGACTCTTCCCTATAGTTTTAGGTTGTAGTGCTGTTTGTGGAGTTCTTGCCATTGTTCCACATTTTGCATAAAGGACATAGATCTTTGAGATAAGACCCAGCTTAGATGTAACCTTTACTTACTTATTTGGCAAAAGAGGTCCCTATCAAAAAATATTTGGCACAAGAGGTGAGCCAAATTACATGGTATAGCTCCAAGCTTTCTGTGTAAGGTGGTGATAGCTTAGTGGGGAAGTAAGACTTTCAGCTAGGAAGTTCAGCTGTGAATTTCGTTGTCTCTTTCCCAAAATGAGTCCCCGAACTATCATTTAAAACACTAGTTGTATAAATATTGGATGTCTAGAAATCAAAAGCAGCGGAGTTGATACCTCTTGTTTCCGCAGATGTTCAGTTGCTATAAGTAAATTGAAATATCAGCATGATTCTCTTTCTCTTTCTTTTATGATAATTTTTATCACCTTGGACAACAAGTCAGCTGCTTAACAAATTGATTTTAGGAAATTTCAAGATGAGTGAATTAGGTGTGATTTGAGAAGTTCTTCTGTAATTGGGCATGCAACTTTTCATTATTATCACACATGACAGTCGGTCAGTCACTAATTATTCTTTGCTAAGCCAGGTCTAATACTCCATTTCAATTAAGTTTCATCTCTGTGATAAGGATGTGAAATGCTTTATTTTGTTGATCCATTTTAATTGGTACTCCTGATTTATGGTGGTTTTTGCTTATGAAATTTGCTCTGCAGGGTATGTTCATTTACTTTCTGTATCATGTATGAGATTACCTATCCTTGTTAATTTGGTATTCAACACTGCCCTTGAGATGTAAACAATCATTTCTTCTGCTTTTACAGATCAACGTCTTAACGATATTGTTGGCAGTGCATATTATGTTGCTCCTGAAGTACTTCATAGGTCATATAGCATTGAAGCAGATATGTGGAGTATTGGTGTGATAACTTATATCTTGTTATGTGGAAGTAGACCTTTCTGGGCACGTACAGAGTCTGGCATTTTCCGTTCTGTGTTACGAGCTGATCCTAATTTTGAGGACTCGCCTTGGCCTGCAGTGTCAGCAGAGGCCAGAGATTTTGTGAAAAGGCTTTTGAATAAAGACCATAGGAAGAGAATGACTGCTTCTCAAGCACTGAGTAAGTTGTTTATGTTCAATTTATCAGCTTTATAACAAAAATGTTCCATTTATCAAGGACAAATACATAGACCGTCCCTCAAACATAGCACAAAATGTCATTTAGACACCTCATCTTCAGTCATGATCAGTTGCACACTTCTAATTGACTAAAATGTCTCATAAATACAAAATGCTGATGTGGCAAACCATGAATGTGACACTCATTTTTTGAGCGTGTAACATGCCTCTTTTCTGCTAAGTTTCTCATTCTCTTCTAAAAAAATCCCCATCCATCAGAGATCATTATAGCAATCGTCCTTTCACTGTCTTCAATTTTCTCACTCTTCCTCGGAACCAGCCACCCCTGAACATATCTTTCTTCTTCCTTGCACGAACCACAGAGCTGGGGTTCAGCTCATAACAAAAAAAAATTCGGGTCTCAATGTACGGATTAAAAAAGGAGATAACTAGAAGCTTCTAAAAGGCTGAGAGATGTTAAATTATTTGGCATCCCGCCCAAAGATGAAACTGAGCCACTGCTGCCAATGACTTTACGGCCTTGGCCACAGAATCTCTAGAAACTTCCTCACGATCGATCTCGAAGACGTTCTATCACCACCATCATCGACTGTCTTAGCTCATCAATAACAGCATCCAACTCTGAAGCTTGCCCATCAACGAGCAGTCCTCTTTTCATCAGTTCAAATGTTGGTGGTTGCCTTAACACTTTCTTGAGCCTTCACCATTGATTTCTTAAATTATTCTTCTCTCTTTGTTTCTGATTTTAGCCTCTTCATTTTTTCCCTTGTTCTACTGATAACACCATCGTCCCATTGAGTAATTAATAGTTGGAAAGAGCATAGAAGGTTTAATCAGCCACCCCAAAGAATTGTTGTTTCTAAAGAATTGTTCCATGGTGGAGAAGCAAGATGAATGCATCTACAGTTGTTGCCTTGAAATTTTCTTGATAATACTGTTGGTAATGACCCAAACTTGTGCCACTAAGCTTCTGCAATTTTCTGAAGGGATTAAAAGGATTATGAAGAGAAAAGTACTGTTTTTGAAAGACGAGGAAAGGAGGGGACAAGCTGAAGATTAAATATTCATATTTTTCTGTTTGGGTATTATGGGATAACATGGTTTGTTAGAATGAAATGTGTCTTTATTTTATTGTTCTCCTGATACATCATCAGTGTGTAAAAGTAAATACAGTTTGTTTTGTGAGGTTTTATTCGCTGAAGGGTTCACAAAACACAATTCTGTCAAGTTTAGGTGTCCAAGACTCCAAGTTAGAGTTAAGGTGTCTAACTGACATTTTGTTCCAAGTTTGATGGATTATCTGTGTATTTGGCTGTTTATCAATGATGTTGTGACAGGAAGATACTCTCTGCTTAATGTCTGAATTTCTCTTGGCATGTATCAATTTCCATTAATTATACTGTACATGCATTTCACCCTGTGGATCTGATGGATTCCTTTTGCATTTGCAGCTCATCCATGGTTAAGGACTGAAAATCCTTTTATACCCTTAGACATATTGATCTTTAAATTAGTCAAGACTTATATTCGAACATCACCCTTGAAACGTGCAGCACTGAAGGTAATTCCTATACTGGTGGTTGTCAGTTGTTGCTTATTTGGAGCATTCTTTTGAAGTCTTCTATCTTGAGAGTGTATATCATTTCAATCTATTCTTATAATGCAGGCTCTTTCAAAAGCATTGACAGAAGAAGAGTTAATATACCTCAAGGCTCAATTCAATTTATTGGAACCGAAAGCTGGTTCTGTGTCACTCGATAATTTTAGGATGGTTGGTGGTCTTACTGTATAATTTTTATTTCACAAAAAATACAATTATTTGCGAAGTGTTTTTCGAACCATCCTCCATCTATCTTCCAATTCCTAATTGCATCATCGTGAATTGATTGTGCAGGCACTTATGAAACAAACAACTGATGCCATGAGGGAGGCCAGAGTTCTTGACATCATTAATTTGGTGAGACACCTATGCTATTGTAGTAACTTGTTCTGATTGTGTTCGTTTTCTCTCCGACTTCTATCATTTATGTATTCGTACATGCATTACAATATTAACGTCCTAGATATCAATTCATGTTTTTAAGTGATAATCATTGAGTTCTAGAGTGAGACATGCTTAGCATGTTTAATGCACTTGTTTATGATAACCTTGGAGAGGGCATAGAAGATAACATTGTTCTTGCAATCTTTTTCATCTTTCTGTGTCCTTACTAGTTAAACACTATGTTGCTTGAGCTCTCCAACATTGTTGCCATGCCCATCGCGGATCCTCCAAAAATGCATAGCTTTTGGAGGATCTGACACACACATGGTAATATTTTGGAAGAGTATGAGCAACATAGGTTAAAAGGGACTCTTCGACCAAGATGTCACTGCTCATTGTTTCTAAATTTAAATACAATGGGACGGTTATCTTTCTATTTCTGCTACTATGCCTCCTGTATATCGCTTAACTCATTTTTTTCACTCTTTCAAACAAGAAATAATATCATCTTCATTCTGAAAGCCCCGCTCTGAGTAGCATTTAAGTAAAAAGGTGTCATTTTCCTATGGCATTGAGGAATAGTTAGTTGCCAAATGAAAAGATAAATCCTAACAGTTTGTTGATTCCTGAAAAGCATGTGAAATTTCTTCTTTCTAGATCATAAATCCATGAACTTGCACCTTGTATCTTTTTGTTTGAACATAACATAACATCTTATCACTTCTACAATTTTGAACTCATATTTTTGTTTGTTAAATTGAAGCTGGAACCATTATCTTACAAGCAAATGGAGTTTGAAGAGTTCTGTGCTGCTGCAATTAGTACATATCAGCTTGAGGCTCTTGAAAACTGGGAACATATTGCTAGTGCCGCTTTCAATTATTTTGAGCAAGAAGGAAACCGTGTCATTTCTGTTGAGGAATTAGCACAGGTAAGCGAAGGGTGTACTGACAGTGCCTGTATTTTGATCCATCTTAGCTATTTTTGATGTGATATCTGTGTTTGCAGGAAATGAATTTGGGCCCTACGGCTTACGCTTTTCTCAAGGATTGGATCAGACCATCCGATAGGAAATTGAGTTTCCTTGGGTATACCAAATTTTTGCATGGTGTGACAATGCGAAGTTCAAGCACAAGACATCATCGATAACATGGCTGCACAGAGCACACCAGTTGCTCCAAAGAGAGAACAAGAGATTATAGTTTCTATTCTTTTCGTTCTTTTTTTCTTTTGTGCAGTAATAGAAAGTGTTAAACTTATCTAGTGTCAAAGATATCCAATTGATGTTGTGAGGATCATTATTCTTTAATAACTAGCGATTTGGATTTTGGATCTGTGTAATTGATTTATCTGGGGAAGAAAACTTCTAGGAGCATGCTGAATTGCTGTTTGTCAATCTGAAGCTTAAAAAGTTCATTTCTTCTACAATTTACTAGCTAGGTAGTAGTCCTATTATTTTGGCTGAGCATATTCTGCTAGTGGTAATCAACCTACTTGAAAATTAAACTGACTTGCATGTTTGCAGCTACTGTTGAATTGCGTTGGGCTAAGATAATCCAAATATATCCTTGTGTGATATCCTTGTCTCACACTGTTGAGAGCATCTCTACACCTTATATGAAGACTATAGCTTCATTTTTTTTTTCCGGCTACCAATATGAGACTGACTCATAGACATGCAAAGGTTGTAGGTCATGGCCCACACAATCACTACGCCAATTCTATACTTGTCTAGCGAACCATGGACTCTCGTATCAGTTTTTGGGCTAAATCAATTAGAGATACTATTAACATGATGTGATATTGTCTGCTTTGGACCAAATCAATACAGTTTGTCCCAACATATCTAACACCATTAAAAATGTCCTACACCTTATATGGATCTTTTTTTTCTTTTCAGCTATCAATGTGAGACTTTGTTCGTATATTCAACAATCTCTCCCTTAAATTAAGTTCTACAAGTGACCATGAAATTTGGCTTATTCGGAGAGTCAGATGTTTCGAGTGTTTATGACTGTCAAAATCGATAGGCCCTTTTTTTTTTGTATGTATGTCTCCAAATTATGCGTAAAGGTTGTACATCGGCCTATAGACATGCATAAGTTATGCGTAAAGGTTGTACATCGGGCTATAGACAATCAAATGTAGTAAGTCGTGGCCCACACCATATTTCACTCCACTAATTTCATACTCATCTCGTCAGATCATTAATTCTAATATTAGCTATTGACTAAATCAATCCAAAAGCACAACATGGTATGATTCTAATATTAGTTATTTACTAAAAATCAATTCAAAAACACACTGAACATGGTGTGATATTATCTGCTATGCGCCAAGTTAATATGATGATTTTCTCCATAAGGTCTCACACTAGGGGGTATTCCTATATCTTATACGTAGTTTTTTTTTGAACTAACAATATAAGACTTTGTTCAGGCACCAAACATATTGATCCTAAAATATATATATATATATAATAAAAAAGATCAAGGGACGTCTAGATGGGAATTGCCATTTTCTTCATGTTTTTCTTAAGTAGACCACGCCAATAGCTGTTAAAGCAACATACAAAATTGGCAAATGGTCCATTAGCTAAGTGCTAAAATGCTTCTTAACAGTCATTGACCAGATTGGTTTCTTACCTAACTAATCTTCAAACATTATCACCACGTTTATAATCAAAGCATTAGTCCATGTTGTTCCTCAATAATCCACTACAAAAAAGTCCCTAAAGGGATCATCAATCAAGTGGATAATCTCAAATAATAACATGATATTTTTGGGTTCCAATCACAGCTACAACACTTAATATGTGTGTCTATCTACTCAAATCTTTGTATAACAATCTAGTGTAATCCCACAGGGCTCGAAAGATAGAGTATACGCAGACCTTACTCATATCTTGAAGGTAGGGATCAAATTGTTTCCGATTTAAAATGCCCTAGGTAAAAAGATTTGATATATAAATTATAACAACAATAATAATATATGATTTTTTTTTGATAATGATGTAAAATAAATAAAATTCTGGATTGAGCGGTTCAGGAATCCAATTATATTGGAGCGATATGGATAAAAGAACTTCCTATATTATACTATTCTATTCTCGATGACGAATGGTTTTGATAGTTCAAAGTAACAAGTGTGTAAACATTTTGTTGTGGTAGGGGGCAGGTGGATAGGAAAACAACATTTGAATTTCCCCCATCAACTTAAAACAACTACTGCCAAACTAACAATTGACATATAACCGATGTTGAATATTATTGTATCATGTATGAACTCCCAACTATTCTTTTTTCAATTCAAAATAATATACGTATGGGAATCTTTATTACAATGTCTTTGGATAACACTATAGATTCCTCAAGTAGCATCTAGTGAATAGTGTTGTGTTCTTATTTTTAAAGATACTAAGCGGTTAGTTAAGGTTGATTTATTTTATTGATGGTTTGGTTTAACGTTATCGTGTTTAGAAGAAGTTGTTTGTTTAAAAAAAAATTCCTTCCATCTCATTTAATAGAAAAAAGGTTTAAGCTGGGACCTTAGGGGTACTTTAATCATTTTTGTTGTTTTATCTCGGGATAACTAATATAAGACTGTTATTCCATCTCAGATACAAATAACTAGTTCCGATACTAATTATAATCACAAATTCCAAGATTAGTAACCAAACAAGAATAAAGCAATATTTAATTTTTAATTGAGGATTATTTATGCTTGTCCAGCCTACCAAACGATCCCAATCAGACCGTCTTAAAATTGTGATCTTTGGAGCGTATCTCATCTTATAATCAATTAATATATTATTTAGGGTACGATTACGATAAAAGAATTTGAGAAATATAATTGTCACATACATAATATTTATATCTGTTATTTTATTCCGTTTCACAACAACCTATTATGGGTTCTTTCCTAACGACACAACCGTCCAAGCGTATGAAGCTTGAGGCTTCTTCATTTTTGTTTATTCATTTAATATCTAAAATATATTGGCCTGACTAATTCGAATACACATTGGTAAGCTCCTTATTGTGGTTAAATCACTTCATACTCAGATTTTATATATAATTAAAGACGGAGAAACTTTAATCATTTCACCACATTCCTCGATAGTATATATGAATGTTAAAGCTTGAATGTGCATGTAAAGTGTACATGAAAGAAGGATCTAATTGTTGATTTTTGTCAAGCTGAGGGTGGAATGTGAAAAACTAAAGAAACAAAATATTGGAGATGGGAAAAACATGTACTATCACATTTTTTTTTAAAAATAAAATAATTGTTGTTGAAGTTTTCTTATATAAATTTTATGATAGTATTTTATTTTTTTTTGGTTTGAAGTTTGAGCCAAATCTTATAAGTCGTTTGATTCGTGGACTAAGTTATTAAGTTATCTTGAAATTGTAGTCATGTGAGTATAATTTTTGGATTAACTTGAGTACCTTACTTAAGAGGTGAGATAATGTAACATTTAATTTGGTGAAATAATAATTCTTAAGACAAATTTGTTCCACTTGTATAGGAGGGAGTAGTATTCATATCACAAAAAATGATTTTTAGCGGTAATAGTTTTATTGCCGCTAAATATGTATTTTAGCAGTAATTAATATTCTTTGTAAATGTCCCTAATACCTATAGTGATATTAGATCCAATGATAATTAACTCATATCAGTAAAAACTTTAATATTTTTTATTAATGTGTATATTTATTACCGATAAAGAAAGGTATTTTTACATTGATTTTTAGGGGTTGAAGTTTAGCCAACCTTTAGAGAAGATGAAAAGTAAACCACACATTATAAATAAACATACAAGAAATGAGGAGAAAGCACAAAGAATGGTGTCTAAAGTAAGGGAACTGAATATGATTGGGTGACACTACTTTTTCCCTTCAATTAGGGGAATTATATTCCACTTTGGACAAATAATAATAGTAAGATGCAACCTGTTGTAAAGACAGGAATGAATGCTTCCACTGTTTCATCCAATTTTAGCTACTTGCATTAATTAAAATTTATACTACCTCATATGAAGCATGCCTTTAAAAGTTGAAATAAATAAATAAAGAAAGAAAGTACATCATTTTTCTACTGTTTCTCAAATAAACAATAATGAAACAATATATTTTCCGTTGGTAATCAAAGTTTGTCTTTAGCTAAGACAAAAGTACTATTGGTGATTTTTTTTCGGTTGTTCAAATTTTAATAGATAAAAAATTCACATCAAATGTTATAATTCGTTATATCTTTTTTATTGATTTGAGAGTCGAAATATCCGTTATTAAAAGTAGTCTTTGTTTAAAAAAACACATGTCCTCACGCACACCACGAACGAGGTGTTGGATTAGATTACCAATTTAGTATTCCTTAGCATTTTCGTATCGGGGTTCATTAATCACCCGAAGAGTACACGAGCGCGTGCTGGGGACGGAAGGGAGATGCAGGATGGGGGACGAAGCACCCCGCCCGTGCTGCTCCCCCATTCTTTAAACATGTTTGTACTAGGTATTTGTATTGATGGAGGCTTCCCTAGTCTTTAAACATGTTCGTACTAGGTATTTGTATTGATGGAAGATAGCAAAGACCTTATAGCATAATTAATCGAAATATAGACAAATTGATCTGAACACATCATAAATCTAAATGGATGCAAAAATTGTCAAACCTTTTGGAGTAGAGGAGTTGCATTAAAGGAAGCCATGCCACAAAATGATTAGTAGTCAATTTTTGTTATTTTTATTTTTGAGAAAATGCACATTAAAAATTTCCAAAGTCAAATGTTTTTTTGACATCCAAAATATGCCATGTGTGAGGGAAAACAGAAGAGAATCCATCCCATTTTGCTTTTAGTCTAAATTAGTTGCTTACAGTTCATTTTTTTGGCATTATGGCAACTTGAGAAAATGTAGCATCTTCTTTCAAGATTAATGTCAAACTTTGCCCAAGAAAAAATTCTAGCACATGGCCCCTACATGGTTCCTGAGAGATCTATGATTTGATTTAGTCTTCTTATTCACATAATGATTAATTATGAAATCCATTAAACACCATTTGTTAGTGGAGCATTAAGCAAAGAAGTAATAATTAGTCTTTCATTCATGCAATAATCTCTCTCTATATATGGTGAGACATAAAAAATGGAAGTCACTTTAATTTATAAAGAAAATGGTAGGTTTCTCTACAGTCTTCAAGAATATTTGTTTTCAAAGAATTGATGCAAATTCTTTATATATAAATGAATTAATCACGTTTTCAAAACAATGTTAAAATAATATAGTAATACTATGTATCTATATAATAGTACTACGTATTTTGTAACATAAAATAAGTCAGGGATGTGGTAGTATCACTGCATCTAAGGGTCACAACCTATTTGGATATAAACTATTATTATTCATAATAATGAAGATATGTTATGAATTAAACCTTCGTCTAGCAAAGAAGAAAAATAAAATATCTCTGGACCTTGGTGCTATTCCAATTTTCACGAGGGCTTTTGGAACAAGCTTTTGATGAATTGTCGAAGCAGCCCACTTTAACATTTACGATAGGTAAATTCTATCAACAGTGTTCACGTAATTCCAACATCTTTAACTCATACACGAGCCACAAATTTTCTTTAAGAATTCATAGACACAATCTTCACAAAGCGTTACATGATAAATGCACTAATAGAAAGGAAGCTTCGAATTTTGGATTTGCATAACCCAAACAAAAGAGGAAATCAAAAGTGGAACCACAGAAATATGAAAACAAAGTATGAACAAACCAAGGCCATAATTTTTTGGAGATTTTTAGTGATGTCAAATTGTGACATTAAAGAAAGGGACAAAAGTAGATTTGCAATACGCTGGTGGCAGGGACCTATCTTCCCTTCCCTTCCCTTCCCTTCCCACTAAAAACCTCTTTGTGGAGAAGCATCTTTTATCAATCACTCAATAATCAATATTCTTAAACACCTACGAGATCGAAACAATAACATATTCAATGAATTTTATAAATAAAATATAATGGAGATAGAAAATATGATTTTCAATAAATGCTCAAATAAAATAAAGTATGAAATAAAAATACAATAACAAAGTAAAGGTAGATTGACTCTATTTTACACACGCTCAAATTAAATAAAATATCAAAATAAAGTATGGAAAAAAAATGTAATGCTAATCTACTAATTCCCGAGTGACGAGGGAATCCCGAAAAAAGAGAAAGGAGAATTTCAAGCCATACACACTCCTCTAGATTCTTATATAAAAGAACAGAAATTAAAATAACTAAAATAGTTAGAACCATAATATTTTTTGTAATATAATAGATTTAATAAAAATTCAGAAAAAGAAAAAGAATAATTCTGTATTATGAATATTATTCCAACTTGTTCATCTTCTTTAACCACACTTCTGGGTACATGAACATCTCAGAACAGAGCATTAAAAAAAACCCCAAAAAGGACTCGATCCAAAACTAGAAATTTACATCTTTCGAAGCACTAACAATTCCGAGTCCAAAATAACAAAAAAAAAAAACTACCAAATTATGTAACTATAGAAAAAAAAAAAAAAAGTTTAGGCCTTGAAGCACCATGAATGGTGATGATGGTGCTGATGATGATGATTATGCGGATTTTCCTTAGCAATCAATCCCTGAACATAGCGGAATTGTTCAACATGACAAGGGATATTAATTGGTCCTTTATGATCGAATCCAAATTCTTTCTCTGCTTCTTTAAGTAGTTGCAAAAACAGGGGATGATTGATATAATTGACAGGGATGACAAACCTCTGTTGTTCTTCACCTTGACCCACTATAACTGCAAGACACCCTTTTGGTATATTCTTTAATTCCTTCTTCCCATGATTATGATGATGATGGAAGTTAATGTGTGGAACATGAAAATGGAAACTCAGATGGTGTTTTTCTCCAGTACCCATCTCTGTTTTTATCAAGATTTGAAGTAAAAAACAAGAAATTGAGAGAAAAGACTGTACAATTGAGAGAGATTTTGAGGGGTGTTAGATGGAAGAAATTGGAAGAGAGAAAGGCCAAGGATCAGAAGAAGAGATGGCTAATTTGAAAAGAGTAAAAGAAGAATCTGTTAAAGATTTTGGTATGTTGCTCATGATCTATCTATATAAAAACAGAGGCGTTGTTTTCAATATTGTAACGCATATATCTATCTGTAAATAATTTTTTTTTGCAGAGTGTTTGAGAGAGACAGAGGGGTTTGTTTATATAGGGGTTTAGCAATGAGTAGTAGTTAGTTTGGCAGTTTAGGTTTCATTTTATGTGAGATAGTTTGACTCGATACGAAATTTAAGAAAAAAAAAAGAGTTTTAAAATTTTTGGTCCAAAATGAACAATAGAAATTTGTATGACTATAAATTATTTCATTAAGGATAAAATAAATATTTTATAGCTAAATTATTATTTAATATATAGAAATATGTCACATTGGGACAGAGGGAGTATAATCCTTACACAAAGTAGGAGGATGAAACAGTCATATATTAGGTAGGTAACTTTCCAATAACTACTCATTATAAGTTTTAATAATTGATAATTTAAAATATTTAAATATAAAATTTACAATAAAAAAAATAAATTTATTTAAATTTTAAAATTCAAAAAAATGTCATATTAAAACGACTAAGTAAAAATAAACGAAAAGTTAATCCTGCAAGAAGACAGAGAATGAGAAAGGCTTATCCAATTTGGAATCGTAATAATTAGTTAAAGAGGCTAAATTAAAACGTGTCGGTTTTACGAGAGAGTAAATACGTAAAAGCGAAGCTGCTATTTGCAGGTCAACAATTGCTGTCACCACTACTGCACAATTATCGTTTAAAAGAAGACTCTTTAGAAGGGAAAAAGACGTGGAAAATCATATGATTAAACAAAATGGGAATTTGAGCATTTAATTAATCATTATATTGTTATTTTTGTTTTTAATCCCTCTGATATTTAATTGAGTATATTAAATCTATTTTTAATTAACTAATAATTTAACATATTTGAGGATTTTTTTTTAATAATTTGGAGATGAAGCGGATTATAATGTAGGGAATCGAACCCTCACCAATAATGTGAGAATTCAAGTAGTCAACCAACTAAGTGAGATTCTCCATATTTGAGGATACATATTATAATTCTGATTATAAAAATTTAAATCTGAATAAAATAACTTTTTAACTAAGAGAACCAAATAAACACATTTTTATCAATTAAAATTAAATAAATTTAGTAAAATATCACAAGAATCAAAATTTAATTTTTATTAGGAGTAATAGATATGGAATCAAAAGTGCAAGTTAATTATCTCTAATAATATAGGTAAATGGAAAGCATAATTAAAGGTCAAATTCGTAGTTGGTAGCGGGCCAGTCTTTAACTGGATTGGTTTGCCTAAAGTTTTTGATAATTACTAGTTTAAGATCCTAAATTAAATCTAAATTAAATATCTTCAAGTTAGTTTCTTATAAAAACGAAACCCTGCAGACATTATTAGGCTTTACTCCTTGCCATGAAAGGTTTATAGCATAAATTTTTAATGCGTTTTTGGTTTTAGTTAATACAAAAATATTAGGATAAGGATTAGCACTTAGAGAGAAACATCTCACTTGTAATGATACATTTTAGTTTTAAAATGGAAAAAAATAATACTACAAAATAAGTAAGAGTAGATTTGTGACGTTGGGGTGCACATTAAAATTAAAAAAACAATTTGAAACTCTTTTTGGGTTAAAACCAAAAGGACAAATTCGTGAATGCTTATATTCAAAATGGACAATACTTTAATCGTTGAATCAAGATCCTTAAAAAATTCCTATCTTTACCTTTTGCTTTGAAGACTCCTCATATAATACCTTTGAACTATTATTATAGAAAAATAAACATTATTAGTTGCTCATTTTCGTGGGAGTTATCTATATTTAAAATATGATTATCATTAATTAATTGATTGATTCATTTTGTAGTCACGATTGCAACAATAAAGTGTTCCTTTCACTTTGCATTTAGCATGCTTGAATCACACAGTTCTATAGATATATATTTACCATTTGTCTTCAACATTGTATATTATACTAGATACAGGACCCCGTGCCAGCACGGGGCCCAATATATATTATTTTTTAATTTTAATTTATGTCATATTATGGAATTTGAGAAGTTATTGAAGTTTTTATATGATTTTAAAAATATTTTAAATTTTTAGTTATTGTAATTTGTAGTACTTTTTTTTAACATAATTTTGAAAATAATATTTATTACTCTGTTTGTTCTAATTTATATGGCACACACAGAATTTCAAATATTAACCATTTTTATATGTCTCTTTAATATATTAAGTTGTTAATTATTGTATTTTATAGTACATTTTGAACCTAATTTTTTAATAGTATATGTTATTTGCCATGTCCCAATTTATGTGGCATTAATTGATAGATTTGTTGGAGTCAAGAGATTTATTTTGTTAATTATTGTAATTTATAGTTTTTTTTTCCGTCAATTTCAAACAATATATGTTGTTAATTGATAGAATACGTTTATTGTAATTTTTAAAAAAAAATATGTGTGACTCTCCATGTCCCAATTTATGTGGCACATGTAAAGTTTTGACAATTAACCAAAATTTTAATACATTTTAAAAAATATTTTTAAGTCATTAAATTTTAAGTAATTTAAATTGTTGTATTATTTATTACAATTTATAATACTTTTAAAGTAGTTGAAATATTGTACTATTTATTATGATTTATGACACTTTTTTTTTTTAAAATTTATGTCATATTATGGAATTTGAGAAGTTATTGAAATTTTTACATGATTTTAAAAATATTTTAAATTGTTAGCTATTGTGATTTGTAGTACTTTTTTTTAACATAATTTTGAAAATAATATTTATTACTCTATTTGTTCTAATTTATGTGACAGATGCAGAATTTCAAATACTAACCATTTTTTATATGTCTCTTTAATATAGTAAGCTGTTAATTATTGTATTTTATAGTACATTTTGAACCTAATTTTTTAATAATATGTGTTATTTGCCATGTCCCAATTTATGTGGCATTAATTGATAGATTTGTTGGAATCGAGAGATTTATTTTGTTAATTATTGTAATTTATAATTTGTTTTTCGTCAATTTCGTCAACTATTTTTTTTAATTAATTATTGTAATTTATTGTTTCTTTTTTGTCAATTTCAAACAATAAATGTTTATCTTATAATCCATTTTATGTGGTACCAATAGAATTTAGAGAGTCAATTAAATTTTTTATATAAGTTTTAAATAATTAAGCTGTTAATTATTGTAATGTATAGTATTACTTATATTATTTTTAAATATATTTAAATATTATATGTTAGGTTTTTTATCCTAATTTATATGGCATTGATAGAATTTAAAGTGTCAAATAATTGTTAATTATTGTAATAGATAATATGGAGTATTTAAGTCATTTATAGTATAGTAATTAATATATAATATGTAATATTTAAGTGTTATATTATGGAATTTGAGAAGTTATTGAAATTTTTATATGATTTTAAAAATATTTTAAATTGTTTGCTATTGTGATTTGTAGTACTTATTTTTTATATAATTTTGAAAATAATATTTATTACTCTGTTTGTTCTAATTTATGTGGCACAGGCAGAATTTCAAATATTAACCATTTTTTATATGTCTCTTTAATATATTAAGTTGTTAATTATTGTATTTTATAGTACATTTTGAACCTAATTTTTTAATAATATATGTTATTTGCCATGTCCCAATTTATGTGGCATTAATTGATAGATTTGTTGGAGTCGAGAGATTTATTTTGTTAATTATTGTAATTTATAGTTTCTTTTTCATCAATTTCAAACAATATATGTTGTTAATTGATAGAATACTTTTAATGTAGTTTTTTTAAAAAAAATATGTGTGACTCTCCATGTCCCAATTTATGTGGCACATGTAAAGTTTTGAAAATTAACCAAAATTTTAATACATTTTAAAAAATATTTTTAAGTCGTTAAATTTTAAGTAATTTAAATTGTTGTATTATTTATTACAATTTATAATGCTTTTAAAGTAGTTTAAATATTGTACTATTTATTATGATTTATAACACTTTTTTTAAAAAAATTATGTCATATTATGGAATTTGAGAAGTTATTGAAATTTTTATATGATTTTAAAAATATTTTAAATTGTTAGCTATTGTGATTTGTAGTACTTTTTTTTAACATAATTTTGAAAATAATATTTATTACTCTCTTTGTTCTAATTTATGTGGCAGATGCAGAATTTCAAATATTAACCCTTTTTTATATGTCTCTTTAATATATTAAGTTGTTAGTTATTGTATTTTTTAGTACATTTTGAACCTAATTTTTTAATAATATATGTTATTTGCCATGTCCCAATTTATGTGGCATTAATTGATAGATTTGTTGGAGTCGAGAGATTTATTTTGTTAATTATTGTAATTTATTGTTTCTTTTTCATCAATTTCAAATAATATATGTTGTTAATTGATAGATTTTTTGGAGTGGATTTTTTTTTATTAATTATTGTAATTTATTGTTTCTTTTTCGTCAATTTCAAACAATATATGTTTATTATATAATCCATTTTATGTGGTACCAATAGAATTTAGAGAGTCAATTAAATTTTTTATATAAGTTTTAAATAATTAAACTGTTAATTATTGTAATGTATAGTATTACTTATATTATTTTTAAATATATTTAAATATTATATGTTAGGTTTTTTATCCTAATTTATATGGCATTGATAGAATTTAAAGTGTCAAATAATTGTTAATTATTGTAATAGATAATATGGAGTATTTAAGTCATTTATAGTATAGTAATTAATATATAATATGTAGTATTTAAGTGGAAGGTGGTGGGGCCCACTTATATAGTTTGATAAATATATTGGATATTAGTAGTGATTTATAGTATAGTAATTAATAATATATAATATGTAGTATTTAAGTGGAAGATGGTGGGGCCCACTTATATATTTTATAAATATATTGGACATTAATAGTGATCTTATTGGATCATTGGTAGTCATTCCTAGACTCTTCTATAATATAGTAATCTTCTATAATATAGTAATATAAGAATATAAATAAAATAATAACAAAAGCCATAATGAAATCTAATTGTCTAACAAACAAAAAATCTAATTGGAATTAGATGAACTGTAACATCCATAATGGACTCACTGCCCCCCTTACAATAACCGGTCATAGACAAATGAGTTTTGTTTAAGTGGTTAAGTACTTACATCATCGATCAATAGATTGAAAGTTCGAATCACTAAAAGATAGATATGAAAAATTGAAAACACTAGTGAAGAGTGGAGGGAAGTAATTGATTGTAACATATAAGTCCATATTCTCACTTTTACAAATAATTATTCATTTCAATATATAGGAAAATCAAATCAAATTGATTTTTCCATATAAAAAGCATATATTGTGGGAGAATTTTATATCAAGGACGGAAAGTACATCCGCAGCATATGCTTCTTTAATAATAATAAAAAAAGATAAAGTGGTGACATTATTATTGTTGTTTAGATTTTTTTAGATACCATCACTATTTATTCTTTAACAAAAGCAAAGGGTAGAATAATTTGAGCAATTTAAAAAAATAATTCGAGCTTGAAATAGGAAAATCTTTTGAAAAATTAATTTGTTTTATGGAATGGGTCCCAGCGAACGCCGATAAGTGGGGCCAAGTTTGATAAAATTGTGAAGAATGAAATGCCAGGTCATCAATAAGGGTCCACGTAGGCATCATAATATCGACAGGTTGACCCTTTTTGTTTACGTTTTAAAATTCTTCTAAGTAAAGTATCAATAATTAGTGGAAATATTTTTGTCTTAAATTACCGAAACTACCCTTTCTAAAATTGACAAAATTTGATGTAATTGAAGGTGAAATATTGTCAAATTTACGAGGAGGAGAGTACGTGGCAGACAACTATAATCTTTTAATTATTATAGGTTTTGCAATAATTTATAAAAATAGAAAATATACTTCTTTCGTTCTATTTATATGCGTCTTTATTAAAAATAGATGGCTCAAAATAGTTGTTATTTTAGAAAAAATCAAGATATAATTAACTACTTTATTTTCATTTTTAGCCTTACTTAATAAATGTTGGAGGCGATTAATATAGTAATAAAATAAAATATAATTAAATTGAGATAAAAAAAATCAATAGTTGATCAAATACAATATTTTTTAAATTAAAATTTCTTTAAAAATAGCAATTCTGATCTTTGAGTTATTGAATCACTATGATAGTATCCCTTATATGAGTTGGTTAAGTATATTTAACTTTTAAGTAATTTGAACATGCGTGTTTGATCCTTGAAACTAACAGAAGTTAAATATTAAACAAATTGTTAAGATAAGGTTTTTGATGAATTTTCGCAAATAGCACTATAATAAATTTAATTATGCTCAATAGCTATAGTTTGCATATTTACGGGTTGTAGCTACAGTTTAAGTTGTCTCGTTTGTATAATTCACGGGTACATTTGTATAATTCAGTTATTTTTGTATAAACTTGAAATAACTAATTTATACAATTACAAACTTCAGAAGTGTAAACAGTTATACAAATTATATTATACAAATTCCAAATTATACAAAAGTTATACAAATTCCGAATTATACGCACTTTGCCCATTCATGATGATCTGGAATTCTAGACCATTAGTCGCGAAGCCAGAAATTTAATTAGGGAAAAGAACGCTTGTACTAAAAAATGAAAATTATTTACAAGTGGTTATTCTTTACTTTCATACCCCCTATTTTTCACTATTAATTCGTGTGTACTGCTTGATACCATCAAAGTATATAGAGAAAATGGTCTAAAACCCCTCCAATCTATACCCGAAATCCCAACTACACACTCCAACTTCATAGGTGTCCTATCACCCCCTTGGACTATTTAAAAATGAAATAAATGACTCCTTAACTGCTGAGTTGGCATAGAGAGTGCATTCACTCTCTTTGAGAGAGTGAGAAGCAAAAAACAAGTAAAAAGAATATTTTTATTATATTTTTGTTATAATTAAATAGTATTATATATTATTTATTTATTTTTATAAGCAAAATGACACCGTTTTAATGGAGGATATTTCCCTTTCACTTTGAAAAAGAAGAATCAGCAGTCCCAACCCCATCTTTGATGGATGATAAATTTTATATTTGTTAGAGAAACTCATCGAATGAGCCGGCAATGACGAGGAAATACTCACTGGAAAAGATGAATTCACCGATAAATTCAAAAATTCATACTTGAGCTTCGATGCTCTTTAACAATGGTTGTCCATGGATTTTTCGCCCTTCATTCGTCAATTTTTTTAGTTCAAATCAATTGATTTAGATGTTTTCAAACTCAAGAACACAACAATGGAATTCTCATAAAGGATTCAATTTAGTCTTTACAAATTAGTAATTGCAAATGAAGATTTTCAGATTTAGATTCAAACCCAGAAACCTACATTTCTTTGTACGTCAATGGAGTTTTCTAGTTTTTGGCTCAAATCTTCACACCAAATTCGAAATCAATTAACAAGCAATGTGTAGATTCCATACACCAAACTTAATCACACTCACAGATTCACACAAATCCGATGAACACGATGGAGAACAATAAGTTTTTACTTCAAATTTTCAAAAATTAATAAAGCCAAGAAAACAATTGAATGATTTTGAGGCAAGTATTATAGCAATCTAAAATTTGATGGATTAATTTGTGTATATTTATGTTTACAAGTTTTAAAAGAAAAAGAAAACAAAAATAGAATAAAGATGAAAGAAGGAACTAAGAATATTAAAAAAAAAACTAGCTGTGCGTGTCCACCACCGCAAGTTATGAATGTAGGTGTTCAATTTTAGGGTTTATTTATTCCATTTAAAAAAAGTTCAAAGGGGTAATAGGTCTCCTCTGAAGTATAAGTGTGTAGTTGGGTTTTCGAAATAGGTTGGAGGGATTTTAGACCATTTTCTCTAAGTATATATACACAATATCAAAGTAGAAGAAAATGTGCTTCAGTGAAAAACACTACTCAATTACTTCATGATACCATTAGAGTATATATATACTCTAATGACATCAAGGAGGAAAATACAGTGTTTCAGTGAAAAGACTGTTTGATACTATCAGAGTATATAGATAACATCAAAGTATATATATATTCCGATGGTATCAACACTGATTCAATGATTTTAAAAAATAAATATTATCGATGTATATATCTTAAACATTTCGAATAAAGTGGCGCATTCCCATTTTACATAATGAGATGGATAACAGGAAAACTTTTAGTTTGGTTGCTTAAAATTTAAATGGCAGATGATAAAAAGTACCTAAATTAATCTATCCTCAATACTCTTGCGTGCTTTATAGTTTAACTCTTTGGTATCAGAAATTTATGAATTTGACTAATTTGGATTTACGATATTTGAAGTACTCCTCCAATAATAGAAAAACGCTCACTAGTAAGAGATGTTGGTGTAATATATAATTAGGAATTATGCACTTTAAAATAATACTAAAATGCTTAAAATACAACATGAGATTTTCCTTTGTCAATATTCAAATTTGATACTTCTGATCAAGAGTGAAAGAATTCCATCGTGTCTTATTATATAGCCATTCATTTTGAAAGAGGCTTATAAATTGCTAGACACTTCGATTTTACTGGAAGAAAAAAAGAATCACAATTGTAGAATTTTTCCAGTTACGTGCACCCAATTAATAACCTGATGCATGCATTTTTGAATTTATTTGAACTAAGATATGTTGATTTGCTTAATTAAATATTGACCTTTGAATTAGTATATGATTCTGCTATAAAAATTGCTGAATTAAAGCAAGAACGACGTTTACTTGCTTCAAGGTGGCTAACTAAAACCACTCAAGTTTGAGTCAGACATAATATTATGAGTTTAATTAATTTTTATATACCATAGTGTGTGCAATTTGTTTTTTTTTACGCTATATCATTTAAATGATATTTACATATTATTAAGCCTCCTTAGAATAATAGATTTGAAATCTTGAAAAATAAAATATATTACCTACGGGTGAAATAACGTGATAATATATAAAAATTATTTGAACTGACAATGTATATTACTTATACTCTAATATTTTATGTATTGTGATGTAACTGTATGTTTAAACTTCAAAGACGGAATACATCGATAATCCTTTAAACTTACCTGTAAATTTTATTTAGATAGCCAATTGTTGAGCACCTGAACACATGATAAAGTGTTCCTATTAAACATGACTTTTGACTCATAATTTTTGAAAAAGGTTTTGAGTGTTCCAAGCGTTCATTATGTAACACCTACACCAAGTAAAATATGTCATCTTCTTCAATTACACATATTAACCTTAATATGAATTTTTCCAACCGTGTAGAGCCCCATTTAGGGTAAGCCTTCCGTACTAAGGATTTTTCCATACGATGTGTGTGTATTCAACTAACTTCAAAAGTATCCTTAGATTTTGAACTTGTTGGGTCATACTCATCGATGAGCCCATGATTAAGCTATGAGCTAGGAGGGAGGACAGCGTGGTACTATGATATAAGCAATTCGTAAAAAATTCAAAATCAAGAGGTACAAGTTTCTATCTAATAGACCCCCCCTCCCCTCAAGACCACAATATATATAAGCATGTCCACATTATTCTTTAAAAAAAAGAAAATGGTCACTTTCCATCACTATGTATGTATGATTCTTGTTTTTTATATTTCCAAAAGAAAAAACGAAATCGTAATAACTAGAAAAATGTTTGTGAAGGGGAAAATCTTAATAGTTTATTAGTTGGTTGACTGTCTAAACTTAAAATAGTTTATTATCAGCTAATTACCCTATATATCCGGTCGATCATTAAAAGTCCTTCAAAAATTTGGGCTTGTAATAGTGCCTTAAGGTTGGGATCGGAAGGTGGACTATAGATTCAGAAGGCTAAACAAATTAAACTATACTCTAGAAAATAGAAATGATGAACAATTTAAAAGTACTTATACCGTTAATAATTAACAAACAAATTACAAGTTAGATGTGCTACATATATGAATCGTTTCGAGTAAATCGTATATCAAAACATCGAGAAGAGCTCATATCTAAATTTTAGGACTATTTAGACTAAAATTTAAGTTGAATGTGTAAAAATTCAAAAGTAATTTTACTCACAATTTCTATGACTTGAATATATACCATCCTTATAGGCTTACACTATTAATAATTAATTAAGTACCTGTTAGGTCACATTCATCTTTTTAATTCAAGGTTCCCATGACTAAGAGATGAGCTAGTAGGGAGAACAAGGTGGTACTATATATAAACAATTCGTAAAAATATTCAAATCAAGAGGCAACAAAAATATATAATCACTTTCCATCACTATGATTAATTCTTGTTCTGAAATTTCCACACACCACAAGTGTAACTGTTTACTTCCTTTAGAACATGGGATTTTAAGGGGACCAATAGATTCAAGACAGTAAATCAGAAAAATAATATGGGGCCAACACATTTGGTACTCAATTTTTTTACGTACTATATACTTAATAAGGTTTGACAAATATATATTGCCTTGCAAGGTGAGGTGTCATGGTGAATTTATTATAAGAGATCCAAAATAAAAGACAAGGTGCTGGGGTACTCTGAATCCTTTGCCTTTAGGTTTAGGACAAAGTAATAACTATGGTCTATGGAAAGACCTTCATTAATGAATGATTTTTCAAAAAGGGTCCATTGGAGGTTTTCGTTAGGGTAATGCAAAGTAATAGGTCAAAAATCAAGTTATTTCTAGAAATAAGCTTTTATTTTATGCGAAATTTATGAAAACATAAATTATCAGTAATGTTAAAAGATGACCTACGACATATGATGATCATGATCCGATAAGCATAATTATTATAATGAGGTTTTGCAATAATCTATAAAAATAGAAAATGTAAGAGTATCACTTCGAGATTGAAACATTAGTTATCATTTTCATGCATGGAACCAGTATTATAAGATTTCTTTAAAATGAACTAAAAAGAAAATTAGGACAAATACATTTAAAATGAGCTGAGTAAACAAAGTAGCAACTTTTGTGTTGTAACTTGTGAGTTTCTAGTACTTGAATGACCAAATATTCCTGAGCTTTCCTCTATAAGATCTTCCTTTGACGTATTCACAACTCTCAAAAGTCAAACCTATACTTTCGTCGTCTTATATTAATTGATTATTTTTCTTTTTATACATTCATATTACTAAAATCATAAATAAGAAGGATAATTTTAAATTCACTCTTTAAAAAACTTTTTAAAATTTTTATAAATAAATGTGAATACTCTTAAAAAGAATTAACAGCAAAGGTGATATAGAAAAATTTCCTTTTAATTGACACTTTCTTAATTTAGTACGAAAGATAACTAATATGAGATAGTAAAAGTAATACTTTATCTATCCCTAATTACTTGTCCTATTTTTTTTTATTTGTCCCTTATTACTTGTCTAATTTGACAAATCAAGAAAAGATAAATTCGTTTTACTTATTATATCCTTAATTAATTGCTTTCTAAAAGGTAGAACTTGTTAAAAATCTTAAATTTATAATGATTGACTGCCAAATTCTTGGAATAAAATCGAATAAATTTTGGACCATTTGTTGTTTTGGGGACGTAAAACACAAAATTTCGATAGATGATCAACTTTTTATGTTACTAATAGGAATACACATTTAATTAGAGAGCAGACATGAAATTAATGACTTGTCTCTGCCGACACTTAGTTCACCGCCCAAACTCATCAAACCATAAATCGTGAGTTACAAGTATAATAATCGGCAAGATACAAATTAATTTTATTTCATATTGGCTGAAATTCGCTAATTTCGAAATAGTTATTTTTATATAAAGATAAAATAACGAATTGTCTAATTCTATAAGATATGAAAAAAAATAATGTATAGCTAAGGGTTTTCTTTGTCGAAGTTCTTCACATTTTACGCACTTTTTTTTTCCAAGTATAAACGAAAGCTGGTGTTTGAGCCTTGCAACCAATGTCCAAAGGATTTAAATTTTTTTTTATATATATATACTAAAAGTTTTCACCGGTAATAATATGCTTAATATTTGTATTAGGTCAGCAATTAATGCTAATAAAGTTTTACATGCAACAACTTCATAAAGCTGACTTGACCGATCGAATAAATATCTCCTTTGAGTGAACATAGAAAACTAGAATTTTCCATTATAGAAACGCCAAGTTGTTCAACCCTCAATTTGATCGTGTAATTAGCGCAAACAAATCTAGAAACACTTATATATATTGAAAACCTCAAGAGATCAAGTGTATGTAATTACCCAAACTAGGGACTAATTCATCGATTTAGAGCTACAAGTTTGTTAATCCAGTTTTGAGTCGTCCAATTATACCTATGCTAATTAATGGGGGAATATAATCACTAATCAGTAACGTAACAAAAACTTATATCGTTAATTTCAAAAGACGGTATAAGTAGAGTGAGTTTTAAATCTCAGAAGATTTTAGTCGTTTGAGTGGCCATATTGCTCAACAAATAAGTATAACTAATTGAGTAATTATCTGAGAAATCGAACTACAACTATATATTGATTATTGCATATAAATTTTCATCGTCGTCATTAGTAATACTACAACCAAGATATAAAATCAGGCTTTGAAGCACCACAGGTGATGATGGTGGTTGTGATGAACGTCCTTATCAATCATGCCCTCAACGTAACGAAACTCGTCGATATTACAGGGTATATTTAAGGGACCATTGTGATGAAATCCGTAGACTTGCTCTGCTTCTTTTAACAATTGTGTGAAGAGAGGATGATTAATATGCATTACAGGTATCACGAATTTCTGCTGCTGCTCATCTCCTTGACCCACCAACACCGTAACGCATCCTCTCGGTACTGTATCCCTCAATTCCTCCTTCGTATGATGATGAAGGTGAAATGGAAAATAAAATTGAACATGGAAATTCAGATGATGATTGTGATTGTGTTTATTTCCGCTCCCCATTGATAAATTGTTCAAGTTTGTGGAGCTGAATCAGAAAAATTAGGAGAAATTAATTGATCAGAAGAAAAATAGCTAGATTGAAGAGGGTGACAGAAGAGTTAGTTAGAGATTTAGGTATGTTGCTCATAATATATAATGAGAGAATTAAGAGATTTATTTTGAATCTAGTTTTGTAAATGGGCAAAGGGAGAATGTGTCAAAAGCCGCTTAATTGATTACTTACGGATCGGAAGAAGAGAAGGTGGGTGGGTGTGTTCCAGACGCGGAACAACTGAGGCTAAAATTCCCACTAATTACCGCCTCTAAGGAGGAGGTTACAACTCGTAAGGACATTCAAGAAATATACCTACAATATGTCATTTATTTATGGTTATTCCAAATAAGGTGAGTTTAAAAAGTTTTATAATACACACAACTAGAGATTTATTATTCTCCCAGTTTCTTATCTTTTTGAGTTTAGTTATCATTCGTGGATTTTTTTATATTTTTAATTATTATTGTATTTTATTATGATTAATACTCTCTCTATCCAACATAGTTATCCACTATTAACTTGACATATTTCTTAAAAAACAATAAATAATAGAGGTAATAATATCACATTATCCTTTGATTTTATTAAATTTAATACTTTGAAAATCTGTTAGATGATAAATAACATTTAATGACAACGGTAAAATAGACACAAAAAATAAATTATCTTTTGATTTCTAAATTAGACAAGTATTATTGAATAAATATTTTTAGTATAATGGACAACTATTGTTGGACAGAGGGAGTATTTGAGATGATTAGTTAGATTGTCTATAGTCTTTTACAATGATTGACTTCATTTTTGTTCTTCTTTTTTCTATACTACTTCAGATTATTTTTTTCTTCAATTGAATGTGTTGACATCGAATTTTGGCCTAACATTTTAAAATTTTTTTAACTTTTAAGCTTTTATTTATTTAATAGTTCAAAATACATTTTTTATAATTTTAATTAAGTTTATCGATAACTATCTTTATTTGTCAAAATTTAAGATTTTTTTTATCAGTTAATTTTAATTACATTATTTTTTGTCACAATCAGTTGACTACGTTCTAATATTTATTCATTTTGATTATATAATTAGTTCTGATAAATTGCATTTTTTACGTATCATTAGCTACGTTCATTATACTTTTTAGTAATCATTATATTTGTTATATTTGTCAATATTAATTTTGAATATTTTGCACAGTCTAAAAATTTATTTGAATATGGATAAAATTTCATCCAAAGATATTTTTAAAAGCTAATGATTTTGATGCACGATTTTTAAGAAATGATATTGTACTATAGATAATTTTTTATTTTCTATATAAACAATGACTTATTCATCAGGTCAAGATTGGTGTATAAGATTTGTAGGAGGTAAATTAAAGATTTTTTATTCTTTAATTATTCATTATTTTCAGGCAAGTGCCGGAGTTCCGCCGGGATCCGGCGAGTCCACCACCAAAAATCCCATTTCTTCGTTCTCCTCTTCACTGTCAGTTCCTCCCAAACCACACAGCCTCTCTTTCCTCTGTTCACTTTTTCCGACCAGAAACCCCACAAAGACCACCACCAACTGCTCCATTTCCTTCATCAAAAATCAGACCCACCGGAAAACAAACCAAGCTCCACCACCGGAGTCACTCCAGACGCTCATTTTACTCTTCTTTCCAACCACCAACTCGCCGCTTCCACGAACTCAACCCAAAAACCCCATTTTCCAGTGAGCTTAAAGCTCCAATAAACGACCACCCCATTTCCTTCTCTTCCCCGACCAAACTCACCACCGTTCTCCCTCAAACCAGATCCCTAAACCTCACTCATTTCCGCCCAAAAACCCCAACCAAAACAATCCTTTTTTTCCAGCGAACAAACAACACCGAATCAAAACCCCACAAAACAGCAACCAAACGACCCTCCAAACCCCATCCAACGAGTTTGAAGCTCAAAGATTCAATGATTTAACCAAGCAACAACAACTTAGCTATCATATTTAGTTATTGATTTAATGTTGCTTTGTCTTTTTCCAGCAATCTTTTAATGAGTTTTTTTTAATATAAGGTTATCTTTTGATAGTCTGTGTGGTTTACTCTTTGGAATATAATTTTAACACTCTTGTTTATTATTATTATTATTAGTCTTGTTATTATTGTTACTGTTGGTGTTGTTATTGGTAATATTATTATTATTATTACTATTATTATGTTTGTTCATGTTGTTTGAAGTTAATTTAAATTACTTTATGTTTTATTAAATTGTTCAACAAGTTATAATTGACCAATGAGAAAATTTCTCCGTCGGTTTTGGAGGCCTTTATATTGTAAAAGATGGAAATTTAATTTAAGTTAATATATTTTTGTAAGTTAAAATGGCCGATGAAGAAATTACCGTTGATTATCAAGGCCTCCCATGTTAATAAGACGGGTTTTTATTTTGAAATTTGTTATTTGAGTTGTTCATATTTATTTATTATTAACACTTTTACTAAGTGTATTTACAGGTATCCCAGAGTTATTTTCCGTTGAAGCTATTCCAATGGAGTTCAAATATATTTTATATTCATTATTGTGTATATTATCGATGTTAGGCAAACATTAGGCCCTTTTTTATATTATTGTTTTGTTTTATTACTTGTGTATATCGCATGTTTGTTTTACTTGTATACTGTTTTATCTCCTCCTCAATTTGAAAAACTGAATTCAGTCAGGACCACAGTTGTGGATTTCGAATGATACCTAACACCTTCCCTTTGGAATAACTTGAACCCTTATCTAAAATATATTGGTTTCGTAGACATTTTTAATTTGTTTCCTAGTTTTTCCTAAAATTAGGTGGCGATTCTTTTAAAATTCGTTTATTCTTAAAATTCTTTTAAAATTGAATTAGGTGGCGACTCTTTTAAAATTCTTATTTTCTTAAAAAAAATTTAAAATTGAATCAAATGTTTATTTTTTGAGTCATCACAACGTTTCTCCCTATTTGAATAGAGTAGAGATGTAAATAGAATGGTCTATTGGAAACAATATTTACCTCTAAAATAATAGTAAGAGATATGTATACACTCTATCCTCCTCATCTCCGCTTTATGAAATCACATTGAGTATATAGTTATTGTTATACACCATGAGAGGTTGAATTTTATATATTCGATTAGAATTGTATCAATTCGATTTATATTTGTTATCTCTATTTGCTCTATATATGTTATATCTATTTACTTTAATATAGAGCGAAGATATACAACATACACTAAATGAATTGATATATAGATAATTAGATACAAAGTAAGTTGAGATACAAAACTAATACGCATTACATTTATAATTAGTGATCTCTTTCTTTCGATGCAATTTAATTAATTGTTCACTTCTTGAAAGAAAAGCGAAAACAAAAAAAAAGTCGTGGTTATTTTTCTACTAAAAAGTATGGTCAGAAATTATAGAAAGGAAGAACAATGTAAAACAGAATATAAGTTTATTAAATAGACAGTGTATATTCTAGCTATGGTAATTTGAATCATAATATAATTTATAGTAAATAGTCGGTTAAATGACATTAATAGTATGATTTTTTTTATAAATATTGTCGACGTATATATCTTAAAAATTTCGAATAAAATGGCGCATTCCGTCTCACATAACGAGAAGGATATCAAGAAAACTTTTAGTTTAGCTGCTTAAAGTTTAAATGACACATGATAAAAAGTACCTAAATCAATCTACTGAGATTTTGCGGTGCTTTTAGGATAAAATTTTACTTTAATTATGAAGCAAGAGATAAATCACCCCCCACATCTCAATTTGTTGGTGTAATATACCGCAAATATATTAAATTACAGTAGAAATAAAATGACAAAAACGAATAAACAAATCATTAGGCTGAGACATGGATTTTTCGCTCTCTTTAATTACACCGATCCAGCAGTATCACTCTTGACTTGTCTACTCCAAGATACAACAACCCAACAACGTGTACAACTCAAACAACTCCGAATTAGTTGAAGAGTTCAAATCTCCACATAAAAACACCTTTCTTCAATATATAAATGTTCTCTTTTGTATATAGTGAATATAGTTGAAGACTTTGAATATTTTCTTTGTCTCAACTCTCTCTTTCACTAGTACACACTAAAATATTATTTCACACTTCTCATCTTTCTTAGTATCTCTTGTTGCCTCTACTTCTCTTGTTTCTTCTTATTTCTCAACACAAAGGAAGACCACACTATTTATAGGTGATGAATTCTTCCTTGCAATGAATAGGAAGATAGTGGGTAGTAAATTTGCCAAATGAGTGGCCCAAATCAGAAGCGGATTCAGGATTTCAAGTCTCTAGGTGCCAAGTAGGTTCATCGGTTAAATCAATTTTAGGCTTCAGTTGAATTATTCGTCTTTTCGGTCTATGACAAATATGAACAATAATAAGATGACAATTTATGTATTATATATACTACAAATTCTTTGCACATGAGTCATGCTAATCTTCTCCACATTATTTCAATTTTATCAGATGTCTCCAACGGAGCAACAATTTATCGTTTTAATTTAGATGCTCTTGTTGAAAGTCAAATTCAAGACCGATAACGGAAGATTTTCTCTCACGTAATATTTGGGAAAAATCATTTTAATTCAATTGGTTGACTATTTGAACTGTCACCTTACTATTTTCCCTTCCCTTCACTACCTCCATATATAAATACAAGTTTGCACCCACATTTGATTGAGATCATAAAGTAAACAAAGTTAAAACTTTCAATTATACTATAAATATCAAAAATATTGATCATTCATTTATAATTGTACTTGACAAATTTTCATATTTTGAAAATGATCAATGACGATATCATTGCTTGTATTTACAAATAGATCACGTTTTAGGTAACACACTAGTCAAAAATACTTATAAATTACTACTCCATATTAAGACAACTATTAGAAACAAAAAAAAAAATGTGTCGCTGTCATATTAAGGGAGCAAGTTAAAATTGCAAATTAAAAAACTGTCAGGGCCTCAGCGAGATTCGACCTTGCAACCTCCGTGTTAGAATATGACCCTTAGCAAACCACACCACAAAGCCTTTTGGTTCCCTGGGTGGCACGTTTAGTATTTGTAATTATATTGTAGATATATAACTATATATACTAGAGTTTCCGTCGAAACCCATGGGTGGCGTGGCACCCCCACGAACCTTACTAGATCCGCCCCTGGCCCAAATGTTACATAAGTTACAAGACTTAAAGATAGAATCATGGGTGAAATGAAGAGTTGGTGGTTACATAAGTTACTAACAACTAATGACTACTTTCTTCCACTATTGATGAGAGTAAAAAAAGCACAAATGTAATGTCCACCAATAGACATAAGATAATACATAATGTGACATCATATATTTTTATTAATATTAAAATGTCACACCAACACAATTATTCATGAAGATAAAGATAAAGAAAGCCTATCCTCAATACTCTTGCGTGTTTTATAGTTTAACTCTTTGGTATCAGAAATTTATGAATCTGACTAATTTGGATTCACGATATTTGAAGTACTCCACTAATAGAAAAGCGCTCTCTAGTAGGAGATGTTGGTGTAATATACAATTAGGAATTATGCACTTTAAATTAATATTAAAATAATGCTTAAAATCCAATCGGAGATTTTCCTTTCTCAATATTCAAATTTGATACCTCTGATCGAGTGTAAAAGAATTATGTCGTGTCTTATAATATAGCCAATCATTTTGAAAAAGGCTTATAAATTGCTAGACACTTCGATTTCACTGGAAGAAAGAAAAAGTCGCTATTGTAGAATTTTGCCAGTTACGTGCACCTAATTAATAACTTGATGCATGCATTTTTTAGTTTATTTGAACTAAGATATGTTAATTTGTTTAATTAAATATTGACCTTTGAATTAGTATATGATTCTGCTATAAAAAATTTCTGAATCAAAGCAAGAACAACGTTTACTTGCTTCAAGTTCGCTAACTAAAACTACTCAAGTTTGAGTAAGACATAATATTATAAGTTTAATTAATTTTATATACCATAGTGTGAGTAATTTGTTTTTTACGCTATCACATCGTTTAAATGATATTTACATATTATTAAGCGTATTTAAAATAATAGATTTGAATTATTGAAAAATAAAATGTATATATTACCTACGGGTGAAATAATGTGATAATAGCATAAAAATTATTTGAACTGACAATGTATATTACTTAGACGCTAATATTTTATGTATTGTGATATAACTGGAGAAAAATTGGCATTGGGGACACCTTTATAACTTAATTTACTCCATACCCAGTTTATATATTTTTGCTTTATTTTCTAGGATTGGGATTTTTAAAAAGGAAAAAGTGTGGGGGAAATCGTGGGTCTCTTTGGCCTTTTTAAAACTTGGGGTATATTTGTGAATGTGGGGTCATGGGCTTGTTTATTGTTTTTAAAAACTTGGGAAAAAAAAATAACTTTACAAAAAAATATATTATAATCCCAATACATTTAAAAAATATTATATTCTGATAAAATATTATTTATTGATGAAAATCGAGGCACCTTTTCTGAATATTTGTTCTGATGTTTCTTCTTCTCCAAGTACAAGGGCTTTTCATCTTCCCCATACACTTCTCTTCCAATGTAATCATACGCTACTCTTCCCCATACGCTTCTCTTCCATTAACTTATACAAACTTTTCATCATCCTAAACCCCTCTCAAATTATCATCTATTTTTTTTCAATCTTCTCCCCCAAGTTCAAATTAAAGCCCTCATCTTTGGTAAGTTGAACCTTCTATAATGGTGTTCCTCGGTAATTATTGTCCATATTTGATTGTTTATTTTGTTATGGAAGTGTAATGATGTAATGACCCCTTTTTCTGGGTTGTTTTTGTTGATGTTCTTGTTTGGGATGAAGTTTTTTCGTTGTATTCAGTGTATTTGTTGTCTCTAATGACGTTTTTGTTTGTATTTGAATATTTAGCCCTATTTGATTACTTTTCTAAAAAAATATTTTTTATGTTTATCTTGCCTATTGATTTTGAAATATTTACTAAACTTTGATCGATTTTAGTGGCGTTTCTGTCAATAGCATTGTTGATTTCTGTTGGATCTCCTATTTATTTTGCATGTTTTATTTGAGGTTTACTCTGTTTATGTTAATAAACTAGTGGTCGATAAATATGTTTTTGCTTGTAGATTATAAAGTATGGCTAAAATTAGAGGAGGAAGCACTAAACCATCTGCTCCAATTGCTTCTGGCATTAAAAACGAAAGGCTAAACAAGTTTTGAAAACTTGTAAAAAGAAAAAAATTGCAGTCGAAGAACCCAAATCCGGTTCAGAAACGAAAACAATGGCGGAGATTGACAATTATCAGGACAATAGTGCTGATGGCAGTGATAATGTTGAGAGTAGTGAAGGGGAAAGTGATAGCGAGGAGAGTAGTAGAGACACTAGTCGAGATTAGGAAGATCATCTATTCTTGCCCATTTGTGCAAGTGATATCTCTGGTGAGTTGTATGACCTAGCAACGTGGTTAGATGAGGATCTTTTCCAGCAAAGATCTCTGTAAGATCAAGGATGACAGTTTATCGTGACTTTAGAAAAATTCTGGTTGAACAAAAACTTTATAATGAATTTAAGGGTACTTGTTTTGGACATTTGAGGCATATTTGGGATTATTTTAAGTTCAATGGACAGATTGTCCATTATATGTTGTTGCGACGGGTAAGAAATGACAAAAAACTACATGAAATTTGATTTTGTGTGAACGATAAGCCTGCATGTGTTGGCTTAAGGATGTAACTTGTTATGTGTGGTTATACAATCAACATCTTTAGAACATACACATGTGATCATGTATGAGTTTACATAAATTGGGGTGGCAATAAATAATGTGTGGTTAAACAACTGATATCCGCACAACATACTTATGTTTTCTCAAACATTGTTCTAAGGATGTTGATTGTATAACCACAACTCTTCCTCATACATCTCTAATCACCACACCCAATTTATGTGGACTCTTACATGATTATATGCCTTATTTAAACTCATTTAATTGGATAAATTTCAAAAATATAATTTATTATTAATTAATTATTGTCTTTTTTAAATTCTACTAGTTTTGGTCTATAGTGATAGATTCTAGTAGGTGAAGTATCAACAATGCTTTAAAATATATATAAACCCGAATATACCTTACTAATGTCAAAGTGTAAATCTTATTGGTCATACATACACCAAGCACATAGAGATGCATCGATTGTATAAATGGTCTATATATTTTGATAACCAGTAAATATTTACATATACAAATTTTACAACGGTAAGAAAAATTCAAATTGCTACTTTTTCAATGGTAACATTTGATTTTTTGACAATTCTTGAAGGATTCGTATGATAGAGTGTATATCCAAATAATGCTTGTATTAGTTATACATAGATCGTTGCATTAAAATCATATTCTAATTCATGCATTAAAATCATTGCATTATGAATATTATGAATTTTCATATATTAATAATACACAGCTAAATACACAATGAGTGGACTCGATAATAAACATTAATAGACAGTGTACAAAATGTATGTCATCTTTTGATTGATCTCTATTAGATCATGAGTAATTACGATAATAACAATTGACCAAAATGCTAGCAACCAAAAAAAGAGTAGCTTGATTACAAAAACAAATTCAATCAAAATATTCAACCAAGCTTAATTAAGATTTGTTGTTGTTCACACATGTGGTTCTCTTGCAAATTGAACATGTGTTCCTTCTCTTGCTTTTGAAATTCTCATCGACACCTTTGACACGTTTTCTTCATTTTCTTTCAAGTTTGATACCGACAAGAGGCGGAAAACTCTTCACATTAAGCAATTCTTCTAGCACACACCATTCCGACTAGAGAGAGACAACATTAATATAATCTAAGTATGCAAGGAGGAACAATTCAACTTTATACAAAGACGAAGAGTACTCATAAATGCTCATATCATACTCATTGCCACGCTTTGACGCAAAGCGGCCATCACGTGAGTACAAGGTATCTTGATCAAGTCATATTTTCTAAAAGAACATGACTTTTCCAGTAGGTCCACATAGACAGTAACACCTGCACCGAACACGGTAAATTGATTGCCGTCTCCAGTTACGTTCTCCATATATAAGGAGTCGCCCTCGATCATTTTTCTTTCTTCCGATTTTTCTGGCAGAAGGCACCATTTGATTACCCATTGATTTAAGGATATATACAGTCCTCTCCCTGAACAATTCTCCAAACCTCTTATCAATCGAATTAAATATTGATGCCACATCATACTACCTTTCGTCTATCTACATAGCATTGAGTGACTTGGCGATATTTGTGGTCATCACATCATATCTACTGCCAGGAAAATATGCCCTACTCTACTTCTCAAAACCTATATCATACTCAAGGACGACAGCTGTCGCGGGACATTTGTTTTTGAATTCCACAAAATGATTGGCAAACTCTTCCAAAGAATAAGCCTTTACCGCATTGTAGCAAAGATAAAAGTAATCTCCACAATGATGATTTACGCGGAGATTTTCACCTAGGTGCCTCATACAATATCTATGGTGAGCATGATTGTAAACGTTCACAGCCGTTGGCGATGCTCTTATGTCTGTCGAAGATAAAACACAAATTTGGTTCATCGACCACAATCTCCTTCAATTTCTCAAAGAAGAATGTCTAAATTGCATTATTATCTTTGTCTACGACACAAAAAACAATTGGATAAACATGATTCTCCGTATCTTGTGCAACAACGCTCAACAACACGCCCTCGTATTTACCATGTAAATGAGAGTCGTCAATCGCAATTACCTTTCTCATGTGGTCAAATCCCTTAATGCAAGCATCGAAGGCCAAGAAATAATACATAAACCTATGATTATCCTTGTTTACCATGATAGAATAGCTAGAACCAATATTAAGTGTCTCGAACAAGTAGGAAAAAGCTGGTAAGCATGAATATCCGTTGTCCCTCGGACCATTTCCTTGACAACCACACCTCTTTGGAATACAACAAAAAGAATTAAACATAGCCCTTTGAATCTCTTTAACATTTGGACCATTACCATCACGATACATATTTACATAGAGTGAAGCAATAACTTTGATTGAGATTTTTCTATAGCTATTGTTGGCATGTTCAACGCCTCATCTATGCTCGCCAATGTACTTGTAGATACGAAATCTATTTGAACCCTCATATTTCTTCGCCCGCAACATCCATGCACAATTCTGAGATACACATTTCACCTTTAAATATTTAGTACAACTCCTTAAAGTAGCAAAATCGAAACACTTATTCCCCGCCGCTTCGGTTAATAACAATTGCAACTCATTCTTGTTACTAAAAGTTTGATTTATGCAAAAATTAGTTCCATCGGAGAAGGAATGGTTAGATTGTGATCTCAATTCCTGTTCTCCCTACATTTCTTCACAACATTCACGTTCGGGATCTTCCGCATCTACTGACTGATTTTCCACATTAGTTGGATCATCATGTATATTTATTGAATGATCACCCAAACTCTCATTTGAATGATCACCCAAGCTCTCCTTTGAATGATCACCCAATCTTTCATTTCCAATAGAATCATTATTGTCGTCAAATGAATTTGTTGGTTCAATTGGAGGCCTCGCATTGACGTGTATCCTCAATATAGACCTAGAGCAATCAATATCAGTATCTAACATGTACAAGCTAACGTGCCAATCATATTTTTTTATGAATGTGGGATGTATTTTTCTCCTCTCATTCATTTGATAGCAAATCACCAAGTCATTTGACTCGCAAGTTAACTCACCGACCTCAATTACGCTTGCAATCATATCGTCATATGAACCATTGTGACGCAACGCAACGGGCACTATCGTCTTACTAAAAGATTTCCAATTCCAACTTATGAGAGTCTCCTCCCATACTCATATATAATATCCACTACCAACAACAAATTAAGCTACTGCTATTATAGACTACAAATATCGATAATAGATTACAGTATCAGTCTATGAGGTAAGGAATCCATACAAAAATGCGATTGAATGAGATCGGGGTTTAAAATTCAGCTTCTGCAATGTCGAAACAAATTTTAATGCTTTTAAACTACTAAAATGTATCTATAATGAGCTATCAAGTGATTATTATGGAAGATTTCTCAAATTTCTAAAATAGCGGGAAACTAATTTTGAAGGTTGATTTTTGAAAGAAAATGGAGTAAACATGAATATGGAGTAGGAGATGATGATGATTTTACCTTGGAAATGGATATTACGGTAAAAAAATTCACCGAAATCGACAAATCGACAGCAGCAACAATGAGCTGCTCTTGTTTCCGTTTGGAGGCTTTTTTCTTTTTTCTAATATAAATTTTAACAATTGCAAATAAATATATTATTCCAAATTAGTTGGAAAAGAAGGGGGAGATCAAAGTGGAGATATGGAAACTTAGTGAGGTCTTTTGTATGTGTCAATTAGGGCATGTGGATGTTGTCATTAATAGTGGGTATACCACAAATTATTCAAGACTTGTGACTTAATATCACATTAAGTCTTTAAGGTGGCTATTTTGCCAACTCTCCCATGTAACTGTATGTTTAAACTTCAATGACGCAATACAACGATAATCCTTTAAACTTACGTGTAAATTTTATTGAGATAGTCAATTCAATTACGACATGTTTCGATTATGTACCTGAACACGTGATAAAGTGTTTCTATTAGACATTACTTTTGACTTATAATTTTTGAAAAAAGTTTTTAAGTGTTCCAAGAGTTCATTATGTAACACCAACACCACTTAAAATATGTCATCTTCTTTAATTACACGCATTAGCCTTAATATGGATTTTTTCAACTGCATAGGGCCATTTGGGGGGAAGCGTTTCGTACCATGAATTTTTCCTCTGTGCAGGAGCGGATTTAAGTACATCTAAGGTGTGTCATGTGACACGACTTTGTCGATTTTTTTTACGGAATATACCTATATTAAAAAACAAACAAACTAAACGGTAAAATAATTAAAAGGACATCCCTTATAACAGAGTGCTCCTAGCTCAGGTGGCAGAGACGCTGCATACAATGATCAATGTCCTGAGTTCGATCCCATACGACGTGTGTTTTTTATACGCGTTTTCTTTTGTTTTTTTCACGTTTCATTTTTTTCTTTTCTTAAATTTATTAATTTTTTTGTTTTAAATTCAAAACAGTTCATTAAAAAATAAAAACCTACTGACCCACTCTAATTCATTCAAAATCTAACTATTCTTTTTTATTTTTAGAATTAAAATAAAACTCAAAATCTTTGAGTCCTTCATCAATTAGAATTATAGTTAAAAAAAATAGCTTAATTATCAGCTAATTACCCTATATATTCGGTCGATCATTAAAAGTCCTTCAAAAATTCGTGCTTGTAATAATGCCTTAAGGTTGGGATCGTTAGAAGGACTATAGATTCAGAAGGCTAAACAAACTATACTCTAGAAATTATGAACAATTTAAGCTTTTAAGTTAGATTTGCTACGTATGAATCGTTTTGAGTAAATAGTATATCAAAACATTGAGAAGAGCTCATATCTAAATTTTAGGACCGTTTAAAGAAGATTTGAGTTAAATGTCTATTAAATGATCATTTTGTTACAAAAAAATTCAAAAGTAATTTTACTCACAATTTCTATGACTTGAATATATACCATCCTTATAGGCTTACACTATTAATTAATCAAGTACCTGTTAGGTCACATTCATCTTTTTAATTTATGGAGAACAAGGTGGTACTATATGATATAAACAATTCGTAAAAATATTCAAATCAAGAGGCTACAAAAATATATAGTCACTTTCCATCACTATGTACCTGTATGTATGATTAATTCTTGTTCTGACATGTCCACACACCACAAGTGTAACTGTTTACTTTCTTTAGAACATGGGATTTTAAAGGCACCAATAGATTCAAGACAGTAAACCAGAAAAATAATATGGGGCCAACAAATTTGGTACTCATTTTTTAGGTATTATTTATATTATACTTAATAAGGGTTGACAAATATAAATTGCCTTGCAAGGTGAGGTGTCATGGTGAATTTATATAAGAACTCCAAAATAGAAGACAAGTTGCTGGGGTACTCTGAATCCTTTGCCTTTAGGTTTAGGACAAAGTAATAACTATGGAAAGGCATTCATTAATGAATGACTTTTCAAAAAGGGTCCATTTGGAGGTTTTTGTTAGGATGTTGTAGACATTGAAATTTTGTGTGACTCTACAAGACGTGTTTAATTCTAATAGGGACTCTAAAAGGCGTGTTCAATTTCAATTAGAATTCTTGGAGGCTACTCAATCCTAAACTCTAATTCATGTCTATATAAAGAGAATTTTGTACCCTTTATATAGGCATGAACTAGGGTTTAGGGTTGAGTAGCCTCCAAGAATCCTAATTTGAATTGAACACACCTTGTAGAATCCCAACTCGAATTGAACGCATCTTGTAGAGTTCCACAAAATTTCAATGTCTACAAATGCCCCCTGCTTCAAAGCTTGTCGGAGTGTAGACAAATCAAGTTGTTTCTACGATATATGAAACAAGCTTTTATCTTATGCGAAATTTATGAAAATTCAAAATATAGTAATGTTAAAAGATGACCTACAACACATGATGATCATGATCCGATAAGCATGATTATTATAATGAGGTTTTGCAATAATCTATAAAATTAGAAAATGTAAGAGTATCACATGGAACACCAGAGCTAGATGGAAGTACTCTTCGAGATGGAAACATTAGTTATCATTTCATGCATGGAACCAATATTATAAGATTTCTTTAAAATGAACTAAAAAAGAAAATTAGGACAAATAAATTTAAAATGAGCTGAGTAAACAAAGTAGCAACTTTTGTGTTGTAACTTGTGAGTTTCTAGTACTTGAATGACCAAATATTCTTGAGCTTTCCTCTATATAAGATTTTCCTTTGACGTATTCAAAACTCTCAAAAGTCAAACCTATACTTTCGTTGATTATTTTCCTTTTTATATACTCATATTACTAAAATCATAAATAAAAAATATAATTTTACTAATTTACTCCTTAAATTTTTTTGGGAAATTTTATAAATAAATGTGAATACTCTCAAAAAGAATTAATTGCAAAGATGATAAAGAAAAATTTCCTTTTGATTAATACTTTCTTAATTTAGTAAGAGGGACAACTAATATGAGACAAAAGTAATACTCTTGTCCCTAATTACTTATACAATTTTCTTTTTTTCATTTGTCCCTTTTTACTTTTCTATTTTGACAAATCAAGAAAAGACAATTCATTTTACCTATTATATCTTTAATTAATTATTTTCTAAAAGGTAGAACTTCTTAAAAATCTTAAATTTATAATAATTAACTACCAAATTCTTGGGATAAAATCGAATAAATTTTGGACCATTTGTTGTTTTGGACACAAAATTTCGATAGATGATCAACTTTTTATGTTAAGAGGAATACACATGTAATTAGAGAGCAGACATGAAATTAATGACTTGTCTCTGCCGACACTTGACTATTAGTTCACGGCCCAAACTCATCAAACCATAACCAACCAGGGTTGTGGTAGAGTGATAAATATTCTTTTATCCTTAACTAAGTGGTCTTGGGTTTGAGCCTCTTTGGGTATGAAATCGCCTTTATTAGGGAGCACTTTACCATCAATGTGAGACTTTCCGTGTGAATTCAGATTTAGTCGATCTCTAATGTGGACACCGAACACCAGGTGGGAAACAAAAAAAACCATAAATCGTGTGTTACTTGAGTTACAAGTATAAAGATAAAATAACTAATTCTAAATATCTCACGATCGGAAAAATAATACTAATGTATAGCTAAGGGTTTTCTTTGTCGAAGTTCTTCACATTTTACACACTTATGTTTCCCGTATAAACGAAAGCTGGTGTTTGAGCCAAGTTGCAGCCAATTTCCCAAGGATTTAAATTATATATATATACTAGTACAGTAAAAGTTTTCACAAATTATAATATGCTTAATATTTGTATTAGGTCAGCAATTAATGCTAATAAAGTTTACATGCAACAACTTCATAAAGCTGACTTGACCGATCGATCGAATAAATATCTCCTTTTGAGTGAACATAGATGTTAAAGAATGATAAAAGTTCTACATCGGTGATTAATGAGATGGGTGGACTCCTTATAAGGCTTAGGTAATCCCCCTCCCGTTGAGCTAGTTTTTGGGATGTGAGTTAATCTCAAGACCTAATTTAACACGGTATTGAGTTAGGCCCAAGACCTAATTTAATATGGTATCAGAGCAGGGCCCGTCTCACCCGATGTTTGGGCCCCAAAATCAAAATTGTCAACGCACCAGATGTTGAGCACTGGGCGTGAGGTAGGGTGTTAAAGAATGACAAAAGTTTCACATCGGTGGTTAATGAGATGGGTGGACTCCTTGTAAGGCTAGGGAAATCCTCCTCCCTTTGAGTTAGCTTTTGGGATGTGTTTGTGTTAAGCCGAAGACCTAATTTAACAATAGAAAACTAGAATTTTCCATTATAGAAACGCCAAGTTGTTCAACCCTCAATTTGATCGTGTAATTAGCGCAAACAAATCTAGAAACAATTATATTGAAAACCTCAAGAGATCAAGTCTATGTAATTACCCAAATTAGGGACTAATTCATAGATTTAGAGCTATAAGTTTGTTAATCCAGTTTTGATTCGTCCAAATATATACCTAGCTAATTTAATGGGGAATACGATCAGTAACGTAACAAAACTCAACCAAGAAGACATTAATCCGACCATTAGCACGCCAATTTCTCGTTACAATACTTAAATCGTTAATTTCAAAAGAAGGTATAATAAATAGAGTGAGTTGTAAATCGTGACCATATTGCTCAACAAATAAAGTATAACTAATTGATCAGAGAAATCAAACTACAAATACTTACAACTATATATTATTGCATATAAATTTTCATCGTCGTCATTAGTAATACTATATTATTACATATATACAAGCAAGATGTCATAAAATCAGGCTTTGAAGCACCACAGGTGGTGATGATGGTGGTGGTGGTGATGAACGTCCTTATCAATCATACCCTCAACATAACGAAACTCATCGATATTACAGGGGATATTTAAGGGACCATTGTGATGAAATCCGTAGACTTGCTCTGCTTCTTTCAACAATTGAGTGAAGAGAGGATGATTAATATGCATTACAGGTATCACGAATTTCTGCTGCTCCTCATCTCCTTGACCCACCAACACCGTAACGCATCCTCTCGGTACCGTATCCCTCAATTCCTCCTTCGAATGATGATGAAGATGAAATGGAAAATGAAATTGAACATGGAAATTCAGATGATGATTGTGATGGTGTTTATTTCCACTCCCCATTGATAAATTGTTCAAGTTTATAGAAAGCTGAATCAGAAAAATTAGGAGAAATTAATTGATCAGAAAGAGAAAGGCCAAGGATCAGAAGAAAAGATTGCTAGATTGAAGAGGGTGAGAGAAGAGTCGGTAAGAGATTTAGGTATGTTGCTCATAATATATATATGTATATATGAGAGAATTAAGAGATATATTTTGAATCTAGTTTTGTGAATGGGGGTATTTATGTTAGCAAAGGGCAAAGGGTAAAGGGCAAAGGGAGAGGAATGTGTCAAACGCCGCTTAATTGATTACTTACGGAAGAAGAAGAGAAGGTGGGTGGGTGTGTTCCAGACGCGGAACAACTGAGGCTAAAATTCCCACTAATTACCGCCTCTAAGGAGAAGGTTACAACTCGGAACGAGATGAGGGCTCCTTTCCATTACTCATTCTCACAATTTCCCCAAGTTCCTATTCGGATGAAAGTCACGTGTTATAATTAAAATTTAAAGGTTGAATTTAATTATTTATTATTTTAATCATGATTAGAATTTTAATTTAGATCATTAAATTTCAATCTTTAATTTTTTAATTATGACACATGACTTTCATCCTAATAGGAACTTGGAGAAATGGAGAGAATGTGTAATGGAGAGGAGCCTTATCCGTTACAACTCATAAGGACATTTAAGAAATATATACCTACAGTATGTCATTTATTTATTCCAAATAAGGTGAGTTTAAAAAGTGTAAAATACAGGCAACGAGAGATTTATTATTCTATCCTAGTTTCTTATCTTTTTGAGTTTAGTTATTATTCGTGGATTTTTTATTATATTTTTTTAATTATTATTGTATTTTATTATGATTAATATTCTCTAGTTCAATAATAGTTGTCTGTTATTGACTTGACACACACCCCTTTAAGAAACAATAAATAATTGGGGTAATAATATTATATTATCCTTTGACTATATTAAATTTAGTGCTTGAAAATGTGTTAGATGATAAATAATATTTAATAGCAACGGTAAAATAGACACAAAAAATTATCTCTTGATTTTCTAAATTGGACAAATATTGTTAGACAATTATTTTTAGTATAGTGGACAACTATTGTTGGACGGGGGGAGTATTTAAGATGATTAGTAAGATTGTTTATAGTATTTTATCATGACTGACTTTATTTTCGTTTTTTCTTCTACACTACTTGGGATTATTTTTTTCTTGAATTGAATGGTCTATCGGAACTAATATTTACCTCTAAAATAATAGTAAAAGATATGTATACACTCTATCCTCCTCATGCTTTACTTTATGAAATCACATTGTATATGTAGTTATTGTTATACACCATGAAAGGTTGAATTTTATATGTTCGATTAGAATTGTATCTATTCGTCTGTGTCAATTCGATTTATATTTGTTATCTCTATTTGCTCTATATATGTTATATCTATTTACTTTAATATAGAGCGAACATAGACAACACACCCTAAATGAATTGATATATAGATAGTTAGATACAAAGTAAGTTGAGATACAAAACTAATAATACGCATTACATTTATAATTACTCATAATTAATAATTAAGGCTTAAAGTTCTGCTACTAGTGAAATTCCCTCTATTTTTCTACGACACACTCCATGAGATAAGGACGAAGACTTGTTTTGCATATTGACGTGGCAGTAGGTGTCATCAAATTAAACAATTTAGCAAAATTAAAGGTCAAAATCGGTATATTTACTCACCTCATGCTGACGGCTGGCCCTTGAAAAGGGTTAAGTATGTATTATAGAAAATCTCATATCTGAACTTTTATCTCCATATTATTTTGCATGTGTGTGTTTTTTATTTAATTTTGATTTTGGCAACTTGCATGTGTGTATTTGACCTTAGGCTGATAGGATCGATCGTAACTTCTTTGTCGTTTTGGGAATGTATTACTGCTGTACAGAAAACGGCTAGAAGCAGATAGTTGTTCATCTGATATAATCTAAACGTGTCCATTAGAAACTAAAAAAAACTTATCGGAGTTAGGTAAGGAAAAACAATTACTAAAAATATCATTAAGATTGGGAAGAAAATAAGGCGTGAACCTTTGGCAGAGCAATTCTTAAAAAAGATGTCATTTGTCTTCATTCATTAGGCAGTCAAAAGTCAAAACCAATATTTTTCGGAAAAATTGTTAAATGCCCGTAAATTTCTTTTTTCTGCGTGGTGGTTGTTCAATATACTACTTACATTTTTATCTAAATGCAACTCTAGTAACATATAAGTATTTGTTGTAATTTATTTCTTGTAATCTTGCGTTTCAAAATAAAAAGATATTTTTAATTTGAGCGCATCTTAATAAAGACGAACTCATGTTGAATGAAGAAGTGTCAAGCAATATTGCTTTATCGAAATTCTTTATTATATATAAAATTAATTAATTAATATTGTGCATATACTAAACGAAATGACATTACTTAACCATGAATACGTAACTCTTCATGCGTTGGCTCAATGCCTAGTTTTATTTTTTGAGGTACCTAGGTACACTTTTGCAATAACATACCAAAAAGGCAAAAACCTTAAAATTGCAATTAAGTAGTATTAAATCCAAAACCACTTCTGCCTTAAAATTAAATTAAACCAAGAGGTAAACGATATATCTTAATTGTAAATATGATAATAAATTTTAATCCTTTTCTCTATAAATATCGACACTACTTTTAAAAAAATTTATGTATGCTTCTATGATCTATCCCTTAAGAAATGATTCATTCTTATAAAATAAAGAGTGTTTTTATTAACGTATTTCTTAATCAATAAAAAGCTAATAAATGATTCTTAATTATGTAAACAATGTAAATTTTGAAAGAATTAGATTAATTATTTCTTGAAATTCTAAAACTAACACTCATTTTAAAACAAAAAGAAAAGACTACAACACTTATTTTGCAAGTGACTACTATTTAATTTAATCATATAAAAGAGTCTATCTTGCTTTTCGGATCAACAATAATCACGACGATTTTGAACCTTCGCCCCTTCCACGAAAACCAAAAGGTCACAAGTGACATATAAATTGGAAAGTTTGTCATTAATATAAATTATAGTAGTTGATTTACAAAGTAAATTTTCATATCACATGATTTTCTTGTTTTTTTTAACAAAAAAAGATGTAGTAGTTTTTTTTTTTTCCACTCCATATCTGTATTGAAGTTTGACTAATTTGAATTCGTACCACATAGATCCCATTGAAGTTTCACCAAGAATTATTCTATACTTAAAGCTCGAATTTGTGATCTTGAGTTAAGATAGACTGCTCCGCCACATCTTTGGTAATTCCCATAAACATCAACGATAAAATTATGTTGTTATTTAACTTGTAATTCAAATATTAACTAAGGAAGATTTAATATCCCCAGAAAAAATATTAATTGCTTAGAGCTGATATCATGTTTATTTCATAACGGGAATTGATGTGAGCTGAAATTCCGTTAATTTAGACGTCCATATACTTCACGGATTGTAAATTGTAAAAGCGGACTCATAATTCGGGTGACAATTCCTAGCTATAATTCTTTTTTCTTTGCAGTATTCCAAGTTTTTAATTTCAGTTGGACTATAAAGTTTAATCTTACATTTTGTCTTTTTTTTTGTCATTCAATTATCATCATCCTCATCTTGGACACACATATTACATCTCATCAACAAAATGAAAAGAGAAAAAAAAAAAAAAAACAGGGCTAAACAAGGGATATTGATGGGACCTAAAAACAAGAAAAAAGCCAAGCAACTTTATATACGCATACACATTAAAGCCAAATTTAGGATTTCAATTTTAAGAATTCTGAATGTTTACACAATTAAAGTTTGAATTTGATATCTATTTATCAACATAATTACAATTTTTAATAAAATCTAGTAAATTCAATCGAATCTAGATGTGGACTACTAGTTCCATCCTGATACACATAAAATAAAGATCAGGCCTTGAAGCACCACAAGTGATGATTATTATTATTATCATGTTGTATGATATCCTCAACATGGCGAAACTCCTCGACATGACAAGGAACATTGATAGGACCATCGTGATGAAATTCTACTTCATCCTCTGCTCCTTTCAGCAATTGGACGAACAGAGGATGATTGATGTGCATCACTGGTACAACAAACCTCTGCTGCTCCTCACCTTGACCCACCATTACCGCAACGCACCCTTTTGGGAGTTCCCTGAATTCCTCGATTTTATTTTCATGATGATGAAAACTAGGCAGATGCAGTTGAACATGAAATTTGAAATGAGGATGGTGTTTGTGTCCGATCCCCATTTTTTTGAAATTAAATAAACTTTGCTTCAAAAGAATTGAGAGTTTGTGTTTTACAACAGAGGATGAATTTGAGAGATGAGAGAATTGTTGAATTTGGGGATATGGTGGGTATTTATGGAAGCAAAAATGGGAGAAGAATATGTCAATTGTGTACAAAGAATTAAAGCGTGTTGCTGACTTCTCCCAATTGCCGACTCAGATACAGATAAGAACTAGTTTTTACAGCAAACAGGAAGGTGCAGTATCACTTGAAATTACATCTATGTTCTTTAATCTTAATGGATATTTAAATTTATTTAAAATTGAATCAGTAGATACACGTATTTTATTATATTATGCATGTTTTACCTCGTGAATCTCCCGCGAATTCAAATTAAAGCTAAATGTTTTGATAAAAAAATTATAAATCTTATATTGACAAGGTATAAATATATTATCTGACAAATAAAAATAAGTACATACGTTAGGGTAGTTTTCCTCTATATTTTCATATTAATTAATTTTTTAAAAGTTTTAATTAAAGTTTTTATTAAAAAAAATGGGTGTGGGGAAGGGAAAATGGGGAGAGAATTACAATGTGGGGAATCAAACTCTCACTTACAAGGTGGAAATTTAAATGGTTAGCCAACTAAACTACTAAAATTCCTCGAGTTTTAAATAAAGTTAAATTTATATTTGAGCATACATCTCGCCAAAAATATTTTGAATTTAAATTAAAAAAAAATTGTTAGATATAATTTAGTATAACTTACATAAATCGCATAGTGTAAGATCTAAATTATACTTGTAATTTTTAGAATTGTATAAGAAAAAGAGCTAGAGGGATGAAATAACAATACAAAAAAATCAAAATTCTACGGTCAAATGACAAATTCAATTCGTCTTATCTTATGGGGGGGGTGGGGGGGTGGTAGTATTTTAATAGAGTTTGAGTGTAGAATATATTATGTAAATATAATGGTTAGTTTCAATGTATTATCGTAATCTTTAATCTCACGTGTTAAATCGTAATCCTGCTATATTATGGGAAATTGCCCTATACAATGTGTTACATGCGTGTCACCTACTTCTTTGGAATAAATTAAATAACTAATTGTCCAATAGAAATTAAGAGCGACTTTGCAGGTAAATTTATAAGGACAAAAGGTGTGTTTGACACAGATACAATATGTCAAGTTAATTGTTTCCACCCCATTTTCAAACCTTCTCTAAGAAAGAGTTGGGGGGAATAAATGGTTTTCATCCGTTTTAAAATTATATTTAATATTTATTTCGCTTCTTTTTTTTTTTTTGGAAAAAGCTTAAATATGTCATTAAAAATTTATTTATGTATCCGTTAAAAGTTTGGCTCGTCTATGTCATTTTCGTTTGAGAAAAGGCTCGTCCATACAATTATTTGTCAACTAAAATGACATAGAAAAGCCAAATTTTTAGTTGATGGAATAAATGAGCCTTTTCTCAAAATTTGATGACATATTTGAGCCTTTTTCTTTTTAAGAAAATTAATATAAGTAATAGCGTGGTCGAATCATAATTCACCACGTGTAAAAAATGATTTTGAAAAATCGAAATTATTTTCTATTAACAAATAATGACATGCAGGAGCCTTTTTCTCAAATGAAAATGACAAAAATAAGTCAAATTTTTAACAAATGTCATAAATAAGGTTTTGATAACATATTTGAGCCTTTACCTTTTTTTCTTTCCCAAAAGTCAAACTAGCAATTTTACAAAAACTAACCCCTATGCCACCAACTATTCACCGATTATAAATTCCAATCTATTGAAAAGTTCCATCAAATGAAAGCTTAAACTGGAGATTTGTCAACTAACTACCTTTAGCTAGTTCAATTAGCAAACATGACATTATTATGGATTCTCCTTTATGTTTTTGGTTAAGGGGAATTTGGAGCCTCACAATAAGAATTAAGTTGACTAACTAGACAACACTTATATTGAAGAATAATTATATCCCTTTTCCAGAAGCATTTTAACACCACAAAAAAATTAAGGTCCAATACATTGATACTGAAATCCATGTGATTTGTTTACAGATATGGGGCAGTTAGCTAGTTGTGCAAGATTCTCCAATATTATTTGTAGGCTCTAACCTAGATTATATTTTCTCGAGCGTTTGATCATTGATTTTAGAGATTTATATTTAGGAATTTTTTGATCTTCAAATATTTTTAAGTTCCCAAAAACTATTCAAATCAGTTTCGGATTTTGTGACTTTCACTCGCAAAATTTCAATTTTTTTAAAAGAAAAATGTAGGTTCAAACACAACTTTATAAAACCAAATTTTGATTTCTAACTTTAAAATATATGAAGAAATTAAAGCTAATTTATTCAAACAGTCAGCTCATCATTATTGCATGGGTGAATATGTGTAGCAGGATATTATGTCAATCGTTTGAAGAAAAATTTCCAAAAAAAAAAGAAAAGGAAAAACTACCTAACTAGACATACATTACTATCATATATATTAATATTACCTCTACTTTAAAATAATTACATATATTACCATTTTTAATATTTTATACTATATATTTTAAAATATAATTAGATGCACATCTCCCTTAAAATTTGGATTAATTAATTATCTTTATATTTAAATATCAATACATTAACATTAGTTTCTTTCTCACTCATCAAGAGTCCCATTCTGCCGGTCTCCTTAGGCAACATGTGTTGGGTTATGAAGAAGATTAAGGCGTCATGCGGAAACTTATAATTTACAAATTATATGATAAAAAATTAGATGACAAATAAAACTGTACTAAAAGACATAATATTATTAATATGGTATGACCAATTGGCCTACATATGAAAAACTAATAAAAAAATATATCAAAAACTATTGAGGGGAAATCTCCTCATAAACAAAACTCTTTATTAACTACATTGTGAATGTTATTGTTGTGCTATGAGAATAAATGTTCAATTTATAGATCTCCAAACATTTACACGAAGGAAAAAATAAACCAAATATGGAAAAAATTATATTTTTCTTTCAGAAAAAGTTCAAACATTTATTGTAATACTTTAACTTTTCTTTAAGAAATAAAATAACTTTCAAATAAGGAAAGAAAATCAGGGCAAAACCCTAACAACATGATCTCTCCTCCCCCACCCCCACCTACTCCACGAGCAAAAAGGTTAGCATCGTCACCGATTTCAATGGTCGTACAACAAAAATGCCAGCAAGATCGGAGAAAAGTTGAGCATATCCATCAATTGGAGGGTTCTCAATTTTACTCATGATAGAGGTATATCTAAAACTGAGAAAAACGATAGAGATAACATCAATCTTGAAACTGTGAAATTGAGCATTTGTATCAATTTCTCAAATTGTCCACTTTATCCAACAAGATTTGACGTTTTCTAAAGTTGATTTGGAGGCTCCAAACAATGTTGAAACCAAATGAAATTGTATAAAATATAATCAACTAATTAATGTCTGTCTCACAGAAAACTTAAGCAAGTTCCATATAGGAGAATACTTAAGCATGTCCCATATAGGAGAATACTAAGGCAACGATAGAATTGAGGAAACCAGAGAAGGAAGCCACTACATAGCCATGGAAAGTAGACATTTTTCCGATTAGATATCAGATACATAGAAAAATATTTTAAATACACAAAATGAAGAGATCAAATACATTTAATCATTAAGTACATATTGATATCCTTCACTACAGTGATGATACGGTTGAGTGATCATTCGGTACAACACCCGATCGTGAACAAAAGCAAAAAGTACGAAGTGCGAGAGATACATAAAAGAAATTATATCAGATTCATAAAAGAAGAGTTCGGATACATAGAATGAACATATTAGATACATCTAATCATTGAGGTTATGTATCAAATACACAGAAGAGCAATTCAGATATATAGTCAAATACACAAAAAAAAATTGATTATTTGAAATTTTCTAAAGTTTTTAAATGCCTGATTTCTCCTTAATTTATTTTTTTCAGTTACATTCCTTATTTAAATACAATTAATTATATATCTAATTAATATGTATCCGAGATATATGTATCTAAATGCGTCAGATACATGTATTCAAGGTGTGAATTGTGGTAGAATTGGTAATATTGTAAATTCATGGGAAAAGGGATAATTAGATTCTAAACTAGTGAGATTTGTGTTGTTTACCAAAAAAAAACAAGTATAATTGCAGTCCACCAATGCTCGTTGTAAATGGGCCTTATGTATTTTGATGTTGGTGGCCCAGATACTACAAGCATTCATACACATGAATTTTTTTAGAAATAGCGATACTTGATCCCTAATTATCAATTATAGTGAGAAATTGACTAATCATCAAATATGACAAATTTATTTAAAAAATCTTGTGATACAATGTATTAGTTTACTTTGTATCTGTGTATCAATTTGCTTTGTATTAGAGCTAAATATATTGAGCGAAAAAATACAAATCTAATCGACAAATATAGAGAGAAATAACTAAAATCTAAACATAATGTGTATTATAATCATTTTAAACTCTCTCTATTTGGAATAAATATGTTTGCTCTGTCCAAGTATTTTTCCCTTCACTTAAATGTGAGCCTATGGTTTCCATAATGGGCATTATATTATTTGAATCAAGTTATAGATCTTATTTATGTTGCTTTCTGTATTGAATAAAGTCGTTACTAGGTGAAATCAGACCGTCAACTCTTGATTACCTATGTCGGTAAAAGATATTTTGGGTTAAATTGAATTTTGTCCTTGATTATTGTGGCAATGTATGAAATTGGTTTAAATTAAAGGGAAAATTATGCAGTTAAGCAAATTTATACTACTTAATTACTCATCATAGTTATAGTTTGTTATAATTACCACTCGCGACTAACATTATACATCAATTACGTGGGCTGACTTTGAGCTTGTATAATTAGTCACGTTTGTATATGTATAATTCGCCAGAATATACAAATACATATGTATAAAATATAATTATCTAACCGATATACATATACAATTCACCTCTCTCCCACTCTCTGCCCTTTATTGCTTGCCTCTCTCTCCCAATCTCGCTCGCCTCTCTCCTCCCTCTCCTAATATCGCGTATATACAAATGCATATGTATAATATACAATTATCTAACCAATATACATATACAATTCACATCTCTCCCATTCTCTGCCCTTCCTCTCTCGCCTCTCTCCTCCCTCTCCCAATCTTGCTTGCCATATATACAAATACATATGTACAATATGCAATTATCTAACCAATATACATATACAATTCATCTCTCTCCCACTCTTTGCCCTCTCTCGTTCGCCTCTCTCCTCCCTATAACATATAGCTATAAATTGTAATTATCAAATTATAGTTATAGAGAGTAATTAAGCTATTTTGAATGGTTATATGTGAAAGTTCCTCTAAATTAAAATACAATGAAAAACTTATATCTAAAAACCGGCAATATGAAATCGTTGCTCATCTGTAACAATAATAAAGCAGCAATATTTCTCATTACAGTATGAAAACAATCTCTGTAACAGGGGAAAGAGAAGAGTTGGCCATTTCATAAGCTGCTAATTACATATATGGTACACTAATTTCTAAGAATTACATAAAGAGGGCCATATTAAACTATACTAACTAATAACTATAACGCCCTCTGTTGATTAGTAAAATGACCATGATGTCCTCCGCCGGCGATCATGGCCACTTCTCATTGCTACTTAACTCTGTCCTTCCACTCTTCCTCCATCACCGTTCGGATGTCCTAACGTAGTTCCGGGATTCAAACGGCAGCTACTTGCTCTACCAGCGGCAAATGCATCTGCAATCGGCTTAATTACCAAAGTAACCTCCCCAACCGTTATACACCACGCAACAGCTAAGAACATCACCAGCATGGAAACACAGTGGAATGGGTCATCCGGCGGCCGAATTGGTAATGATACTAAGCACAGAATCTGCAAAGGCAACGCAATCATGAAAGAAGTCGCCAGCAAATTCACCCGTACCTGAATTTTTCTGTTAATTACAAAGGAGATAACTCTCCAACACGAAATTACAAAGGCTAACAAGTAAGCAACAGTAAATCCCCCAAACAAAATAGAACTATACACAGGGTAAGTACAGAGCACCGTCTGGTTCCCCAAAATATCTGTTGAAACGAAGGAGCTAGAATGCAGGTATATCGGTAGATGCTTCTGCAATGGGGAGAAGAATACAGCAAGGATCTGAAGCACCAAAAGAGGTAAACAAATCGGCCAGACGACGATAACAGCCCAAATTCCACTTGGACTTTGATTCTTAATGGACACGTTTACTAAGAAAAGAAGGGTGGTTAAGAACGCCGGTTCAAATAAACCCACAGAGAGAACCACATGAACTTTACACAGATTTGCTTGTTGATTTAGGGTTAGAGGTGGTAAGAAAGGGAGAATGTAATTCCGGCGAATGAAATTTAGCCGGAAAACTTCGTTTAACGCCCAAAGAATAGCGAAGAAAACAAGGAGTAAACGGACGGTCCACAGAGAATTGAAATTTTTAAGGTGCGGATATTGACGAGATCTAAGACGGAGATGGAAGATAAACACAAACGAAAGTAGAGAAAGAAGAAGAAGACCGGAGATAAAACAAATTGTTACAAAATCAAAGGTTCCGTCAACAACAGGAGCAGAAGGAAAAAGGAAAGTAGAATTCGAGTATGGATCCGGTAGCGGCAAACTGGAATTGAAATTGGAAGGGATATGTGAAGGCGTAGATAATATCGTAGAACCTGGTATTAACGGAAAAGATGAAAGAGATGCTTCGGAGCCATTAGCAACATAGAAAGGTGATTTTCTCATAGAGAAAGTTGTGGTGGTTGGTGGTGAATGATTCGCCGGCCACCGTGCCGGAGACGGTGGTGATAGAACGGTGATTTATTTTTTGTGATTAGTTGTTGGAATTGCATAATTGTTTTGGGAGGTCGGAAATGGCGGGTAGAGTTTAGGGGGAAAACAGGCAAGTTTGAAGGAGAGAGAAGAAGAGTCAGATATTTTTGGTTAGTGGATTTTGAGAAATTTCTCCTAATAGCTCGTTATTCTGCGGTTGCCATTTGTGTTCTAAAAATACAAAGTACAAGTAAATAACCACGGGGTACACAACTTAATGCAGATAATAAAAATAGTAATAATAAAATAATTGTGATTTGATTAAATTTAAGTTCATATTGAATAGATAGACATATTTCACTATAGTCATTCTTTCTAATATCTGGTAGCTCCTGATATTTTCTTAGATATTTATGAGTCATTTTCGTTAGTTGGATTCTTCTCAATGTTTACAAGTTGGTCTTTTAAGTGGTGTAGTTAAGCTATCGTAGTCTGAGCTGGAAGTAATAAAAGTGTTACTTCAAAATTAAAATAGGTACAAGCATGCTATGAAAAGGTTGAATCATTGTTTTCCTAAAACCATGATCAATAATGTATATAATTGCTTGAGAAAAGTTTACAAATATTTTAACTGTATATTAAAGATGATTATTAAAGGGATTCGAATATTTTTCTTTCTGATTCGTATGAAAAGCAAAGTTTGTGTGTTCTAGGTAATCGTAATTAGGTATTGAAACGATTTTAGAACGAAATGTGGATTAATGTACAAATTGTTAAAGTTGCATAAAGAAACTATTTTGGGATATGCAGAGATATTAGAGAAAAAATTTAGTACAACTAGCCACGATCAACAAAAGGTGTGTGAGGCTCACGTAAACATATCACTATTTGTTAAATCACCAAAAGAATGAAGAAAAATATTTTAATTAACTAGAGAAAATTACGCGTATAAACAAACATATACTAGTTAATTAGTTAACATAGCTATAATTTGTTTTAATTATAATTCGCGACCTACTTTTAGCTATAATTACGCGGGTCAACTTTTTAGTTTTGTATAATTCGCATGTTTGTATAATTAGGAATTTGTATAATATAATTTGTATCTTTTGTATAATGTAATTTGGTATAATATAATTTGTATAACTATTTACACTTCAGATATTTGTAATTGTATAAATTCGTTATTTCGAGTTTATACAAAAATAACTAAATTATACAAATCTACGAATTCTACAGACCCGCAAATTATATAAACCCACGAATCATACAAACGAGACAGCTTAAACTGTAGCTACGGCCTATAAATATGCAAACTATAATGAAGCATAATTAAATTTATTATAGTAGTTATTTACGAAAGTTCCCATTAAATAAATGTACAGTATACATGAAATAATCATATATCCCTTCTGTCTTCTCAGTTTATATAACACTTTTTTTAATTTTTTGTCAGTCAAATAGTTTAAGATTGATTGAAAATTTTGCGCATGAAATCTTTAATTTTTTTTAAAATGAAATTTACATATTTACAAATTAAGTAAAAAGTACATAAGTCACAATAATTGACTATTCTAAATATTTAAAAGATATAAAAATAGGTTTGTTTAAATCTCGATATCGAAAATGTATCACATCAATTGAGACAGAGTATATGTTTTTGAACATTCTCCGTCATCTCTCTAAGTCAATCACCATTGAAACAAACAATTAAATTTCTCCTTTCTTAAAATTAATACGATTTCAAAAAACCACAATTACTCCATTATTACTTTACCCCGGAGATGCTCGTAACAATAATATACAAAAAATATCTATTTAAATGATCTCTAACAATTTTTCTCCGTTACCATTTTACGTTTGTCGTAGAACTATAGGCTCTCAATGAAATAATTTCACCTAAATCAGCAAAAATAATATTACAAATATGTTAAAAATAAATATTACTGTGTATACTAGGTTTAGTTTTAGTATTACAAGGTTCATGCTATTTCCTGAAACTGTAGAAGAGACATGATATTCAAATACATGTTGCACTTTGTATAGTTATGCCAGCTGATAAGTGATAGCCTGGAGGGCAAGCCTTCTCATTTTGGGTGGGCCTTTCACTAGATGTTTGAAATCTGTATTAGAACTCAAGTCTATTTCAAAATCGATTTAATATCCCAAGTTTAGCGAGACTCTAATTTCATGATCTTTGTTATAGATAAATATGTAATTATCATTCCATTACAATCCTTGAATAAGGAATACAAAGTAGTTGATGGTTAGTTGCATGCAGTCCTTTGTAGCTAGGTATAGGGGTGGATATTCGATTCTTCAGTTACGTTTGAACAAATTTTGATTTGGTTTTTCAATTTTTGATTTTAGAATAGTGTGCACCATATACCAAATTAATTCAGTTCGGTTCGATATTTTTTACTTCGGTTCGATTTAATTCGGTGTTTTTAAATTGGTATTTTGGTGTGAATGAGAAAATAAAACGAAGACAAAATCAAAGTATAAGATACTTAAAAATTTAAAACTATGTTAAGGAATGACGTGTCTCGCCGTGTAACACTTACTGTGCTAACTAAAACACTATATTTATCTTTATCAAGAACATTGCGCCAACACCTACTTTTAGAGAAAAACAAGTACGAAGACGGGTGCCATTATATTACGTATATTGATAAAAAAAATATGGTGAGTTCCTCTTGAGAATTAATATTTGAAGTCAACAGTTGAATTGTACATTTATTTTTACTTTAATTTTGTTCATTAATGATTTAATTGTTAGTAAAAAAATTTACTTTTAGTTAAGAGAATGTTCATATATATATTACTGTTTCTGTTTTAATTTATGTGGTACATATGAAATTTGAAGTTAATCAATTTTTTAGTATGTTTTTATATATTTTAAGTTGCTAATTATTTGTATTTAAAGTATGTTTTACGTAAATATATTAGAAATCACAATAATTAACAAGTTAATATAAAAAAAAACTTATAAAAAATTCATTGACTTTTGAAATTTCATTTGTATCACATAAATCAGGACCGAGTAATATATATGAGAAATACATAAAACGTACTATAACTCACAATAATTAGCAACTTAAAATATCTATATATCTATATTTCTCCCAATTTATGCGGTATAGATGAAATTTTGAAAGTTAACAAAAACTTTTTATATGTTTTGAAATATTTTAAGCTATTAATTATTATGATTTATAATACTTTTTACATAAAAAAATTATTTATATAAAGTATAAAAGAAAAAATTTAGAAAAAGGAAACATAAATGTCAGCAGGAGTCCAATCTATGTTAATTTCAATGTTTTAATTATTGTAATACCGATTGAATTTGGAGAGACAACTAAAAATTTTTAAAGGATTTTTTTTATAAAGTTTAAGTTGTTAATTATTATAATTTATAATATTTTATTAATTTTAAACCAATATATGTTTTTCTCTGTCTCAATTATATGAGACATATGGAATTCGGAGAGTCAACTAAAATTTTAAAATATGTTAAGTTGTTAATTATTATACCTTATAGTACTATTACGTGATTTTCAAATAAAATATGTATTTTTTAATTTCAATTTATATGTCATTGATATAATTACATATATTAAGTAATGAAGAATTAATGTGTAAATTATGTGACACCTATGAATTTTGGAGTGTAAATCAAATTAGTTATATGATTTTTTTTTAAAAAGCGGTTAATTATTATAATTTATGATATTTTTTATATATTTTTTAAATGATATATATATATATATATCTTTATGATATTGATATTAGTATTATAATATTAGTATTATAATAAATTAAATTTTATTATTTTAAATTTATGATCTCAATTGTCAGCTTATGCCACATTATAAAATGTTCCAAAATAGATATCAGATTTACAAAAATGTCGATGTCAGCTAAAGTAATAAAATAACATCTAAGGGCGTGAACCTATATATGTATATATAAAGCTGAATATTGAAAATTTGATGTGGCATCTCTCTATGACCAGTATTTCTATTCATCTTTTTTTTCCTTTTTTTGACATTTATCTTTGTTTTGTATTTTTTATTTGTATTTTAAAAAAAAATATTTATGTCATACCCGATTAATTATGCCCTTTATAACATCCATTACACTAATATAGATTTAAGTAAATGAAAATGGAAGATCAAAAGATAAAAACTATTCATTTTTTATAACTGTTTATAATTATTTAGCCTATAAAATAAAATAAAAAAAGTTGAGCATTTGTAACAAATAAGAACAAATTTCTTCACTTTGGCTCTTCTTCTTCTGACGATAATGATCAATATATGGTATCAACTTTTGTCGCTAAGATGTCCATCAAATTTCTAGGTCATGTGACTTTTTTAACAAAAGAGAAAGAGAGAATATCTCATGATTCTTGTGAAGACATTGATGTAAAGAAAGAGATTATGTAACAAAAAGTTCTTTTCAAAATAAAAGACTTTTTGAAAAAATGTTTATTCATCCTACAAGGAGAGAAAATTCATTGTAGTTGAGAAATTTATAAGAAGCCTGATTAGTGTTTCAAAGGGTAAGAAAAATTATTTGGAGAAAAAATCATTCTATTTATGGAATTCGTATCAAATTAGGAGGAGAACAAGCAAAAATTTATTTTGTGATTTGAAAAGAGAGAAAATTAGATATTATTTCTTTCAACCTCATTATTCTTCTAATTTCTTTCTTCTTTCATTTTGTCTTGATTTTTTGTATCTTTAATTAAAGTTTTTTTTTCTTATTTATCTTTAATTAAAGTTTATATATATTTTCTTAAAAAAGAATTTAAAAAGATGATCATATTTAGTTCCTTTCCTCATCAATGTTATTAATCTCATAATTAGTGCTATTTATATTATTTTCTTAATTACTTTTTTTCTTTCATTTAATTATTTATTTGAAGAAATTAGTTATTATAACTTTATAAGAATTACAGATGTATTTTTACATAATTGATTTGTTATTTTTGAAATTTTTGGATCATTCTTCATCTTAAAGTTCCTATCTATATGTAATAATAAAGCTAAAATAGAAAATGTGGGGTGACACCTTCTTAGCAATAGATACTTATTTATTCTGATCAATGTTTCTGACATTTTTTGTTATTCTTTCCTTAAAATAATTGTTGCCTCAATTTTTAGTTTTAGTTTTATTTTTTTATCATTTTCTAATTTTAAAAGATTAAAAAATTTATATTGAAAATTTACAAAATATAAAAAATGATTTATTTAACTCCTATCATCATCAATATTATTATTAATTTGTTTTACTTCTTTTCTTAATCTTCATTTCATCATTAATGTAATTTATATCATTTTCTTAGATATATATATATATATATATATATATATATATATACATATTTGTGACATTTCTTAGAAGTTAGGATTACTATTTATTTAATTTTAAAAATTTTTGAATTCTTTTTTCATACTAAATACAACATGTTTTATTATAATTACATTTAATATATTAATCAATATGTTGTACGAATGAAAAGAAAATTATCATTTCACAAAAACAAAGGTTAAAATATAATTTATTATGATTAAGGAAAGATAAAATTATTATTCCAATATCCATAACTATATATAATACATTAAAAATTAATTGAAAAGTTGTAAATGGAAAAGTAATCACCATTTAAGGAATCATTATTTTTAAATTTTTGGATCATTTCTTCTTGTAAAAGTTTTTATCTATACGTAACAATAAAGTTAAAATAGAAAATGTAGTGACACCATTCTTACTAATAGATAGTTATTTATTTTTATTAATTTTTTTTGACAATTTTGGTTATATTTTTCTTTAAAATAATTATTGCCTCGATTTTTTTAAAAATATTTATTTGTAATTTTAAAAGATTGGAAATTTATGTGAAAAATTTTAATAATAGAAAAAAATGATTTATTTAACTTTTATCATCATCAATACTACTAATTTTTTTGACCTTTTTTCTTAATCTTCATCTCATCATTAATGTTATTTATATAATTTTGTTTAATCACTTTTTTTTTTCTTTTTTAACTCTTTTATATATATAAAGTTGGCTATGTAAATGATGATGTGACATTTCTTAGAAGTTAAGATTACTATTTATCTAATTTCTCCATTTTTTGAGTTCTTTTGTCATACTAAATACAATATGTTTTATTATAATTACATTCAATATAGTAAACAACATGTTCTAGGAATTAAAACAAAATTATCATTTCAGAAAAATAAATGTTAAGTTATAATTTATTATGATTAAGGAAAAATAAAGATATTATTTCAATATCCCATAACCACATTCAATACATTAGAAATTAATTGGATATAACTGTAAATGGAAAATGAATCACGATTTAAGGAAAATAAATGTTTGTAATACCATAATAATTAAGGAGAGAGTAAGATATTATTTTAATATCCTAATTCGGAACTTTTAATCTACTACTCAATTAAAAATAAAATGCATTTAATAACATGAAAAAGTTATTAGTTTAATATTTTTTCTCATTGTACTAATTCAATTCAATCAAACTTAATTTTAAAGATAAAATAACAGCTTCATTTTAATTGTTGTCAATATATTTCAAAAAATTATCGTGAAAAGGCTTTTCTTGCTCCTTATTTTAATTTTCATATACTATTATTATTTTTTCTGTCATTTTTCAATGAATTTTTATTTCAATTTAAAATTTAATGTTTATTCTTAAAACTCTGATGGTACAAATTAAGTTGAAGTAGAATATAATAAATGATGATTCTTCTACTAAATAAGAAGATATAACGAAATTGAAAGGGTGAAGGTTTTTTTTTAAATGGATAGGAAATTCTATTAAGGTATCATTACGTCATTATTCAATATATTTTTAATATAAATTTCATTTGTTGATGCATTTGTTTAGTACTCCCTCTGTCCCTAATTACTTGTTTACTTTTCCTTTTATAGTTGTCTCTAATTACTTGTCCATTTTGACAAATCAAGAAAGAATATTTTTTTACCTATTATACCATCAATTAAATGACTAATTACTTTGAAAATTGCAGAACTTTTCATCTACTTCATAATTAATAGGGGTAAAATGATAAACTCACTATGTCATTAATTGATTTCTTAATAAATGTGTAAATTTAAAAGTGGACAAGTAATTAGGGACAGAGGGAGTATTACAGTGTTATTTGACATTATGAGATATTTCTTAGACATTTAAGGAGAATGATAGACCGAAATATATATTATATATTAAAGGATGAACTTCATGCAATGGAAGAATTTGTTATTAGCAAATATATTTTAACTTATTTGATAAAAAATATATTCTTCCTCATTTAATAGATGTAAAATTTGTGAAGCTTTATTTTTTTTCACAATCTTCATATTATTAAGACAAATAATAATATTACGATTAAACAACAAAGTAAATATAAAATTCATCAAAAATATTTAATTTAAATGATCGCGCGAAGTGCGGCCAAGTTCTCTAATTTAAAACAAAAAAGTAAATTTAAATGGGTCTACTATAAAATTCCTAGAAATCCAACTTGAAAAATTATGTTAAAAATGGAAAATAAAAAGTGAAATATATTTAATTGAGAGTTATCCTTCGTCTGTCCCATTTTATGTGAGACTTTTTATTTCTCGAGAATCAAATAGTTTAAGTTTAACCATAAATTTGCGTATGATATCTTCATTTTTTTTTTTTAAATTTGGAGAAATTAGATAAATAGTAATCTTAGCTTCTAAGAAATGTGACATCATCATTTACATATCCAACTTTTATATATATAAAAGAGTTAAAAAAGAAAAAATAAGTGATTTAAGAAAATTATATAAATAACATTAATGATGAGATGAAGATTAAGAAAAAATAAGTGATTTAAGAAAATTATATAAATAACATTAATGATGAGATGAAGATTAAGAAAAAACGTCAAATAAATTAGTAGTATTGATGATGATAAAAGTTAAATAAATCATTTTTTCTATTATTTAAATTTTTAACATAAAATTTCCAATGATTTAAAATTAAAAATAAATGTTAAAAATAAAAATAAAAATAAAAATGGAGGCAATAATTATTTTATTAAAGAAAAATATGTGTAGAAAAAGTAGAAGTAGATGAAGTTACTTTAGTTGATCTTTTTGGTGGGCCTCAATGTACAATTTCTATAGCTTTTAGTCCAACTCTTTAGTGCAATGTTGGTCCTCCAAACTCCCATTTCTAAATAAGAGTAAAATAAAATATAAAAGAGTTAAAAAAGAAAAAATAAGTGATTTAAGAAAATTATATAAATAACATTAATGATGAGATGAAGATTAAGAAAAAACGTCAAATAAATTAGTAGTATTGATGATGATAAAAGTTAAATAAATCCTTTTTTCTATTATTTAAATTTTTAACATAAAATTTCCAATGTTTTAAAATTAAAAATAAATGTTAAAAATATAAATAAAAATGGAGGCAATAATTATTTTAAAGAAAAATATAACCAAAATTGTCAGAAAATTAATTCTTCGTGTGGGTTGTTGTATATGTAGAAAGGCACGTGTACAATTAATGAGGCACAATTAATTTTATAGTACAATTTGAAATGCTTTGTGTTCAACATGATAGTGCCGTGTTCGTGCTTTAAAGTGTCAACTCTAATAAGGAGCAAAATGAGTAATAATAATAATTCTAATAAGGAGTAATGAGTAATAATAATAATTGCAATGTTAGTCCTTCTAAGTAATGAGTAATAATAATAATTGCAATGTTAGTCGTTGGTGTTAGTCTTTCTATTAATGTACAATTCTTTTTGCATGTTGTACAACTAATTAATGCAGTCAAAAGTTATTGTACAAAATTGTATGCATATTGTACAAGAGTATTAATGCAGTGTTGGTCCTTCTAAGTCTCAGTTCTAAATAAGAGTAAAATATAATTTAAGTTCAGTAAGCAATATATACACAAATGCACGTTTCATGTTATTAAATGCGGTAATTTTGTTACACATATTAAATACAGTCTTTATTATTGAAATGAAAATTAATTAAAAGTCCATGTAAAATAATGAAAAAAAATCAACTAACTTCCCAATTCTATCTTAAATTAAAAAACTGCTGGAATTTTTTTTTTATTATAAACTAATTTAAATTTTTCAAATTAATTTTTTAGTAATTAAAATTCTCAATTATTAATGAAAAAAATCAACTAACTACCGACTAACTTCCCAATTCTATCTTAAATTAAAAACTGCTAGAATTTTTTTTTATAAACTAATTAAAAAAATTCAAATTAATTTTATAGTAATTAAAATTCTCAATTATTAGGTTTAAAAAATATTATATATATCAAAAGACAAGAATTGCTATCCTATTTTTTAAATCTACCGCCTACAATTTTTCACTCTTCTTTTCTCTTTGTTCTCTTTGTTCTCAAATCTCAATAATGGTGAAGAAATGGCTTGATATATACTCATATTGACCTTCTTAACATGTTAATGGGACAGAGTAATATTTCTACAACAACACTTCTTAAAGGTATAATGTCAATTTTCTCTCTAAATTTACTTTCATATTTTTCTTAATAGTTTTAAATTTGAAACTTCTTGCTTTAGTTTTTACTTTGACATTGATAGATATTTGCGAAAAATTTCAAGCAACATTTTTGGATTTCTTTCTAAAAAGTTGAATTGCTTAAAAATTATTTTTTTATATCAATTCATGTACCTTTTTATGGAGTTATTTTAAACTATTTGGAAAATAGTTTTGCAAGGATTAAATTCAATTCACCTTCATAGTTTATGGAGTATATTATAATGCATTTATGATATATGTAGTTTTGCAAATTTACGATGTTTAATAGTTAATAGGACTTCATGTGAGATCTTCAAAAATAGTAATTAGACTTTTATTATTTATGAAATTTAGGTTGTATATCTCTTTCATATTTGTTTTGTTTTTATTTATTTGTTTGATGTTTGATTCCTCTTTTATCTATCTTTATTTTTCTTTTTTTAACGGATTGTAGTCATAGCCTCATAGGATCAGAGGCAGTGACTTTGTTGACATTGCGATATGCAAGGCTTTAGTGTCAAAGGGTACAGAGACCATAAGTCTGAGAAGGTATTTGTAAATTTGACTGAGTAGTATAATATGAATTTCAATTATTAAAATCAGTCTGTACTAATTTATGTGATAGATCTTATACATTCTTTGTTTATTCATAATAATCCATATGATTATTCTATCCTCTTATGCAATTTTTACGTATTATGAGTTCTCAAATTTGAGTATTCTTACACAAGCTCGAACATCTCTCTTACTCGGACTCATGAATAGATCAAATCACTTGGATAACAATCATGTTCATTTCTTCATCATACACTTGAATAGATTGAATGAGCGCAAATGAACATTTGCATTGGTGAAATCAATGTAGAAATTGATTGTAGGTTATTGTTACTCTAATCAATATATGCTATTTCTTAATATACTTGCCATTCATCCAATGCAATGAAGGCATCGGATTATGAGTAAAATATACTAACATTTTACATTTATTTGTAAATTTATCTAAAATGAATTAAGACTTTTGAATATTTCATATATTATAATTTAAATATTAGTGTTATATTTAACTTTGTTGCAGCAATGTTATCACAAATTTTGATTATATAGATGTTCAAGGTTTACATTGGTAAGAGGTACACTATATCAATCCTGCAAGAAAAACTTTGGTGTTATTATTGTGCAGATACAACACTTTGTATTCAAGAAACATTTCACTTACTTTTTCTGTAAAAAAAAATTAAAAAAATTATCACAAAAAATAATACAAATTGTATGTTATTTAGAGCTTCAAAATTACTATTAGTTTCCTTTGAAATTTAAGTAATTACATGATACAACAATAATGTGCAAAAATCAATTTTTTTTTGGGTTTATTAATCAAATGTTATGCACATGACATTAATAAATGAATTTAAAAAATTATAATTTTAAATTTCATGAAATGCTTGATTTTTCTTTATTTACAAGTATGTTTTCAAGGCTCATATTAACAAGAGATTTAAGATAATATAAAATTTATCAAATATGATTTATTTGATTATTATTTTTTTCCATGAAATGTTCTCAACTTTTTTGTTAAAGTTATATCTAAGATTTTGTGTTACTTCGCAGAAGTTAAAAGATATATTATGAAATATAACAAAATTTATTTAATGTGTTTTGGGTAGAAATAAAATAGATCAACATTCAATTTTTGTGAAAATTAAAAGCAATTATTATATGTACAAATTGAAATCATGACATGCTTGATTTTCTTTTGATTATAGATAAGTGTTCAAGACTTTGACATGATTATTGTGCAGATATAATAACACTTAGTATTCAAGTAAAAATTCACTTAACTTTTTCTGATTTTTTAATAAAAAAATCATCACAAAAAATAAGACAAATCATATATTATTTAGAGCTTCAAAATTACTATTAGTTTCCTTTGTATAAAGTAATATTTACAATTGAAGAAATGACCAATGAGATCAAGGTTGATAAATAATATTTTAAAATTGAAATAATTAGATAATACAACAATAATGTGCAAAAATCGATTCTAATATCAAGTCATTTGGTAGTTTTAGAACAAAACTAAAACAAAAGAAAAAAATTAATAAACAACAAAATTAACTATTTGGAAAAAATTTAAAAATCTCATGCTACAAAATAAATAAAATAATAAAATAATCAATGAGAAAATAAGAAAAAGAAAAACATTAACAAAGATATAGATAATAATTCTAATAAGGAGTAATGAGTAATAATAATAATTGCAATGTTAGTCCTTCTAGTTCTAGGTAATGAGTAATAATAATAATTGCAATGTTAGTCTTTGGTGTTAGTCCTTCTATTAATGTACAATTCTTTTTGCACGTTGTACAACTAATTAATGCAGTCAAAAGTTAATGTACAAAATTGTATGCATGTTGTACAAGAGTATTAATGCAGTGTTGGTCCTTTCCAACTCTCACTTCTAAATAAGGATAAAATATACAAGGGCGGAGCTACGTGGAATCGAGGGATTTCACTCGAACCCCCTCGCGGAAAAATTACACTGTATATGTAAGGTCAAATTCTGATTTTATGGGTATATTAATTAAAGAGAAGGATAGCGTAATGGTCAAGGGGTTCAAGTTCCGCCTGGAAGGGCTGAGTTCGAACTCATCAAGCGCATTAGTGTTTTTCATCTTTTTATTATGCTTTAAAGGGTTGAGAAGTTTTGGGCCCAGATTCCCAAACAAATGAAAAGGCCTCATCGGTTCAATGTGAAGCTTTATCCTTTTTATTTTTCATTATTTCCTTTTTATGCTATTTCTTTTTCTTTTTTTTTTTTCAATTTGTCTTTGTTTAAATTTATTAGCCGCATTCTTTGTAAATTTTTCTTTTAGATTCTTCTTATTTATATTTTTCATTGTGTTTCTCCAGAGTTCTCTTTATGTGTACTAAACTGAAGAAACGATAATTTTTTATTAAAATTTAAATTGAGTTAGAAAAAATATTTATATATAATAAAGTAAATTAAATTTAACCGAACGAAGAAATATTAAAATTGTGAATAATTTTTTAAACAAAATCTATTTAATTTAATTTTCTTTCTTTAATTTCATTGTATTTTTTTCAACTTTATTCTAAGGTGATGAAAATTAAACTAATCTTATTTGATTTATTGATCATTTGTTTTTTGACAAATGACTAACCTAGTAAATTGAACTAAAAAAAGATGATGTCATTTATTTATTTTCTAAATATGTCAATATTTACCCCTTTAAAAAATCTTTGTGATTTTTATAGCAACATATGATTGAAAGGCCATTAATTTAGAATTTTTTTAATAAAAAAAATCAAAATAAAATAAAACATGATAAAACTTAAAGAAAAAAATAGCACAAGGATTTTTTTTTTAAAAACTCGATGGAGCAGGGTAAAAAGTAAGAAGAACCTAAACGCGGCATAACAAAACAAGTTAAATTTAGCGAGTTAAAATTAATATTTTTCTTTCCCATCTCACGTATTTATTACTTTATACTTCGAACCCCTTTAACGAACATCCTGGCTCCGCCACTATATATAAATACATATATTATTTTTTTAATAAGAATTCAATTGTTTGGTGCACCGAAGTTCTGAGAACCTTATACCAAAATTAAAGAATCAAAATTCAAAAAAATAACATCGACACCAAATCGAAAGATCAAATTAGTTCGATTCAATTTTTTATTTTTTCGATATTTATGTCCATCTAGATTAGCTAATCAATATACTAGCATTGTGGTCGTGCATACATCTAATCAAACGACGCAGTCATTCTGCAAATAAACAGAGAGTAAAACAGTAAGGAAAAAAAAACAGTGAGTTGTCAAGTTCACTTACATTTCTGTGTCACACTTTCCGAAGCTTTCAATTCCAGCTCAGATATACTACTATTATTATTGATTTGATCATGCAAAGCTACAGCTAAAAATAATTCTGTGGATATTTCAGGACACCATACAGATAAGGGGGGTACTCCCTCCTCCTTATTTTCCTTTTTAATTTGATCCATAAAGGATGTTATCTTATTATAATTAGAAATAATTTAATTTTAATAATATCTTTTTATTCTTATTGAGTTGATTTTCAATTACAAAAATATCTATAAATTGTTTTAGACCATAAATTTCTAATATCTTTCTTTTTTTCCTTAAACATCTCGTCTAGTCAAATGTTATCACATAAAATTGGACGGAGAAAATACTATTTTTGATCAATTTCGAGATTCAAGACACTTTTTCTTTGCATTGTAAATTCTTTCATATATATTTTTTAAAATATCTTGAATAATCAATTATTGTAACTTGCATTACTTTTTTTTACGTAGTTTTCTAGAGGAATATTACTTAATTCCTTCGTCATATTGGAATGAAAAAAATATTATAATATATACTTGTATTTGTCGCATATTCTTTGAATAGATATTGTTGATTTATTTTAATAAAGCTTTGGATATTAATTAAATTAATAATCTAAGAAGCAGTATAACAATAATCTGGGACAGAAAAAAGTATAAAATAAAGAAATTCTAGTGTTTACATTGATACAAGTATGACATTGTCAAACATCAGGTTATATGCAAAATTTAGATCTCATGGGGGAGGAAGAAACACGCATGCGTCTAATTCAGGTAGAAACATTTTTATTTGGAAAATTAAACGAGTTATTTTTACGGGATAATGGTCTGAAAAATATCTCAACTTTGATCGATATTGCTCTTATGATACCAAACTTTAATGAGGACCTATTACCCCCTAGACTATTTAATACCGTATTTTAAATATATATATTTGCCCATGTGGACATAAAAAATAATGCATAATTATAAATAATAATGTGTCCACGTGGGCACATATATACCTTTAAAATACACTATTAAATAGTTCAGGGGGTAATAGGTCCTCCATAAAATTTGGTATCGTAACAACAATATCGGCGAAAATTGAAGTATTTTTCAGACCCTTATCCCTATTTTTACTATGGGTTTTTATATGTCATGGTAATTTTTAGTGTGCAAAAGTAGAAACTTAATCTTGTAAAAAATTAAACAAATAAACACATGTGTCCTACAAAGTAGCGGATTCAAGATTGTCATTAAGAGGTGTCACGAAGGGGTGTCAATGGTTACAGTAAAAAAAATAAATTTATAGGGTTATTAGGACTTGAACACACAACATCAAGTTATTTTCACAACCAGAGGCGTATCTAGAGGGGGTTCCGTGGGTTCACGTGAACCCATGCTCCCCTCTCTAGATTATATATAGTAGTGTTATATTTTTTAAAAAATAAATAAATATAAAGGTGTGAACCCACGTTAAAAGTAGCATATAATAATATGATGATGATTGAGTGTACCTCTCTCAGCAAAGATAGAAATTTAAATCTTATATCTATCTTATTTTTATTAGTAACACCCCTCCAAGTGGTTATCGGTAACACTTTTGATGTTTCAATCAATTTTTCTTTTGTTTTTTTGCTTTAATCTTTCAAAATTTTCAAGTGTGTAACATTGGAAATTCCTACAAAAAATTAGCACGGTATAATTTTTATATAATTAAATTAAATGTGTATATTAAAATTTAAAATTAGTAGTATTATATATGTTGGACCTATAATTTTTAAAATTTAATAGTTCAGTGTTAAGAACGTAAAGGTCAAACCGATCAAACTTATATCTTAAATGCATATTTTTGTAATAGTGCACCCATCCTTCCAAAATCCTGAATACGCCTCTGTTCACAACATGTTAACCACTAGAACAAACATTTAACTTGTGTTAAGATATGTCTATATATATATAACCAATATTTAACCTCTATATACAATGTATTTTTCTGACGAAGGGGTGTCGCTTGACACCCCATACCCAAGGGTAGGTTCGGTAATGATCCTACATGACATGCTACAATGACAATTTGTGTTCTACGTGAGTTCTTATACGTGTATTATTTCATTCAAGTAGAGCGCATATGTCTACTTGTTCAATTTTATACAAGTCTAGATTAAATGTCTACTTGTACACATTTAAAATTGAAAACATAAATACTAGCTATATATATATTTATGTATTATACCAATTTTCTTTGGTTTTATCTTTTCTCCGGAATGAAAAACCAAACAATGCTTACCAAAAAAAGTAGAGACTATTTTGCTAAGAAAGAGTCAGAAAAAGCTGCACATAGTTTATCAAAAATGAAAAGCTACCATATGTAGATGAGAGATAATCAAAGGTTTATAATCCATACAGCAGAATGTATGTCTAATTTATGTTCCATAAAATCTTCAAAGCACGATACCCTCCACTACAATTTACACGATTTTAATATATATACAATCTATCTATCTATCTATCGCATGTGCACCAAATGCAAATTACAGCTCATAGAATTTCATTACTGTTGGTAGACACTAGAGAAACTAAGACTTGATAACGATATCGATGATCACTAACAACTGTCCAATGTGATTTCATAAGTGTGTGTCGATCTTATCCTTACTTTGTGTGAGGTTACCTAATTCTTTAATAATCATTTCAACTCTTTCATACTTGTGACGTTTACTCATCTTCTCAAGAAATATTCTCTCCTCAAGAAAAGCGTTTTCAAAAATAGATTTAACAAATACAAAATAAAAAGATATGATAAAAATCTTGTAAGGAATGAAAAAATATAGAGCAAGCATCCAATAAAAAAATATCCAAGTAGAAGAGGGAGCAGAATTGATGAATACAAAAATAAGAAGGAATACAATATTGTATGTCTATCTATATGGCATCATTCACATTACATAACAAATTAGAAGATCAGATCATAAGGATTTCTGTCCTCAAAAGAACCACCTAATTCCGACGTTGCTCAACTCTTCAGATATGTTATATTATTCCTGCCGAATACTCTAAAAATGCACTATTTTGGTGGGGATCTGAAACGCGTTTTGATTAGATATTTTTGTAAAGTTCAAGTAACATAGCTTAATTCTCATCTCCAGTTACCTTATACTTCCTCTGTCCCATATTATACGAGCATTTTACTAAAAAAATTTAACTTATATTACTAGATCACATACTAAATTAGAATAAAATTGATTGATTTTTTTCTCATTTTAACCTTACAATTAATATGGCTTTTAGAAGCATAAACAAACTTTGAAGAGATCAAAACATTTTTGCTCAAGAGGCTAATTATTATGAAAAAAAGGCAAAATAGTAAAACTGATCTATCCATTAATGATTTCTTAATTAACGCATAAAAGAGAGTGTCTGTCTAATATAAGACGGTGGGAGTATATGAAATTCCTATTTATTGTTCTCTCTTTTCTGGATAGATGAAGGAACTCATAGAAACCCTAAAAGGTAGAGAGGAAGGAGGAATAGAAAATTGCATGAAAGCAAAATCAGGGTACTAGTAGTTATAGATCCAGAAGGTTTTTGTCATCATATTTGAGGGACCTTTAATGAGTAGTGAATGATGAAATCTAGTAGAAAACAGAGACAAACAAATAACACAGCCATGATAACTAGGGTTGAATTTAACATCTGAAAAGAAGAAAAACAAAAAGAGAAGAGCAGAGACAGTAATAATGAAAATCACAGCTATTCTGCCCCAAATTAGACTAAAAGGGGTCAAAATATCATTATTGTTCCAACATTCCTGTCGGATTTTGCATGCCAATTAAATCCCCAAAAACTGAAAAAAGAAAGAAAAAATCCGAATACACATGCACTTTTACACAAATTCAAAGAAAAAAAAAAATCTCACCTGAGTCTTCTGCAGCAGACACCGACAAAGAGACAATTAGGGAGTGCAAATTTTGGTTTCCAAATTGGGGGGAATGAAGCCTGGTCCGAAGACACTAACTCATCGTGATCATATATATTTACACTAGATTTAAAAATATAAATTGGATTGGTTCGATCTATAGTACTTAAATGACATAATGACTTCGAGCCAGACAACATTCCCCTCAAATCTGGAAGCTACTCCTCCGATCCATCTATTGATTCAGCAATATAATTTACTGAATATTGATTTGGAAATTGAAATATGATAGAGTTGTTAAAATAAAAAGTAGTTAGTGGAGTAGATGAAAACAGCATGATGATTATTACAATGATGATTTCATTCTGATAAATGGTGCTTTTGAATGTGTTATTGTGGGGGTGGTAGTATATAGGGGGGGTGGGTGAAAGGCAGGGGAAAGGTGTAGACCGTAAGACAGAGTATATAGGGGGCCTGCTTCTCCGTTATATACGCTGGAGTATTTATCCCCAACGCCTTGTCCCCTCTATGGCAAAACATACACACCTCTACATACTATATACCATTTATTAAGTCAACATGACTACTCCAAAGATGTAAATTGTACTAGATAAGTTTGATTTAATAAGCACGATTGAAAATTCGTTGGATCGGGAGGAGAAATTAATCAATCCCTTATGAGATACTATCTACTAAACCAATTTAATCATCCTTAGAGATTTTAAGGATTTTTTAATACTATTTTTATTATTTAACTTGTTAGAGTGGAGAAAAATCGCACATTGATTGGACATTGATGAAGTGATAGTCAGCTTATATAAATTTGAGCAATCCTCCTATATTCTTTCGAAGTTGAGTTAAGCTCATGTGTCATATATTTTACCTCGTTCTGAAGCTCATGAGAAGAATTGTTCAAGTCCATATAAGCAGACTGCCAATTCATTCCTCAATCAATATGAAACTTTTTACCTATTTTAACGTAACTTAGTGCTATTTCTAACTATTTTATTTATAATAGACCTGATCATAAATATTTTTTAATTGCGTCGCTATTGCACTGCATACAGCTTAAAACTCTTCAAAATTTGACGAGGTACCATGGTGTTCTCTTTTTTGCTTTTTAAAATTGCTTACAATTACTTAAACTATCCCTAATCAATTGTCATACTTTCTATTTTAACTGATTTAGAGATTTACATATTTTTCCTACAAATATTTAATAGTATTACTGTACCTATTTTAGTCCATACTAGGGGCTTGTTTAGTGTGATGGATAAAGAAAAAAAAATTTGGAATAACTTTTTAGTATCCCTCAATTCTTTATTTGGTTACAAAGTGTGGAATAACTTATTCCAAGATTAATAATTATGATTGTGATAAGTTATCCCTACTTGTGGGTGGAATACTAATTCGGAGATAACTTATCCCAAGATAAAAATGTAAAATAACAAAATTACCCCCTTAAATCTTCTTTTATAAACAAACAACTTATTCTTAGAGGGCATTTTTGTAAACACACAACTTACTCTTAGAAATTATATCATGCATATTTAACAAACCAAATCACCAATAAAAAATAAAATTCAACATAACTAATTTCATCATAACTTATTCCAACATTATTTATCCTATCATCATTAATCCCAACATAACTTGTCTTCAAACTAAACAACCCCTAAGTGATTTGTTGAGATATGAATTATGACACACTTCCTAAAGAAAATATTTAAATATGTAAATCAAAGGCTACTTTTCGTCATCACCTTTTAATTGATTATTCCCAAATTATTCTCTTAGAAATGTAAAGTAATTAAGAAATCCATTGAAGAAGGACAAATATGAAGAAAAAAATCAACAATTCAGTTTAAAAGAAAATCTAACAATTCACTTAATATGAACTACCGTGAAAATGGACTAATCATCAAAGAAAATGTAGAATTATTTTTTCTAAGAAGTGGAGTAGTTGTTATAATTTGCTTAATAATGTGGATATGAAAAGTATTGGTGTCCTTTTACACCATAAAGTAGAATGAAAAAGATGTACCATGGAATCTTGGAAGTATGATACCAGTCCAAAAACAATACATCTATATCTTCTCCACATTCCATTGTCTCCTTTTCATCATTACTTTTTTTTTAGATACTTTACTTTTTAGATGATATACTTATGAATTTCATTTTTTTACCTCAATTTTGTGTCATTCTTTAGGTCTACTTGTTATTGTGAAAATTAGTCTCATCACTAATAAGGGTCAAGGAAGAGTAGTAACTAAGTACTTCTCCAACTATAATCAAATGTTTCAAATCCTGAATGTAAAATTTGTTTTGTCAAAGAGCACTTTATTTTTATTTAATTTTTCAACGTAAATTTAAATTTAATCAGGTTACAATGTGTACTGAACAACGGATCAGAAACAAAAAAAAGTTCATTCCCTCATTTGCATTTAGTTTGTAAATTGGTCAATTTGATTCATATGTGAATTTTGTCACATCATAACATAAAAAAGAGAAGTCTAATTTTATAAACTCCCTATTGTCCTTGAAAGATTATTTACTTCCCTACATTACTGTCTTTACAAATCATTTGACTTGATCACACAATGCTGTCCTTTGATTTCAGTCAAAGTCTTGTGAACAGAGTATTCCTTACGTCGAAAATTTTATTATATGATTTCATAACATTTTTCCATGCAAATTATAGTGTTGTATATATATATATATATATATATTCTTTGCTATTTTATAGTTTTGCATCTTTTCACATGATTATGTCCATAAAAGTAAAAAACACAAATGATAGGACAGTTTTGCACTAGCAAATAACTTCTTGCTTTGTAACTTTTAAAGACTGATAATTGAGTCAAGATTCTTTGCATTCATACGAAGGTTGTCACGGGACTTATTATCCCTTTCGAGCTGTGACATAATCGAGCCTAAATGCGTGTGTATTATATGAACTTATGTCATAAATAACATTTCCTCTTTCATGTGGGTATGAAATTCATTTAAAACGTCATGTGCAACTCATCTTCAACAAACTGACAATTTAATTAAAAGTCTGTTATTCCTACTTGACCCGCTTTTTGGGATGTCGTAAAAAGGTAAATCCAAAAGTGTGAGGGCTTATGTGAAAAATTTAATATGGTTGAGGCCCAACCAACAATAGTTGTGTGAGGCTCCATTCAATTTTGACACTTGAATTTGTGGCCTCCGTGTTAAACACCACACACTCTCTCACCTTCATTTTTTCAAATTCGTCCCTTCTCCTCATAATAAGTATTTTACCTTCTTCTTTTAATAGTCTTAAATTTTTATTTTCCAAAAGTCAAATAGAAATATGTAAATTAATATCAATTCAAGTTTTAGCCTTTGTTTTCCGTGATTGCTAATATGATTAAAAAATTGAACTCCATTATAATTATAGTCTTCTTTTCTTGATTTATATATATTTTTTGGTTGATTTTTTTAGACTTTTAACTTAAATTTCAATAATAAGTGCAACACCAAGTACAAAATATTTCTAAAAAAAATTGAAGAACGAGTGATTTTAGAATACTTATAGGTATTCTCTCACTTACTCATTGGTGAGCTTTTTTTCGATATAACTTTTTTTAAAAAAATTAGTTCTAATTGATGACAGTTGAATTAATTAATAATGAATAATTAAAGGACTAAAAACAAGTGATTTTGAACATAAAATTAATTTTTAAAATCATCATAATAAAATTACAAATCAAACTAGAAAGTGAAAAAATAGAATTAAATTTATATAAAGGTAACACCTAGATTACAAATAAAAAGTGTATGTATATATATATATATATATAAAGAGAGAAATATTTTTATAATCAGTTTGGTGGTTTTTCGATTTATTTTTACTTTGAAATCAAAATTGATTATGTCAATTTTTCAAAAAGAAAAAGAAAATAAATTGAAGTAAAAGAAACATTCAATTTGACTAAATTTTTATTTAGTTCGATTTTCGATATTGAGTGAATACTTCTTAATAAAAATATAAAGTGTGTGTGAATTTCTCATTCAAAATTATCTTTTAAAGGTATCCTAGGGATTTGATTCAATTTTTGAGATGTAAAATAAAAATTTAAAAGATTTTTGTTTCTAAGGCTACGAGGAATAATTATATTTTAGTTGAATTGGTTGAGAGGTGGCAATTTTTTAAATTGATTTAGTTGAGAGACAGAAATGATTAATGGGAAACAAAGAGCTAATCAAGTTACTAATTAATAAAGAGCACAAAGAATTTTTTTAAAAAAAACTGTGAAAAGAGAGGAATATTGAGGGAAAAATTCAAGTGTCAAAAATTGAATAGAGCCTCCTCACACAACTATTATTGGTTCGGTCTCAACCATATTAAATGTTTTCGGGCTTATGTCATAGGCTTGACCAAAGGATGACTTGTAATGCATCAAATTTGGGATTACACAGAGCCCTACCCTTTAGGCTTTTTCACTTAAACTTTTCTACATTAACGCGGTTTTAAGTCATTGGAGTTGGTGAGAATTGAGGAAAAAGAGTGCAATCCGCCAATTGCCCCTTTTTCTCCTTTTAACTTTTTGTCTCTTTCATATTCCGACATTAACATCTTTCTTACTACAAATTCGTTGGAAATGATAAACACACAACAAAAATTCTACGTGTGAAGTTTTAAAAAATGAGTAATTTGTCTAAATTTATGTTCAAATTGACTAAATCGTCAATATTCACCTTTACATATCTCCTTCCATAGTTATTTGCTCTATCGTTTTAAAATAACAAAGTTTCTTTTATTGTATATGTCTCTTAAGAAAATCATTTCATTTTTTGAAAATAAAGTGTTTTACTGTCTTATTTTCGATTGAATGTCTTGATCAAGAAAGAAGTGACTCTTTGATGGTGTCAAACTTTATATATTAAAACAAGGGTAATTTTTTTTGGGGGGGGGGGGTATTAATCCTTCTTGATTATGTTATGGAGACATCTCAGTAACCAAAAGGCCACAATTCAAAACTATGATGTTAATTACATACTCGAAATGAGATCTTATTCAGTGTGGTCCTTGTGATTTTTCGTTAAACACATTTAATCTTCAAATTTGTTGATATAGGCACAATGCATTTTTTATTTCTGTGACTTTAAATCTTTACTATTTTAAAAAAAATTATTGAGTAAAATGATTAACCATTTGATTACCAGACGTGTTATAAATTTGTATTGGTACTTCATATTTGAGTGTAAATATAAATCTAAAAATAGTCTAAACATCTCATAATTTTTATATAACGGATAAATATATTAATTGACTGATGGTAAGATAATCTAAGAAGGCAATAACTTAAGGATCAAAAGTTCATTTATCTCAAATAAGCTATATTCTGATATGTAATCTAATCGGGCCGGAAACGCCCAATAATCTATATAGTGGGCCGCTCCTACCTTGGGTGCATTTATGTTTTTGGGACCAGAATTGTATAAGCAAGTTTTGTCCCAATAATAATGGGCTTGCAGCCCAACTTTTCTTATGGTTGGGCTTGCAGCCCACTTCATATATAAGATATTAAAGAAGAGGAAAAATCACATCATATACACATTTAAGAGACAATTCTTACTTATAACAGTTTATTTACGGGTTATAACAAATCAATTAAATTTAGTTTATTTAAAAATTAATTACAAACTAATTTAATAAATGATTAATCTTTTTATATTTTTATATTATTAATTATTAATAGTTAATTAATTTGATTGCAGTTCCTTTTTTAAAACAGAAATTATCAGTTACACAAATTTAGGATTTACATTGATTAGAGTTCCTTGATTATCGTTACACTCCAAACCTCTCATACGTTAATCCCACCCCCCTACGCCTATCCAATACTACACGCCAATACCCATTACCTCACATTCACAATCGTCCCTCCCATCTTTTTCACCACCCCACTACCCCAACTTCACAATCACTCCTCTCGTTCCGTTTCTCATCAATATCATGTCGAAGAAAATCATTGTAATGCCTCGAAAGAGTCCTCGATTAGTTGTAGGAACTTCTACGGATGAAGTACATGCTCCAACTTTCAACATATTGACTCAAACCCCGTCGCCAAAAAATGTTAAAACTCCGACAAATGGTGGTTTCTTTCACTTGAAGGATCAAAAGAAGAAAAAAAACGAAGCAAAGAAAAGGGTGAGTCTGGCAAATCAAAAGGGAAAGAAGAGGAAGGGAAAAATTGTAGAAACCTTTTCTGATTCTGATTTTGTTAGTGAAATAAAAAAGAAAAAAAGAAAAAGCAACAAATGTAGAAGTTGCTCAATCTTCAAGATCATTAACAAGAAGAACAACAAAAAAGAAGGAATCAGAAATCCCAATATTCGAAAAAGGCAAAAAAGTTGTTAGGGTAAGTACTATATTTAATTTATTTTCACATTATTCATATGATGCATGTGCCTCAACAAGAAGATAGTTCCAAGTATGTATTTCTATACTTTACTGATTTCATTAGAAAAGTTAACTTAATTTATTTCTTAAAATAATTTTTCTTTTAATTTTTTTTCAATGATTGTGGTTTGTACACATGTCTATTTGCTGAATACATCAGTAATGGTGTTTTTTATATGCGTTCGGTTGATATCGATGCAAAGTACCATTGTCAAAGGTATGTCACAATCATATGACATTATGGAAAAACAAAGAATGAGGATGGCGCGATCAGTGAGAGTGAAGTAACTGGTACGGTTGCTAGCAAATTTGGTGGAACTCGAATAGCAAAAGAACATGCTCCGGATACCAGCAATTATCCTACACCAAGACCACGGAAAAGAAAATTGAGATAGTTGATTGCACCTTCTACTTTTTAGAATTACATGTTTGTTTGTTTTTTAACTTTTGGACAATATTTTTGTGTTTCAGTATTTGATGATATATAATATCCACTGTTTTATTCCAGTCAGATACCATCTACATATGAATTACTGATTGACTATTATAATTTCAGGATACTAGTAATATACAGACTGCATACCATTTGGATACACCATTTGGAAGATATATTACACATTGAGTATAACAGTTTTCGTGATGACACTTATATACAAACTGCATACCAATTGGATTCAACATTTAGACTTACTGATATTACTGTGTATTACTAACTAGAAACAAAAAGAATATCAATTTATAGTTCATGAACCAACTTTGCCTTATAATTGGTATCCAAACTGTACACTTATGATATCCAAATTCATTCGTGATTGATTTTTTTACTTCATATTCTAACACAAAAAATAAAAAAATAAAAAATGAATGAAGTTGGTATCCAACCTGTATAAATTCCTTGAAGATATGCTTATGCCAATGTAAAATAGTGATCATTGTATTTTGTAACAACCTCAATTACATCTTGTTTTGTATCTATACAAGTTGGACACCTAATGAATACCAAACTATTACTAATTGTAAATTATATTCTCTTACCAAGCATGTATTAAGTATTTTAAAGATGTATGAAATTGATATACAATTTGTATAAATACTGGAAGAAACGAATCTGACAATCCAAAACACTGTTCATTAACTTTTGCACCAACATTAATTACATCTTGTTTTATTTTGATTTAGAGTAGGACACCAGTTGGATACCAAATTAATACTCATGTAAACTTATATTAAATAATATCAACTGCTATTAGGATACCAAATGCATACCATAATTACCTTATATAATTATCACTAATATGAACACTATCTTATATATTAACTGGGATGAATTTTGTTTCCAGCAGTATTCAATTTGTATGATTAATGAATGAATTTTGTATAAAACATGAACAGTATATTAAACACTTAGCTGTAATGCATTTCATACCAATTCTGTTTCATATCAAAACAAAACATGAGTCTAAAAGACAAAATAAAATAAAATTTTATATATTTTATACTAACAGGTGGACATCGATCACTAACTATATATTTTATCTCTATATCATTAATATTAACATCTATCATAAGTTGCGATTTTATCGCACTTACTAGACCACTATACAAACTAGACATTCATAGATAATCCCCTCCATCTGAAAATCAACATATTTCCCTGTTTCATTAAAAAAAAAATAACAACTAGTCTTACATGATACAAAGCAATTATAAATATGTTGTATTTATATTAACTTTTCATACCAAAGATAATACAAATTTAATCCACAACTTCATTCTACTCACACAAAAATTACAAACACTCGTCATTACTTATTCATACAAATAGCATTCAGACAGTATACCAGAATTCATACCATAAAACAGATTTCATAAAAAAAAACATTTCACATTTCATACCAACTTAATACACATTTCATACAAATAATCATACTTCTTACACTTTTTTTTTTTACACAAGACTGATTAATTTTTCATACCAATTTCATTCTACTCACACAAAATTACACACAATCGTCATTACTTATTCATACAAATATCATTCCAAATAGTATACAAGAATTCATACCATAAAACACATTATATAAAAAATAACATTACACATTTCATACCGACTTAATACACTTTTCATACAAATCATCATACTTCTTACTCATATTTTTTACACAAAAGTAAATACATTTTCATACCAATATCATTCCAGTTACTCTATACCAAATTCATTCCAGCTTATATATTTTATTTATATTTTCAGAAAAAAAACAGTAATTCGTATATTAATTTAAATCTACATACCGAAATCATCAAATTATTATTATCAAATTTACTAAAGAAATTTCAGTTTCATAACAATGTTACAACAAATTTCATAAAAAAAATTCCACAAATTTCATAACTTTACAACGATAAAACTATTAATATTCTATACATTTATAATCAAATCATTCATTTATTAAGCAAATTTCGCACGAAATCATGGTATAGTCAGTATACAAAATAACCAAAAAAAAAAAAACAGAAACGTACCAACAAAATCTTAGAATGTCATTAATTACAGTTTCACATAAATTAGCATGTATTACGAACTAAAGGGATGGTTTATACAAAAAACCATCACAACTTAAATATAGTATACAAATATAAAATCACAAAATGTGATTTACAGTTTCATTGTTCTTTTTTTTTCTTTTTTCTTTTTTCTTTTTTACATTTTACTAATATACAAATACAAACAATAAATCATAAACAATACTAACCTGAAAGATCCCATCTTCCACCATGTTTAATTAATATAGACAAGGAGTCGTCCATCACAACAAAATGAAGATTTTTCAAACAAAAATAAACTGAATTTACTCGTCAATGGCAAGAATTCTGGAAAAAAAATTAAGAGAGAGAAACGTTGAAGAAAATGGATAAAGTCAGATTTTTTTTATTAATTTTAACAAATTTGAGTGAATTAAGGAAGATAAATATTTCTAATAAGTTTGAATCTCCTTAATTTATGCTAATTAAAAATTATCATCAATTAATTCAAATTTAATTAATACTCCTATTTCCGTTTTTTTTCTTTTGTTTTATTCAAAATCGTTTTATTTTCTTATTTTATCTTTTTATTTTTTTCAAAACAGATTTTTACAATTACTTAAAAATCTTTTTTTTTTTAATAAAATGTTACAACCTGAAATTTTTTAATGTTACAACTTGAAAATTATATTCTACTGCTACAACTTGAAAATATTAATCTAATATTTGTCATTTATAAAATTAACACTAAAGAAGAAGGGCAATTTACTATAATTTTGGGCATAATCACAATCAGTAGCTACAATTTTGATAATTAACATTCGGGGCAATTCTTCTATGCATATACTTTTGTGTACTAATGATAGAAATATTAATATAGCACAAAGATGATGCAAGTCTTATCAAATGTGATGGATATATTACTCAAAAGAAATGTAGTTTCATGGGAAATAGAACTACATGAAACCTTTGGAAGCTTATGAATTTCTTTGAAAAGGTCGATTTGGTACATATTCCTATATCTTGGAATATGTTAGCACACAATTTAACAAAGTTTTTTATTTCATTATTACTATAAAGTTACTTGATTTTTTTGTACAAGAACATTTCAATGGCTTGAGTAGTCAAGAAGTTGCCCAAATAGGGTTTGAAATTGGGATAATTATCCTAATACAACCCCACATTCACTATCCTTTTCCACGTTTAGTGAAACATCACACACTATGGACCACCCACCCTATTTAATCTTATTACAATTCTCCACACGAAACTCGTGCTCCAACATTCTTCCAATTAACCAATACCACCTCCTATGGCCCTTGAGTGTTCAAAGAAAACCAATAAACCGTATCAAACCGACAATTGAACTAGGGATGATGTACGTTCAAAGAAAATAAAAAAAATCATATTAAATCGACAATCAAATCATGGGTGTTTCCAAAGAAAATCTAAAAATTATATCAAATCGTCAATCGAATCAAATGTATATGAAACTCAATAAAATATAGTCATTTAGGCATGTTTTTGACATTAATTCGCTCTAGTTTATAGAAGCATTCATTCCAAAAGTTTTAACATGTGTCGCTCCAAGAAAAATGAGAAGTAGAAAACTATTAATTAGGCAATAGCTTGCTATAATTGAAAAGGAAAGTCTAATCATGGCCGTTTAGGACAAATTTGGGTGTCATTTTCAGGGTGTTCGTAATTTGATATAAGGTGCAATGCACCAGCAAAATTTGTGAAGTGGGAAAAGTTTTATTGATTCCCACAAGCATTAAACTACCAAGTATCACAAAACTCAAGTTTTCCCTAAAGTTCGTCGGTGGAATGAATAGAATTTTTTATTACTATTTCGCTATTGAATTTGAATTTTGAGAATAGAAAAATTCTTACAAAGTATTTAAAATTATCCCTTAATCGATGATTTAAATTAACATTGTATTTATTAGTACGGTTCAAGAATACACATATTGAGATAACTAATTAAGAAAATGTTATAATGATATCTAACAAGCTCATTCACGAGACTGGTACTTCTGTATTGTGTCGTGTCTGATTTGCCTTCAATCTTCACGTGTCACCATCTAATACATTCAAAACATCGAGTTCGGGTTTCGACCCATAAACCTTCCCCTTTAGTTATTCTTACGAAACGCGAATTCAAATTAATTGAGATCCTAAAATGAGTATCGAGCATCAGATTAAAAAAATCACAGATTTGGAATAAAAATACCAACGCAATGACACTTTTAATTTGCCCTGAAAATTTATCTCTCTCTAATCGTAATGATTTCTAGAAATTTCTTTTATATAGATTAAGACTTAAGTCATACACGGTCCTTAAAGTTGTCATCATATTTCATTTAGCCATCCCAATTCAACCTTTTACCTATTGAACTAGGGACCTACACTACAATAAATTTGTACCTATTAAGCATTTTTTGCTGACATGGCAGCATGTGTGTAATACACACGCCAAAAGAGCGTGGAAGACATCATTTACTTTTAAAAAAATAAATTAAACTAACATCTCCTCTTCTTCTTTAACTCAACTCAACCACCATTGCCACCAACTTTCCGCCATCGCCATTCTTTCTCCGGTCATCGTCTTCCCCTTTTATTTTTCAAGCCATCGTTTTCTTCCCATTCTTTCACCACCCACCACCGACACCACCAATATCTAAATCTATTGTCGTCAAAAATAGAAACAAATTGCATCAAAAATAATTTTGACGGAACTCCATTTTTTTCAACGAATCTGAAATTATTTTCTTCAAAATCGTTAAAAAATTTAATTCTAAAGAACTCACAACATAGAAGAAAAAAAGTATCAATAAATCTAAATTAATGTTTAAGAAAGTAGTGAGATTGGGAGAAATACCAATTACAATGTTGAATAAGGTTCAAGGAGAGGGGTAGGTGGGTGGGTGGAAAAAAAAACTCATATAATTTCAAATTGAAAGAAAAAAAGCCGAAGTGAAAATGGTTATCGGAATGTGCTTTGATTTTGTGTCTTCTGGTAAAGAAAATGGGAAACGGACGTCATGGGATGGGTGGGGTGTTCTGGGAAGAAGAAGTAGAAAAGGGGAAATAAAGATTGTTTTTTTAATTGTTTTTTTTTTACTGAAAAAATAGTTTTTGTTTATTTTATTTTTTAATTTATGTTTAACTGTTTTTTATGGGCCCAATGCCACATGCCTCTATTTGATTACTATGCCACGTCTGTCGCGAGTGTATGACACACTATCTTTACTTTTAGTTGATTGTCAAAATATGTTCAATAGGTATTTATTTTTTTTACTAAAAAAAGTGTTCAATTGGAACAAACCTAAGATAATGTGTCTAAATGAAATATGCAGACAACTTTAAGTGGCTAGAGATGACTTAAGTCTATAGATTAAAGTCATTTAACATTATATTCGTTGATGCACTCAAAAAACCAAAAAACAATATATGGTAAGTAAGAAACTAGCAACAATATTATGCTCTTTATGGGTTCATTAGTACACAAATAATTCAAAAGTCACTCAAAAAGTCTAAAAAGAGAGACTTGTGAAGTCCCCACTAATTAAACATGCGCATAGACCATAGTAGCGAAGAGTGATGACTTATGAGCTATCCTTTTCCATCTTTATAAACTTATTTATTTGTATTTTCTTTTTCTTATTAAATCTCAAAGAACTTCATGAAACAAGAGTTTAAGATAAAGGCTAAATTCATCGGTCACCATTTAAAATTAACATCAATTTTCACTTAGATATTTCAAATGTGATTTGATCATTTTAAACACCTATAATAGAGTTTTGTTGTATCATTTTGATATTTTTTAAATATCAACAAAATATTTAACAAATACTAATTCTCTCCTTATCAAGAAATAATTGAATTTGGCAGAATCTAATACTTTACGATTGAACTTTATATGTATGTACGAAAAAAACATAGATAAAAATCAGATATACATTATAAAACTCATTCTCTTGAACTTTATATGTATGTACGAAAAAAACATAGATAAAAATCAGATATACATTATAAAATTCATTCTCTTAAGTTTTGACTTGAAACACGTAATTTTAATTTTAATTCTGAACTTGTCACGATTTCTCAATCCGCGACACAAAAAATTAAAACAAATTTCCATCAAGCACATTTATAACTAGTAACGAATTGCAACTTCACGAAAAAATTTATGCTGGGAGAGGCACAAGCATGACTTTATATGTGAGGGATTATTTTTGAATAAAAAAATGTGTAGATCCCACATTTCCTATTCAATATTGTTGTTTCTCTCTCCTGTCGTACTTAATTTTATAAATAAAAAATTATGTAGGTCCTATTCTTTTATTTTACATTGTTATTTCTCTTCCCATACATTTTACTCCACATTTGTCCATTTCTTTTCTTTTCCCCTTTTTTAAAAAAGTTCTTTAATTCTTCTTTCCTATAATATTTCAGATCATTTTTACTTATTAATTTTATTTATTCAATTTTTTATATCATTCGATACATTTGTCTTTTTTATATTTGATAATTAACAATGGTGGAGTGATTGGACCCATGTATTTTTTTCCTACCTTTACTTCTCACTCCTTTTGCCATTTCTTTCCTTTCACCTTTTTATTTTTCTAATTCTTTGTGTAATTTTTTAATGAGTTTTTTCAATGGATTATTTATCCAATTATTCTTATATCATTTATATATTTATATATGTTCTCCATTTCATAATTATCACGTTGATTATTTTAAAAAAATATATTCGAGAATACGAGAAAAAATATATATAATATATTTTCCCTATTTGTGCATTATGGTTGATAGTTTTTTATATAACTGTTTACAATGATTTATATTAAATAAATAATAATTGTACAAAATAAAATACATTTTAATAATTTTATTTCATAAAAATAAAATTCATTTTATTGTAAAATATTTCAATCAAGCTAAAAAAAATAAAGAAAGTTGAAAAACCTATTTTTATTAATTTGGTACTGTTTATTTATTAATATAAAAATTGATGAAATAATTCAATTTGATAAAGTGAAAAATTGATCAATCATGCTTATATACATGCGCCAAATGAGGGATATTAATAGTTTAGTCAATTATTATCTAGACTTTTATTTTGTATACTAAGGTTTATTCTTCATTTTTTCTTCTCCATCATTTTTTCTTCTCATATTTTTATGTAATTTAAAAAATTAAAAAATGATATACTTGTTAATTATCAAATATGAAAAAGATAAATATACGAATGATATAAAACAAATTGAATAAATAAAATTACTAAGTGAAAATTGATCTGAAATATTATAGGAAAGAAAATTAAAGAAGAACTTTTTACAAAAGGGGGAAAAGAAAAAAAATGGACAAATGTGGAGTAAAATGTATGGGAAATAAAAATAACAAGTTAAAATAAAAGAATAGGATCCACATAATTTTTTATTCATAAAATTAAATTAGACAGGAGAGAAACAACAATGAATAGAAAGGTAGGACCTACACTTATTAACTTCACCTACCACAAAAGGGTAGCTTCTTCCTCACTAAATTAATAATTCTAAAGCTTATCAACAATTATGACAAGATTGTTAAGAATGACAAATTTTCAACATTCACGGCTACAAAAAGATACAATAAAGAAAATATACCATAAAACATATGACACCTGTATATAGTATAGGAGACACTTCATCAAAATTCAAATCTAATAAGAACAAGTAACCAAATCAAAAATCAAACAAAAAATTCAAGTAAAAGAGGCGAATAATTCCGCGTATGATTTAATGGTCAATAAAATAGGTACTATTAAATTAATTTTGAAATTTCAGATTTAAATTTCAATAAAGATAAAAGTAATAGATAATTTCTTATGATTTATTCGAATTAATGATAGAATTATCTAATATTTATGCTGATGAAAACTATGAATAACACAATTATTTTTTAAAAAATGGTTAAAGAGGACCACTTTAAGAAATCAATAGCGTACGTGGTGTGCTTAAAAACAGAAGAATTGGGAATATTGTGTCAAAGCTAAAGTCCTAAAATTGGTTATTTCTTCCTCCAAATGATTATTAATTAATAATACAAGAATCAAAAAGCTATATTTTTTTGTAGCTATTAGGCGACCATATATATCCATTTATATTACTGTCGTTATGTACAGTTCAGGACATCTAAACTATTTTCTTTTCAAAGTATATTATGTATATGGCATTAAAAACACGATCAAAATTTCCATTTTTGTGTGTAGAGATTACATTTAAAATTCAGAATTGCCATGGTTCCCCTAATCCAGCAGATATCTCGAAGTAATAAGAAAAAATCATTTAACTTTATTTTATAAAATAAAAATTGCTCAACGTCACTTAATTATTGTCATTTCACCGCAAAGACACTTAATTAGTTGTATAATTCATATCTTAATTAGAGAATTAAATCAAGAAATCCTTTCTATATACTCAGCGTAATTTAGTTGAATGACTTTTGTGTTACAAAACAAAGTATAGTAACTTTATATGAGATATAAGTTAGTTGAGTTACCATTTGAGATTTAAGTTGCATATTAACTTATTTTACTGCAAGAAGTTAATATCCTGAATCGGCCTCTGCATCTACGTATTGAGAAGAGAAGTCCTCAATCTCAATAGTATAGCAACAAGTTAAAAGGCACTGCACATATGGAAGGTATGAATAAATTAAAAAGATATTAAAAATATCCAAAAGAAATAAGTTGGAAAAAGATACACGGCTTGTTAGACAATTGGCTTTAATGAACCAGCAAACCATAAGTCCACATCAAATGAAAGCAACCACAATAGATACTTGTTATCATATACTAATAGTTAAATACACCTACCTATTCACCAATTTTTAAAAATAATTTCTTGTCAATACAAATATTGAAACTTCTCTCTCAACTTGGAACAAATGGAACCAGAACTTGAAAATTCTGAGATTTCCAACTTCAAAAAACCCTTTAAGAACAAGTGTGAAAATGTTAAAAGGTTTACTGATGAGCAAGTGAAGTTACTTGAGTCCATGTTTAAACTAGGGACAAAGATTGAGCCAAGAGAGAAGCTGAAATTAGCAAGAGAACTCGGGTTGCAACCACGCCAAGTAGCTATTTGGTTTCAGAACAAAAGGGCTAGATGGAAATCGAAGCAATTAGAACACGAATATCGCATACTTCAATCGAATTTTGACAATTTAAATATGCAATTTGAATCCTTGAAGACAGAAAAGGAGAGATTACTCATTCAGGTATCGTACTTCATTTCTTTTGTGAAGATTCTGACTCTACTGCTATTATGGAAACGAATAAAATTTGTTGTTTTTTTCTTTTCAAAACAGTTGGAGACATTAAATGATCAGCTAGAAAACAACAACGCTCGAGGAAGCGGAAGTCAAGATTCAAGAGACAGTGAATTGCAGCATACAAGTCCAGAAAATGGATTTACAGAGTTAGAATTGAAGGATTGTTCAGGTTCGAGATTTGATCACAAGAGTGTAAATGAAGAGGATGATGACACAAGAGATAAATACTTCACTCCCAAAGAAGAATCAGAGTTTTGGAACCTGGAGGAATTAGGAGACAATAATTCCTTAGAACATTGGTGTGTTGGCTTAGGTAGTATTTCCAATTCCAAGTTGTGGGACTTTTGAGCCTCACAGATTGTACTTAAATTTCATAAAGTAGTACAGTAGAATAGAAGGAAGGAATATTTATTTATCTCAGCTATCTCGGTTTCTCTACTTTTCCATTGTTCCCAAGAATCAGAATGTAGCTTCGTAAAAACAGAGGCATTGTTTGTGAATCCTTGTTATTGTTCACAAGAAAGCTTCACAAAAATGTTGCAGCTAGAAAAAAATATACATGCAATGAAAGAGGAAAAAAGAGGTAGCTCGCTACACAAAGCATCTCATGTTAGCAGTGGCGGATCCAGGATTTAGAGTCCGTGGGTGCCAAATAAACTTATCGATTAAATTAATTTTATATTCGATTAAATTAAAAACGTCAATAACAATTATAAAAAAATAAAAATAATGTGCAGCTGTTTTCCTTTAAAAAAAGGGGCTTGGGGCCTTTTTTTTTTACTTAAAAACGTCAGCAGCATTTTTTCAAAAAAATAGGTTCAAATGGGATTCGAACCCGCAACCTCAACCTTCTAAAGTTGCCCTCCTACCATGGCACCACAAGCCAATTTTGTTCTGTGGGTGGCACGCTTTATATGTATATAAATATTATGTATATATACCTATGTATATATAGAGTTTCCGTCGAAGTTCGGGGGTGGCGTGGCACCCCCAAGGCCCTTCATAGATCCGCCCCTGCACGTTAGCATAGGAATCGAGAAAGAATCGCACTCTAAGAGCTGTAGAATTGGTTGTATTATATACCAACGCAAGTAGAAGCCAAGGAATGTTAATACGTGATATATACATAAAAAATAAATTACCTAGCTTCGTACATAGTGTAATTTTTGTTGGATTTAGTTTAGCAAGGTGTGAATGGGAAATAAAAAGAGAAAAATGGAAAGAGGAAGAACCAATGAAAGTGGGGAAACCAATTTTGGAGGGAAAATTAAAAATGTCATTGCAAAGTGCAAATGAATAGTCATTTTTACCATATTGGTTGAAGAAAGGAAATTGTTATTCTTATAATAGGAAACACTTCCTTTAGTTCTTAAAGGGTTAAGAAGAAGGTGCATCCTCGCGCCATCGTCGCCGCTCGGCCTCGGCTTGGATTTGGATTTGGATTTGAAGGAATTTATTTAATCAATCTTGTTAATTCATTTATTTTCTCTTATAAATTAATTCAGAATGATAGTAAAATAACATAATTAATTTGGCGCAACGAAATTTATTTGAAATTCATGTGCAACGGTAATAACGTTCTAAAGGGGCTTGTTCCTTCCAAAAAGTCATTATTTTTCCCAAAAGACACAACGTTCTAGAAAAAACGGGTCTGAACAAAATTGTCTGAACAGACGCATTCCTTGTTGTAAATAGCTATAAATAGAGATGTTTTTTTTCCGTTTTTCAACACTAAATTTTTTTTCTCTCTGCATACATTTTCTTACATAAATAAAATTGTCGATCGACTCAATCTATGTGTGCTCTTGTTGCTGTTCTTGCGTTCGCTGAAGTTATTGAAGTTTGATGTACCGCTACTTCTCTAACAGGTTAATCTGTTTTATCTTGTGAATAATTAATCTGCAACTTCGAGTACAGTGAGAGGATAAAATTTCTTAAGGAAACACATTGATTTCTGTGGACTCGGATTAAAAGCATTCTGTTTATTTCATATATTTTCTGTTTCTGTATTTTTTACTAACCTGAATACAGGAGATAACAATCTTAAGAAATTTAATAGTTTCTGTATTTGAGGTTTCTGGAGATTAAAACCTTTATGGTTTTCTACTATGTTTGAATTTTTTAAAATTCATTCGATTAACGATTAAAAGAACATAAAAACTTTATCATTAAATTGGAAACAGTCCGTGTAAGGATTTATTCTTTACTGTTAGTATTTCACTTACTAAAATTGTCTGCCATTTGTGACAGAAAAATGACTAATTCAAGTCAAGTAAATGCTGGAACAGTAAGTGTTGCAACAACATCGGTTGCACACAATCGTTCAATTTTTGCCCTAGCACCGGCTGAGAAACCTGCAAAGTTTTCTAGTGTCGACTTCAAGAGATGGCAGCAAAATATGTTCTTTTATCTGACTACGTTGAGTCTGCAGAGGTTCATTAATGAGAAGGTTCCTGTTATGTCGGATGAAACTCCGCCTAAAGAACGATTCTTGGTAACAGAGGCATGGACACATTCTGATTTTTTGTGTAAAAATTATATTCTGAGTGGCCTGCAAGATGATCTGTACAATGTGTATAGTAATGTTATAACCTCAAAAGAACTCTATGATGCTTTAGAAAAGAAGTACAAAACAGAGGATGCCGGAATGAAGAAGTTTATTATGACAAAGTTTCTGGACTATAAGATGATAGATAGTAAAACCGTCGTCACCCAAGTTCAAGAATTGCAGGTCATAATCCATGATCTTCTTGCTGAAGGTATAAATTTATTTAATACCTATGTTGGAAATATTAAGTTTATTTTTAATACTCACATAATCTTTAATGTAGGATTGATTGTGAATGATGTTTTTCAAGTGGCTGCCATTATTGAGAAGTTACCTCCATTGTGGAATGACTTCAAAAACTACTTGAGACATAAATGCAAGGAGATGACTGTTGAAGATTTCATGGTAAGGATGAGAATCGAAGAAGACAACAAGGCCGCAAAAAAGAGGTCACGTGGTAATTCAGCAATATCTAGAGTAAATATTGTTGAAGAAGATCCCACAAAATCAAAGAAAAGAAAGAAATCATCTGGTCCAAAGAGCAATCCTCCTAAGAAGAAATTCAATGGAAGTTCTTTCAACTGTGGCAAACGTGGTCATACGGCTACTGAATGTAGGGGCCCCAAGAAGGACAAGAAGAAGGATCAAACAAATTTAGCTGAATCCAAAGGAGAGATGGACGATCTTTGTGCAATGCTTTCAAAATGCAACTTGGTTGAAAATCCAAGAGAATGGTTTATAGATTTTGGTGCCTCATGTCATGTTTGTGCCAACAAAGAATTATTTGCATCATATACTCCAGCACCTACAGACGAGAAATTGTTTATGGAAAATTCCGTTATTGCAAAGGTGAAAGGAATTGGCAAGATCCTCCTAAAGATGACATCAGGCAACGTGGTGACTTTGAACAGGGTCTCGTATGTTCCGAAATTGTGAAAGAACTTAGTTTCTATACCAGTTCTGACTAAGAATGGATTCAAATGTGTATTTATTTCTGATAAAGTTGTAGTAAGTAAGAATGAGATGTATGTAGAAAAAGGTTACCTCACTGAGGGCCTTTTTAAACTCAATGTAATTGTAGTTGATATGAATAAAGATTCTGCTTCTTCTTACTTGCTTGAGTCTAAATGTTTATGGCATGAACGTTTAGGACACGTTAATAACAAAACCTTGCGAAAACTGATTAACTTAAATGTTTTGCCTAAATTTGAGTGCAATAAATCAAAATGTCAAGTTTGCGTTGAATCTAAGTATGCTAAGTATCCTTATAAATCTGTTGCAAGGAATTCATATCCCTTATAACTGATTCACACTGACATTTGTGACATGAAGTCAACACCAACGTGGTGGAAAAAAGTATTTCATATTTTTTATTGACAAAACTAAATATTGTAATGTCTATTTGCTAAATGGTAAGGATGAAGCAATGGATGAATTTAGGCTATATAAAACTGAAGTTGAAAAAATCAGTTGGATAGAAATATCAAAATGATCAGAAGTGATAGAGGTGGAGAATATGAATCTCCATTTGCAGAAATATGTTTGAAAAATGGAATAATCCATCAAACAACCCATCATTACTCTCCACAATCTAATGAAATTGCGGAAAGAAAAAACCGAACTTTAAAGGAAATGATGAATGTCTTACTTATTAGTTCAGGTTTACCACAAAACTTGTGGGGGGAGGCTATCCTTACAGCAAATTGAATACTCAATAGAGTGCCTCATACGAAGACACATATTATTCCATATGAGAAATGGAAAGGTGGAAAACCCAACTTGAAATATTTCAAAGTGTGGGAGTGTCTTGCCAAGGTTCAGGTTCCTATACCTAAGAGAGTGAAAATAGGGCCTAAGGCTGTGGATTGTGTATTCATTGGATATGCCACAAATAGTAAGGCATGTCGATTTTTGGTTCATAAGTCCGAACATCCGGATATTCATGATAATACGGTAATGGAATCAAATAATGTAGAATTTTTTGAACATATCTATCCGTATAAAACTAGACTTGAGTCATCTAGTGGGGGGGGGGTTTAAACAACCTCGAGAAGAACCAAAAGAGAATGAAATCAATTAAGAGAGTCCATGACGCAGTAAACGTCAAAGGACAGCTACTTCATTTGGATCTGATTTTGTAGCATTCCTTCTTGAAAGTAAGACTCAAATATTCAAGGAAGCGATATTGTCTAGCGACTCAACCTCTTGGAAGGAGGCTGTCAATAGTGAGATTGAATCAATCTTAAACAATCATACCTGGGAGTTGGTTGATCTTCTCCTAGGGAACAAACCCTTGGGTTCAAAATGGATCTTCAAAAAGAAGATGAAAGATGATGGAACTATTGACAAATATCAAGCAAGACTTGTTATCAAAGGCCTTAGATAGAAAGAAAGTCTTGATTATTTTGACACATACTCGCCAGTGACTAGGATTACATCAATTCAGATGTTAATTGCCCTAGCTACAGTATACGGTCTTGAAATCCATCAAATGGATGTGAAAACTGCCTTCTTAAATGGAGAGCTGGAGGAAGAGATCTACATGGAACAGCCTGAGGGCTTCGTAGTTCCCGACAAAGAAAATAAAGTATGCAAACTTGTTAAGTCACTTTATGGACTAAAACAAGCACCGAAACAATGGCATGCAAAATTTGATTAAAACATGTTGTCAAATGAATTTATGATCAATGAGTGTGATAAATGTATTTACACTAAAGACACTCCGAATCAGGAAGTCATTATATACCTATATGTGGATGACATGTTGAAATTAAGCAAGGACATTGCAAATATTAAATCTACTAAGCGTATGCTTGCTAGTAAGTTTGATATGAAAGATCTAAGAGTAGCCGATTTGATATTGGAAATAAAGATTCACAAAACTTCTAACGGTCTAGCATTGTCTTAATCTCATTATATTCAAAAGGTACTTGAAAAGTTGAAGTATTTGAATTTCAAAAAGGCAAAGACCCCAATTGATATGAACCTTAATCTTGCTAAGAATAAAGGTGAAAGTCAGTCTCAATTGGATTACGCCAGAGTATTGGGAAGTTTGATGTATGTCATGAATTGTACATGACTAGACATAGTCTGCGTTATAAGTAAACTGAGTCGATACACAAGTAATCCCAATCAAATCATTGGTTAGCAATGAAAAGAGTTTTGGGGTACTTAGAAGACACTCAAAACTATGATTTGCACTACAACAAATATGCAGCAGTTCTTGAAGGATATAGTGATACAAATTGGATTACTGGGTCAACTGAAACGAAATCTACAAGTGGATATGTTTTCACTATTGGTGGAGGAACAATATCTTGGAAGTCATCCAAACAAACATGTATAGCTTGCTATATAATGGAGTCTGAATTTATCGCCTTAGACAAGGCAGGTGAAGAAGTTGAATAGCTCCGGAATTTCTTAAAAGATATTCCGTTTTGGCCCAAATCAATGGCCCCTATATGCATACACTGCAATAGTCAAGCTGCAATAGGAAGGGCTGGAAGTGTTATGTATAACGGGAAGTCTCGTCACATAAGACGAAGACATAACTCTGTTAGACAACTACTCTCTAGTGGAATTATCACAATTGACTATGTAAAGTCAAAGGATAATGTGTCGGATCCACTTACAAAAGGCCTCACTAGAGAGGGAGTTGAGAGATCATCGACGGGAATGGGACTATGGCCGAGAACAAGTCATCGTGGCGGTAACTCTACCTAGAAGACAGGAGATCCCAAGATCTAGGTTCAAGGAGATCAAACAAAGTCATAGATGACAGTTCAACATTGTCAAAACTTATTTTATGGTCCATTCTCATGATGAGACAATGTTCAGTAACTAGGATAAAGGCATAAGGACTTTTTAATGGTTTCTAAGTTTGATACAAGGAATATCAAATAGTGTATCTACAGGATAACACAGTTAGAAACCACCTATGTAAGTGTGAAGTGTAAGTCGCTTCACGGAGAATCCGGTAAGGCCAGTTCTCTAAGCACTTATTAACCGAGATGTGTTCATGGCTGAAACGAACAAAACAATGAGAACCAAAAACAGTTCAAGGGTTGATTGTGTGACTTATGTTGTCTAGGTATACACCAAAGCTTGACGGTTCAAAGATATCAAATCTACCGATTGATCGAGTATATCCGATATATGTTTACTACAGAAAGTTTAAAGGGAAACCTACTTATCCAGATGCAATTAACCCTTACTTACAAGACACACAAGTTTTTCATGCATATGTTTTAACTATAGTCATTCCCCATTCATGTGGGTGATTGTTAGGTTTTGTTTAGCAAGGTGTGAATGGGAAATAAAAAGAGAAAATGAAAAGAGGAAGAACCAATGAAAGTAGGGGAACCAATTTTGGAGGGAAAATAAAAAGTCATTGCAAAGTGCAAATGAAAAGTCATTTTTACCATATTGGTAGAAGAAAGGAAATTGTTGTCCTTATATTAGGAAACACTTCATTTAGTTCTTAAAGGGTTAAGAAGAAGGTTCCCCTCGCGCCGTCGTCGTCGCTCGCTCGGCCTCGGCCTCAGCTTTGGCTTCGACTTCAGCTTTGGTTTTGGATTTGGATTTGGCAAATGATATGATTGATTGATAATATTTTTGGACAAATTTATTTAATCAATCTTGTTAATTCATTTCTTTTCTCTTATAAATCAATTCAGAATGTTAGTTAAATTACAGAATTAATTTGGCGCAACGAAATTTATTTGAAATTCATGTGCAACGGTAATAACGTTCTGAAGAGACTTGTTCCTTCCGAAAAGTCGTTATTTTTCCCAAAAGACATAACGTTCTGGAAAAAATTGGTATGAACAGACGCATTCCTTGCTGTAAATGGCTATAAATAGAGATGTTTTTTCCGTTTTTCAACACTAAAATTTTTTCCTCTCTGCATACATTTTCTTACATAAACAAAATTGTCGATCGAGTGAGTCTGTGTGTGTTCTTGTTGTTGTTCTTGCGTTCGCTGAAATTATTGAAGTTTGATGTACCGCTACTTCTCTAACAGGTTAATCCGTTTTATCTTGGGAGGGATTAATCTGCAACCTCGAGTACAGTGAGGGGATTAAATATCTTAAGGAAACACAGTGATTTCTGTGGACTCGGATTAAAAGCATTATGTATATTTCATCTTTTTTCTATTTCTGTATTTTTGACTAACTTGAATACAGGAGATAATAATTTCCGACAAAAGTATATGTGGCTTTGCCACTGAACACAAGCATCAACGATTGATTTACTACCAAAATATCACAATTTTCCTATTGTAATTTCCTACTGAAAAATGTTTAGTGACTATTCTCAATATTTCAATGAGTATTCGTTAGGATTGGAAAATCATGTTTATAACAATTATTTCTCATGTATTCACCATGGAAAAAGCCTCGATTGTAAATATAGATTCCATTGCTTGAATCTGTAACATATAAGTCACATAAAAATAACTTTATGATTGATCCAAAGATTCTTCTGAAAAAGAAAAAAAAAACCTCTTTTTCTTGTTGTGTGACCATAGTCAAATTGCCTACTACATATCCCCTCCGTTTAAAAAATAATGGCCTAGTTTGACTTGGAACGGAGTTTAAGAAAAGAAAGAAGACTTTTTAATCTTGTGGTTATAAATTAAAGTTATGTCAAATATATACCAAAATGTCATTTAATCTTGTGGTCTTAAACATGTCACGTGAAAAATTGAAGTTAAAGTGTTGCCCAAAAAAGAAAGGGGTCATTTTTTTTTAAAACAGACTGAAAAGGAAACTAGGTCATTCTTTTTTAAAACGAATGGAGTATTACATAGGATATTTGAAGGTAATTTTGTGTGACTGGAGGTAGAGTTATTTATCAAGTTTAAGACAACTGTTAATTAAGCAGATTAATAGTAACACCACTAGAGTAGAGACACATGTAAGTATCTCTACCAATTTGCTGACGTTTTTTCACAATTGAGTAAATTCACTTGAGAAAGATTCAACAATAGAAACCATGGGGATAAAGAAAGATAAATTCTAGTTTTGTTCCTAATGATTGTTGTCTAACTTAATTAAAACTTCAATTAATTAAAATGTAATATTTTGATCTCTATGCAAAAGAAACGTGTAGACTATTTAACTAGAATTTTATTATCCCAATTATGAAATAGCATGGTAGCAAATATATAATTTAACATAAATTCCAGTAATTAAATAATGTAGTGCTTAATAGTTTGTTAAATTTATAAAGATTCGCAAAAATTAGGATCAAAATATGTCAAACTAATTAAAGATTAACTGATTTATCAGATATCATATCTGACTAAATTCTCACTTTGTCATCAATATTAAGAGACTAAAAACACAAATTAAAAATAAAAATAAAAAGTATTCAAAGTTATAAATTAAATTAGAAGTTATATTATTTCATACAACGACGGTTTGGCCGAGTGGTCTAAGGCGCCAGATTTAGGCTCTAGTCCGAAAGGGCGTGGGTTCAAATCCCACAGCCGTCATTTTTATTTTTATTTTAGTCTATAAATTTAAATTTTTAATACCTTTTGATTTTTCTTTTTCCTTTTTTTGTTTTTAATTTTTTTATACGTTTTGATCTGAAAATTTATCCAAAGGTTGTCTTCCTCACCTAGAAGCAATGGCTCTCTGCCTCTCAGCTTCAAAATCCATTGCTTTCAACATGAGATGCAGCAATTCTACAAGTGATTCTCTTCCATCTTCCTCTGTTTTCAAATCCCTCAAAATTCCCCGTTTCTGGCCATGGCAAAAGGTATTTTTCGTTTCATCTCCTTTTGCTCAGCTGCACGAATTTCAAGTTTATAAAGGTTAATTGAGTTGAATTTACAGGTAAAGATGGGACCTTTGACAGTATCTCCAATGGGGTTTGGTACTTGGGCATGGGGCAATCAGCTTCTCTGGGGTTATCAAGATTCCATGGACTCTGAACTTCAGCAGACTTTCAATCTTGCTGTGGAAAATGGTATTAATCTATTTGATACGGCTGATTCTTATGGGACTGGAAAGTTAAATGGACAAAGTGAGAAACTTCTTGGAAAATTCATTCGCCAGTTTCCAGGTCACATTGCTTTGTTCTTGTTTCTCATTAAAAGTAATCCCTATATATATTCATGTTTGGAAACTCTGTCATTAGGAAAATAAACCAATTCTTGCTTTTGAACATTTCACAGGCAGCATTAGGAAGTTTTGAATAACCAATTTGATACATTTTCTTTTTATAACCATGGTGTCTAGGCCATTAGCGGAGCCAGGAATTTCACAAATGGTGTTCAGAAATAGCACTACAAAAACTCTTTCCAAAAAGTGGAAAAAACATTTGCTACTAGTGAGAGTCAAACACACAAGCATTGCCTCATTACAAGCGTCTGAAACCATTAGGCTGCAATAGCATTGTTGTGTTAAGGGTGACCAATACACGCTATTTAATCATTTCGTGTATTACTTAACTTGTATATACGGTATTATTTTTTTTGACGAAGGATGTCCAATCCATGTAGCTACGCCATTGGTCTAGGCCACCCTCCACAAGACCACAAACGTAGGGGTAAGGTCTGCATACATTTTCTAAGTTTTTAACTTATCATGTTTTCAGGAGACAAGCAAGTAAAGAATGACATTGTTATTGCAACAAAATTTGCAGCATACCCATGGCGCCTAACACCTGGACAATTTGTGAATGCTTGCAAGTACTGTTCATCCTCATTTCTTCTGAACATACTGATAATCAGAATATTTAACTCCAGTAATATGGGGAAAAAATACCTATTGTAGAATTTTCTTTTGATAAGAATTACTACATGTTTGTCAGAAGTGAACTACAACAAACTTTTAAGAAAAACGTTAGGTTCATAATTTAGCTGATTCTTATGAAGCAACAAGATGATTGTGTTAAACAGAACTTTGTGACAGGTCTTCTCTGGATAGGATGCAAATTGAGCAAATTGGAATAGGACAATTGCACTGGTCAACTGCAAATTATGCACCTTTGCAGGAACGAGCTCTTTGGGATGGTTTAGTTGCCATGTATGACAAGGTTACTAATACTATTAACTAAAAGTATTTATTTGGATTCGCATGCATTTGTGTGAGGGAGATTTATATTTTTGGTGTTATTCTGTCACTCTTAAATGACTCTGCTAAATCTGGTCTTTATCATCACCTATGGATAAAATCAAATTACAATGTTTCCATCTCGTGAAGGGTTTAGTTCGTGCAGTAGGAGTGAGCAACTATGGACCAAAGCAGCTGCTGAAAATACACAAATATCTTGATGACCGAGGAGTACCCTTGCGCTCAGCCCAGGTGCTGAGTCTTCTTCCTACTTTACTATTACGTATGCAGTTACCTTTCTTTAACAGAGTGTGGGATGCTCTGTTGTTTAAAAGTGTCAAAAACCGAATATGCATTACTTTTGGTTAGTCTAAGAAAATGAATTGCCTCTAATGGGACTGACTTATCTGGTACGTACCTGTGCTAGTAGGAGGTAGCATGTATCCCATATTCATCGAGGACACACAAGATAGCCTTGATATCACATGTCATCCAAAGAAAGAGAGAATCATCTCTAATGTTCAAACATCGTTAGTGGTCATCAAGTTCCATATGACCAAATTATTTTTTGAATTAATTCGAATCATTGCTTGCTTTGGTGTGACAATCTTAAGCCAGTGAACTCTCCAACATCAGGTACAATTTTCATTGCTGAGTATGGGAAGTGATCAGATGGAGATAAAAAATATATGTGATTCACTAGGCATACGGGTCATAGCATACAGTCCTCTGGGTCTTGGTATGCTCACTGGTAAATATACGCCCTCTAATCTTCCACCTGGGCCAAGGTATACACACTCAATTTCTTCCCAAGTTGAATTTTTCTTACTAGTAAACGAGCAAGTACAGTTCACACGATTATTTGATACTTATCTCAACGTAAAACATCACTTGTAGGGGATTTCTCTTTAGACAAATTCTGCCTGGATTGGAGCCTCTACTTACCTCACTGAGAGAAATAGCTCAAAGACGTCGGAAAACAATACCACAGGTAAACGTATAGTTTCACTTCACTAATACTTACTCCCTTTGAACTTAGCACCTTGAAATCACCGGGTAAGAGGTATAGCTATTAACATAACGTCGCAATGCAGGTAGCTATCAACTGGTGTATATGCAAGGGTACAATTCCTATCCCTGGAGTCAAGTCTGTAAAACAAACTGAAGAGAACCTAGGAGCCCTTGGTTGGCAACTCAGTTCTGATGAATTGCTCCAATTAGAATACGCAGCTCTTGATTCTCCACAGAAGATGATCCAAAACGTATTTCAGACAAAGTGACAACTTCTCCAAATAATAGATATGTTTAGGAAGATATACTTATAGAAGGCAATATTCGAGCTAAAGGATAACAATGTACACATTTGCTCTTCGAAAATGCATATTCTCAATATATCTGCAAGGTAGCTTTGTGCAAAGGTGTAATTTATATCCTATTCACCGGAGGTAAATTTTTAGATCCTTTGTCTCAAGGCTAAGAGAGTAGGATCACAACATTCGAGATATGCCGACTGCTGGTAATAACAGAAAACCCGCCAACCAAAGAACCAACAATACTTAATCGAAAATAAAGAAAACAAACACAGCCCATAATCATAACAAACTCAAAAGAGCACTAAATTCTTTTTGTAAATGGAACTGGGGTCTAAACAAATGTGCCGCAGTTAAACAGACAACAATAGATCCACCAAAATGTGAACTAAGCAAAAGAACTACAAAATCATGTGATTGGCATAACATCTCCACAGGAAATGCAACCGACTGTCTACTTGATCTTCTTCTTTGGCCTCAACTGCAAAGCAAGTAACAAAAGAAACAGTTTAGTGTATGGAGTCGAGTTCAACAACATACATGATACAAATCTTGCAGAAAATTCTCAAGTTACCTGGTTGCTGTGACCGCATTTCTTCTTCCTGCAGTTCACAGCACGAGGATGCAAACGGGCATAGCACCTGCAGAAAAAAACATGATTAAGCTGGAGTTCTGGATACATGTGACCCTCAAATGATACAATAATAACTGAAGAGAAAATGGACGTGTTCAACAGAATCTTGAGCAAACAACACACTTCCGGTATACCAAATTACCATTTCAAATGAATACATATGTCAGTACACCATATACTAAGCACCTTCTCATGCTAACCCGCCCCGTGTGGTAAAATAATATTAGAACATAAATGTGTAAATTGGTATAGTGGAGGATCTAGAAACAGGGTTGATAGCAGTTGATAATATTTGGTAGATTTTCACACATTAGATGCCTTCCAAAAACCTTAATTTTCCTTTAACCGAAGCACACAACTCAAAGTGTGCAAGCTAGAATCAGAGAGAAAACAGCTACTAATATTGTTAGTTTCGTGTTCAAGGTGTTGCACCAGAGATGTTTTTTTTGGACTAAACCCAACTCACAACTTCCCATCCACCATTTTTAGCCTTCTATCCATTTAATCACCGTGTTGGAAGTTTTTTATTAACCATCAGTGGAAAAGGTCAGGACATGGACATCCAAATGCAACCTAAGTAAAGGTCAAGACATTGACACCCAAATGCAATCTAAGTACGCATTCATAAAGGACTGTGATTTTAACACAAAAACATTCTTGTTCAGACCATCTTAAAGAGTTTAAATTCAACTGAAATAAATACATCTTGACACAACAATAATTTGATGTGGGATAGGGATAAGTAAACCAAAGCGCTAAATGTAGAGCTTACTTGCGGCAAATCATCTTCTCTTGGTTGTATTTCCTGGCCAAGGCCATAAGAGACGGTTCAATGATCCCACCTCGGAGCCTCAGGACAAGATGCAGAGTTGATTCTGTTTTATACAAAATAAAATTCATTAAAAAGGCAAGTTAATAAACAATAAAACAATCGCTAATATTGCGAACTGTTAATCCAACACAGACCTTTTTGGATATTATAATCCGCCAGTGTACGCCCATCTTCAAGCTGTTTACCAGCAAAGATCAGTCGCTGCTGGTCCGGTGGAATACCTATATACAGAACCCATAAATTCATTTGTTGAGATCCATTCATTAGTTCCATTTGAACACCATTTCAGTTCCATAGATCAAATACGAGAAGAAATTAAACCAAAAAAAGATCAAATTTTTAACAGATGAATTTCACCTTCCTTGTCCTGAATCTTGGCTTTGACATTGTCGATGGTATCGCTGGATTCAACCTCAAGGGTTATGGTCTTCCCCGTTAGGGTTTTCACGAAGATCTGCATCTTATCTTTCTGATGGAGATTAGGGTTTTTTTCTTCAGGAAGCTTATATTGGGGGATTTTTAGGGTTTAGGATTTCCCCTTGATGAGAACGACGTCGTACGAGTGTGCCAATGTAAGGGTAAATTTCACTTGCCACCTGTGTAAATTCTGTAATTATTCACCTCCCTCTGCATTTGAATATGACAAATTAATGAATAATGCTTTAGATGTAGAAATGGTAGTATTTATTTACGCTAAATCAAGCAATATAATTAAAAATAAAAATGCATACATTTAAACTTAATTGAGTAATATGTGTATGTGAATATTTTACCTTCATTACTTAAATTACCAAACGAGTAAAAGATACGGGAGTTGTTTGATAGTTGGTTAGAATTATGCAGATATTAGTAATGTAAGAATAAGTTTTGAATGAATCTATGGAGTATTATTTTATACTCCATGTATTAGTTATTCTATCTTCTATTGTCCATAAAATACTAGTACATATATTTCTTCGTAACTTATACATCTTATTTATGTAGGTTTCAAAATTATCAACCAAACGTCATATTAATTTTATGAATAACTTATTTTCTATCTACCTCCTAAATGTCGTATAAGTTGTATGAAAACTAATAAATGGATAATTTATTTTTTATCCGGTTAGTTAGAGTTATGCAAATATTAGTAATATATGGATTAGTTATGGATGAATTTATGTATAATTTTATGCAGAGATTAATTATTCATCGAGTGATAGTTAAATATGTATTAGTTATTCTACCTTGTATCCGGCAAAAAATAATGGAGAAACTGCATAATTGAAAGTATTACATATTATATCATATATACTATTATTACATATACTTTCGAAGTATTACGTATTTTATCACTAATGAGGAAGTTCCTACCATATATTGAGGAAGATATACTTATATACGTGTATTTTTACTACCATGTGCACTAAAATATGGAGAGAGGCAAGTGAGATTTGTTATGTATCTCATATACATACAAATCACACTAGATACATGTATTTGTATGTATCTGATGTGATTAGCATGTATATAGAATACAAATACGAGCGAGATGGGGGAGAGTGATACAGTGTATCTAGAACAAATTATATTAAATTTTGACTTCATGCATCTCAATGTATCTAAACGTATCTGAACGTACCAAAATTTGATAAAATATATAATATTATAAACTAAAGTATATTTATGTAATTAGTTCCCAAACTAGTGGAATTTATGTGAATTCCCAATAATAATATATATTTCTTTATAACTTTTAAAATTATCAACCAATATAGCATTCTAACCACTAAACGATTCCTTAGCATTCTAAGGAATAAAAAAAAAACTTCTTGTTACTCTTTAAATTAAGCTTCATTTTAATCAAATATGATATATCAAAGACCAAAATAACATAACATCTATATATGAAGGATCAATGATAGTTTTTTCTATATATTACAAACAATAGTAATCACTTATGGATAATTTATTTATAATTCAGCTAGTTAGAGTTAAATTTATGTAAATATTAAAAAGGTAGAAATATTAGTTATGCAAATATTAATAAAATAGAGATTAAAATTACAAGGAATCAAAGAACAGTTTTTGTTACTCTTCAAATTAAGCACCATTTCAATCAATTTGATTACTACTTTTTGTTACTCTTTAAATTAAGCACAATTATTATAATAATAAATAAAATACGGAGCATGATCGTTTTCTCTATATTTTACAAAAAACAATAACCACATTGAATGCCACGCCCAGCTGCTCACCAACCCAAAACCTCCAGCAGACTAACTTCTTTCTTTGTGTGTCGCCGATGGAGCAGTCACTTCATTCTTATTTAATAGTAGTAACATGGCAGAGTGTGCACTGAGCCTAGCCTCCTCTTCTCCCGTTCTCTCGCGCATCTCACCTACCCGATTCTCTCCTATCCGCCGACCTATTCTGTTGACCTCATCGTTTGTTGCTGGAAAGCCACTTTTTTGCTCTCACCCGCATCGGAGAAACTCAGTGTTGAGTACAAATTCCTGGAGATCTCAGTGCCGTACAAAAGCATCAATGGCTGAGAGAGTGAGCGCGAAAGTGGAAGTGTACGATTCCGAGGAGGAACTTGCTGTGGCTCTAGCGAAGTACACTGCCGATTTATCGGAGAAATTTTGCAAAGAGAGAGATGCTTTTACTGTGGTTGTTTCCGGTGGTTCACTTATCAAGTCTCTCAGGTATTCATTGATTAATTCTATTCGATTCTACTAGTATTATTTTGGATTGCTAATGTTTGTTGCAGGAAATTGGTGGAGCCACCATATATTGATTCAATAGACTGGTCCAAATGGCACGTTTTCTGGGTCGATGAGAGAGTGGTTCCAAAGGATCATCCTGACAGCAATTATTTGCTTGCTTATGATGGTTTTCTATCCAAGGTATATTTGCTCCCCTTCCTACAATATAAGTATTGATTTTATTTATTGCTGCTGCCTCAGTGTGTAGTGTAGTTTCTTCATTAGCTTTCTTCCCATTATATTTCACCACTCCTCTGTTTATTTGTTGTTTTTCCCAACTGTTGTGATCTTTTGCTTGTTAGCCCGATCGAAATGTAGGACGCAGTAGGTTTATTGCACTAGTGATTTCTTCTCATTTGTTCAATCAGATACCCCTAGGTATTAGTAGAGGTGCCCGGACACCAGGTTATAAAAAAAGTTCTCTTTTTTTCTAGTTACGAGCTATGCTGATGGTCTCAATCTCCTTAAGAAAAAAGTTTTGCTGGGGGAAATGTGAACAGAGACTAAAGTGCACAGTATTGATGGAGAATACATCTAGAGTTATTCAGATTCTCAGTCATCAACTCCAGATGAAATATTTGGGAAAATCAGTTGAGAAAGTAATTATGTGAGGGCGTTAGGCCAGCGGTAACAAGGAATGCAAGTTATGCATACTATAAACATATTTTTTTCCGCAGTCCCATAGATTAAGAAATCCTGCTAATGTATCAGTGAGAATTAAAATGATATGATGTTCCCTGTTAAAATGTAATTCAACATTAGATTTCTTATCTTTAACACATTTTGTGCACTCTCTGTTCAATAGATCAAATAATAAATGTTGCTATTACGTGCTAGCACGAAAATCATTTAAGTTTCATGAGATCTACGAGGAAGAAACTTCCAGGGAAGCACCTCTCAAGATTCAGTTTAATGATCTACAGACCTTACTATTCCAAAATCTTAAGGAAGTAAAGATCCTTGTGGTAAGCTGCAACCAAAGACTGCTGCCTCTTCTTGGATAGAGCAAAGGCAGTCGATGTTATTTGATTAAATGTGTGGTGACTCAGGTGCTTGGCTGGTATTTGACATCGTAAAAGATGGCAATGCAGAAAGAAAGATGGCTTCCCCTTTCTACCTCTATGGGGTGTACAATATTTGCTTTCTCACGTTTACATTTGAGAATTACACAATTTTTATTGTGACTTGAGAGAAACATATGCTTTGCAATGGGCTAAAATGACAGGAGAAGCCGTCACTAGTAATTAGATTTCATAGGTAGGAGAAAGGAAAAAAAATTGTCATTAGAGATAAAATGAGTGTTTGCCAGGAGCTTTTTGACAAATTATGGGTAAGCGGAACCTACCACTGAGGTGCAGGGGAGAAGCACTTGGTATACGTAAGAACCTTGAGCCCTGCAACTGATACCCCTATTCACCCCCTTGGGATGTCGCCATTTGGCTTTAGCTCCTTGTTGATTGGCCCTATCTTTTGGCACATTCAATCAATAATGTGCAAAGCTATTCTGCAAAATTAACCAATTTATCTAGTGTTGTTTTATTTTTGGTGTAAACAGAATATTTTAGTACAAGCAGAAGATATCTTGGACGTTTTAGATTATTTGTTAGAAATAGTGGTGATAGGCGGCAATATAATTAGTTTGTAATACCTTTTGAAGGGGAACTACATATTTTGGATTTAGTATACCCCTGTGAATATATAGATTAGTGTTACTATCCTCGAAAAAAAATAAAAAATTAACCAATTTATCAGTTTTAGTTTTTTTGACTTAGAAGGGGAAGTGAAGATAAGCCCATCTTCCGCTCCTACAAAAAGCTAATCCCCTCTCTTTTTATTTGATAGAAAATAACACTAGTTAGCCAGATCGAGTTTTATACTTAAGACATCTTTGTAAGTAAAGTGTGGTAAGTCTACACTTGGATGTGGATTTTAGATCTTTTGGGTGTGGGTTGGTGGGTTGTCATTTGAATAGTCTCTTCAAGATGGACGGAAGAAACAATCTCTACCTATGTGGATTCTCTCTCTCTCTCTCTCTCTCTCTATATATATATATATATATATATACATATACATACATATATATATTATTTATTTTATATTTATTTTTTTGTGGGGAGGGGGGGAGGGGGTTGGTCATATGTGACGAAGACAAGCAATTGGTATACATGATCATATCTACCATGGAACCAACTGTGCGGAGAAGCTGTATGTTAAATAAGTTTTAGATTACATATTCTTAAGATAAGTGATGATGTTACGTAATTCATGTAAAAACAACAAATGAAAAAGAAAATCTTTGCACTGTAGAAATGTTGGAATAAACAGAATCCACTTTTTTATTAGAAAACATTAAAGTTTGCTTTTGGTTCACAGAATTCTGATATAAAATTACTTCTTATAGAAAATTACTTCTTATAGAACCTGTCAACCCCTGAAGCCCTCCTTAAACAACTGAGGTCCCTTTTTTCTTTTGTGGGGGGTTTTGTATTATGAAAAATGATGGAATATTAGCAAAATACTTCAAACATTTACAATTGTAGAGATTACCTAATGAGAAATGATTTGGAGATTTTTGTAGCTAGAAGAGTTTAGTGGGGTTGAGGTTTAGAGGATCAACTGAAAAGTAATTATAGCTTAAGCACAATTGTCAATTGTGCATGTTGGGAAACTTAGCAAAAATTGCCCAACTCAATACCATGTGGAGCTGCTGATAAGATCAGTTGGACACTTTATGTTGACTTCGCTGAATTCCTTCTAATATAAGGATGAATAATTGGGTTTGAATTGCACTCAATGTTGACCTACTTACCTTCAGTTAAGGCTCTTTGTTATCCCGAACAAGTTGGGTTGTTGTGACATCTTATTTGGCAGTCTGACTAGCTCTGAAGCACAGACTATTTAAATAAAGATGGTTGTGAACTAAATTATCCAATACGTATCAGAAAAGATGTTTAGTGATGCATGGCTGCCAAGGGCATCATTTTGGATTTCAATTTGCTCATAGTACTTGCTTCACATGTGAACTGCCCACATTGTTTGATCTTATTATGAATGATGATAGCTGTTACTTCATCATTATTCTCAGTTGACATCTTTAATTCTTTCTACCAAACTTCTAACCTCACCTTTACTTTTCTCTTTGGCAGATACCTATTCCTGCTGGTCATGTGTATGCCATAAATGATGCATTATCAGCAGAGGCTGCGGCAGATGATTACGAGACTTGTCTAAGGCACTTAGTTAAGAGCAAGATTCTAGACATCTCTAAAGAGAGTGGATTTCCAAAATTTGATGTAATGCTTTTGGGTATGGGTCCAGACGGACATATAGCTTCCTTATTTCCCGGGCATCCTCTTGTCCATGAGAAAGAAAAGTGGGTCACCTTCATCAAGGACTCTCCAAAACCTCCGCCGAACAGGATTACATTTACATTCCCTGTAATAAACTCTTCTGCAAATATTGCGCTTGCTATAGTAGGTGCTGGGAAGGCAGATGTAGTGCATAAATCGCTAGGTGATGATAAAAGTTCTGATTTGCTGCCTGTGCAGATGGTTTCACCCGAGGGAGAATTAGTTTGGTTTTTAGATAAGGATGCAGCTTCGAAGCTGTAAGGATGAAGACGTGTGAGTTGCGTATTAGTGCTTCACACCTGTGTGTATTTTATTAATCTAATACATTCTGAAGAAGGGTTTGTTTTTCCCAGTATTGTCTGTAAAATGTTGAGGATTCATATGCCATGATCCATTTTTTGGCAGTTTTTTCCTCACTTGTTTCTGTAAGGGTCCTTGACTATCAGGAACTCGGTAATAAAACTGCAGTTCATTCTCCTATTATATTTCATCTACAAGTTAGGCATGTGTACAGATTGTTTGCATCAGTAACAGGGTGTGATATACCAAATGCAAAGCAAAGCTTAGTAGGTTCTGTCCTCCTTTTTCAGCAATAAAACAAGTGATAGCAATTCATAGATTGTTACTTCTGTATATTACTATTGCTCAATTTACATACATTCAAAACTTGACAGTGCCAAACATACAGTTTGTATTAAAATGAGTCAGTCGTTCAGGTGGAAAATACCATTACATACGGAACTGTAATAGTAAGCTTCCTAGCAACTTTATTACTATGTAAGTAAACACCTCAACGACTATTTTGTCTTCTAATACTACAATACAATCATATTATTTACCTACCATTAGAGTTAAGTGTACTTCTCCTCGCTTTATGCCTTTGGATCACAGCCTTGACTCTATGTCGAATAGCTTTGAGAATCATCCTTGGTCACTTTTTAGCTACTAGCCTTCTTACTCGTTCAACGCCAAGAACTCTAAATTACAGTCAGAAAACATCACTGAAGAGAAGCTGAAAAATGGCGACCCAAAATGGAAGCAAACAGTGCTGAAATGGAAAGCTAGCACAGCGAGAATTCGGAGAACGAAAGAGGAACAAAAAGAATGAGGAGTCTGTCAGACAACCATGAGACCATCTCAAACCACTCAAAGGTTCAAGAACGATCATCTACTGATGCCACAGCTCGAGGAGCCATAAGCAAGCTGTTAATCACGCTCTGATCACATGGCCATGCTTCATCAACCAGACTTGGTTTCCTGTCTCCTTAGAAATCAAGGATACAGTGGTACGAGCCTATAGAACAGATCCTGTTCAAGTAAGGTCGTGTCTATAGGTCGTAGTTATTCAGTTTATAAACAACAGACATATATGTTGCAGCACCGATGTGGGACGAGTCATACGCCTAACTAGTTATATTTCCCTCTCTGGCAAATTGATAAAATGGAATAACGAAAAAAGAAATCAACTCTGGGATTTTGATTTACCTTTAAAGGAAAAGAAAAAGGTACTTGATCAAGGAACAAGGAGCTTAAATTTCTCAAACCAAAAATTAAAAAACTCTGCCTCTATGATATTTTTGCATTGAACTCCTAATTTCCCTTACAACATGCATCTTGAGCCAAAACGATCTTTAGCTGAAGTGGTGATTTCTTTGAATTTTCCCGATATCTCAACTTGTGATAGAGAGCCTATTTTCCTTCTCCGGCAGTCTACTGTACCGGAGTTCCTTTTTAGGGCCAAAGAAAGGGGATTTTTGGTGGCGAATTGCTTCCCTTTTGTTTTTCCAAGACAAACTATCTATCCTTGAAATTTGAATCTAAATTACTTGATAGACATTGTATCAATTCGGGGTCGTTTGGTAGAGCATATTAGAAAAAAAATTGCATGTATTAGTTTTATGTATTACTAGTAACTTATTTGATACATTTTTTTCAACCGATCTATAACTAATGCAAACTTAGTTATACATTCTAGTTGGTATTAAAGTACGGATAACTAATCCATGAAAATTCATGGATTTGTAATGCAAAAGGCTATTTGCCTATAACGTTAAACAGTTAAAAAATTTACTTAATTTTAATATGAATTTAAATTATGTAACAAATTATAGTTTAGATGATACCTGTCTCCACTAGTAATTCAATGATTTCAACTGATATTGCATATCCGTGCACATATTTTTATACTATGACTGTTTCGAATAATTAGATGAACTTAGTTTACTCACGTTAGTTTTCCATATGCCCAACGAGCTCTTCTTTTAGGCCCAAACTTGAAAGTTCAAACTTCCTCAAGCAACTTGTAAAAGCATATTTAGAGTGTGTTTGATCCGATGGAAAATATTTTATTAAAAAGTAAGTTGGTTTTTCTCTCATCTTTTTGTGTCTGGTATGCAAGTAAAAAATATCATCTTAAACACACTTGTATATAATCTAGACTAATAATATGAGAGGTAAAGGTGAGAATAAGATTTAGTTGTGTTGTAGACGAAAAGGGAGATATGGTCCTAACTAAATATAACACAAATGGTCATTCCATCTATATATCAGTTAAGTTGAATCGAGTCGATCAAATTCGTTCTTATCTATAAATAAGGCAACAAATCGAGTACTTATGACTTTGTGGATGGAGAGGGATTTGAACCCCAGATATCTCGATATCTCTAAAAATAATTCGATTTTCAAGACCGACTCTTCCGACTATTCATCCACACCCTCAAAGGTAAAGGCTTATCTACGTGATTTGTTATGTTCTTTTGTGCCTAGCAGCTATCGAATGATTGTATTGTTTGTTGGTTAGCATAACTTTTCTAGTAGTATGAATCGCTATGCTTCACCTCTTTCTATATGATAATACATATCTTGGTTGTAGTGCTACCTACAGGCAATAGCAAGAGAATGAATAACGAATGATCCTCCAAACTCAAAATGTGATTGAGTTTGATTCAAGCGAGTGAACAATTAACGTGAAACATATGCGTAAAACTTAATTTTCTAAATTAGAAAAAAAAAATGAAATTTTTTGGTTGTCCATTCTATTTCTGGTGCGTCCCATTTGATCAAGTAGACCAAAGTACAAGATATATAATACGCAAGACAAAGTGGTTCTTATAGATAGGATATGTCTGTCTATACGTATTCTTATTTTATTATTTAGTAGCGGTTGTTGGGATCTCTAAATTAAAGAGTTGAAATAATTAACCAAAAAATACATATCTTGTCGTTAAAGCAATTGCTCCTTGTCCCCAAAAATATATACTATACTATATATGTATATATATAATTCTTAATGTGATTCAATAAGATCTTCTCTTATCCTTTTTATGTCATTCTTGATTCCTGAACAAAGCACCTCAATTTGTAAAGTTACTTATCCACACTTATTTCTCTTTTGTGTTTCATATTACTTGATCCCATATTTAATTTAATACACCCTGCATAAAATTATGATCATCACAATAGCAATATACAGAAATCTTTTCTATTTTAATTAATCATTTTTACTTATTACAAGACTCGTTCATTGATCTTGTCCACAAAAAGAGAGATCCAAGTAATTTGCAAATAATTAATGAAACTTCAACTTGCACAATTTGTCACGTACTCCACTTATCCGTGATGCAATGTTGTTTTGTAAAAAAATTCCTCAACTTGGTTAGAGTTTATTAATGCTTATTATTTATTATATAAGAAAGTGAGAGTTGTAAATAAACTATATACTATAAAGAATTGAACGGCTTTGGTTCTTTGTAGTTTGTTGAGATCGTCAATGTAAATAAATTAATAAATTACGGCCTTCATGCTACAATTCCAATTCCCTAAATATACTTTTTTTTTCACAATTGATCAAGATTCAAGTGGAAACGTCACTTCTATACATGTGACATGAGAGTGAAAAAGAGTTTTATTTAATCCGCATTTTCAATTCGACGATAGTTAAGTCCATCTTTAATTATATAGCTTTAAGAGATCGACAAAAATAGAAATAGAGTAAAAGGTACGGATACATTGAAATTTAATATATCTTTAGTTAAAATTCTATTGTTATCTCATTTAAACTCTAATAAATAAAAAAGATTTAGATTTATAATTATGTAAACATTCTAATTTTAGATTCGCCTTTGAATTAAGCTAGGACAAGAGAAAGTAGAGGAATACTGCGATAAGTGTAGAAAATAAAAGGAAAAAAAATTGTCCCCCTAATTAATTTAGGAGTGGATGTTGTTGGCTTAATAATTGTGCTTTTGTTGAACTTTTAATGTATAATAATGTTTAATAATAGGGTAATATACATATATGGACCAAACAACACCCTCGAGAGGCCTTTATTTACATTATTGGAATATTTGTAAGCCACTGATCCACCATATATAGAATTTTAATTAATTATCATCATCGAAATGATTCCTGTAGCTGGATGCTTCAACAAATGCAAAACATTTATTAATTTTTAATACTAAAGTTTATCTTTATTTATTAAAAAAAAACAAACTAAGACGTACAATTATAAAATTGGTAGCATGTTTCACTTCTTGAGCCTATATAAAATTGGTAGCATGTTTCATTTATTTGTATTATTTCTGACAAATGTAAAACTGAAAATAAAAAAGGATCATTTAATTACGCTACGTACGTCACCAAGAGCATATTTTGGTATCTTAATAACTGATTAGTTGATAGTACTAATTATATTAAAGAGAGTTAGTTGGAAATAAATAAAACACATTAAAATGCCAAAGACACGCGTCAGTCCACAGTCTACTCATCCATCATGTTTTCACTATGACGATTAGGATTGTTCAAAATTGAACCAAAATTAATAATTCGGATTGAAAAAAATTATTACTTTATTGATAGTGGGTAATTGGTTTATTCGGTAATAGTTTTGATTATTTTTATATCGGATATCGATTCTTAATCATTTGAATGTTTTATTAATGGGTAAGCCGAGTAGTATATTAATAAATTACATTTATATTATAATTTTTTTGATTAATATTTAATTTCATACTTTTATTTCTCACTGTCTCGGACTTTTGATAATTCTACAAGGTGTCAGTATTTACTTTGAACAAGATGCAATCTGTCAACTTATTTCATTTGATTTGTTAGTTGTCACCTTATTTTAAAGTCATTTTCAAAGTTTTTTTTTGTGTGAAATCTTAATGGTTAAATCGATAATTGATAACGAACAATAACCGATAAATTGATATTTTAATGGTTCAACAACAATTTAGCATATCTACAATCCAATAATCTATAAACTGAACCGATAAACTTTAAAATTGAACTAACCAATAAGTTCTTCTAAAGTTTTTATACCTTCGTTTAAACGTATTTTTGGATTCAAACAATTAATTGTTTCAATTTTAGCATATTTCTTTCCTTTTTTGTAGTAAAACTTTATTTGTTGGTCGAGAAGTGTATAATAATTTAATGACAAAGTTGAATCAAAACTTATTAAAGCGACCCAAATTTTCTTTTCCTTTGGAAGAATGGGCGTTGATTTCAAGAATCTGCTCTCAATAAAGTTAGGAATGGTACCAAAAAAAAAAAGCAAGGGGGAACACCATCATATCTTATCAAAAGCAAAAGGCACAACAAAAAAATTAAAAATAAGAAAAAAAACTAAAAAAAACACATTGTTTAGAGTCATCTCGATTTGGACAAATAAAAAGAAGCAAATTTGAGTCAAAATAATCTGCTGCATATTCCTACCAACACAAAAAGTGGTCTATTTAAACAAAACAAAATTAAAGAGCACAAAAATTTGGATAGAATACTAATTAGGAGCACCAAAGAAGTATACTTACCTTTCATGTTTATATAATTACTTTATTACTATAAAGTAAATTATTTACATTTTGCAAACTCTCAAAAACGAAGTACTCAAACAAATGATTTAAGAGGAGAAGATGTTTTGACTTGTTTTATTCTTGGTTCAATAGGAATAAATTTCCATATGTTTAAACATGTCAAGCATAAATTTATTTGTGCAATTTAAAACTTCATAAATAATAATTAATTTTTAGAGATATGATCGAAAAGTGAAAATTACAAATTATTATGTTGATCTATGTGAAATTACAAATTTTGATAGAATTCGATAATTTAATTAAATTTATATATTTATATTAAAAGTTCACTTAATATGCACGAATAATCTATCAAAAAACATTGAGAAAAAAAAGTAGTGATCTAGAAGCTATAAACATAAAATCCTGAATCCAACTTAACATATCAGTAGCCTTAATCCTTTTGTTGTTGAGTATTTGGATGTTTTTCAAATTTCCAATATAGCTTCAAGTCATATTTAAATTTTCATGATCAAACACTGATTTTCAAATAAAGTGAAAATATTTCGAGGAAAAATGAAAAAAAAGAAAGAAAGAAAACTGTGGCAAAACGAATCCTTTATTTTAATTCTTTATAGTAAGTTCTTTTGTTTTTTAAGCGCTTTTGACTTTTGAAGAAGGTAGGCCAAATAAACTATAAGATCGGTGGATGGAGCAGTAGTTTTTTTGTTTCGTGTCCCTTATCAACAAAAATTAGTTAAGACTTTGAAGCATAGAAATACCATTGATACTAACTAGTACAACAAAATTGAAATACTAGCTTTTTGACCTATATTGTTTACGTGTTGCACCACAATTATGGGGCAATTCACCCGATATTTGATATTCATATTAGAGTTTGACTAATTTGAATTGTGCATTGCAGAGCCCAATTTCGGAAGCTTCCAACATGATTTTTTTCTGTTTTCCGAGCTCGGATTCAAAATTTCTAATTAAAGATGGAGAAATCTCAATCACCCCATCACAACATATATTGATGACGCGTTTATGTGTTTTGCTTGCGTGCGTAGAAAGCTTGCAATTCGTGGTGAGTCACAAAACTTTTTCAACCCAAGGCCGAATGTAGCGCAATAAAGCTCGCTTGTCTGGTAAAAAATGAAAAGCAAATCATGGTGAACATTCATTCATATTATAATGAACTATTTAGTACCAAATCTCATTCTCATATAATAACACGTTCTTTTTGTTACTAGTATATTCATTTCCTTTCTATATTGAGATTTGAATTATTGGGATTAAAGTAAATGGAGGGGGAGTATATTTAAGTATATGCTGAGCAAGGGTGTAAATCGTAATGAACAAGAACTAACAGTTACTAAAGTCACCATCAAAAGATGTGGTGCAGTGAATGAAGTTGCTTCTCTTTTAATCATAAATTCAAATTCAAATCCTAAACAAAAAATTAGTAGGGAGCACTCTCCACAAGTAAGACCTTACGTGATATGAATCCAGATTAGTTGACCTCTATAGTAGATATCAAACACCAAATGAAAAAAGAAAAAAAAAAAACTATTGCATGAAGTCACCCCGAAGTTTGGGGTCTGTTTGACTAGATGATCCATGTACCTACAAGGTTAGGAGGAAATACATTTTATTTGAGTTGTATCATTTACGTTAGAAATCGAAATTTAATTATTCAATATTATTAAGAAATTATAGAGTTAAATTAAATTCAGATTAAGTTAGAAAAATGCGAGATTAAAAAGGATAACAAGGAATAATTACCGTACAATTGTCCGTCATCGACAAAATCATCTTTTTAAGCAAATAAAAGATAAGAAAAAAAATTTGTTTATTCAAAAAGGTAATTTTTTAAAAAAGAATATAAATTTTATCATATTTTTGTATTGTAATTTATTTTACAAGTTTAATATAAGTAAAAATTAGGCAAATGACATAGTATAAGAAAGAAATTACTTCATTTCCCTACTCTTTCATTAATTACCAAAAATCCCTTTTTTTAGTATTTTTCGGATACATAATATAGTAGTGTGGATACTTAATATAGCAGCGCGGATACTTTAATTAATAACGGGCGGATACTTAAATTATTAAGTTAGCAACACGGATACTTAATTAACGGACGGATGCATAATATAGCAGCGCAAATACTTTAATTAATAACATGCGGATACTTAAATTATTAAGTTGTTAGCAGCACGGATACTTAATTAACAGGTGGATGCATAATATAGCAGCACATATACTTTAATTAATAATGGGCGGATACTTAAACTAATAAAGTATCCGGTTAAGTTGAATTGGGGAAAAATAAGGAATTTTTGTATTTTAGTAAAAGAGTAGGGAAATATTGAGAATAGGTAAAAAAGTGTTGTGTATTTAAGTAATTTTTCCTTAATATAACGTCTAAGTTTTCACAAGGTTGATCCAGTAGTTGAAGTCTTGAAGATGTGGAGTGAGAATTTTAGCAATCATGATTTAAATCATAGTAGCAGTCTAGCAGAGCAGAGGCACATTTTTAGAATGAAGATTATTTTACAATACTTCACCAAATATTTAAGTAAATATTATATGTATTTTCTTTTTTAAAATATGTGTCTGTATTGCTTTCTGATAGCATGTATTACTTTTGACAGTAGCGTGCAATTCAAATTTAATCGAAGCTTTAACATGGACTCCAAATATGAAGTGGAAAACTAAAAAAAAAAAACAGGCAGCACAGCGTCAACATGTGTGTTTGTGCTTCTGCCTATTTTTCTTTATTATATGGGATTCATAAAAATATTTTATAGGCTTTATTTATATTTTGTATAATTTTATTTACTTTGTTTATTTTTATTTGTTCACTTTAAATTTTATATGTCTCTTAAATTAATAATTATTTTATCACAAATTTTATATTAACTGATATACAATTTTACATTTCGGAATAATCATTCGAACAACAAGTAACTAATTGCGTATTCTTTTTGTGTTGACATGGAAAAGACAAAAAAGTACTTGTGCCGTGTGCGGTTGCTTATTTCTTTTCACTTCTAAATTATGTGATTAGCTATAAAAATTGTTATTTACATTTTTTAGAAAATATTTTACTCTAATTGAAATTAGTGTTTGACCATGAAAATTCAAAATTCAATTTGACGTTATGTTTCAATCTTGAAAACAACTTATAGTCTATTTTCTAGCTCACTTTTAAAATAACAATAAAAATATAAATATTATTCTACATATCATACAAAATATAACTAATTATTATAAAAGTTAATGTACATTACCTGAAATAATACAGATTAAACATTATTTTGGGACAAGAAATAATTAAAGTTAATGTAATATATCTCAATTTATTTGGATTGAAGTCAATTATTTTTATGTCTGTATCTGATAAGAGAAATGAGCCTTACCATCAACACAACAAACTACTACAATTTTCATCAAATTGTGCAATCTAATAAACAAAAAATATCGCATGTTGAACTAAAAATTCATAAGATTCAAATTTAGATCCACAAATTCATGAAACAAAAGTATCTTTGTAATATTGTCAGGTATTCAATTAATCGTTGATGATATCTTAAAGAAGTTATGTATGTATTTATTTAATTGGGTATAATATGATATTGAAAAACAAGTACACTACACTAATTTAAATGAAACATGTGTTACAAGTTTAAGAAGCTAATCATGTAGTAAGCCATATATTAACACCTTGTTTGGATCGTTGTTAACCATAGTATTATACGATTTTGTTAGTTTAAATATAATATTTATTTTATTATATCGCATTGTTTAAATCCTTTGCTAGATAATAACAAAAAATCCCTTCTACAATGATCAATTTAGTACTTTCTCATAGTAACTTTATTGTATATCTATTTTTTTAAATAAATTTATTATTTTAAATTATTAATATATAACAATAATAATATAATATAATTTAATAAAACATTATATTTATTTATAATAAATTATGAAATAATAAGTAACAATAGGTCGGAAGCCCAAAGGGAACTCCATGCCCCACGGTAGGGGGTGTTCACGGGTTGGTTTGGATCGATTATTGGTCAAAACCAAAACCAAAACCAAACCAACTTAATCGGTTTTAAAATTATCAAAATCAAACCAAACCAAATATAATATACATTTATTAGTTTGGTGATTATCGGTTTCGGTTTGGTTTGGTTCGGTTATTAACCATACACAAAAATAAAAGAAACAATTCATTTAAAATGTGAAAAAAGTGACAATAATCCATTCAAAACGAAAAATAGTTAAAATTACTTAAATTACTAAACTTTCAATCACTAAATTTACTATCAATAAAGCTTTAAAATTCACTATATTGGCCTAGAAGGAAGAGACAATAACATTTTCAGTCCCACAGAGAATTGAGATAGACACTCATATATATACATGAAATAAATAAGATAAATGTTTCATCTTGGACATTTTTGCTTTCAATAAGTTAATTATAAAGAAATTTTAATGAAAATATGTATAAGATCTTTAAAATTGTTTATAAAAATAATATATTAAGTATGTTTATTAATAAAAATATATATATAATTCATCGGTTCGGTTATTTCTTTAGGTTTTTTCGAATAAAACCATAACCAAACCAAATACTATCGGTTTTCAAAAATCTAAAACCAAACCAAACCCAATCCAAATAAAATTGGTTTTATTTTATCGATTTGATTTGGTTTTTCGATTTGAATCGATTTTTATCCAAATCGTAAACACCCCTACCCCACGGTAACAAAAGCAAAAGCGTGCATTATTTTCTCTCTCTAGTCCCACTGCTAAAATAAAAAGGAGAAATAGACACACAACAAAACCCACTAGGACGCTCTCGCAGTGATCAAAGAAAGAAAGAAAGAAAGAAAAAGAGCATACTGATTATTAGAGACAAAAGAAAGAGAGAGACTCATGAGAAGAAGAGCCAAACCGAAGTAAAAAAGAGAAAAAGCAGTTGAGAAGGGAAGGTTGGGTTGGTTATGGTGGAAAATCTAATCGGCACGGTGAAGCATAGGGGTAGAATCGTCATTATAGATTCCTTTCTCTCTCCATCTCCATCTTCATCTCCATGCTCAATCTCTTCTTCACCTCCGTCGCTTCTAATGTTGTTGAATCCATCGGCACCAGAATCAGTAAGCTCGGTGGAGTATTCATCGGCGTTAACGGAGGAAACGGTGGTGCTTTCTGGATGGACCGTCAACCTTCGAATGCCGGTATAGCTTTTGCTGTCACGGCCTTGGCCGGTCTCGCCTTGGCCGCCGCCGTTTTCTACACTACTAGGTAAAAAAAGAATCTCCGGCTGAAATTTACTCAACGTATTGTAAGCAAAAAGGAATTATTGAAAAAAGGAACCTGGAATTATTGAAACCCTAGAAATCTGTAGAGTAGATCTTTCTTTCTTTTTTCTATCCACAGTTAAAAACAGTCAGTGTAGAAGTAGATGAGAGCTCTCAGACGAAGTCAGACTTCGTCATCTTCAAATTCCTCTTCACCGTCTTCATCATCACCATCATCATCGACATCGTCGTGGATTCATTTGAGATCAGTTCTATTCGTTGTTGCCTCCTCACCAGCTTCTTCTTCCTCTAATCGGTGAGTCTCTCCTGTCTTTCACTCTCTAAAAATGTTTCGATCTGCTTCTCACTTTCTATAAGATTCATCTGCCTTTTTTATAAGCATAGTTATTCTTTTCAGATCCGATCTCAGGTCCTCTTTTTCTGTCTAGGATATGCTCCACTGATAAAGTTCATTCCTTCAACCCATTGCTCAATCTCAGTCTCTAATATGTTTTGTTAAATTATTCGTTTTGCTGCTATTATTGAGTCTAAATTTGATTTTTATGACAGTTGTGTTGGATTTTTTAAAAAATAACAGTGTTGTAGTTTGTTTGGATATCTTGTTGTCAATAACCTTGTGGATTTATTCCTCGAGCTAAGCTTTGAACAAGTCAGGGTAATGTATTTGATTTATATTAGATAAGGGTGGAGACTTTCATTAGGTGATAACATTTTTTTATTGAATGTATGTGGACTATATTTCTATATTTGTATGCTTACTTGATCAGAACTTCTGAAAGCTACGAAATTTTCAACCTCTTGTTGATTTCTCCTCCTCTACTTTGTTACAGTGACACAAGTAGGTTGACCTCGTGTTTTAAGTTTCACCAAGTTTTCCAACTTTGTGTTTTTGATGATGAATTAAGTGTACAAAAGAAATGGCAATTTGAAATGATATGTAACTCTTCTCCAACTTTCCCAGCACAGGGATGTTATATATTTTTATCTGGAGGCTTTTGGGGCTTGGATTGGGGTGAGGTTTCACTAGTTGAAAGGGAATTTCTGATGTAGGTAGTATCTAGGTGTTGATGTCAGTTTTTAAGTTTCTATGCCAGGGTCTCACTCTTAAGTTACTGTCAGTGTATTTTGGTTTTTGGATGGATTGTCTTGTTAACAGTGGGATGGGATATTTAGCAGTGTTTCTAAGTGGTCTTTTCCGTATATTTTGCTTACATTTAATGTTTCCAATGATGAAAGTTTTTCTAAATTAAGTTGTGTTGGTAAATGTTTAGCATATTGTGATGATTTAGCATGAAGTCCCCACAGTCCTATAAGAGATTGAGATTAAAGTAGCAACATAGTACGACTCTTCACGGTGCAGTCCCACCCCTAGATTCCGCAGGTTTCTTAGTGAGGTGATATTTTGGAGGTAATTAGGAGTCCTTTGTTTTGGGATATTCTGATTGAACAGTGAATCATGAATAGGTCTGCCTATACTGCTGCTAAATCACATCTGTCAGGGATAGGCTGATGGATAGATTGTGTTCTTATATTTTGCAGTTAAGTGATGTACTATTTCATGTTGAACTCTATGTATCTTGCGACTGCTTCCTTCTTTCAAGTTGTTTTAAGTTCATTACCTTCAACACATTAATTTGTGGTTGTGAACTTGTGGTCTTGCCCGTTGTTTATTTTCTTTTTTCATTCTCAGTTGCAGTTACCCTACTTCTTCTATTATCTTCTTGTCTTGATGGTTAACCTTTGCAAAGCTCTCGTTTTCTTGAGTGAGTTGGTTTTGAAGTGATGTGAAATTGCTAATCATGCTAAATATTGGTCTTGTCTGATGAATCTAATTTGAGTTGCTGATGTTGTTACCTTGGCACTTAACACAAACAAATAATATACTGTTACCCCTTCTTGTTTACCAAGATGCTTACTCATGTTTATGATTTATTTCAGAGGTCATCTCAAATCACCATGGTCTCGTAGAAAAAGAAAACGTGCTCTTGCACCCCAACAGTGGAGAAGCTTTTTCACACCAGAAGGAAAACTTCGTGATGGTGGAATTAAATTTCTAAAGAAAGTCCGAAGTGGAGTGAGTTTCTGGCCCACCTTAATTTTTCAGATTTGTTTCCTTCTTATTTCAATGTACACCAAGATCATCAGGCCAACTAAACCTCAAAGGTTGGTTTGGGAAGTTAGGAATGAAAGGTAGGTTCAAAAGAGGAACATGAAAGATAAAATGATTTCATTTCCCTTGCTTGGTCAAGGGAATACATAAGATTGAGTCGAGAAAACCCATTCCTCTTGTTTGGATTAAGAACATGTAGAGAAGTCATAAATTTGCCAACTCTCATTAATTCTCAATCGAGACATTTCTCAAAGGGAAAAGAAAAAAATAGTTTATTTACCTTGTGTGGTTAAGGGATAGATGGTGAAAAATCATTCTGTTTGGCTTGGTATCCAAAAAAGAGTGGAAGGGAGTCGTGAATTACCCAACTAGTTTCAAAATTTTCAGATCTCTCTCTTCCAAGAGGAAGAAAATCTCTTTTTTTGTGCCCTAGTGAAAACTATGTATTCCGTTAATGCAATAATAAAAGAGGTTCTGTTTCGGAGAATAAAAAAAAACTCCCCTTTTTACAACTAAAGAAGGAAATGGAAAGTTTAACATCACAATTTCTCTTACCTGCTTTCCAAACAAGAGCAAGTATGTTGACTAATCTATTGGCCTTTTCATGTAGGGTGTTGATCCTAGTATCAGGGCCGAGGTTTGGCCATTTCTCCTGGGAGTGTAAGTATTTCCTTCTCATGTAATAATTTATCTTGTTAAAAATTTTCTTTTGAAACTTTTATCTTGTTAAGATTGATAATCTGAGTTTTGCTTGTTTTTTTTTTCTTTTTTTCTAAGGATAAATTAGATATTTGCTTCTTTTTTATTGTCCTCTTGTACTTTGATTAGTCAATATAATTTTCACAGGAGATGGCAGGGGAATACTATTATATTATGAATAATACTTAATTTATCATCTGGACATTTACTTTTTAGTGACTGATAAAAATCATCTCCATACTCTTCCCCTTAATTATTTATAATAACCACCTTCCATGTTCTTCATTCAGATTTGTTCCCAGTAATCTCATGCTTTGTCACTCTTTAAACAGATCCTTTTGCTGGACCGCTAGTTATACATGTTAGGGTCACTAGCTCTGTCTCAATTATGTGGGGATTATTTTCTGTAGAAGATTGTGTCGAAGTTAATCCCTGTTCTTGGAGTGCTAAGAGTATTTCATTTGGTGACAATCTACGTCCTGGATCCATTTACCCTTACCATGTAGATGTACGCACCTTTTGAAGTGACAGATGGGCATTGCTTTTAGGTTTTTTTTTTTAAAAGTTCCCAATGGGAGTGCAGTAGTGTTTACAACAACATACCCAGTGTAATCACAAGTGGGGTCTGGGGAGGGTATAGAGTATACATAGACCTTACCCCTACTTGGTAGGTAGAGAGACTGTTTCCGATTGACCCTCAGCTTAATGAAAAACATTTCAAAGCAGGTTGAAAAAAAGAAATAAGTCAAATAACATGAGTGAAGAAGTCATGGTGAGTGCAGTAGTGTTTACGCAAGTATTAGAGGTATAGTATTTACAGGAAAAGTACTACCTTAAAATTTCGTATAATTTGGAAAATAATATATCAGAATATCATCACGTGTTTGTTTGCTGCAGTTATATTTCAAATTTTGTTTAGTATTTAGTTAACCGAGTAAACATAAACTTAATAGTTTGCTTCGATAGATTGAGAAGGTGTTTTAAAAGGAACATAAATTTTAGACCAAAGTCTAAGCTCTTGCCAAAAAAGTGCTTATTAGTGAAAATTAATGTATAAACTGCAAAAACAATTTGGAACATCTTGATGAAGAATGTCATATTTTTGCTGGACCTCACCTGTCTATTTCCCTAGAAGGGTTACTTTTTTCCTTGCACTTTTCAACACTTATTCTATATTCTAATATTAAGAAGATGTTTGAAAGTCAGCTTTATCTCTACTGTTAAAACTTCAACCCACTTTTACCATAACCAGGGCTCAAAAATGGGAATGGAATCCTCTTTGGTAGGGATTGTTAAAACCCCATACAATGAGCTTTTTACAGCGTGAATGTGTTACGGACACCAGATGGTAAACCAACAAAGATAAAGTCCAAATTGTTGAAAAAATCTATCTCTACTGTTTAGACTTTCTTTATTAAAATATACACAATAAATTGCAACATTTACCTTAATAGTTGTTTCTGAAGTCTAAATAAAACGAAATGCGTTCATTGGCAATAAATTTGTATGATTTGTCATTTACTCTTTAATTAATGCATCCCTCACCCAAATGAAGCCTTGAGAGCAGTTCCAGGCTTCTGCATCAGTTTGATTACTTCGTTGCAAGTTTGTTTTATTTTTTATTTTTATGTAGCAAGGGTATTTCATTAAAAGGCATCAAGAAGATGCATAGCAAAAGTTGCAAAAAAAAAAGAAGAAGTGTCTGCACCTGTACAAAAACTTACGGAACAACAAAGGAGCAGGCAAAGACCAGAAAAAGTTCAGTACTAGTTACAGCAGGCGTCTGATTAAACCAACTAAATAAGTTATATAAACATTTTGCTTTAAGAGTATGGTTAGGAATTGAAATCCCATCAAAACATCTACGGTTCTTTTCATTCCAGATGCACCAAAAAATAGAACCAGGCACCATTGCCCTAGACTTTTTGATGGATATCCCAATTCTCCATGAAAATGTCTCCAGCTCTCATAAGCTTCCTTGATATTGTTTGGCATGACCCAGTCAATTCCAAAAACTGACAAAACACACTCCAAATGTCAGCTGCTACTGTACAATGATTCATACAAGGTTGTCCAGATAAAAACCAATTACTTTTGTAGATAGTTTGGTTTTATCATATGTGTTAAGTTCTGTGACAATGAAAACATTGGTTACATTTGTCAAAAAATGTTCTGCAATTGCTGTTTTTCGTTATTTCTGTACAGTAAATGCTGTGGTTACAGTTAAATTGACCTACTTTATGTCTCTCTGCAGCTACGAGTTGAACAGCTCTAAAGAAGAAAGAGATTGTATAAGAAATCAGAAGAGGTATTATAACCAGATAATTGGCCCTCCCTAGCCCCAAAAAAGTATTGAGATAAAAGAAACTCTCTTTATTTTTATCTTGTAAAAATGTAGAGGGTTCGTGTGTATTCAGTTGACAGGTCATAGTTATCCTTGTGTTAATATTTGTTCCAATTACCTTTTTGCTGCATGATTCATACTTCTTACCACTGTAGTTAATCTGTGATTGCAGGAGGGAATATGAGAGCTATCGTAGAGAATGTCGCAGACTGCTGAAATGCAATGGGACCTTTAAAATGAGGGAAACTGGTGGAATGGGAAGCGATGGTGAAGGAAATATCACTGAAGGGATTGATTCCCCTGATTATGACGATGTTGTTACTGCCCGGGAATCTCTCTCCAGTGAGGACAGGAGCACATATGTCGAGGATTCTGATAATCCCGGTGGTACAATGTCAGATGAATTTTCCAGTTCCAAACGAGTGACGGAGCCAAATGATGTCTCTGATTCCGAGTCATCAGACTCAGATTCCTCTGCAGATCCTGATATCAGTCAAACTGTCCCCTCGGCAGAAAGCATGGATGAGAATACTGCTGAAGTGAACTCTAAGGAGGACTCTTCTCCTTCAAAGGCAGAAGTCCAGTCACGGCCCTGCAATGCAGAAGATTTTGCTACATGGCAACGAATAATTCGGCTTGATGCAGTTCGTGCTAATGCCGAATGGATAGCATACTCCCCATCTCAAGCTGTAGTATCAGAAAGCAGGGCACACCGTTTTGCAGAGGCTGTTGGGTTGAAGGACTATGAACACCTAGAGCCCCCTAGGATCCTACATGCTGCTCGGCTAGTCTCCATTCTTGAAGCCTATGCGCTATATGACCCTGAAATTGGTTATTGCCAGGGGATGAGCGATTTGCTGTCACCCATAATTTCTGTAATGACAGAGGACCATGAAGCTTTTTGGTGCTTTGTTGGTTTCATGACGAAGGCTCGGCATAACTTCAGGCTTGATGAGGTTGGAATCAGGAGGCAGCTGAACATTATTTCTAAGATCATCAAACAAAAGGATTCACATCTGTATCGACACTTGGAGAAGCTCCAAGCAGAGGATTGCTTTTTTGTGTACAGAATGGTGGTAGTTCTTTTCAGGCGGGAATTATCTTTTGAGCAAACACTCTGCCTATGGGAAGTAATGTGGGCAGACCAGGCTGCTATTAGGGCTGGGATTGGCAAGTCTCCCTGGAGTAGGATTAGGCTGCGTGCCCCACCAACAGATGATCTCTTGCTTTATGCAATTGCAGCATCTGTATTGCAACGGAGGAAACAGATCATAGAGAAGTATAGTAGCATGGATGAAATTTTAAGGGAGTGTCAGAGCATGGCTGGTCAACTGGATGTATGGAAGCTTCTAGATGATGCCCATGACTTGGTGGTTACTCTCCATGACAAGATGTAGACATCTTTGTTATGGTGCTATCCAGGTTTTACACTAATTTATTCTCTTTGCTGCTCGAACGTTATTTTGTGGGATGGTGCTACCAAACACTGCATGCATCTCTGGTACACAGGAACAACTGCTCTACCTGAAGACAGCTTATGGTCAAGTACTGCCGCTGCTTTTCTTTTGCTAAAGAAACATGCAAATGTCAAAAAGAAGCTGCACTTGGGAAATAACTTATGTGACTTATCTCCTACATACAGACTTGCAAATTGCTTGAATTCAGTGTAGCAATTCGCTGGAAGCCTGATTGGTGTACCATGCTTGATATTGAATTTTTTTAACTTAGTTCTGTTAATGCTCTCCTAAGGTGGCTTTTTATTTGGAGTATTTATCTCCTGTTGCCCCAACCTCCCCAAGGCAAATGGGGTTTCTTTTAGAATGTTCTCTTTGAAAATGGAGATGGGATTGTAGTGATAGAATAGCATACCTTTCCACGCACTGTGGTTGGTTTGTAACTTTATCATCAAAGCAATAGCTATACGCATTACAACCTTAAATGATGTTTTTCCTATGACATGTCAAGTTCGAATGCAACTGCAGAATATTTATGCTCTTCTGAGCTATTGAAGCGCTGTTTCCACGCCACAGTTCTGCGAGATATTGCAAATTTCACAAAATTGTTATTTTACAATCTGTCATTCACAATCTCCAGAAAGATAGTGCTCCGTCATAAACTAGTTCTGTGGCACATTAGTAGTCGCTAATGATCAGACAACAAGTTGGGGCACAGACGGTCACTGTATCGTTTGTTGATCAAAGAGGAGTAGAGGCATGCTTGGTCGTAGTAACTTCTCTAATCATAGCAGTTGTCTTGTCCCTATTGTGAACAAAGGGTGTGTTCAGTATGAAGAAAAATGCTTTTATGGAAAAGGTTTACTTGAAATATGTTTTTTAGGAAAACATTTGAGTTTCTTACTTATTTTTTTGCGTTTGGTACATAAGCAAAAACTATCATCCTAAAAGCATTTGTGAATAAGTTAGACAAATACTATGAGAAGTGGTGAAGGGGGCTGCGGAGTAGAAGTGAAAATGAGGTGTGTTGGAAGGGTAAAGAGAACAGTTTGGGCTAAAAACTCCGTTACTCGGACAGACGACAGTGGACATTGGACTACCAGTTACCACTAAGCATTTGCTATCCTAGTAATGCTTAAAACTACAGACCAAAAGTCTACTAAGTAGGGGTATGATTTTATTTTTTTGATTTAATAAAATAACATCCAACCCAAATCGAAATAATTTTTAGTTACCAAAAGAAAAGGTGAGACCATAAATTTCAGAAATATTCCTTTTCCCTGTTATATAAATATGACTAAGACAGTAATATTCTCTTATTTCACGTGATGGAAATAATGGATATCAGTAATAATATGGTAATGCATGAGGTAGCCGAACTCTCTTCTTTCCCATTAATGTAGATATATGAATAATGGAACAAGCCAACAAGTTAGTACTAATAAAAAGTCCTGAGAAGCGAAAGCAGCAGAATTCTATATCCAGTGTAGGTAAAAGCGGGCAGGCAAGCGCAAGACTAGTCATCTCCAAGGGCTGGTTGGTTGCAATGACTAATAGACTAATAGCTGCCCCGAAATTTAGTTAGGTTGGTTGCAACAAAATTAACCAGAAGAAAACACAAAAATTTAAACATGAAGGATAAATATTCTCAAATATCTAATAAACACGAACCAGGTCAAGTCTAGTGTTGCCAAGAGGCATCGGACATAGCAATTGTGAAGCACAGTACAAAATTGACGACCACATTCAGTTGTTGCAGCTCGATAATGAACTAAAGCAAAGATTAACCAAGTGTTCTTTCAACAACTACATAAATCAAGAAAAGAGGGCCTGACAGACTGGAATTCAGAAGAATTACTGCTCCTTGGTGTAGTGTCGTACTGTTAAGGCCAAGCCCAAGATCAAGATGGGTAGAAGGAACTGTAGGATTTTGATAATGAATTCTGGAGTCTTGTCTGGATTGTATGCAGTTTGTTCCGATGGAATATAAGCACGTTTTAGGGGAACTGTTGACATGTCAATTTCCCCAATGTAATACTTATCCATCATCTCTCTAGCAGAATCACTGTGGCCAACATCTTCAAAGTCATTTGTCGCATCTTTCCCTTTTGGTAACAGAACAAAGATCAGAATTCATGCCACACAAAAACCATCGACACTTAATACCCAAAGAACAAACAGTAAGTGAAGAAAACCAGGTATTACCAGTTGCTGAAAGCAAAACTTCATCACCACCTGGATGATCATCCATGAACGGAGTTACATCATACACCTGAAAACATTTAATATGCACACATAAATTCATATTTCATTATAGGGAAAGAAAAACATAAAACTCTTTAAGACCTTGAAGGAAAATAATCCAACATGAGATATAAGTTGGTCTACACTGACTTGAACACTGTTAATCATAATAATGAAAGATATCACTGCATAGCAAAGATAAGAGAGACAAGGTGCACATAAGGCTTCAAATGGTCCTTTGTGGAATTATCAAGGCAGTTCCCCCAATTGAGCAACTTATACCATCACATGAGTAACACGTCCTTTTGCCGTACCATAACACTTTTCAGATTTATTTAAGGTTTTTCTCCATAAGCATATTTCAACAAAATTCACATGTCAGGACGCAGGACTTAAAGAGACATGAAGACAAACGAGATGCATAACCAAAACATGTTTCTCATCTCTAAACATCTCCTTCAAGCCATAGCATTAGATATATTTGACTTTGCTATCCTTAATATACAAATCATTAAATACTTCGTGAAGAACAATCAACTTGAGAAGAAAAGAGAGCAAAAATCTGTTGAAGAAAATGGATGACTCACTCACACAAGAAGCCCGAAGAAGGTTCAAAATATCGATCTCTAACAGAGACCAGGTCCCTGAGCTGTAGAAGTATATTTATATACTTTTAGATTGAAGATCTACTTTAGGTCAAGTCTCATAAATTTTTAAGAAGCAATCTGATCTGCAGTTTGTTTTTCAATTTTTCAACAAGTACCTTCTTCATGGGTTCATGTAAATAGGAATTTGGAAAATGTTCAATTGAATTAGGAAAAGAAAAGAGCATTTACAGTTAAAGTTCGAAAGAGATGAAAGTTGAAAGTTGAAAGTTGAAAGTGAGTTCAGACTTCAGACAGAAATCACTTGAAAGTCAGAAGTCTCATGAGCGAAAACCATTACTCTACTTGAAATACTCCTCAGTGTTTCGAAATATATCATCAGCATTTGAAATGCTTAAGTCCAACATTAGCAAATAATGATGACAAATCCACTATTTGCAAATACTGAACTTCAGATATTGCAAGTTCAATGTCACATGCTTGTTTTCATATCTGCACCACAAAATTTGAGTAGATAAAGAGCTGACTCTCAAAACTTAAAATACTACTCTCTTTTTTCAAGGTAGCAAAGTAATTGGCAAACCAATTGACTGAAATCTCTAAGTGTATTTCAATATTAGATACGAAACTTACATTCATATTTACCAACATGACCTTCATCAACACAGAAAAAAGACAGTTACTATGCATAGAAAACGTAACTCATTTATTTTATTAGGGGGGAAAATGGAGTCCATGGCTCCCTTTTAGAATGTACAAGGGGAGGTCGAATTCCAAACCTTTTTTCTCAAGTATACCCATTACCAAAACATATACGCCACTTTGGGACACATGCGCATAGCCGCCGCACGTGGCTAAAGTCTACCCAAACTCTGTTTTTTTTTCTTTAGTTCCATGAGAAAGACCTTTCTTATAAGTCAAACTCCTAATCTTGTTCCAAGATGAGGTGGATCTAGGATTTGAACTTTCTATTATTGAGCAAAATCAATTACATTTGTATTTTCCAGTTGAGTCTAAGGAAAGTTACTGATCCCACATATTCCAAGTTCCTAAGTTGGTCACTTCAACTAAACACCACCAGGTACAAAGAAGAGTCCAAAACTGAGTAAGTTAACTACTCAAACTTGCAAACAAAAATTCAACTGGAATTGTAAAAATAACTCACTAGATCAAATCAAAGCTATCACCAAAATCCCCAACCACTATAAATTCGATAATTCCAATGTGACAGCAACTTCAACAACTCAAATATATCCACCGAGAAAACTCATAAAACAAACAGATTCAAAATACCAGAAAAATAATAATTCCATAACCGGTACACCACACAGATCATGAAATAACTAAAATCAAATCAATAGAAAGAACAGATGAAAAAACAGAAAGAGATGTAACCTTTCCGCTGATGATGAGCCAGCAATCTTTGGTCTTGTTGTGCTTAGCGACCTCCTCAAATGCATGAAAGTTCCGATCTGGCGCCATTTTTTTCCTGCTACTGCAACACCGGCAAAATCACTTTAAAACACAAAACAAATCGAACTACATAGATACTGCATCAAATAAAATTGAGAATCTCTATGAACTTCTACAAATACTCACGAGAAAGAGACACACACAGAGTTCTTTGGATTCTGTTTCTCTCTCCGATTGTGCACCCAACACCCTTTTTGCGTGTGGAGGCGGAAGTACAGGGTCAATATTATATAGAAATTCAGATACGAAATTGCCCTTCAATTTTAGTTGAAATTACGCCCGCCCTTTTTAGATTCCGGACTTTGGTTTTTCCTGGTTAGTGGTTGTTGAAAACTTGAAGTTCTATACTGCAATCTCACCTAAATTCAAGTTAATTATTGAGATATATTCTAATTTGTAATATTACGTATTTTACTAAATTTTGTTATTTTTTGATATGTTTAAATATATGTATCTAGAATATATGGTGTCAAATTTAAGTGTAATTTATTCTAGATACATTGTATTCAAATAAATTCACACGTATTTGGAATACTTAACAAATGTCACTCACCTTTTATCGTCTCTCTCCCATCTCACTCGCCACTGCGAATCACTCCAGATACATGCATATACATGTATCTAATGTGATTCACATGTATATGACATACATACAAGTCTCACTCGCCTTCCTTCCCAATTTTGTTCGCCTCTCTCCCTTTTTTGTGTAACTGGTAGCAAAAATATATGAATCTAAGTTGAAGATATACGTAAAATAACTCTTAATTAGTAGTAAGATACGTAATATTTTAAAAGTATAGGTAATAATAATATATATGAGTATGACAATGAAGTATAATTATGTAATTTTTCTTTTTATATATACGAGATAAAAAAAATTATTTTCTTTTATTCAAATTGTAACATATGAGAAACATTGTTTTTTTAATTTGTGATTATACAAGATAAAATTGATAAGGACATTTCATGAAATTAGTTAGTTTATCCTCTCTGTATGTAATTAGCTACATTCACCATTTTCGTATAAATATTAAAAATACAATAATTTTAAACTTAATTAATATTTATAGTCAAACATAAAATAAAATAATTTTATTATTTTATTTCAAAATTATTTATTAGTGTTTCAATATAGCTGGGGCGGCTGTGATCCATCTATTTTTATTAAAAACATGCCACAGTGAAAGTCACGTGTGTATTACCATTTTCTTATTTTTGTCCATTATTGTGATGTGCCAGCCAGCCAGCCAGAAAAGTTTTTCTTCTATTTTTCTGGGGTTTTGACTATTAGTTGTGCTCTGCGTCCTATATAACGGACGTCGAACACTTTCTATGTTATACGATAATTAAGAAATTATGAGTATATTAATTAATTTTATTGATTTTTTTACTATTCATATTTTTTAGTCTTTTTCTAAAAAATAAAATAGATCTACAAAATTTGTTTAAACTTCCAAAGGTCATATTAGTTGTAGAGGTAAAATGAGAAAAATTAATTAATTATTTCTCAATTTAATAAATAATAAAATAATATGAGACAAATATTTTTAGTAAAATGCTCATCTCATAGAAAGGGTAGGAGTAAATGTAATTGCTCTCTTTTTGGCTAATTACAAGTTGCTTCCATTTGTGTTAAAGAATGACAAAAGTCCAACATTGGTGGTTAATGAGATGGATGGACTCCTTATAAGACTTGGGCAATCCTCCTCCCTTTGAGCTATCTTTTGGGGTGGGAGTTAGGTATAAGACCTAATTTAACATGGTATCAGAGCAGGCTCATCTGACCCAATGTTGGGGGGCCCCAAAATCAAAATTGTCCACGCACCAGATGTTAAGTATTGGGCGTGAGATGGGGTATTAAAGAATGACAAAAGTCTCACATTGATGGTTAATGATATGAGTGGACTCCTTATAAGGCTTGGACAAGCATCCTCCCTTTGAGCTAGCTTTTGGTGTGTGAGTTAGACCTAAGACATAATTTAACAATTTGCTTGCTAAAGTTTTCCAAAGTTAGTGACTTTCTTCAAAGATTTCTAGTTTCTTTCCAAGGGAATTTCCTGAAGTAACTTTCTTGGCTTTCATATGAAATTTCTATTGAGCTTTATTTGTTCATGTGGATAGTCTAGTTTATTAGTCAAGGAAAGGAGAAGACTTTTAATAGGGGTGATCTTAGTCGCTACAAAAAATCACTTATAATCTTTAATGGTAATATTTTGGGATTTTGTAGCAATTTTTGTCACTGCTAAAGGTCTAGTTCTTTTGTAGTGAATCCTATATGAAACGCTTAGGTGAAGGAATTAGTCTCATTTGACTTGCCACGTCTCTAAAAAAATTAGATATTTAACTCTTGAGGGTATTTGTGTTCTCTTGAGATAAAAGAAAAGACAACATATAAATGGTCTTTTCCATTATTTTATTAAATAACTGTCCCAAAAAAGATAAAACCTAACATCTCAAACTTTGTGATGGAACCAACGAGGGTTGTGGTGGAATGGTAAGTACTCTTTCATCCTTAACCAAGAGGTCTCGGGTTCGAACCCCCTTGGGCACAAAATTGCCTTTAGGGAGTGCTTTACCCCCCCAATATAGGACTTTCCGACGCGAATTCAAATTTAGTCGGGCTCCAATATGAGTACCGGACACCGGATGAAAACAAAAAAATAAACTTTGTGATGGAGTGAGAAGCATACAAATCGTGTCATGATTTTCACATGGACCTTCCTTCGATAATTATGTTAGGCTTGGAAGTGCACGAATGAGGACCAACTTATTTTTTTTCAACAAAATGATTGTGTATATATAATGTATTGATATTATATAAATTATTTTTTTAATTTTATTTTATATGAGTTAATTTGACTAGATACAAAGTTTTTTTTTTAAAAAAGGAAGAATTTTTTGAAATTTGTGGTCTAAAATAAGTGATAGATATTTGTGTGACTATAAATCATTTTGTTAAGACTAATAAATATATTAAAAATAAATTTAATTAAAAGACGTTTGGGCATGCGATTTCATATTGCGATATGAAATTATGAAATGAAATCAGTATTTGGACATGTGATTTCACGTTGATTCATCTCATGATTTCATATCATGATTTGAAATCTCAAATTCTCCAAAAAGCATGATTCGAGAATTTCAAATCCCGATTTGAGATTTTTTTTAAATGTAAGAAAATTGACCCTCAAGTTTATATTTTGTAAAAACAACCTCACATTTATATCTACTAACCATTTATTTCATATATAAATAAATTAAATTTATTAATTCATATCATTAATTACTTTTTAAACCATTTATATCTCATATAACGATTATTCTCACCAACATAAAAATTATTATTACTTCAAATCAATTTCTAGCTACTTTACCATTTATATTCACCAAAATTCATTACTCTTTATGAAATTTATTTATCAACCAAATTGACCAACAAATGACTCAAAATAACAATGTTGGTTCGTCTTCTTGGTCATATGATCGAGAAATACAAATTTAACGTGAGAAAATTATATGTACTATGTGAGAGTATTATATTAAAAACTAATACACTACAACTTATGTTCAGTTTTTTTTTTATTGGATTAAAGTTTATTTGATAAATGTTGGGATAAGGGTTTGAAAAATACCCCAACTTTGGTCGGATTTGCTGTTGCGATACTAAACTTTCATAAGGACCTATTATCTCCCTAGACTATTTAATACAATATTTTTTACCCCCTGAACTATTTAATAGTGTATTTTAAAGGTATATATGTGCTCACGTAGACACATTACTATTTATAATTTTGCATTATTTTTTATGTCCACGTGGGCAAATATATATGTTTAAAATACGGTATTAAATAGCATAGGGAGGTAATAGGTCCTCATGAAAGTTTAGTATCGCAACAGCAAATTCGACCAAAGTTGGGGTATTTTTCAAACTCTTATCCCATAAATGTTGCATGTTTTTTAATAATAGATTTGTAATAGTGATTATGCAATTTTATAAATTTATGCTTATTTATTAAGATTTATAAAAAATTGAGACATTTTAAATATTTTTTATAACTTATTGGGTTTTTATGTTTTGAGAAAACATAAAACATAAAAAGTCCAAATCACATGTGTTCACATCCGGATCGTCCTAGTTCAAGAAATACGCCCCTAACGGCCTTCGAAGGATGAACATAATTTTGATTTTAGGGTTAGAGTAGCCTCAAATAATTCTAACTAGAATCAAATACATATTGTAGAGTTCCAACTAGGGGTGTCAATGGGACGGTTCGGTCAGTTATTTTAAAAAATTATACCAACACAATTTTTTTTGGTATTTTGTAATGTATAGCCAAAAATTAGATTTTTAGAAACCATCCCAATCATATCGATTTCTCTTCAGTATCAGTATGGCTTGGTTTTTTTTTTTTCTTAAATGGGCAAGCCCTTTTTATTGATGGACTGCATTACATGAAGATCAGGCCCAACAGAGGACCAGATCCAACACCTAATCAGTCAGTAGGAAACAAAATATAAACAAAATAGAAACAAAAATGGAAAGGGGAAATGGGAAAATGGAAAGTGACTCGCCGTAACAACCATCGTCGTCGATGTCTTTCCGGCCATCCTCCAGCAACTTGAAATCACAACAATAGTACAACGAGTTTGGGGTGTATTTCATCACGAACGTTGTCTAGTCTCACTAACATTAGGAAATCCTCCCAATCAGAGACTTCTCCCGCTCAGTGTACTTCAATCGAAACTTCATGTCAGGTGATAGCCTCATTTCCTTTGAATCTTTGTTCAGCATATACCAAAAAAATGACCTCGTAACCTTCATCCCTTAGCTTTGACAGGTTAAGTCCAACAAGGAGCTAATACCACTGTCGAAAGCTTTGCAATGAGGTTACTGCAGCCTTCTTAGATATTTTCCTTCATCTGAAATATGCTCTTTGTCGTTTTACCATTGTCCCTCCGAATAAACTCGTTATTTTCGCAATCTTCAGAGTATTATATGAATGTTACTGTTGCTTGTTTACATATTTTCCTTGCTCAGTACTCTGCTCACTGTTATTGTACTCGTATATGTATTTTCCTTATTCTGTAATCGACTCACTATTATTGTTGTCTTTTTATGTAATTTCCTCTTTCTGTAATCTGCTCACTGTTGTTGTACCATTGTCTCTCCGATTGTGATAAACTCGCACTATATCCGCCATCTTTATTGTATGAATGTTGTATTTCTTTAAGCTTGAAATATCTGCCTCTTCATATGTTTTGATCACAATCATCTGTCTTGTGCATAATTTCCATTCTGAATCCTCTTTATCCTTAGATTAGGAATTTGGCTTTTATCCATATTTAGAATTGTCTTAGCTTCACTAGGTAACTCTTGGAAATTGTTATAATATATAAGATTTGTACCTGCAAAAGAAAACACAATATTAGCCATAAAATCTGCCAGTTTGTTTACCTCTCTCAGTGTGTGTACTATGGCCACCTCCAAACCTTCCTTCAGAATATGTATCCTTCTGACCTCCATAGTCACTTCCCAAGGTCTATGCCAAGCCCCTTCAATCATTTTCATTGCAGCTAAAGAATCATTTTCTAGAATCAGTGGGAGTAAATTGTGGATCCTACAATATTCCAGCCTTAGTCTTATAGCTACCACTTCAACAATGAGATTGTTTGATATTCCAATCATATTTCCTTCAGTATACACAAGGTTACCTTGTTCATCTCTAATATAAAAAGCAGAAGAGATTGGTCCTGGATTCTCTTTTGAAGAGCCATCTGTATTGCATTTGAATGTATTTTGTCTAGGTAATTTCTAATAAACCACCTTACAACCAATTCTAGGAGTATACCCTGTCAAATATATGACCAATTCAGGCCAGTTATTAGGCAGGTGGTACATCCAAGGATACAACTGCTTAGCCAATAGAATTAACTTATTTGTATCCCTCCTCTCATACTCAGATAAGACATAGAACCACCAAATTTCAAGCCATTTCTTCTCTTCCACACTTGCCAACAAATAAACAGTGGCACAACCATTAAAACAGGTTTAAGTTTTGCAGAAACATCTGCATTCCACCATTTATACAAAGTATCTTTCAACTGCAAGAAAGGGCCCTCCACACTTGCTGATCCTGCATAATATCTCCATATAGAATTAGTGAATGAACATCTAATAAATAAGTGTTCAATAGTCTCCTGAACTCCGTCATCACAACAACCACACACTACCCCATCACCCATCCTGTTCCTGATAAGAACTTCTCCAATAGGAAGTCTTTGTTTCCATAGCCTCCAATTGAAGAACAATATCTTAAAAGGAACTCCTGCACTCCAAATATACTTATATTTTAAACAGACTTCTTGCTTCTCCCTTAGAAAATCCCATACAGAACCTACAGTGAATTTTCCAGAAGTCTTCAGCATCCACCATGGTTTATCCCACTGCTGTTCATCTTCTGAACTCCTCAGGAGTTGTCTTACATGTCTACTATTATCATCCCCAAAACTTGTTTGAAGCAAGTCATAGTTTCATTCCCCATTCAAAAAACATTGTTTCACTTCATCCAATTGCACATTTCTAGCACTGTCCAGAGGAACTATGTACTGCAGTGTACTTAATTGTGACAAATTATCATACCAGATACTTGAATGGCCACACTTAGGTTCCCACCAAATATGTTGATCTATCAAATCTCTAGCTTCCAGCATATACTTCCACGTTAAAAATCCATTTTTCCATTCAACCACCTGAGGTCTCTCCTTTTTACAATATGTATTCCACATAAAGTCAGACCAAAAAGTCTTTCTTATTCTAAAGACCCACCATAGTTTAGCAAATAAAGCTTTAGAAATATCAAACAAAGATCTAAATCCCACACCACCTTCATGTTTGGGTCTACATAAATCTGACCAAGCTACCCAATGCTTGTTATTTCCATCATCCCTAAATTTCCAAAAAAAATTTGCAAAAACTCTATGCAAATCAGGAATAACACACCTTGGAGGATTAATAGTAGACAAGAGATAAATAGGTATGTTGTTTAACACATTATGAATTAACACATCCTTACCTCCAAATGACAACATTTTTCCTTTCCAAGCTTGCAACTTGTTGTGCACTTTTTTCATCAATACTGCAAAGTGTACCTTCTTCTTCTTGGCATGACCAATTGGGCATCCCAAATACATTAGTGGAAACTTGCCTCTAATAAAGCCAATTTTTGCTTCTATATCTGAAATCAAATCATGTGATGTATTATGAAAGACAAAAAAAGAACTCTTTTCTTTATTAATCATCTGCCCTGACTGCTTTCTCATAATCTCTCACAGTTGTCATCAATACATCTAATGAATTGCCATCTGCTGATGTAAAAATAATAGTATCATCCGCATAGACAAGATGATTGATCTGATCACTCCATTTTGGTAATCCAAACCCCTTGTAGACCTCATTACAGAACAAAACATTTAAGTTTCGAGATAGAACTTCAGCAGTTAGTATGAACAAAACAGGGGACAGAGGATCCCCTTGTTTCACTCCCCTAGATGAGTGAAAGAAACCATTAGTCTGCCCAGTGATAAGTATAGAATACCAGTTGTTAGCAACCAGTCTCCAGACTTTATCAACAAAGTTATTGTCAAAACCCATTTCTTCCAACACCTTTATAAGAAAGCCCCATTCCACCCTATCATATATTTTTGCCATATCCAACTTGATCACCACATTTGCTGGCTTACCCCTTTTTCTGATATCAACAATAATCTCCTGAGCAAGTAACACATTTTCAGTAATGCTTCTTCCTTTCACAAAGCCAAACTGATTTTCTGAAATCAGGGATGGAAGAAAAACCCCGACTTTATCATTCATCACCCTTGAGATCACTTTATTAAGAAAATTACTCAAACTAATTGGCCTCATGTCTGAGAAAGATTGACAAATATCTTTCTTTGGAAGTAGGTACAAATTAGTATATGTAATAGACTTAGGAAGGGTGACACCATTAAAGAAAACACCAACCACATTAACCACATCATCCTTAATTATATCCCAACATTGTTGGAAAAAATGTCCAGTAAACCCTTCAGGACCACTAGCACTGTCCCCATTGAGATCAAACACTACTTTTTTAACTTCCTCCATTGAAGGAAAATCATTTAATCTTCTGTTGTCTTCATCAGTAACCCTTTTCTGAATATGTCTCAATAGAGGGACTTCCTCCATATTATGAATACCTCTGAATTGCTTATGAAAATACTCATGAGCAGCAGCAGACACTAGCTCTTCACCTTCTACCCATTCTCCATCCTTATTTTGAATTCTGTTTATGCTCAATCTTTTTCTTTTGCCTCTCACTATACTGTGAAAAAACCTTATGTTCTTCTCCCATTCTGTAAACCACTGAATACCTGCCTTCTGTCTCCAATACTCTTCTTCAAAATGCACATACTTTTTTAACTCTGCTTGGGCTTTTTGTAAAATCTCTTTATTCCCTGCTGTAGGGCTTGTTTCAAATAATGCCTCTTTCACCCTCACATTCTCATCCCTGATAGATAATTGTTTGAAAATATCTCCAAAAGTTGCTCTACTCCAACTAGACAAGGCAGTTTTAGTCTTCTTCATCTTTTGTTTCAATCTAATAAACACATCTGCTTCTTCTGAAATCTAGTTATCCTTCACTACCTGTTGAAATTCTGCATGTTCTGACCAAAACTTAAGAAATCTGAAAGGTCTCCTAACAACATTTGTCTTCTGGCCACAAGTTAGTAGCTAGGAGCATGATCAGACCCTGTTCTTGCCAAATGTTAAGATTCCACCAACCCAAAATAGCCAAGACCAACTTGGTTCATTATGTACCTATCCAGTCTTTTAAATATACATTGATCATCAATCCTCCCATTCCACCATGTAAAAAGACTCACTTTGAAATTGACTTCCACCAGATCACAAGAGTTCACACAAAATGCAAAATCCTCTTACTCATTAGGATATACAGGCAGACCACCAATCTTCTCCTCGTCACTCATAATGACATTAAAATTTCCCCTAATCAGCTAGGGTGAATTCTGAATATCATTGCTAATACAATAAATATCATTCCATAATTGTATCCTCTTCTCAGCATCACACTTTGCATACACGATAGAAACAATTAAATGTTGATTATTTTTCAGAAACAACAATTTCAGAGTCAGCATCTGATCAGAGTCTGCCAACTCCTCTACCTGAATATGTTATTGAATAAACACCCATATTTTACCATTGCAGTTATAATTACAATACTACATACCCAATCTTCTTTTGAATCTTTGAATGTTATCAACATTCTGAAAAGGTTCCATAAATGCTATAATATTAAATTTGTGATGTCTATGTAACATCTGAATTCTATGTAATGAATTTTGAGATCTAACAGACCTCACATTCCAAAATAAGGACTTCAACATCATTTGACCCTATTCTTAGCCCCTCTCTTTGGATTTGATCTTGTGGGTAATACTTCCCCTTTATTCTTGCATTTATGTGTGATTACTGTTTCAGGTGAAACACTTGCTTCATTAAACACCAAGTTCTCCACCTGCAGGTTTTCCTTTTCCCCTTATCTTCAACATCACTAGACTGTGTGAGACCTTTATCCTGTACCTCTATTGCCCCTTGATGTGACACTATTTCATGTAATGTTTGAACTGGTGGTGATTTTGGACAGACCACTGCCAACTCTGTCATATTATGAACCTCCTCAATCCCTCCTTGTATTATTGAACCCTGTAGTTGTACAGGATACCATGCTTCGTTTGGGTCCAAAATTTGTAAAGGAATCTGATAATCAACTTTCAGTAAATTCAGTTTATTAGACAAATGATTATGTGAAGTTCCTTCATCCTCTTCATCTCCTCTCTGCATTGCACTACTAACCCATCCATTAAGAAGCATGATATCCTTGTTGTAAACCGAAACAACCCCATCATTTTTGCCACAATCTTCAATTATTTATCCATATTCTTTGTTTTCCATTTCAAGTTTTTCATTAGTCTTGTAGTCCTGTCCATGTGTACTCTCAACCCTTATAACCATCAGCTCATCTATCTGCTTCTGATTTTACACCTCTACCTCTACGACCTCCTCCTCCACTAGTCATTTTTATTAAGAATAGCAAAATGATTGATGTTCTCGTTGATGCCTTTCCTTTCCAGTCCCTTAACAGTCATCAGTTCCCCAACTTTCTTTGTAAAGCTCCTGTTTTAAGGCTTCCATTTACTCTTTACTACCCCCTTGTATAGTTGTGTGGTGTCAATGTTCTGTGTTGTATTTTGAGTGTCATCATACTGTTGTACTAACTCTGGATGTAAGACCCTACACTCTTCTTCTCCATGCCCTTGTAATTTACACTTCATGCAACAAGCAGGTAAAAAATCATATTGTATTCTCATATTAATAATTCTTTTCTCAAGAATGGATTCATCTTCTAACTGCATTTGTACAAACTCAGGCTTCTCAGTAAGCATATCCACTTGGACCTTCACTCTAGCACAACTTGGTCGGGTCTTATTTATCGTAGCAAGATCCAATTGAAGGGCTTCCCAACCACAGAAGTCAGTGAGAACAAGACTTCCTTCACAAAGAATGTTGACAGCAAATGAGGGAATGAAATCCAAATCGTAGCCTTTGTCGTCTCTTCACCAGCTTTGAAGTTTGCATCATAAATAAAAGGCCTCATTTGATATGCATATCCATCCTTAGCAATTATATAGTAGGAGTTTTTCGATAAATTTTTTATATAATCATCCATCCGATCACATCTGATCAGAACATGCCTATTGCGCACTTCAAAATATACTATTTTCAAAACATTTCTTTCGCAAGTATGTTCTTGAGGAAACACTTTAATTCTTCACCAAGAAGTCAAGAATGTACAATCTTTGTTGTCGTATTGTTTGATCTTAAACATTTAATAAGAATGCTTGCATATATTTTCTCATATTCTTTGATGGAGTGTCTATTATAGTATCTTTTAAATTTAAACATAATAAGTAAATGTTAATTAAAGAGCAAAGACCTAAAGTCGTCCAGTCACTGTAGGCCTAGGACTTAGGTTATATTTATATTTGAAAAATATTATAAAATATATTTATATATTAGATTTAACATATTGTTAATATATAAAATATATTTACATACACGTAAGGTCATTTGGTTCGGTTTGAGAATTTTTTGGGTTTTTTTTTATAACGTAAAAAGACCATCCCTATTATTCAGGACGGTTGTACACTTAAATAAAAATCCACGATTTTATTGAAAAAAATGATATAAATTGGGTCGGGTCGGATCGGTCAATCCTTCATATTCTTTTGACATCCCTATTTCCAACTAGAATTGAAAACGTCCTGTAGAGTCCCACAAATATGTCTACAAATGTTCCCTGCTACAAGGCTTGTCGGAGAGCAAACTCGATGAAACTCAAAGACGAGACCTGAAGTACTCATGCTTCCACCTTTACGATTTTTTGACTTCAGATTTACATATTTGATCCGTGAAAGAAAAGATGAAGGGCAGATTTGGTCCCACTAGGCGTGCCAATTTGTTTGCAACAGATTTTAAAGTGACAAAAAATAAATTGTGATCACAAATAAAATATCAAGCAACACAGTTTTTTTTTGACAAATAGTGCGGGTACAATTCCGCTCCTCTCTTGATTCTTCTATCGTAATAAGATCTCTCCATAATTTGAGGGTCGTTAGTGACGTATTTCTCAAACTAGGATGATTTCGATTTGATCTCTTTATGAATATTTCATGAATTTGTAGAATATTCTAGATGTTTTTTAAAGGGAATATAATTGCTTTTGTAAATGCCTGAATTAGAGTTTAGAGTTGAGTAGCCTCTAAGAATTCTAATTAAAATTTAGCACACCTTTTAGAGTCTCAACTCGAATTGACACATCTCATAGAATCCCACAAAATTTCAATATCTACTACATCTCCAAATAAACTTCAATTTATATTATGATTTATATCGCATGGGCACTCGGACCGTTAATATAAAAATGTTTTTTTTTTAATTCGATTAAAAAAATGAATTATATAAACCGTAAAAAGAAAGTGTATAATTTTAGTTTGATGTAAAATTTAAAACAAAACAAATATTCTTTAATTATAAGATGACATGCCCCGCGAAAAAATAAAACCAATTACCGTATTCATACTAGAAAGCCGGAAAGTGTGATTAACTCGTAACATGAGAATTAGTTGGGCGGCGATTGCCATGATTGCCCTCATCGACCCAACGTGTGGCTAGCTGAAACCGAATTAGTGTCCTTTAGCATGGCATCTTCTTTTCTTTTTTCTTTCTCATTACCAATAATTATCTTCTTCTTCATTACTTTTTTATCACCATAAATCTTAATAATAACAATAACAATTAGGAGTAAAAAAGAAGAAAGAGAAATTGAGTCCCCCTATTTTGTGTCTCTCTCACCATTGATCCTCAGTCAACACTCCATGCCTTCTCCCATCACCAATACTTCTTCTTCTTCTTCCTCCATCCGCTTCATGGGTCTCCTTAAACAACCTGACTCCAACCCTAACAACAACATCCTTGATGAATTCGACGAGAGCGATGTTTTCTGGTCTGAATCCCCTGATTCCACTGTCGTTAATTCCTTCTCTCCCCCTACCCCTACCCGCCACCTCCCTCAACGTCCCCCTACCCTCTACAAACCTTCCAATTCCGGTCTCTCCGCTGCTCTTACCGACGACCACCACCCTCTTGTCCGTCGTAAATCTACCCTCAACCCTTCTGTATCTGCCACATCTGCTGCTAAGATGATTCCGCCGGTGTTTCGTTCGGAGAATTCGAATCCTAATTCTTACCCTAAATTTCATCAATCTGCTCCGGTGAACGTGCCCGTGTGGCAGAAGAAGGATGGACCGGTGGGTGGGTTAGACCGGTTTGATGAGGTGGAAGATGAGGTGGAAGGGGAGGAAATGGTTCCTCCTCACGTGATGGTGGCGCAGTCGCACGTGACGTTCTCTGTTTTTGAAGGCGTTGGGCGGACGCTGAAAGGAAGGGATTTGCGGCGTGTTCGTAATGCTGTATTTCAGAAAACAGGTTTTATTGATTGACCCTATAACCTTCCTACTCCCAATTAAAAAAAAAAAAAAAAGAGGAAGACGAGGTTAATCAATTTGTTATATTTGGTGATTGAATTCTGAAGAATAATATTAATTTCGAAGGATTCAGTTGCTCTACGTTCATTTCAAGCTTTGTATATTAGAATTTGGCCTTTGTTGACATTCTCATTTGGAAAATGGTTATTTAATTGTAATTATGCATTATGGTGAAGTAATCCTCGTCCCAAATACAGATGTTTCTTTTTTCTGTTCAATATAATAGCTTGATTTTTGAATGATATAAAGCTTTCCTTTTGGGGAACTATGATAATGCTCAAATTGACATTTGGTTATTATTTTGATTCATTCAAAGTGAACTTCTTATTATGTTAGCTCAATAATGTTGCAGCAGGAGAATTACCAAGTATCCTTCGTTCCAATCCTTGAAGGATGGTGTTCGACTTGCCCAGGCAGTTAGCGATGAATTCACTAATTTTTTGTTACTGATATGCATGGTGTGAATACCTATACCTAAACTTATTAATCCTTCTTATTTGTGAATCTTCCATGGTGGTGATTAGTGAGGTCAATTTTGGCGCGAAATGTTTAAGAAAAACATACAGTAAATGCTTAAAGTTGATATTATGATGGCAAAATTATGCTCAGACGAAACAAAAGGTAAAACCAGGAAATTACATGTAGTAACATTTGCAGCTGAAAATGTTATCTTTACATGACCCTGAATCTAGAGTTCATAGTTCTATTGCAGCTTCTATTATCTTCAGAAACTTGATTTGGCATTTTGGATTTTAGTTCATTTAAGCGTGCTTTTACTAATGATTCCAAGGAATCTGCAAACCTATTAGCCCAAAAGTAAAATTTACAGTCTAGTTCTGGGGCTTTAAGCAATATGGTGAAAATGTTTTAATTAATTGGGATACCAGCAGAACTGTTACCTGATTTGTATTTATGTGTATTGCTCTTATGCTGTACGTTGTTTCCTGGTAAGGCAAGTCTATCCAATTTTCTTCGATGTTCGCTGTCAAAGTTTATTCTATTATAAAAGTTAAGCTTATTTTGTATATTCCTCATTGCTTTGTAAATTTTCTTCAATTGTTCTGCGGATCCAGGTGGCTGCCTCTGGTAGAGGCTGAAAGCTGACCATTTAGTTATTGCCGAGTGATTAATAACCTCAAGGCATTGGCATCAGCTCCCTGAATGGTTAAAGCATTGTCTGTTAGATTCTGACTGCATTTTTCAGGCTGTGTGGGAAGAAAGAAATGAGAGATATTTCAAGGATAAACGTACATTCAGTTTGCAGTTGTTAAAATCCTGGTGTAATTTCTCTTTTATATTGATGTATGTAAACTCTAATACCGATTCAATATAATCCTTCCTGCCAGTTTAAAGAGAGGGAGGCTGATCTTTTTTTGCACCTAATACAATATATTCATTTCTATCATTATTGTTCTCTGATCTGCAATAGTGGTTGAAGAGATTACCACCACATCTTCTGTTTATACATTGATGCCCATGAACTCAGTTCTCATTTGATGAAACTACTAACGCATGAACAGTTCACGAAACAAGTTTATGCATTTCGTGTTGAACGTTGATTTGTTGTCTGTTCTTCTGAGATTAACATGCAGGGAGGAGAGGACAGTCATTACATTTGCTCTGTGACTGAATTCATTGACTCAGACAAAATACTAGATGTTCTTGACCTGCAAATTTCGACATTATATGATTAGCTGTTCGCTTCTTGTTTTTCTTCTTATTAGGTTATGCAGTGATTAAGAATTGTATATTGTATTGTGCTTAAAGATGCTTTGTTTGGATGATTCCAGAAGGTAGATTTTTCAGTTGAAAGTGATTTTTTTCTGGAATGTATGATAAAGACACATTTAAAGGCAGTTCCAGCAGTACAAACACTTGTTTATTTTGTGGATGTGAGTGATCTCAGTAGGACCCGAACACGGATACTATCGTCGGTCGAATCTTTTAAATGCGTAGTTCATTTGATACAATAATACAAAGTGGTTAGTATCGTGATGAAATCAAAATCTTTCAGATCTGTGATCAGTCCCACATCTAAAGAATTTTTTTCATCATTTCGATTTGATGCATGTTCGAAATTCCAAAAAATTGAGGGTTCACAAAAATTATTCTTGGTTCTCAAATTCCCCAACTTAGCAAGTCAGTTCCAATTTAAAATCAAAACAAAAAGAAGATTCTGTTTCCACGCAAAAACAAGCGTACTCACGCTTTCGCTGTTAATGGAAAGATTTTTCAGTAATCTAATCTATGCAATTTTAGTTCTTCAACCAGGTGTTTGGTCATGTTTCATTGTGAAATAATAATTTTTATTTTCAAAGTGAAAAATAAATTTTGAAATTGAAATTGTATTTGGTGGAATACAAATTGAAGTTATTTTTAACCCTGTTTTTCAAATTGTTGAAAATTCTGAAATTCAACTTCAAAGTTGAATTTGGAAATTTAAGGCCAAATGTATTTTTCAAAATCGAACGCCGGTTGAAAAAGTGAATTTTTTTTTGGTCATAATAACATACCATTTTGATCATTTTGCAAAGTATGAGCCGAAGAAATGACTTATCGGACGATAGACTAGGGGTGTGAAGAACCGACCAATAAATCGAACCAAATTTCTTTTTATGAGACAAAAAAAGACAACTTTCTTGTTAGGTATTTTCCTAATGCTGCCTTTTGTGCTAAATCGAACCAAGTTTCCTTTTATGAGACAAAAGAAAGCTTGTTAGTTATTTTCCTAATGCTGCCTTTTGTAAGCTAACATCAGACTAGCTATTCTTCTATATTGTACCTATAAATGATAAAACTATTTGTTTGGTGAATCCTTAAAATACGTTTCTAAGCTATATCCAGTTTCTATACTTCTAAGATGTTTTTTTTTTTTTTGGCAAACACTTGCTCCTTAGTTTCAAGAATCAGGAAATTTCACTATGTCTGTCCGACTGTAAAAGCCATACAAATTGGAGGCCTAACTTTGAGTAAAGCAAGTAGAGCTGATGGAAGAATCCATAATCCATCACCACAAATAAATCCTGAAGCCACTGCAGGAATCATCAAATCTGCCTTCTTGCTGTTGAGCTTATGCCATACGTATACGATCAAACTCCCCGCAGCCATATCAATTGCAAAGGAAGCCCCAACAAGGAAAGGCACAGCCATAGCCATTGGGAGAGGAACCAATTTCCCGACTCTTTCCGGGGCCATGTCTCTCACCAAGTTGGCAAGTATGGCAAAGGCGAAAAAACCATAACAGAGCTGCAAGCAATGGAGAGGCAGAGCTGAGAATCCTTCAACACCTAAGATTGCCATGTTTCTATAGATGAGTGCATAAGGAGCTTTGTACTCCCCATTGGGATCCCCTACATCAAAAGATATGTAGAATAGGAAAAATGTAAGAGGTGCTACGACACAGCCAATGGCAGTCCCAATAGCTTGGCTAAGTAACATGGATCGCGGGGATGTCAGGGTCAGATGGCTCGTCTTGAAATCGTGCATCAGGTCAGAGGATATAGAAACCATGGATTTAATCAGTCCACATCCAATAAGTCCAGCAACAACACCGTTATCTTTCCCGGATAATGCAGCAAGCACAAAGAGAGCTACTTTACCGTAATTGTATGCCATATTCAAGTCAGTTAGACCGGCACCATAGGCATTGCAGAAGCTCAAAGCTGGTGCAAAAACATAGGCAACGAGCACGTAATACCACTTCAACGCAGGGAACATAATTGGAATGACAATGATGGAGATGAGGGAAAAAATCAAGTAGCCAATACAAGCTAGCCAGAAGGGAATGCTCTCTCTGATGAATATTTCGTTTCTCTGCAGCTCTTCAAGTGGAAGATTCTTGACTTCTGAGGATGCTGCCAGAAAAAAGAGTGTTAATAATAGAATTTCAACAAAAGGAGACAATGGTTTGCCCCTCTTCTCATTAGCTAACATAAAATTCATTGAATAGTCAACTTCTTTGTTGGAGCACACATCTTTGACACTTGACATTACCATCAAATTTCATTACTAATGGAGGAGAGCACTTACATGATTCAGGCCTTTTTGTTTTCAGCGTGGCATATATGTTTCTAAAAGTGAAATAAAGTGTCCTGACAAAATTGTAAAGGCCATCTCCCAGGAGAAGAGCAATGGAGATAAAAACCTGCATACAAATTTTATGGTCTAATGAGAAAAAAGGTAGAATGCTTATTTGATTATCGGTCAAATTAAGCGCCTAACTTATTTGATCTTTTTTCACAAACCTTGTAACCCATTAGACTCTTCATACTGCTCTGTGGTAAACTTGAAGAGAACCAATATCCGTTGCGATCAGCAAGTAGAGGCCACATGACACCCCAAGAGAGCACAGCTCCAAGAAGCAAAGAAAAGTTCACAAGGTGGGAACAAATCATTCCAGCTCCCACATAAGTCATGTCGAAATCGAAGAAAAACCTGGAATGGTATAAAGTAGTGTTAGTTGTATTGGAGAAATCATTCATAAGTCACTAAAACATATATCATCAAGTACATACGTTTGCTTCCAAGCTTTCAACCCAAACGTGGGGAAGTTGGCAAATCCACATTGATCTCCACCAGAATAGAACCACTGAAAGAAACTCCAGAAGAAGCTGAATGTGAAAACTTTCAAGAACCCTTTAACCTGTTTCCTGAAAATTTGAAGAAAACAATTTTCATATCTCAAGAAAGGCTAGTTTCACATGGCAAGTTAGTCCTAACTCCTAATTATAATCTTGCATACTTGGCCAATTTATCTCCCTTGGGCGTATGGAATCCATTGATTAGAACAGCAGTCGCAGTTCCACTTGGATAAGGTAATTTGTAGTCAATTATCATGATCTGCACCACAACAAATAAATAAAAATTCAAGAGTCAGTTGAAGGTGTGTACCTAGAAGATATACTTGTAAGATTTGATTACGAGAATACGCGATGAATCATCACTAATATCTGAAACAATATTTGAAGATTATTTCAAATAAGAGTTTGCTTATCAAATTGGCTCATTATTTCAATTTCAAAAGGGTACTATTTATTTCAAATATCGACCAATTCATGTCCAAGTGCCTACTAAGTATTTTAACAAGTGAACAAGACGAAGACAGCTAAAAGATTGGAAAATACCTTTCTAAGAGGAACCAAAGCTAATAGCCCAACAAAACTAACAACAAAGAGAAAACCAATCATCCAATCAAGTTTAGGTTCCTTATAGCTCCCTGGTGTATTGCCACTTGTATCAACCCCAGCTTGCTGATATGTGTTCTTATTCAGTCCCAAAAGATATGATCCAAAGCCACCTAAATTAACACAAACAAACAAAAACCAGAAAAAAACAAATGAATCCCAATTTCGAATGCCTCAAACACGCCAATCAAAAAGGCACACAGTAAGATATATCTGCTAGAACAACAAGCATGCCTCAGTCCCAAAAAAGTTCTGAATATTCACTTCTTCATTTAAGCTCATCATACTAAATAAATGATATATTTCTACAACAACAACTAGCCCTCGGTCACAAACAAGTTGGAGTCGACTCTATGAATTCTCACTTTTTATTTAAACTCATATCATCATCAAACTACTACGCTTCAGTTCCAAACAAGTAATTGGGGTCATTTCATATCATCAACATACTAAAAACATACAAAATGACAAAAAGAATCTTACCTCCTACAGCAATACTGTAACATGCAACAGCACAAGTCTGAATAATAGTATTCTCCTGTTTAGTAAACGGAGTAGATGTAAAATTCGCCTTTTTTAGAATTTTAGTCCATGACTGTAGAATCACATAAGCAAGCAGAGCAGCTGAGACATTGAGATTTGGTACAAGTCCAGTAGTGAGATTAAGCTTCGTTACAATCACACTGTAAATAATTCCAATCACAACACTCGCAACAATTCCTCGTACTGTAATCTGTTTAGTCCATGGAGGAATTCTCTTCACTTCATCATCACCATCTCTCATTTCTTCCGTTACTTCTTTTTCAATCTCCATTAATTCTACACCAACTCTACTCATTTCTCCCTGTCAATTTTCAATTCAATCACTACAAATCAAAAACACAAAATAAAATAAAACATGATGGGTTTTAATAGATATAAAAGGGTACCTAAAAATGTAAGAAAAATCCTTTTTTGATGATTCTTGAAAAACGTGCCGAAATGGATTTGTCAGTTGTTCTTGGTAGTGAGTTATTGCGATCTCATCCACCACGAGAAACGGTGAAATTGGACAAGATTTACAGAGAAATTCAAATTGAAGATAAATATTTTTACCCATAGAATGTGGAGGTTGTTGGAATTTGAAGAATATGAAGAGGAGAAGGGAATTGATGTACTGCATGAGTAGTACAAAAACCCAAAAATATGTTTTTGCAGTACAAAATAATCAAAATCCCAACAACAGAGGTTTGAAATAAATGTCGTGATTCTTATGTAACAGGTGGTCGGCTTAGATGAGAATGCTACTCAATTCTCATTTTTCAACTCTTATTTTTGTCTCTATTTGGAAAAAAAATCACAACTTTATTAGCCAATAAAAGTGCAAAAGTTACTTATGGATTGTTAGGTACGTAGGATAGGGACAACTTACCAAGGGGTCGTTTGGTTTGAATATGAGTTATGATGGGATAAGTTATGTTGGGATAAGTTATGTTGGGATTAGTTATGATGGGATAAGTTGTCCTGAGATTATTTCTTATTGAGTGTTTGGTTTGTTATATTCAAAATAATATATATTGATAAATTTTAAGAACAAGTTGTTTGTTTACAAAATTACCCTTCACTTTATTTAAACTTTTTAAATTTTTCTTTGTGAGCTTTAGTTATTCATTTTTTAAAATAAAACTTTTATTTTTTTTAACTTAAATATTTTTGTTTATGTATTCCCATGATAAGTACCATGTGTATTTAAAAATATAACTTTTTTCTTATTTAGCTTAAAAATAGAACTTTCCTCTTAAGTTTATTAAAGAGAAGAAAATTTATGAGAAATCAAAATAAAATAAACATAAGAATTAGTCAAATAAATTCATAAATAAAAATTATATTTATATAGTATAATTTTTTAATAGAAAAATATGTATAATTATCATAAAAATAAGGAGTAGTAAATATTATTATACATGGTATTAAAAAAAATGTAAATATACATAAATGTAAAAAATGATATATAAAAAGGATTTAAAGGGACATATTTGTCATTTACCTATTCTATCTCGGGATAAGTTATCCCGGGATTACTATACCACCCATGGGGAGGGATAACTTATCCCGGTACTAATTATTAATCCCGGGATAAGTTATCCCGGACTTGCCAACCAAACAACATAATTTTTTTTTTATCCCATCACTATTTCCTTATCCCATCACTATTATTTCTAATCCCTCACACCAAACGAGCCCTAAATATCTATCGAGAATAATAATCTCAATATAACTTTACATTTTCTAAAAAAATAGTTAAGAAATAATCAAAAAGTAATAACGGAAAGTAACCTTTTATTTATTTATGTTGTTAATTTTTTCTTAAAAAGTGTGTTAAACCTCAATAATTTACTATGGATGAGAAAGAGTAGTACTGTACTACCAGCCATGCAACAACAAATTAATATTAATGAAGATTATGAACAAGTTAATAAATGATTGAAAAAATTAGTGTGGTGATTTTTATGAAATAAACAATCAATTTTAACTGATCAATCAAATGTGTTATCACATGGCGTGAGGAAGAAGATTTTATTTTCAACTTGACATAAATGCATGAATAATCAAATACTAAAAAGAGGAATACAAATTACAAAGTCAAGGCTCTAAATACTAAAAAAGAGGAATACTCCCTCTATCCCTATTTACTTGTTCAATTTTTACTAGGCACACACCTATTAAGAAAATAATAATTAACATAATAAATCTATTGTTTTACTCCTATTAATTGATAGAATTTCAAAATAATAAAAAAAAAGAATACTCCCTCTATCCCTATTTACTTGTTCATTTTTTACTAGGCACATATGTATTTTTTTTTAAAAATTAACATAATAAATTTATCGTTTTACTTCTATTAATTGATAGAATTTCAAAAGAGACATTGTTAATTATATTCATCCACATAAAGATAATGTAACTTTGAACTTTCATCTTTCATTAGAAAAGTAAGAACAAGAAAAATCTCATCTCTAATTAATTATTACTAAAATTAATACAATATGTTAAACATAAAACAGTAAATGAATTGAAGAAACAAGATTAGTGGGAATAGTAGTACCTTAGCTTGGATTCAAAAAGCTTCTTCCAAGTATTTTATAAGAACTTGTCTTCTCAATTTGAGTGAAAAGGATATCGAAGGAACAAATTTTCTTCTTTTATTTTTGTTATGTAAGTGAGATAATATTACTTCACATGAAAGAGAAGATAGATTGCAATAATTAAGGCAAACCATTAATATTGTTGATATAATATGTCATCATTATGTAAATAGTAGAGTGTACATAGCAAGTAGGAACAAACAGTTAGTACATTATAGTGAAGAAATGTGTCATAATGTGAACATGCATGGAGGAAGAGGTGGAAAAGTTGAATGAGTCTAACTTCACCAATTAATGACAAAATTTGGATTTTCTCACATCTTCACTGCTTGGGTGATGACTAGTGTTAGCTTACTCCATCCTATTCTAATTACTCGTTCAATTTTTCCTTTTTACTTGTTCATTTTTATAAATAAATTTTTTTTACTATGTCAATCATTATTTTTTTAATAAATATGACAATTCAAAAGTAAACAAATAATTGGGGACAAAGAGTATTTTACTATAGTCAATGGAAAGGGAATCTATCCAAGCTTTTGTAGCAGGGTAATCAATGTATTAGAAACTGTAAAACTATTCAGATTTTTAAAAAAAATAATTACTGCAGTACTTCTCTTTTTAGTCTAATAATTAAATTACCTTAGGTTTAGAATTATTTGAATTTTAAATTATGCACATCTTATTCAATTATAGAGAGCAAATTAATTAAGCAAAATTTTCAAAAGAGCAACAAAAAATAATAAGGTTCAAATCAAAAAGCCAATATTTGAACGGAAGACGGACAGTGTAAAATTTTTAATATAAAAGTGCAGCCTTAAGGCGCATGTCAGGTTGCGCCTTACGATTAGAGAAAAAAAGTGCAAGTTGCTAGTACACTAGAAGGCGGTTGTTCATCTTAAATGAATTATAGGAAGTTAGTGTTGCATCTATTATCTTTTGTGCATCTTTTTTTTTTTTGTTTTGTTTTTTTACTTTGATGTTTATGTTTTGTATTTAATTTAGATTAATATTTAAAATGTGTCTTATTTTAAGTTATTTTTAACCTTGTCAAACACTTACTAACTTATTTTATATGTATTGAATTGTGAAGATGCTACTAAATATCGCCAAAAATTGTGTTGGGATTTTTTCTATACATTTATCATAATTAGAGATTTTGAGCTCGAAGACATTTTTAATAGAGAGTTCTTTAGGTTTATAGTGTGATTTATTAGTACAAATTATACTTATTTTTTAGTTAAAGGCTATCAATACCATTTATTTTCAAACCAAGATCTCTAAAATGAAAATTCAAATTAATCTAAATTGAATACAAATACAAAACATAAACATCAAGTAAAAAAACAAAAAGAAAAAAGATGCACAAAAGAGAATAGATGCAACACTAACTTTCTGTAATTCATTTAAGATGAACCATTGCCTTCTTGTGTACAAGCAACTTATGAATTTATTTTTTAATTGTAAGGCGCAGCCTGACATGCGCCTTACAAGGTGTACGGTGTAAGCCTCATATCAGGCTACACCTTTCAATTAAAATTTTCACTGTCATATTGGTTTGAACTTTACTTTTTATTGTTCTTTTGAAAATTTCGCTTAATTTTTTTGTCCTTTTGACTCCGGACTCCTGAAAATTAAATAAATATTATTACAACAATATTTTATATATTCAAAACTAATACTTCAGTTGTAATGGCTACTGTCCTAGAAACTATTTAAACAGAATGAAACATTTCCCTAAAATTAAACAAAACTTCTCTATTATTAGCAAATTTATTAATATTAGTAAGTTATTAATGAAAAAAATAAGATAACAAAACTAAAATAATTTAAACTAAAAGAGAAGGTAAAAGAGAGAAGGAGAGAGTAAGGGAGAGCAAGAAAATACAGAATTAGCTTTGTTGGTTTTTGTGATTGTTTTCATCGGTAGGAGAAATGCCTATTTAAAAGTGAAGGTGCTTCTCTATTGGAAAAAACATATTGAAACTTTCAAAGCCAATAAAGGTACAATCTATTAACTAGGGGTGGGCATAAATAGTCGAAAATTAAAAAATCGAACAGAATCAAATTAATTTGGTTTTTCGGTTTTGGTTCTTTGGTTTTTGGTAATATACTTTTTATTTCAAAAAAATAAAAGTTTGGTTCTTCGATGCACCGAAGTTTTGAGATCCTTACACCGAACACCGAATCAAACTTCCAAAAAAATAACACCGAACCAAAAACCAAAGAACCAAAACCGAAAAAACCAAATATATATATATATATGGGCATTCTCTTAACTAAAAATTAAAAATTCAACTAACAATTAAATCATTCATGAACAAATCAATGTAACAACAAATGTACAATTCAATAGTTAACTTCAAATATTAATTTCCAAGAGAAACTCAAACATATTTCTACCAATGTACATTATGTAAAGGTACTTATTTTTCTCGAAAAATAGTTGGAGGCACAATGTTCTTGATAAAGACAAATATAATCTTTTAGTTAGCACAATAAGTGTTCCATGGTGATACGCATCATTCCTTAACATAGTTTTAAATTTCTAAGTATCTTATACTTTATCCTTATTTTATTTTTTCATTCACACCGAAAAATCGATTTAAAAACACCGAATTAAACCGAACCGAAGTAGAAAAAATTGATCCGAACCAAATTAGTTTAGTTTAATATACGGTGCACACTTTTCTAAAACCGAAAACCGAATGCCCACCCCTAAGTTAGTCTCTATTTGGAAAACCAAATCCATAACTTTATAACTCAATAAAGTGCAAAAGTTATTTAAAGAAAGAGAAAACACATAAAAAAAAAATCTTGCACTAGTCCGCTAAATTTACTTTAGCATTTTAACTTTATAAATAATTATGTACCCTCTAATCTCATTTCAAGTAAATTAAAATCCACCCGAAAAGTTGATGTGGCAAATAAAAAATAATAATCGAGTGAAAACGTAAAAAATAAAATAAAATTAAAAAATAGCTCTTTTTTCTTTCCAACCAATAAGGTTTCATCTTCCTCACACTCCACCACTTTTATCCACCAACAACCCCACCCTTCCTCTTCTTTCTCACACCCCACCACTTTTACCCACCAACAACCCTACCCTTTCTTCTTCCTCACATCCCATCACTGCCGCCGCCCTCAGCCACAACTTGCACCACTCCCTTATTCGATGAACCCTCCACCTTCTTTCTTCTTATTCGAAATCCTCTGCCCCCACTTTATTTTCGTTCTTCGAACTTCCCACCCACATCCATCTTTCTCCTATTTCGAACCCCGCCACCACCCACACTTGCCTCACCCTTATATTTTTATAATCTTGGATTAATTCTCAATTTTTTACCTTTCTAAAATTGTATAAATAAATAAAAAATAAAAAAAGAATTAAAAAACTCAAAATTTAAATAATTTTTAACGTGGAATGCTCAGAAAGCACTCCTTGAAAAAGGGTTCTGACCAATATTCTCCCTTATCCTTATCTAAGATAAAAATGCAATCTCTATTTTCCATTATCACGATCCTATTCCTCATGGAGGATTCAAGGGCACCAGCCAAGGCTTCGACAGGACCTGCATCTCGAATGAATCTTTCGATGCCAATAAGGTCGAGCGTGATGGGCCGGAACCCTTATGGGAAGGGATTATTTCCCCACTAAATGCACCAAAAATCAAAGTAGAGAATGTCGCCATTCCAAATAAAAAAGAAAAAAGTCAGGGTAGGATTCACCCCGGTCCATTAGATCTCGAACAACTGAAAGGCCAAATGATCTTCTCTTTTTCTAACTAAGAAGGCAACAAATCCTTATTGCCTGCAAATAGGCTTTCTTCTCATTCCCTCCCTATTTTTCTTATATAGTCTGTATTTCTAGTAGTCAATATGCCAATGCCTATTTATTCTCTTGCCCTTGCTTCTCTTGTGCCGGGTGTGTGATCGATTGGAAAGCTCATTCCCCTTTTCGCCTGGAAGAGGGTCAGTCTCAAAGCAAATGAAAGCGGTTGACTTGATGCTCTCCGGAAAGAGCCAAAATAGCCGCGGATGCAGAGTTAGCACTATCCTGCTTCCATCCCCTATCTCACCTTCTTTTTCTATGTCTGGCGCTAACGTGGCAATGATGTGACGTTGATGTGACAATTAAATGAAGCGTGTGTAATACACTTGTCATTGTGAGACTTGTATTGTAGTATTAGGATTGAAAAAAATCACTTCAAAGATGTTAAGGGGTATTTAAACGTCAGTATAGTTTAAGTGTTAAAGTAAGTTGTGCTGCCAAATTTAATGTTAAATAAAAATATTGCATTCACTTGCTTTATAACGCGTGTGGTCACGCATTTGTCCAACTCAATCATTTTAATGCCCCATAAGTTCAGTCAATGGTCAGAGAGGTTTAGAAAATAGAGTTTCATCGAGTTTAAGGGTCCATTTGGTAAAGTCATAAGTACAAGGGTCCAACTTACAAACAGAGTCAAGTACAAGGGTCTCTCAGGTCATTCCGCCAACTTCTTCTTTATTCTATGCATTGTTCATTTTACTTTTGTTGTATCACACATATATGTAAAACCTCTTTATATTATATATAATTTATTTTTTTACCTAGATATTTATAACTTTTTCTTTAAGTTCATTAACATTATAAATAGAATACTATTTTTTTATGAATTTGTCAAAAAATTTAATATTATTTTTATGATCATTATTTTATATAATATGCATTAAGCGTATGTATCCGTATATTTTATCTTTCTCCACTTTCTTACTCCATGTGTTTCATATTACTTGGTCCTTCTTGTTATGACAACTCTTGGAAAAATTTAATTAAAGGTGCATTTAACTAAACAAATATTTTTAATAATGTTTTGAAACTTTAAATTTGACTAATACTGTTTTATGCAATTATTTGACATTAAAGATAGAAATACAAAAAATATCAAGAATTTCTTTTGATTTCATAAATTAGATAAGTAAATTAAAACAACTATATATTTTTAGAATGAGGGTCAAGTAATATAACGGGGACATTCTCTATTGTTTATATAAATAAACAAGTTTTGATTGGTATTAGTGGAATATTACATAAATTATAATTTAAAACATAAATAAATAAAATCTTTTAAAATTTTACCTTGATTAAATTAATTATTTTGTATTTCCTACAACGAAATATGTTGTATAGTTATTATTCTCTGCTATTTTCACTTGTATAAATAAATACTAAAGTTTTGATTAATATCCATAAAAGTAATTTTCTCATTATGCTATTTTACTTCACTATAGAACATAATTAACTTGTATACTTAATTAATATTTCTCACTTTTTTACGTCCAAAAGATAATATTTATGTTTTATAAGAAAAATTATTACATGAATTTAGAAATTATGAAAATACCACAATTTTTTTTACAGAAGTTAAAACAAAGGTTGATAATAAAAGTGTATAATAGACATTTTAAAAATTTATTTAGGATAGAGGGAGAGTTTGGTTATTTGGTTATTATTCAAAGATGAGGGAAAATTTTGATTTTAAAAGCAAAGTTGGGGTGATAATCATTTTCACCCAACTTATTTTTGATTAAAAAAACTAAAATCATTAACCAAAATTGCTTCAAAAAGTAACTTCGTAGATAAATATTAGGTCCGTACAAAACATGAAGTTCTCGCCACCAGTGTTAATATAAAAATAACTTCGTTAATATTTTTTTTTCTTAGTGTCTCTTATTCAAAATTACCTTACCATTTTAGTAATTAAATAGGAACAAAATGAATCACATTTTGATATATTTGACATACTTTTAATTTAAAAACTATCATATTCACATTTTAGTACTTTAGTTATGACTAAATTAATAAAGGTGAAACAAAAATATAATATCAATTAATTATAATTAAGTGATAAACCTCGCTTAATTTTTGGTACATCCACCATTAACCGGTAAATATGCCCTAGGCCTCAACATTATGTACAAATATGAAGAAATATAACTGCCCAAAATAATGAAAAATACCAAATGCATCGACTTGGATCATAGCACAAACCATAATTCGAGTTTTTGTTTATCTTGATTAAATATCACCATGATGACATATACTTTTTAATTTTTTTACATTACATAACAACTGAATAGAATTTACTATGAGCAGTAATGAAAAAATAAATAAAACGAAAAAATTACTCTAATCTTTATATTTTATGAATTTCAGCCAAAAATATTAAGTAATACTATATAATAAGGAAAATTATGTGAATAAATAAATATATATTAGTTAATTAACTAATGTAGCTATAATTTAAATTAATTACCAATCACATCATAGCAAGAGTAATATATAAAAGTGGATAACTATTTTTAATAATATCATGTGACTGAGAATGGAACAAGTTAAAATGTTAATTTGCGAATTCCCAACATATAAATTGAGAGTTGAATTATGAAGTGATAAGATAATAAAGCAGTTATTATGTGAGTCAAATTCTTTGTTAAGAAAATTCATATGAGAAATAAACCCTAAAAAATTGAAACACTTAGATGGATGCCAGACGTTGCTTGTTTGAAACGCCATTGTATTTCTGTGAATCAAAGTGAGAAGAAAGATGAAGAAGAGACGTTCATCGGAGACGAAGTTGTTGAAAGAACTGTTGCTCTATGCGGCCAGCGCCGCTTTGAGCAGCCTTGTTTTGTTTGTGGGGCTCCGACAACTTGACCCGAATCGACAGGCTTCCAAAAAGGCTCTTGAGCACAAGAAGGAACTTGCTAAGCGCCTTGGTAGACCTATCATTCAAACCAATTCCTATGAGGTTACTCTCCAATCTCCTCTCTGTATTTCCCCTTTTTCAGTTTTCCAAATTTTTGTCATATAGTTACGGTCGCTTAGTTTTGATCATCCATTCTTAACCAGATATGGGTTGAGTCCACTTGGGTAGGGTGCAAATCCGTATTTAGTTGGGCCAATACTTTTTTTTTTTGCTTTAGATTTCCATTACTGATCACTATGGTCTATTGTGTAGTACTGTTTAGAATGGAACAAGCATGCTACTTAGCTGAAATTGTAAATTCCTGGGGTAAGCTTGCACGCTCAGCTTTTTAAAAAAAATATTTGGTTTTATATTTTAGAGCTTGGTAAATTTGGTTTTTTTTTTGGGCTTTGTTTAGCTAATTCTTTTTAATAAGAAGATAGTGTATGTTTTTGGGTCTTGGGTGGGGGAAGGGAATTGGCTTGTCATGGATGTGTCGTTATGAGATGGAAGGAGCAATGCTATGACACAGCAGTAGATATTACCCATATTTGAGGGCATCGGCTGATCCATGACAAGAGATACTTCAGAAGTTGTTCTAGCATGGCAGAACAGAGAGGGGAATATGTCGCCATAAGGAGAGATGGAAGATTGTCTCTGCCTTCATTTGGTGGACAATATGGAAGGAAAGGAATCAGAGATGCTTTGAAAACAAGAGCATCCCTTTCCGGAGTTTGAAGATGAACTGCTTAGTGACCTTTTATTTTGGTGTATCCATGTTCTCCCCAAAGAGGTGGAGGATATTACCCATATTTTAGACAGTTTAGGAGGGGTGTAGGTGATTTGGTTGTTCTCTCTATACTACTGCTGTAATTACTACTGAAATACACTACTAGTGTATTTCTTGTTTATAAATTTGTTAACTTTTTCAATAGGATAAATAAAGTGTTAATAGAAAAGTTTGAGTCTCTATGGTAAAATATGCTACTATTAATTAGTATGAAGTTGAGTTGACCATCCTTTATTCAGTGAACAATCTGTTGGTCGAGCAATAATCATGGCATTGTGCTTGTCAAACAGACAGACTGTGTTTAGTATGGAGGACAGTGTATCCAATCATTTAAGTATTTGGCTGACTTGGATCCAAAGTAAACGTCTTACTTCAAAATGGGAAGACTTTCCTCATTGATGGGAGGAAGTTCCTTTTCTTTATAATTATCTTAACTCTTTACTTTTTTTCACTTGCTTCTTTTCAAAAAAATCACTTGTTTCAACCAACAATTAGACACTGTTTCAGATTTTACTAAAACACTATCCGTTTCTCATTTCCTCAATCTTGTAGGATTACCATATCTATATATTCAACCAAACATGGAAAAATGATAGACATTAATTTCCAAAACCTTCCATGGAGAACATTTCCGTTGATACCATATGCACTGGAACCCAAAGTTCCTAAAACTTGCACTGCTTATTTCATCCTCCATGTCACTCAGTCTGATTTACATGATGATCGTATATTTCATTTTAATTTAATATTCCTTGATGAGCTAGGATCAAATTTGTGTGCTGGTTGATTGTGATCACTTCCCTACTGGTCTACGAGAGCTTTTTCCCCTTGAAATAATTTGGTTCACAAGGATGCTATGATAACTAATTATAACTACATGCTTTATTAATTTGGTATGCTATATTTCCTTATTGGTATGCTTGGTAATGTGCAGTCAAAAGCAATCATTTTCATATTGAATTATTTAAGCCCCCTTATGCCTTGTCAACAGGATGTTATAGCCTGTGATGTAATCAACCCTGATCATATAGATGTGGAATTTGATTCCATTGGTGGATTGGAATCTATTAAACAAGCTCTATTTGAATTGGTAATTCTTCCCTTGAGGAGGCCTGAACTCTTTCATGGGAAGCTTCTGGGTCCTCAAAAAGGAGTTTTGCTCTATGGACCCCCTGGAACTGGAAAGACAATGCTTGCCAAAGCAATTGCTAAGGAATCAAGTGCTGTTTTTATTAACGTGAGAACATCGAATTTGATGAGCAAATGGTTTGGTGATGCCCAAAAACTCGGTGAGTTAGATCTTGTCCTTACTCTTTCAAGATTCTTTCTCTGCATTATCTTTCCTTGTTTTGATCATTCAAATTTGCTTGGCCCTTGTTTTACCTGTGAATATTGTCTCAATTGTAATTCAGGCTCGACAAGCATTATTCCACTGTGAATAAGATATCCAAGAGACCCTAGTGTTTTGCAACTTTATTAGTATATTATTTTTTGAGGGGATTAAAATTCATCAGAGGAGGAGTTGCTTAGTTTTGGGCAGTCCATAACAGTTGTGTAGTTATCATTCTTTATGGAGTTATCTCGTTCAAACAAAGTCTTTTAGGGAATAAACAAAAACTTGATTTCAAGTCTCTTCTGCTAAGTTTTGATTGCATTCTTTCCATATTTCTGTGCACAATAGGAAGACCAAGTCATGAAATGCACTTTTAGATACATCTCTCTTTCGATTGAAGTTTTTTCTTTTGTCTATCGTTTGATGTTCTTCTCCTTCTGATTTATTCTTATTGAGTAGGGTAAAGAGTAGAGCGCGCACCGTTTTTTCCTGGGTGTTCTTTGCATAAAATCTCAAATGGAGCTGTCATTGCCCATTGGTAGTTTTTGAAATCAAAATTTCGAAGTGAACATATTCTACTAGGATTTGCAACTGCATTGGTTTGAGCTGATTCGGCAGTTTAGAAGTAGTTCTTTCAATATTGTAACCTTTGATCCACAGAGTAACCTGTTCAGTTGCTAACGAATTTCAAACAAGTTTCTTGCATAACAATCCAAGAATCAGCATGGGAAGTCCAAACTTGCGCAACATGAGGATATAAAACACAAGTATAATGATTATTGCAATAAGAGACAATTTTTAAGTGCATGCTTCATTTCTGACTTATAGGAATAGGGTAAAGAATCATAGATTATCAAAACAAAAATAATAGAAGTGAAGAGGGAGAAAGGGTTGGAACATCAAAAAAGCAATTATCAGGTTTCTTGTCCTACACTTCTTATAGGAATATTTGTGTAGACATTGTAGGTATTGTCCCATTCATCTTTGGGTTGGAAGAACTCTACTAACAATGGTTGCAAGAAGCTGATGGTAGATTTCTATCTACCACTATGAAGTGATAACTGCAAACCACATCTGATCTACAAATTCTTTTTTCTTATTTTGGGTTAGTTAAATCTTGGGACTCCACAGTCCTCGGGCATTGGTCTAGTGATAAGAGAAAAATGCTGATGTGTGGGTCAGGTGCAAGTCACAAGTTTGAGCCTTACTGCAGATAAAAGCCTAATATTTAAGTGAAGAAGAATAGACTGATGGGCCCATTATCCACTGTGTCACCGTGAGCCAATACCCTGGGGGGTTTCTTTGTTATTATAAAATAATCTTGAGGCTCCACCTTAGTTGGAAAGAGGGAGAGGTGAGACAGCATGATGTTAGAGGGGGAGATGAAAATGAAACTCGGAGAGGAGAGTGTGGATTGCATAACACGGAGTAGTGTTTGCCGGTGACATCAACATTGAGACATTTTGGAAAAGAGGGAAGGATGAAGGGAAAATATTGCAAGGAGAGGCTAGTGGCAAGTGAGAGCACTTGATAAGTAACGAAGATTGTTGTAGGTTGTCAGTTGGTGCAAAATGTAGTTAAAGATGCTCTATTTTGTATCGGAATGGAATGGAATTAAATAGAGCAGAAGGATACAAAGAATGCACATAACTGACTACAACTAATTTGGATGGATGTTGATTGACTAGTTTTGTCAAAGGCTTGTTTAAAGCATGCTTCAGCCCTGAAGTGACGCTCAAAACGTATTGAGCGCTTTGCCTCGCTTAAGGGTGCTTTTGTATTGTCATCAAGGTTCTAAGACATATTTTGCCTTGACAATGAGCCTTTTCTGAATAGGCGACACTAATATGAATATAGGTGGACTTCCATACCATAGGCAGTCCCTTTAAACTGAAGCCAAGGAGCAAAAGTATAAGGTGTTTTTGTCTGACATGAGGTTTGATTCCGGTTTGAATATTGGTGGCAGGTGTTCATTGTCTTAATAACAAAAGTAAGTTTGGTGTTTCTTGGGAGAAACTTTAGTTATGCTATAGAAATAAATGCATAAAAATTTCACCAAGAAATCTTACAAATACCCCCACCCCTACCCCCCAAAAGAAAAAAACAAGATGAGGTTGTTTAAAGCTCTGAAGGAGAAACAATCTTATTGTAGTCTTAGTTGTTCTTAGAATTCTACGTGTGATTGCCTGTGTTACAGATTTGTATTAAATGACTCAAAAAAGTGGTTCATTTAGGGTTAGTTATTCAACTTGATGTTAAGACTTCTTCATTGATTTCTCCGTCTATATTTTATACAGTTGCTGCAGTGTTTAGTTTGGCGCATAAACTTCAGCCAGCAATTATATTCATTGACGAAGTGGATAGCTTTTTGGGTCAGCGCAAGTCTACTGACAATGAGGCGTCAACAAACATGAAGACTGAATTCATGGCTTTATGGGATGGTTTTACCACAGATCGTAGGTGCACCCCTTAATGAGATGATTCTTTATTTAGTAGCTCTCATCACCATCATGCATATTGCAACATTTCCCCAAGAAATTATGCAATTTGAGATGGTTGTCTTTTATCTAGTTAATGATTTAGCCAAGGAAGTTCTGGTGACTTTATTTACTGTGGTTATGTTTATGTAGAAAATGCACGGGTTATGGTTCTTGCTGCTACTAATCGGCCATCTGAGCTTGATGAAGCAATTCTTCGACGTCTTCCTCAAGCCTTTGAGATTGGAATGCCTGACCACAGAGAAAGAACTGAGATTTTGAAGGTGATCCTGAGGGGTGAGAAGGTAGAAGGTAACATCGACTATGACGGCATTGCTAGTCTCTGTGATGGATACACTGGTTCTGATCTTCTAGAGCTATGTAAAAAAGCTGCCTACTTCCCCATCCGGGAATTGCTTAATGATGAGAAGAGTGGAAAGCTAACAGCGGTTAGTATTGTATTCTTTTTCTCAAATTTCTATTTTGAAGTTGTACTCTCCTTCAGAAAAAGTTGCTAAATGATGGTTACTGACACAAATGTAGTTTTAGGGACTTTGCCTTATCTGATGAATGCACGTATAAAAAAAGGATAGGGAAAAATTAAGATTGAAGTACAGCTTTTTGGGCTACAAGGAACAGCTAGTCCACTTGAACTGTTTCGACCTCCTCCTAAAAACATGTCTGTACACTGCAGATAGTGTTGTCTTTCTTTCTAGAAAGGGAACTTCTCAGATGTCTCCTCTGATACTGAACAATGAAATCTCCTTTATACATGCTACCCTTTTGAATTTTCTGGATATCAAACAGATTTAGGAGTCAAATTTAACTATGTAACAGGCACCACAAGAAAATTAAATATAGAAACAGAAGGACTAGTCAAGGATCTTTTCGTTTCTTTTTGTTTTCTCTCTAAACAAACTCTGCAACTGCCATACAGTTATTGCTTAAAAGAGCTATAAGCTCTTAAGCTATCGAATTACAGTAACAAGGTTGCTTAAAGAGAGGGGCATTGGCAATTTGTCTTGGTTAGGCTGGGTCTAAGTATCCTTATTTCTCTTAAAGCAGGAGCCGAGGCCACTGTTGGAATTGGATTTGGAAAAGGCTTTAGCTACGTCGAAAAAGACAAAGGTTGCTGCAAGTGAATACAGCAGGTTAAGTTCAAGGCATGCAGATTCAGATTCTGCAATTAACAAGATTTCTAAGCTTGTGGTTTCCCATATTCTGAATCTCCAGTCAGATAACTAGGATTCTTAATTAGCTATATGATTTCCTATAATTTATCAGTCTGTTTAAAGTTTGATTTATTCATTTTTGGTGGCTATTGTGGATGTTGCAGAATTCCTTTAGACCACTTAGTTCAGCTATTAACTTGTAAGAGCATTGCATGATTTTCACGGCATAGTGGTAAAAAATGGCATATTTTTTTCCATCCTGGGTGGTAGTATTGGGTTGGTGTTGAGAACTTGCATGCATATATGTGAAATTACAATATTTGTTCTTTATAGAAAGGAGAATATATATATATATATATATCTCATCTCCAGTTGATCAGAACTTTGCTGTAATTTGAAATAGTATTCGACTTCAATTGGGACACTTGTGTAGGTTATTGAATCCTTTGACATAAGGCCCATAACTGCTGATTGCCTAGGCCCCCTAGTGTATCCTAAAGTTAATCAAATCTCAGCAATTAAAACAAGAACAATCATTGCTGAATTCTATAGGGATGATGGGCAGTGACTACTCTTTTTATCACTTGCACGTTTTTCTTTATATCAATTATTTTGTTCACCACACTTGTTATCTTGTACCAATATCATCAAAATTTGGACGGATAAAATTAAGTTACTTAAAATATATTTTATTTTTGTCTTAATTGAAATGTGAATTCCAACTTTTCTTTGTATGATTTTTCTCCACTTCATTGATACCAAAAGCTTAGCCTTCATTCGAGTCTACATGTTCTTTTATGGTGTGTTCGGTATGGAGAAAAAGATTTTTCAGGAAAAAAAAAGAAGTTGCTTAACAATTAGGAAAATGACTCCCTTAATTGAAGTAGGAAAAACATGTTTACATTGATTGTGTCTTCCCCATCCTCTTAAGGCACCTCATCTTCACCTCCACCCATTGTAGCCCCCATCTCCACCACCAAACGCCCCCCTGAAATTAGTTGGTATTTTTTGTAGTGCTAATCAATGTTTGATTCAAAATGTCAAAAAGAAATGTCAGCATGGGAAGAATGAACTTGCTGTTTTACCCTTCTGCTTTGTCATGTCCTTTTGCCTCTTTAAGTTTTGGCCTTTTGGGATTACTTTGGTTGCTGTGAGTCTGTGGCACTCATTGCTGTGTTCATGTACAAATGCAAAGCAACAGTTATAAGACTCTGGACAAAAAGCTTTAATAGCACTACACACCAAACCAATTGATCCGAATCTTATTTAGTACTTGCAATGATGTATGCAAATATTAACTAAACAATTTTCGTTTTCTTGCTTTACCAGGAAAATACTTTATGGTAAAAACAGTAGCATAGCCACATAAAACTCAAGGTGGTCAAATCGAAAAAATTAAAATTATATATATGAAAATTTATATGAAGTATAATCAAAAATTATTTTTCATACATATATATTAGATTTGAATATTCTTAACAAAATCTCTGACTTCGCTATTGGGTAAAAAAGATGTCAGTTGATTTGAATCTTATCACCTTGAGTATGGTTGGACAAGTAGGTTCTGAACATGGACTACTTTTAAACATGTTTTAGGAGAACTATTAGATACAGAGCCTGCGATCATAATTACTCATTCTGTGTTAAATGTATGTGACACGAATGAAATGTGAAGTTGATTAAATTTTTATATGTTTAAAGTTGTCAGTTATTATGATTTTATAGTATAATTTATCCAATTTTCACATAATATCTGTTACTCCATCTGTTCTATATACATATGAAATTTCGAGAGTCAGCCAAATATTTTAAATTGTGATTTATAGTAATTTTTACGTGATATATGGTACTCTTTTTGTCCCAATTTATGTGGTATAAGTGGAGTTTCGAGAGTAACCAAAAATCTTTTATAGAGTTTTTAGATATTTAAGTTGTTAATTATTACAATTTATAATAGTTCTAAAGTTAATTCCACATAATATATGTTACTCCCTTTATTCCAATTTTGTGGTCTTGATGAAATTTAGAAAGTCAATCAAATGTTTTACTATTTTTTAGAAATCTTTTTAACTCGTTAATTATAATTATTATGATTTATAATTTTACATAATTTCTAAATATATAAATTAGTCGAATTAATAATTTCAAATACAAAATGGTCAAATTGAAAAAAAAAAAGAAAAAAAAAGGACTTTCAGTCTTAACATTAAGACACTTAATTTGGCCAAAAACACAACAAAAAGCATATACACTACTCACCCACGTTAATTTCCAAATAAAACGTTCACATAACGTGAAAACTCTTTATTATGTAGACGAATTTTCAAGTAGACTAATCTTTGTTGAATTTAGACCTACTGAACCTAATTTCAAACTATTAAAAGTCGTAGGACAAAGTTTTTGGTGTTGTTGAAAATATATCATGGTTGAAACTGTCCAAACATTCTTTTATTTCAAACGTCAAATTTAGCCTAATACTACAGTCCCACATCTGCTTATTCTTCACACTAAGTATATTTATACCAAACATAATAATAACACACACCTTATGCATTTTAAGTTTTCAACACTTATCTGACATACTCCCTCTTTCCCTATTTAGTTGTCCACTTTGAAAATGGCACACAAATTAAGGCAACAATGATTAGCATAGTGAAGTTACAATTTTACCATTATAGTACAATTTACAATTCCAAAATAAATTAACTCAAGATAACTAATTAATGTTGGGAAGTTCATAAGTTTATTTACTTTATTTATGACAACTCTATTTAAATAAGGGTATAATAGGAAAAAAGTTGTTGTCCTTTCTTGATTTGTCAAAATTGACAACTAAATAGGGACAACTAAAAGAGGAAATATGGACAACTAAATAGGGACGGAGGGAGTAATACATAAATATATTTTTTAACTTGACATCTATATATCATAACACTTAAATTTGTATAAAATTGAACAAATAGATGTACGTATTGTTACGTGGCATAATACATGTAAGACGTCACGTAGACAAAATTATCATGTAGGATGAATGTGTCTATTTATTCAATTTTATACAAATTTAAGTGCATACTTATGCACATCCAAAATTAGAATTAGAGAACATAAATGTTAGTTGATGTCAAGCTAAAGGACACATTAATATATTATGTCTGATTATTTTAATTGACATGTATGCATTTTCAGCTAAGTGAAAATTAAATATGAGTATGTGCAGTGGCGGATCTATGCAGAGGTTTGGGGGTGCCACGCCACCCCTGAACTTCGACGGAAACTCTATATATACATAGGTGTATATATATATAATATTTATATAAATATAAAGCGTGCCACCCACAGAACAAAACTGTCTTGTGGTGCCATGGTAGGAGGGCAACTTTAGAAGGCTGATGTTGCGGGTTCGAATCCCATTTGTACCTATTTTTTTTAGAAATTTGATGCAGACGTTTTTTAAGAAAAAAAAAAGGCTCCAAGCACGTTTTTTTAAGGAAAAACAGTTGGCACAATTTTTATTTTTATTTTTTTATAATTGTTATTGACTTAAATTAAATTAATTACATTATTACTCCTTTGACTTTTCTTTTATTTGATTAAATACTCAATAAAAGTGTAATAGCTTATTATTTATATTTTATTGATTGATTTATGATATATATCGAAAAGACAAATAATTTAATCAAATATAAAATTAATTTAATCGATAAGTCTATTTGGCACCCACGGACTCTAAATCCTGGATCCGCCACTGAGTATGTGTAATTTGTAAATACCTTTTTTTTTGTCTTTCAGTCTTCCCCCTCCCGTGCATAGAAATAAGAAAACGAATCTGTAAATGATTCCATTATTTTTATTGGGAAAAGAGAAAGAAGAATGTCAGTAAAAGACATAAATGGATACAAGCATATAATAAAGCGGATAAAACAATTTGAATATTGAACGCAACTTTTAATTTGTACATGGATTGCTGCTGAAATGGAAAAAACGATGCTTCGATTATATTGGTCAAAATCAAATATGACCACCTGGAATAATTAAGATTGAAAAATATACTCCTTTTAATAGGAAATCACAAGGAAATAAATCTCTAGTCCTCCTCACTAATAATATACTGGAAATCTAGAATACATTAATTAGTATGTTTACTAGTCATAAAAAATATTGTATTACCTTAATTGGTCTCACATGTACAAATTGTTTAGTCAGATAAGCAGCACATCGAAGAAAACGGAAGATTTTGTTCTCCGGTCCTTCATAAATTTATTTTTAATTCTATGTCCTTTTCATAAGAGAACGTTCACTTCTATATATAATAAAAAAATTATTTTTATATATAAAAGATTGAAATGACTTCTTCTTTTTCTATTTAATTTGTAAGGAATAGTTTGGTCACTGGTTAAAGTTATATCGATATTAATAGTAGTGTAGGATTAAATTATGATAAAATTTATGTATTCTTTTATAAAGACACCTTATATGTTGTATAATATAAAACATAGATTTCCTCATATTATATGTTGCTTATAAAAACTACTCACCCCTAAAAATAAGAAGTGTTTTACTATCTTACCTATCATAAAATGAAGGGAAAAAGAAGTGACTCTTTTAAGTTAATGGTGTAAAATTCCATGTATTAAAACAAGGATAATTTTGAACGAAAAAAAATCAAATCTTCTTGATAGAATAAAAAGAAAAAAAATATAATTTATTCTCATACGAAAGAAGTAAATAAATAACTTGCATCCTAATAACTCGCTACTAAATGTAGTATATATTACTTATGGAATAAGTTATAAAGGAATTGGTGTATTATTACATAATTAGTGCCTCTATAATTCTAATTTCTAACTAACTACGATTATAATAGATCAATTTCCACAAACAAATCATTAAACAAAAAATAGGATATAAAATAAATCTCATTTGACCAATTAAACCTAGCAAATTATGCCGTCCCCGTCTGCAAGCCGTCTCTTAAATTCAATCAAACAAATTAATAAAGACTCATTCATTAAAATAATTAATGTGCTGTGACCTGCCAATTCCCCATCCCCTTAAATTTATTTATACTATATACTCCTTTCTTTATGCTTTTCTCATCACTTTATATTAGTATATAATATACATTCATTATTACAACATCCTTCATGATTTCATCCACCTTCCCATCATCATTTTCCTCTCAAATTCCCTTTTCCATCATCATACTTCATTACACTGTTTGATTTTTACTTTTTTTTTTTCAATCATGTTTTGGTATTTGATTGCAATAATTGCTTCAGGTTTGTTTCTGAAGATTCTGTTGAAAACTTCTTTACTGCAAATTGTGAAAAAATGGTGGAGGTTTTTGGAGGATGGTTGTTATGTCTATCAGTTCTACAGGGTACCGCAATTCAATCACAACATGCAGGAAAATCAATTGTATCGAAAAGTTTGTACTTATCTGAATTCGCTCCCCTGTGTTGAAGATTCTGATTTCACCAACCTAATCTCCGGCGACAAGTCCAATGAAATTAGCCTCGTTTTGGATTCAAATCAGATTGTTGTTGACAAGTTCCTCAGCGCTAGAGTTTTCTGGATCAATGAAAAGGATGAATTTACTGGTTTGAAATCGCTTGTCATGAAGATTAGGAAAAAGGATAAGCGTCGAATTCTCCAGCCTTACCTTCAGTGTATACACTCTGTGTTCGATGAAATTGAGCAGAGGAAAAAGGAGGTGAGATTATTCGTCAATGTAGATAATGAACCTCAGAGAAACGGACGGTGGAGATCAGTGCCGTTCACACATCCAGCAACTTTTGATACGGTAGTGATGGACATGGATCTCAAAAACAAGGTGAAATCCGATTTGGAATCGTTTCAAAAATCAAAACAGTACTATCACCGACTCGGCAAAGTTTGGAAACGGAGTTATCTCCTCTACGGACCTTCCGGCACCGGCAAATCAACGTTCATCGCCGGAATAGCAAATTTGCTGAACTACGACGTGTACGACGTCGATTTATCTAAAGTCACTGACGATTCGGATCTGAAAATGCTTCTGTTACAAACAACGAGCAAGTCGCTAATCGTTATCGAAGATCTCGATAGTTACATTGGGACCAAATCAACGGCTCCAAGTTTATCTGGAATTCTCAACTTTATGGATGGAATATTCTCGTGTTGTGGGGAAGAGCGAATCATGATATTCACCATCAACAACAAAGATCAAATTGATCCGACGGTCCTCCGTCCAGGAAGAATCGACGTTCACATACACTTTCCTTTATGTAATTTCAACTCTTTCAAAACCCTAGCGAATAGCCATTTGGGTTTAAAAGATCACAAGCTTTTCCCACAGGTAGAGGAGATTTTTCAAACCGGGGCGGCTCTCAGCCCGGCTGAAATCGGCGAGATTATGATATCGAACCGGAGCTCGCCGACTCGGGCATTGAAAACAGTCATTTCAGCTCTGCAAATCAACACCGAGTCGAGGGCGGCGACTCGGCATGCACGGCGGTTGAGCGAGAGTGGGTCGGTTCGAACCGCGGAGGAAACGGGTGAGTCGGGTATTTTTTGCAGAGAAAATCTCAGAGAGTTCAAGAAGCTATATGGACTTTTACGAGTTAGGAGTTGTAGAAAAGATTCATCCTATGAATTTGATACGTCGGATAAGGATAATTCTAAGGCATGATAACTAACATTAACATATGTTTGTTTGGGCATAAATAATCACCCTGACCTGCATAATCATTAGTTTATTTTAGCTTAATTTCAAAGTTGATATTTTTCTAGTAACTGTTTTAGTTGATTTAACATATAGATTGTAGCTAGAATTCATTATCTTATATTGATTAATATATTATTGATCAAAGTTACTCACTGTTTAGGGCACTCATACATATGATGATGGTCTAATTTCTGCAAATGTGCTTCTAACTGTTAGTAGCTCTACTATGTTTCGTGTTCTCGTGGGTTGGAAGCGAGAACTTGAAATTGAGTCATTCGACAATGGGGATTTGGTCTCACTTGAGGAACAGCAAATCACGACCTTAAATTTGTAAAGCTAAAACTTGGGTATTGAAATATTCCATCAAGAAATAAATTGGTAAAAAATTGAAATACAAAAAATTTAAAAATGTTTTTCGATTCTAAAATTATTTGCTTTGATAATGAAGTATGTCCGATTTGTTTCATCTAATCTTTTGTTTACACGTTGGGAACTTGTTTATTAATTGATCAAACTTTCATAAAAGCTTAGACTAAGAAGTAGATTATTTGTATTTTACTTTTGTGTATAACTTGAGGTCTTGACCATAAAAGCAATCCCATCAACGAATAGCAAGTTCAATATAATAGCAATACCCTTTTAATTTCATCATTTTAAAAATATTGTGAACTCAAAAAAGTGAAATAATTACGTGTCACCTCTTCGAAAGCCCCCCTTTTGAAGTTTGAGGAACTAAGGACCCGTTCGGTCATAGATTTTTCAAGTAAAAATTTGGAAACAGTTTGGCAAATAGTGTTCGTTTATATAATTTGTCATTATTTTGTAAATATTTTTGGCAAATAACTCAAATTCCCAAATACTAGAAAAAATTAGTATTTCGGCCAAATCTCATTATTTGGGAGCTTTTAAAATTTCAAATTCTACACCAAACTTTTATCTTTTACAAAAACACCCTCTATAGTAGTTGTTTGTGTTGTATTACATAATCTTTTACATGAACACCAAAGGAGTGATGGAATATTCAGTGATGAGATGATTGTTGATGAAAATGCAAACAATCGGCTCAGGCCGTAAGACTGGGCACCGGACCGGAGTGGGACCACAGGACTGGAATGAACCAGTACCGAACCGGACCAGGATGGTTTGACCGGGTTGTTGACTGGTACCGGGATGAACTGGACCAGAATTATCGGGAGGGAAACTCAGTTCCGTCCCGTCCCACTATATACCGGGATAGAACCGGAACGGACCGAAATGGTATAAACGGGACGGCACATATAACTATTTCAAAAAATAGTTTTTTTTGAGTTATTTTGAATTACGAAAACATGAATGTTTTTTATTTTTCTAAGTTTAATAGTTTATAAAGTATTTAAGTTTTGAAATTTATGATGTTTATTTGTAATTTTACTTAAGTTTATTTTTAAAGATATTTTTAAAAAAAAATTACTTATAAGTTTGTAAGTCAAAGTTTAATAAAGTTATTTTTTTTAAGTTTTTGAGTTTATGTTTTAAGTTTTCAAGATTTGAATCTTTTGAAGTTTATAAGTTATATGTTATGTTATATGTTATAACTTATAACTTATAATTTAAATAACTTAAGTTTGTAATTTGTTAAATTTTAAAGGTTTTAGGTTTATATTATTTGAAGTTGATGAATTAAGTTTGTAATTTTAAAAAATTAAATAAACAAAAAAGAAATGCTAATAAAAGTATAAAGCAATGACAAAAATTAAAAAATCAATCCAATTTCACGGACCGGACCGAAATCGGGATGAACAGATATAATGGTACCAAATCATAATACCGTCCCGTTTTGAGTACCGGTTCAATGTATCCCATTCCGTCCCGAATACTACCGGACCGGAACGATACCTGTACAATCCGGTCTGGTGCCCAGCCTTAGCTTAGGGTAACAAAGTCATGTGCTTCTTCTACTTCATGATGTATGGAATGATGGTTCTTGCACTCACTTCGAACTATCACATTGCTCTAGTGTCATGGACACTATTTGTTATTTGCTACAACGAAGATCCAATTGACTTGTTGCGGAAGTCATGAATCTTGTTGCGTCGACGCTTCTAACTTGCTATGTAATACAAACCTATCGTTAGTTTTGATATTTTTTAAAACTTATGGGTATAAATCATATTTAAAAGTAAAATAAAATACGTTTCTCAAATATTATGTCCAAACACATAGTGAAATTTCACTCAAATAATATTTACCAAAAACATTTGAAAATCTATGATGTCTGTAAAGTAAAGTTAAGGTGTATTAATCCACATTATGAATCGTGTTACTTTATTTTATCGGTTAATTTATATCTATGTAGTACATTAGTTTTTTTTATGTTTTTAATAACATTTTCTACAAAGACAATATATCGTGTGATACCATTTTGATTAACATGCATCTGCCTCTTATAATATCTTAGGTGTCTTCAGATTTTGAGTCCACCTGTAATAAAAATACCCATCACTTAAAAATATACCCTTCAGAATGTTCAAAAAGGAAGTGCATCATTCTCTACTATTGAAAAAAATTCTGTAGCAAACTTTATTGATCCCCCATTAAATACTTAGGTAAGGTAGAAAAAAATCAATATTTTACTATCCATTAATAAAGGTGATTGACTTTGTTGTTTTGATTGCATGACAATGTAGAAACTTGATCTTTTCTTTGACTTTGCCAATTGAACTATGAACAATGAACATGAATGGAACCACCAAAAAGATTCTAAAAAAAAGAAGTAATAAATTAATAAATTCACCAAATTTAAAAAGGATTTTTTTTTTTATAAAATCCATATTTTAATTTATTTTTGCTCTTTTCCTCTTTGACTTATGGGCAATGAGCTATCCACTTCGTATCGAGAATTCGAGATATCATTATGACATTTTCCCTACTTTCCATTCTCTACAACTCAACTTAAAGTGTGGCAATTAATGGATACTTATCATGTTTTGTTTTGCACTCTTTAATAAAATTTTAATTAAACAATAGTTTAACTAAATTATTCTTATTTACTTATTACTTTTCCCAATTTAATATTATCTCCATCTATTGTATTTGTCAAGTATTGACTTGACACATTCTTTAAGGAACAATAAATAGAATATCAATTTTACTATATCACTCTTTGAATATAATTAATTCAATAGTTTGAGAAATGCATTGAGAGAAGACTATAGTTATCAATAAGGTAGGAACTAAAATGATAAATTTGATTTTCAAACTATACAAGTAAAAATGAACATCTATTTTTAGTATAGTATGAACTGAACAAATACTTCTCTCATTTGCACCACATTAATATGTTTCCATATTTATGACCAAGATAAATAAAAGATGGAAAACAAACAATTAATAATACCTTGATTTTTCAAGATGACAACTATTTTAAATTATTTATTTTTAGTAAGCACGACAAGTAAAATGGATTGAAGCAACTAGTATTCTGGTGTTTTTAGCTAGTGCACATCAAATTATTCACTTCTAAAAGAAAAGAAGTAGTTCTTTAATGATTTTTTGGTTATGTAATATTTTTTTTGTTTAAATAAAATTAAAAAATTAAGGTCTTCTTGACTTTACGAAACACCAAACTATATTGGACCAAAATGAAGAAGTACACATACATACACTTATTATAAAATGAAGATTGGAAAGAAGATTGGATAGATAAATTCACAAGTTTAAAGCTTGTTTTTTTAAGAAAATAAATAAATACTTCTTTTAATATATTTTCCTCTTTGTCATTTTAATGAACAATCGTAATTTCGAAGTAAATTACGCATTTTATTTTCACTCACTCACTCACCATAAATCTATTCATAATGATTATTTATGAAAAGGTTTTTAGCTGGTATTTATATTTTCCTTTTGATTGATAAAAATGAAAGGTACACAAGCATTGACAAGTACTCATTCATCCTTAATTAGAAGTTTTGGCTTTGAGTCTCGTGGGTACGGAGTCGCCTTTGTTAGGGAACGATTTACCCTAATATGGGACTTCCAACGCGAATCCAAATTTAGTTGGCCTTCAATGTGGGTACCGAACACCAGATGAAAAACTAAAATAAATAAATATGAGCTTTCAAAGAAAATAAGAGTACAGTTTATTCAAAGAAGTTGAAATATTGTATAGGAGCTGAAGTAAAATTGTACATAACAACACTTCCTATCTTTTATTAACTTAGTTTCAAATATAATTGAATGAGTTGGGTTACGCTCTTCAGCTCATTTTAGTTCCATCTATTTTAGCCCAAATAGTTTTTTGACATACTGTTGATCGGTCTATTTTGATCTATTCAAATTCAACTCAACTCATCCATTTGACACCCTTCATGTGTATAGATTCTTTGTTCTTCGTCTCTTTTTCAGTCATAGAGTTTTGCTCTTTAGTTACTTGAAAATGAATGATTTACAAAAATAGTCTTGAAGGTTGTGGATTCTTGGACTTTTGACCCCGTTTGTTTCATGGATAAAACTTCAAATTTAACAAGTTTTAACTTTTGACCTTGAAGGTTTTCCCAGGAACACGTAAGGATCACAAGTTCAAGGAGCATTTGGGTTGGGCCAACAATCAAATTCCACATCCTTACATGTTATATATGAGCCCAACTCATTGTGTCTCATCATCATCAAGAAGTGCAGAACCAACTTTTCAGGCCCAAAAACCTTTATTATAGGGAAAAATTTCCTAAGTAATTGATTATGCTCCAAAATAATATCAAGAAAATAGGTGGGAAATGTTTCATTATCATACAGGATTCAAGCAATTTTCATACAGATGTTTTTGGCTCTAAGCAATTTTCACGTTGAAATATTCTTAAAATTATCAGTTTGAAAGATTTTAGAAATGCAATGACAAATTCAACTATTGATGAAAGATTTTAGAAGATTTTAATTAGAAGAGAAGACTACAAGTGCAATGATAAATTCAATTTCAATGGTGCCTATTCATATGCCCTATAGGCCTATATATACATCTCCATTAATATAAACCGACTTTTGTATAAATGATCCGAATGCATGCATGTTTAATTCGAGATATCCTTGGTATTGATGAATAATGCACAAAATAAGTGTATTACAGAGAATTATAGAGTGATGAACAATGCACAAATAAGTGTATTACGGGGAAATTATAGATAGAGTACTTCCTCCTGTGTCTTTTTTTACTTGTTCAATTTTGATTTTTTACTTGATCCTTTTTATTTGTTTAATTTTGACAAATTAAGAAAAGATAATATTTTTTTACTTATTATGTCTTAAATTTATTTAGAGAGTTAATGTTTTTGAAAAAGGTAGAACCTCTTTAAATAGTAATTTGATTTTGTAATTCTATCAATTAATATGGGTAAAATGGTAAATTCACTATGTCAATTATTATTTACCTTAAGGGAAAATTACGCAGTTAAGAAAACTTATACTACTTAATTACTCATCATAGCTATAGTTTGCTATAATTACCTCTCGTGACTAACATTATACATTAATTATGTGGGTTGACTTCGATTTTGTATAATTAGCCACGTTTGTATGTATAATTCGCCACATTTGTATAATTCGCAGCTAACAATTCTTTTTTTATTTGTATTTGTATACGATTGTTTGTATTTGTATATGACAATGATTTCCTTTGGTTTTTCAGTTTTGTCATCATATACATTCAATCTTTTTGTGTATAACTTTTAAAAGTTTGTATAAACGTGTAGTTTTTGGATTTTGTATAATGTAATTTGTATAATATATTTTATATAATTGTTTAAAGTTCATACGTTTATGTTTGTATCAATTCGTTATTTCGAGTTTTATTATATTTGTATAATTCTAGACTTTATATTACCCATTTATACAAAAACACATAAATTATACAAACGTACCTGCGAATTATACAAACGAGATGCGAATTATACAAATTATTTCCCTCTCTCGCTCGCCTCTCTCCTTTCTCTCCCAATCTCACTCGCCTCTCTCTTCCCTTTCCCAATCTCTCTCGCCAGAATTATACAAATACATATGTATAATATACAATTATCTAACCGATATACATATACATTTCACCTCTCTCCCACTCTCTGCCCTCTCTCTCTCTCGCCTCTCTCCTCCCTCTCCCGGTCTCGCTCACCACTCACCTCTCTATAACATGTAGCTACGAATCGTAATTAGAAAACTATTGTTATGGAGTGTAATTAGGCTATTTTTGAGTGGCTATATGCGAAAGTTCCTTTTATCTTAATAGGTGTGTCAAGTAAAAAATGGACAAGTAAATATGGACAGAGGGAGAACTATTCATTTATTTATGATTTTTTTAAAAAAAAATAATACTCCCTCCGTTTAAAAAATAATGACCTAGTTTGACTAGAAACGAAGTTTAAGAAAAGAAAAAAGACTTTTAAATTTTGTGGTTCTAAATTAAAGTTATATCAAATGTACCAAAATGTCCTTTAATCTTGTGATCGTAAACATGTCACGTGGAAAATTGAAGTTAAAGTGTTACTAAAAAGGGAAAGGGGTCATTCTTTTTTAAACAAACTAAAAAGGAAACTAGGTCATTCTTTTTTAAACGAAGAGAGTATGAAAAAGTGAATATAATTAATGTAAGACGAGAGTAAATCTCATTAATTCATTGTCAATATACAAAAAAATAGTATTTCCTCTATTCCTATTCGCATGTCGTCCGTACTAAAAATAGATTTCATTAATATTTATCATTTCAAAAAATCAATGCGTAAATGATACTATTCTTCCTATTTTACATTTGAGAGTTAACCTTGAAATTATGCATTTGACAATTATAAAACAAAATAAAAAATTAATACATATTCATTGATTAAATTAATTAATCAAAGTAAATTAATTTATATTTATTGATTGAAAAATTGACTTTAAAAGAATATCAAATAAGAGTATAATAATAAAGTTACCTAATTTCTTAAGAAAATATAAAATTTCAAATAATAGACAACTAAATAAAAATGGAGAAAAAGTACTAGGATAAAGACAATAGTCATTAAGTAGGCTCCCGGAGTAAAGGGGGAGAGTTTTGCATAACTACTTCCTAGGAATAGAAATAGCCTAACTTTCAGATTATGAGACTTGAGAATATCATTGGAAATCATAGTTAACATTTGCTAACCTATGCAAGTTTTGACTAAAGTATTCCTCCCTTTTTTTTTTAGGAGTCCTTTTTGGGGTGAAGTATTACCTCTGTTCAATAATAATTATTTACTATACTAAAATAATTGTCCAATAATATTTATCTAATTTAGAAAATTAAGAAATAATTTCTTTTGTATCTATTTTAACCTTGTTATTCCCTCTGTCCCTAATTATTTGTCCACTTTTGAATTTACACAATATGAAGAAAATATTTATTGACATTGTAACTTTACCATTTTACCCTTATTAATTATGAAGTACATGAATTAAAAACGTAAGATTTTCAAGAAGTTCTTCCTTTTAAAAGTAATTAATTGAGGGTATAATAGGTAAAAGAAAATTGTCCTTTCTTAATTTGTCAAAATGGACAAGTAATTAGGGGTACGGAAGGAGTATTAAATATTATTTATCACCTAACACATTTTTCAAAACATAAATTTAATAAAGTCAAAGGATAATATAGTAATATTACCTCTATTTTTTATTGTTAAGAGATGTGTCAAATCAATTGTGGACAACTATTGTTGGATAGAAAAAGTATTATGTATAATAATTTCATAGATAATATTATTTTATTTTGTGTTTGATTGAAGTTATTTGAGAGTTCTAAGATTATTTATCGTAATATTTATATTTTAATGATTGAAATAATAATTCAAAATTAGAGTAAGAATTCTAAGTTGTTTAAAGTTTGTCATTTTTTATATTTATTTAATTATGTCTAGTTAGGATTTGTTTGTCTTAATTTATATAAGAATATATATATTTTGCTACACCTAGTTCAATTAGGTTTCTTATTATTATTATTATAAATAGGCGTTTTACTCCTAGTTTAATTAGGTTTCTTACCATTATAAATAGGGATGTTACTGGTTAGATTTCAATATAGAGATTATACCGAATGAATAGAACTTGAAGCAACATTGAAGAACCTTTTAAGATATTTTCGGGGTACTCAGGGATAGAAATCATGTAATTTATGATGGATATGGATACGGAGACAAAATTATAATGCCTCTCTCTGCTCTTGATTGTCTTTCACAAGGGAATTAAGCTTGTATTTGGTTCAAACACTAACCGGGCTCCTGAAAAACACAAGGAACCCAAGTTTCGGCTTTCTCTGGGAAAAAGTACACCTTGAGGGATTAATTAATTGCATATTAGTAACATTTTCTTTGGTCAGTCAAATATCTGAATTTTTGTACTTAATACTCATTTATACAATTTGGGTTTCATTGACGGTTCCAAATGATGTACTCCTAATTACTTGAGGAGCACATCTGAAAAATGGTTTGCTGGGGTACAGACTACTCTCTTCGAACTACTCCTACGTTTCAATTTGTTAGTAAGCTTTGACTTGAAACAAAATTTAAGATTTTTTTTTTTTAGGGAAAAGAAGATACAGTTTGAAGTAACATTCAAGAATCTTTGAGATTATAAATAAAATATTTTCTTTAAATTGGTTTAAAAATATATAGAATTTGTTGTTCATCCTGTATTCCTAAAATACTTAGAACAATAACTTTGAAGAACTTGGTAAGAAATAACAAAATTTAAAGAGTGTTTTCAAAACTAGAAAATTAAAGTCATTAGAGAAAAATAGATATCAGAAATAGATTAGAACCCTTCGGGGTGGCCCAGTGGTTTGAGCTTGGGACTTCCATGTTGGAGGTCTCAAGTTCGAAACCCCTTGCCAACAAAAGCAAGGGATTTGCCTTTTGGGTCGAGTTTGTCGCCTAGTGCGGGTTACCTCTCCTATGTGGTTTACAAGCTATTGCATAGGAGGGGGGATTTTACCTAATTATTTTCCTCAAGTAATCAAAGTTAATGGAATATATCCTCCCAAGATAGAACAATTTTACTCACCGATGTATCGATACATATACCTACGGTGTCAACGAATCACTCAACGGCAATAAAATACATTTAGAATATTAGATTTACTAGTAGAAGAAGAAGTCCAGAAAAATGATTGTCATAAAATAAGAGGAAATCCCTCTATTTATATACAACAAAGGGTAATGTAAACATATATTTATTGTGTCTTATAAAAAATGTCACAATCCTTTGAAAAGTTACAGCCCTTTGATTAAAGTCACGACTTTTATAAAAGTCACCACTCTTTTTTTTTCATTCACACCTTTTAAAATCCAACATTTTGAAGTAACATTTAAGAACCTTTGAAATTATAAATAAAATATTTTTCTTCCAATAGCATCCAAAACCAACTTTTCAGGTCCAAAAACCTTTATCATAGGAAAAATTGCCTAAGTAAATGATTATGCTCCAAAAAATATCATTCAAAGAAATAGGTGGGAAATGTTTCATTATAATACAGGATTCAAGCAATTTTCATACAGTTTTTTTTTGCTCCAAGCAATTTTCACTTGAGATATCCTTGGTATTGATGAATAATACATAAAATAAGTGTATTGCGGAGAATTATTGAGTGCTATCTTTTTTATTTATGGTTTTTTTTTAAAAGAACGTATGAAAAAGTGCATAATTAATATGAGATATAGAGTAAATATCTTGAATTTATTGATTTAATATAAATATCAATATACTGATAATTTTATGTCACGAGGATACCAAATTAGTACTCCATCCGTTCCTATTTGCATATCGTCCTTACTAAAAATAGATGTTCCTGATACTTTCTATGTTCCTATTTATATGACGTTCTTACTAAAAAATAAATGATTTTTAATACTTGTCATTTCATAAAATCAATACATAAATAACAATATTCTTCCTATTTTACCCTTGAGAGTTATTAGATTTGAAAATCTAAATTTGACCAACATATGAAAATTAATTAATTTATGTTCATGTTTATAGATCAATTTAATTAATCAAGTAAATTAATTTATGTTCATTTATTGAAAACTCGACTTCAAGAGAACACTAAATAAGGGTACAATAGTAAACTTATCGTAGTTTCTTAAGGGACGTGAAATCTAAAATGGTGACATATAAATAGAACAAGGTGTATTTGTCATTTCACAAAATCAATGCTAAATGACATCATTCTTCCTATTTTACTCTTGAGAGTTAATAGTCTTGAAATTATGCATTTGACCAACATTGAAAAACAAAGTAATATTTATGTTCATTGGTCAAATTAATTCATCAAAACAAATTAATGCATGTTCATTTAATCAAAAATTGACTTCAAGAGAACACTAAAGAAGAATACAATGGTAAATTTACCTAATACCTTAAGGGGTCGTTTGGCAGAGTGTATAAAGATAATGCTCAATAGAGTGTATTAGTAATGTTTGCATTAGTAATGCTTGTATTAGTTATGTTTGCATTAATTATGTATAAATTATTTCTTATGCATAAATTATTTCTTATGCATTGTTTGGTTTGATGTATTAAACATAGTATGAATTGTATAAAAATATTTATATACAAAATATCCTCTATAATTATAGTGGAAAAGATGTAAACGTGTTTTGAGGGGTGATTGAGTCTTTAAACCATGCTAATGCATGTATTAAATCCCTTTGCATTATTAATACTTAGAAATTCATTGTATTAGTAATATACTCCTTAATACACAATAGAGTGTATAACTAATACAAATACTAGTTATACATAGCATGAAAAAGTGTACCAAATAAAGGATTACTAATATATAGAGCTAATGCATGAATTATTTTTGCTGATATACTCTACCAAACGACCTTTAAAATATATACTTCCTTTGTCCCTAATTACTTGTCCACATTTCTTTTTTTAGTTGTTCCTATGTCAATTTTGACAAATCAAGAAAGGACAAATTTGTTTTACCTATTATACCCTCAATTAATTACTTTGAAAAGGATAGAACTTGAAAATGTTAAATTTTAAATTCATCAATTTCATAATTAATAGGGGTAGATTGGTAAACTTGCTATGTCAATTATTGATTTCTTAATAGATGTGTCAATTCAAAAGTGGACAAGTAATTAAGGAGAGAGGGAGTAAAACTTAAAATGATGACAATTAAATAATAACGGAAAAAATAGTATTAGCATAAAGACAATAGTCATTAAGTAGCCCGGAGTAAAGGGGAAGAGTTGTGCCTAACTACTTCCTAGGAATAGAAATCGCCTAACTTTCGGATGATGAGAGTTTGAGAGTATCATTGGAAATTGTAGTTGACAAGTGCTGTTCGTGCAAGGCACTCATCATGTGCTACCTATGCAGGTTTTGACTAAAGTATTCCTCCCTTTATTTTAAGGAGTCCTTATTGTGAAGTGTTACGTATAATAATATCATATGATTATTCTATTTTTGCATTTGATTAGAGTTATTAGATTATTATGAGATTATTTATCTCAATATTTATGTTTTAGTGACGTGATAAGTTATCTCATATATATAATAGAATAATTTATTAGGGGATTCAATAAACGACCCTTAGAGTTAAAGAATAAAAAATACAGTTAAATTATTTCATTTTATTGATTTCATATTTGCATTATTGAGAGTTTAGTTTTCTATCTAAGCTATCACTCAATAGTTAGCAAAACACACTCAGACACTGATTAAATGTTTGTCTAGAAATATTTCTCGGCGCATTTGTTCATTTGTTAGGTATATAGTAAGAATTAATGGAAAATGAAGGGAAGATGAAAAGAGGATTTCGAAAGGTTCTCTTATTCTTTAGTAAGATAAAGCATTTCTCTATCATTGGTGATGGGAAAGAAAGGTTAAAGTGTTTAAATAGATAAACGTTTCTACTAGTTGTTAAAAGGGTTGGAAAGAGGGACCCCCTCGGACAGTCGTTGCTTGGTTGGCTTTGGCTACAATTTTGGCTTTGACTTTGAAACGTCTTTCCCATTTTATTTGAATTTTTCATCGTTGGAAATGACTATTCTGAAAGGTTGTAACTTTCAGGAATAGTTATGATTGTTCTGGAAGGTTGCAAACTTTCATGAATGGTCATGTAGTTTTTGAAAGGTTGCAAACTTTCGGAAATAGTGCTTCTTGGATATAAATACATGTGATTCCTCAAACTTTTCACTTACGAAATTTCTGAACTTCTTCTTTTTCTGCACAATTAAATATTCGTGTACACTGGTGAATAGAATCGTTCTATCCTGAGAGGATATATATATTCCATTCAACCTTGAATATTATAGGGAAATGATTTTCTTAAGGGGACATTGTGCATTCAGTGGACTCAATTTTCTTTCCTTTTTGTTTCATACAGTTATTACAGATTCTGGTCTGTTTTACAGTTATTAATTTTTGCTAAATTTATTAATTTCTGTTCTTGACTACATGATTTAAACTTAGATGTTTTAGTGTTTCTGCAAAGTTTTGTTGTCATTAGAATTATTTTAATACAGATTGCATAACATCATATAGCATATACTTTATATATATGGTGACACATTAATTTTTTGATATTGATTTTTAATTGTCTTCTTTAAAATTCTAAACTCTCTCCTTTCAAATCGAAGATATCAATTGAAATAAATAATTTTATACAATGATAGTTTTATTCTTTAACTTTAACTTTTAAACTAATACTGATTTATTTAAAGATTTTTCAGTGGAATTATATTTCCACATAAAGTGTCATGTAGTTGTGTTTCACTAATTAATATGTGGCCCAGTTAGGAAACTCACACTCTCAATAGTTCATGTATAAATCTAAAAAAAAATTAAAATAATTTAGGTGTATTTTTTAGCCTTAACCCTTAACATAGCAAGAAAAGATATACAAAGAAAATTATGATTACGCCTATACATTAACTTACTTATTCCTCAAATTATTTCACAAAACATAAGACTATATATTAGTTACTAATATTGTGATAAAACACTTATACTAATTCAAAATGAATAGATGGAGTATAAGATATATACTCTCTGGTCCATGTTATATGATAATTTTAAGTGAATTTCCAGGTAGCCAAAAAATTACTAGTAAATAAATACAATTTTAATTAAGAATAATTTAGATAAGTGAAATTTTATATAAATAAGAAAGTATTAATCATTATATTTCTTCAAATTTACTCTCCTTTAGATAAGTAATTTTTCACATAATCAAGAAGATATTAATTATTATTTTTCTTCAAATTTACTCCTATTTAGATAAAGTAAATTTTTACCTAATCAAGATATCATATTAAATCAAGACTCTTAATTGATTTTATTTTTTTTTAATAAAAACACATTATTTTTTAGAGATGAATGATTTCTTTAGAGGTCTGTGTAAGCTAAGAATCATATAATATGGACTATTTGAATTTTATTTTATTTTATAATAAAAAATAAATCGAATCCTCTACCAAAAATATATTGTCGAAAATGTGACATGCATCTTATTTTCAACAATATTCACCTTTCAGAATTTTAAATTTTAGCTAGAATAGTTAGGTCCATTTAAGTAACAAGTCATTTGTGTACTATCTAGCCCATGTTTTGAGATTAATTAATGACAATTGCGTGTTGTCGGTTAATTTGCTTAAGTAATTAAATAGAACTCACTAAATTAGGTTTATGTTTCTTCATTCATTTAATCGGGGACTTTCAACAAGCCAGACCATTAATTAATATGGCGACTGAAAACTAATCACGCCATACTGTGACACTGTTGATTACGACGCCCTCCGTTTCTATTTATATATCACCATTTTAGATTTTACGTCCTTTAAGAAATTACATAAGTTTATCATTGTACCCTTATTTAGTACTCCCTCCATTTCAAATTAATTAAATTGTTGAGATATTTTTTATTTTTCAAATTAACTTGATTGTTCAATTTTCAAAACTACTTTTAAAATGTTCTTTCAATTTTACCCCTCATTAGTTAGTATTGGAATTAATTATTAATTAATGTTTAATTATTATAATCACAAATTTGACAATAATTAATAAGGGTAAAAATAGAAAGTTATGCCTAATATATGTTTTAATCTTTTTTTTCTTAAAAGATGTGAAACACCTCAACAATTCAATTAATTTGAAATGGAAGGATTATTTTTTGAAGTCAAATTTTCAATGAAGGGACATAAATTAATTTATTTTGATTAATTAAATTGATCAATGAATATGAATATAATTGATCATTTAGTTTCCTATGTTAGTCAAATTTATATTTTCAAGACTAATATAACTTTCAAGGAAGAATAGTGTCATTTATGCATTGATTTTGTAAATGACAAATATTAAAGATCATCTATTTTTAGTAAGAAACGATACATAAATAAGAACGGAGAGAGTACTACAATTGACACATAACATCACAAAAATGTCCTTCAACTATTGAAAATAATGTAATTATATCCTTCATTTACTCTTTTATTACAAAAAAAAACTCCTTATTGTTAATTAAGTAGAGCAGATATGCCGCTCTCTTCTTAAGTTCTTATGACTCCACATCAAAATGTAAATTAACATAAATAATAATTCTTTTGCTAAGTTGAAAATTCAAGTTAAAGAAAAAGGCAATCACGACAATAATATAACACAATTAGTAAATTAGCTCAAATTAATAGTCAAAGAATAAAACACAATTAATAAATTATATAAAATCCACCCATAAGCAGAAAATGCATGCACATCTCCTCCATGACGATCACCCATAACTCATAAGTAGTCATGATTGTTGCACCCTTTTTTTCGTATTATTTGTCCAGCTTTACATAGTCTCTTTTATCTTGATTTAATTTCTTTATTTCTGTTCGAATAGAAATCTATAGAAAATAATTTCTTTAACTTTTTAAGATAAAGATAAAATCTACCTATACACTATCTTTTCGAAATTCTACTATTACTGTTTATTGTTAATCAACATCTCATGTGAGGTTCATTAGTGGAGAGACAACACATTTACTCGACCTAACTAATAATAATAATAATGCTATTTTTTGTTCCAAAAACAAACAAATAGCATAATTGCTATACTTTCAATAACTCATTGAGCTAACAATACAAATTATTTTATTCCATTTTAATACTATATAATTACTTTACTTTTCGATAATTCCTAAGCATTTTAAGCTAGTTTCCCTATTATTTATTTATTTTTGGCTAGACTGTGACTTTACCTTAGGAAAAATAGTGATTTCTTATATGTTGTCGGTTTAACAGTTATGGACATTACCAAAATAAATAAATAAAGAAAAGCACACACGTTATCGACAATGGAATTTAGCAGTGGGAAACAAAAAATTCAAAGTTCATGAGAAAGCCCATGTGATATTAAAGTGCTACTGAAAGCGAAACGAAATAAATGTATTTATATTTGGAAAATTTGGTGCTTCTTACCCTCGTCTGATTTTAACGGTTTCGTTTAACTTAATAATGAAGGTTTGTGGTAAAATGGTAAGTATTTCTTCATCTTTAATTAGAGTGTTAAATTAGGTCTTGGGCCTAACTCACACCCCAAAAGCTAGCTCAAAGGGAGGAGGATTGTCCAAGCCTTATAAGGAGTCCACCCATCTCATTAACCACCGATGTGGGACTTTTGTCATTCTTTAACACCCCACCTCACGCCTAGTGCTTAGCATCTGGTGCGTAGGCAATTTTGATTTTTGGGGGCCCCAATATCGGGTGAGACGGACCCTGCTCTGATACCATGTTAAATTAGGTTTCCCCAAAAGCTAGCTCAAAGGGAGGAGGATTGTCCAAGCCTTATAAGGAGTCCACCCATCTCATTAACCACCGATGTGGGACTTTTGTCATTCTTTAACATAGAGGTCTCAGATTTGAATCACCTTTGGATACAAAATCACCTTTGTTAAGAAGTGTTTTACCTTCCATCATGAAACTTTTCGGAGAATTTAGATTTAGCCGGGCTCCAAATGAAAAATTAAAAGGCAAAATTGTCTCTTTAACTCATTTCACACTTAAATAAAAACAAAATTATTAAATTATTTTTATTTAATAAATGAAACAGATTAATTATTTTCTCTTAAATATGTACATTTTTTAGATTCTAAAGTGATTTTTTTATTAAATTAAATTGACTATTAAAATGAGATGGAAGGAGTAGACAATAATAACATGACAAAGATCCCCTTTGTATAATATTGAAATTGAAATGAACAAAAAATACTTTTAACACCTTTGATCATTTGACCAAATATATTTATAAATGCTTGTTATTCCCTCTATTCTAATATTAAATGGATTTTGAGGTTTTTCATAATTTAAAATAAGTGAATTATTCAAAATTTAAGATAAATATTTGAGCTCTATTTTGTTTTTGTCCGTTATTTATATTTTTAGATGATAAATTCAACAGAGTTAATTGCTCATATTTATAATTTTCCTTTAAATTATTTTTATTTCAAAAATAGTCTGACAATAATTAAAGGAGCAAAAAAGTGCAAAATGATATTCAATTTTTATGTCCTTCTTTTGTTAATAAATGTGTATTTCCTTACAAATTCACTTAATATGGACTAGAGAGAATAATATATATATATATATATATATTGGCATAATAAGTAAATATGTCTTTTACTTGGGTGTGTATAAGTAAATATTTAAATTTGTATAAAATTAAACAAATAAACACACACATCCTACGTGACATATTTACTACTCTCTCTGTCCTAGTTTATATGACTGACTACCCTTTTTAGTAAGTTTAAAAAAAAAAGACATGTTTTCATATTTTGTAGCAATTCAACTTTAAAATGTTTGTTTTACTCCTAATGAAATGATTTACGGTTATTCAATCATGTATCACTTATTCTTGACCATAAATTTCAAAATTCTTTCTTTTTTAAATTTTGTATCAAGTCAAATTAACTCATATTAAATGAGACGGAAGGAGTAATTATTTTGAAGGGCAATTATATAATATAAAAATTGATAAAAAGTTTTTCAATTATCTTTTTTCTTTTTTTTGTTTAGATGGGAGCAATGGATACTATGAAGTTGGGTACATAACCACCGACAGATATCACACAATACAAAATCGCCACGTGTCAATTAGTCAAAAATGAAAGGCTGAGATTACATCTAATAAATCGTCACAGTAAAAGTAACATGTCTTTAGAGGATAACAGCGCAGAAGAAACCGCGTATACGTTGCTTCAGTATATATATTAACGAACAAACACACCCATTTGTACGAAGAAGAAGAATATCTGAGTGGCAGTAGAGAAGAGAGAGAGAGAGGAGCAATGGAGTTGTTCTACTATGTGTTGTTTGGGGCCATGGCTGCTGTTGTGGCAGTTCTTGAGCTGGGTGGGAAGAGCAACAAAGATCGAATCACAACTTCTCAGGCTTTCAATTCATTCAAAAACAATTACATTCTTGTTTACTCTCTTATGATGGGTATGTTCTGTTTTTTGTTTAATTTTCGCTTTTCAGATCTGTTTTTTTTTTTTAATTCTCCGTTAATTGATTCAACTCTGCATTTTTTCGCATTTTGAATTTTTGTATTTACGTGCTCGATCTGGTTATTTGTGTGGGGGATTTTGGATCTGAGGCTCGTTATGTCGTTTAGTTTGGTTAATTGGGGATTATGAGTTTGCTGTGTAGAAGTGGTTAAGTTGTGGGATAAAATGGAATCTGAATGGTTCTGCTCTCTGTGGCTTGCGATTATAATTTTTTTTTGTTAATCTGAATGCTGAATCAGCTTCCAAGTTTCGATATGTAGCTCAATTTGCTTAATGTTCTTTAGATCTATCTGCGCGAGCATTTTATTCAATGCTTCCTTGTTAATCATACTTCAGAAACTATTTATCCTCATTGCCCATGGATTGTTGAGGCTAGAATGATCATGGACCCAACTAAAAAGCAAAAGAGGCATTGTTTTCATTTCTTGATGAACTTATGTTGGAATCATTTGCCATTTAGCAGTTTTATTTTAATTGTATAGATGAGCAATAAATGGTGATACTTCCAGCTTTTATGATGTGATTGCTCTGCTGCTTTTATCGTGTGTGATATATAGAATAAAAGTATTGCTCTGTTTCAGATTCATTTCTGAAAAGCAGAAGCAGAGGGGACAATTTAAGATATTTTTCGAGTTTTGGCGAATGATATTCTTGTTTGTTGGTGTACCACGTAACTTAAGTGGTATGGTTTAATTTCATCCTGTGTGAAAGGTGGTGATTTGTGTCTAATGTTTGTGTGTTGTGTGGCAATAGCTGGTGATTGGCTACAGGGTCCATATGTATACTACCTTTACAGCACATATGGCTTTGGCAAGGGGGATATTGGACAGCTATTCATTGCTGGATTTGGATCTTCCATGCTGTTCGGCACAATTGTTGGATCTCTTGCCGACAAACAGTATGTTCTCAGAATTTGTGTGTCGAATTATCTTTTAATACCCAATAGTTTCTAGCTACATGATCTTCCTTGCATTTTAAATTTCAGGGGCCGGAAGAGGGCATGTGTAACTTACTGTATCACTTACATACTGAGTTGCATCACCAAGCATTCCCCTCAGTACAAGGTTCTGATGGTTGGACGCATTTTGGGTGGCATTGCTACATCTCTACTGTTTTCATCGTTTGAGTCATGGCTTGTAGCAGAACACTTTAAGGTGCATATCCTTATTATCAAGCTTACTATCAACTGGAGAAGTAGTACGAACTGCTAAGTAGTACATCTTTATGGAATGTTGATCCTGCTATTGTTGTCCTTGAGATACTCACTACAACCCTTTGAAAGAGCATATCAATTAGCTGCTCTTTGTTTTTGGCATATCATTAATATTATATATTTTTCAGAATATTTAATGTAGTACTTGTTTTCTTCATGCAGAGGGGTTTTGAGTCCCAATGGCTTTCACTTACTTTCTCCAAGGCAATATTTGTTGGAAATGGTCTTGTTGCCATTATTGCTGGATTGTTTGGAAATTTTCTTGTTGATTCATTAAATCTCGGCCCTGTGTCTCCTTTTGATGCCGCCGCCTGCTTTCTTGCCATTGGAATGGCAGTCATATTATCATCATGGTCGGAGAACTATGGAGACCCATCAGAGAGCAAAGACTTGCTAACTCAATTCAAGGGGGCAGCTGTGGCCATTGCTTCAGGTATAGCTGGATATGCGACCCATTATGTCTTATTTCGTGAGAATTTTCGACCCATGTGCTGTTGATACAGTGATTCCCTGCCGATAAGATTCAACATGGATGTAGATTTCCAATGTTCTCCCAATATATCCGTTAGAATTTAGAGCTTCATAGGATGAGGACTTCTAGACTCTGGGAGGGGCATAGGAAAGTGGTTTTGGACAATTGTCCGATTAATTACATTCTGGTATATTCAAGTTTACAGGCACACAATGTTTCTTCACCAGGTTATCTATTATGATTTAGAGCTCCAAATTAGATTGGGTTGCTAGAGAAGGCATAGGTTGCAGCTTTGGCGACTTGGCTCTTGTTCTGTTTCCTGATACTAAATTATTTGTGATATATCTGTTTGATATCTCAAATTGAAGTTTGGTTGAAAAAAGTTTTCCTTATTCAAGCTGTATCTTGCACCATGTCAGCACTCATTCTTTGTTTTGTTTGTTTCATTTACTTCTACACTGTCCTTATTTCTGGATGGGTTTTGTGACAGATGAGAAGATTGCGTTACTCGGTGCTATACAATCTCTATTTGAAGGTTCCATGTATACATTTGTGTTTCTCTGGACTCCTGCCCTCAGCCCAAATGATGAAGACATTCCCCATGGTTTTATTTTTGCAACTTTCATGTTGGCTTCAATGTTGGGAAGCTCATTTGCAGCTCGCCTTATGGCGAAGAACTCACCTAAAGTTGAGAGCTACATGCAGATTGTTTTTGTTGTATCTTCTGCATCTCTCATGCTGCCCATTCTGACAACTGTAAGTAGGAAGTTCCTTTACTTTTGGAATTTTATGCCTTGTGGTTTGGCAGTTCTTTAATATCTTTCATTGGACCAGTTCTTGGTACCTCCTTCAAATGTGAAAGGGGGAGGCATCTCCTTTGCTGGAAGTATCCAGCTTCTTGGCTTCTGTACCTTCGAGTCTTGTGTTGGCATCTTCTGGCCGTCCATCATGAAGATGAGGTCTCAATACATTCCCGAGGAAGCAAGGAGCACCATAATGAACTTCTTCAGGATTCCCCTCAACCTCTTCGTCTGCATTGTACTTTACAATGTATGCTACTATACTTTTGCTCTAAGTAACTGCGGTGCACAACTATTTCAAAAGAAAAAATTTCTATTTCAAAAGTAACTGTGGTGCACATGTTTCTTTTCTTACATTTAATTACCCAACTAATTATTCTGCTGCAACATATAATTCATGTTTCTCATTTGAGTTCTGATTATGGATGATTTTTTTTGTCAATTTGTAGGTCAACGCTTTCCCCATCACTGTGATGTTTGGCATGTGCTCAATTTTCCTCTTTGTTGCATCCATTTTGCAAAGACGGCTTGCAGCCATTGCAGACAAGCCAAGTATGTACCGAATTCTCCAGATCACTGCTCCCACATGAACCATACTTGATTATTATTATTACAGTTGTGTCACCTTTTCTTTTGCTCTATGTATCTTGGTGAACTATACTGACTCAATATAACTGATTGCAGAAGCAGAAGATTGGACAGCAATGAAGGAAAGGGATACTGAGGCTGATCCATTGAATGCACCTTGATTGAGTTAATCAAGGTGAGCAGTCAAATATCCTCTGGAAATTTGTCTGGGAACGTCTATTTATTACCATAATCAGCCATCCGGGTTTAATATTAGTTGAGCTTACAATATTTGAAGAGCAATGACCATTGGGATTAAAAAATGGAGCTGTTCCTGCCTTGCAGATAAGGAAGAGGCAGATGAGCTAGTGGTGTTATTATCATTCCCTGGTAGTTGTTGGTAGAAGACGATCAACGTTTTCCACTATTTTCGTGCTGCTGGGATAGTTATTAGTTACTCTGATTTCCCCCCTGTTTTTCTTGGCCTTGGTTCAATTGTTGACGGAGGCCTCTATATTTATGTTATAGTTTTGATCTTTTTGACAATTTATCTCCCAATGTAATAGTGAAAAAGCACAAGTCAATTCTTTTCTAGCAAAGATGCAATTCTTGGGAAGTTCATTGGTGATTGAGATGTCACGCAAATGACAGAAATGAGTTTGTTTCGTTTTTTTATTGTAATTATTTTCGTCCCCTTTAGCTTTTCTTGGCCAAAAGAAGACATGTAGTTAGGTAACACCTAGGTTGGTCCAAAATCATGGGAAATTGAGGTTCAAAACTCAGCGTAGACATTGCATACACTTTGGATAGACGTTGATTCCACTTGAATATATGTGAACAGGGTATCCTGCCACTGGCAAAAGATGATAATTGGTACATTAACATAACTCGTTTTCCCCACTTGGCTTACCGTTGACAGGGAAAAAGAACTACTAGAATATATCTGATGGGTTTAGCCAAATTTGATAGTTTTAGTCCAAAGCCAATATTTGTCTTGAAAAATACAAACAATTATTAATTTAGAACTCAATAACTTAAAAGAACTTAAATCCATAACCTATGATCTTCACGTCCGGACTCCCATCTCTGAGAATGATAGGTAGAAAGATATATAGTACTTATATGAGAGATTGATGCACTCTAGTAAGTAAGGTACATTTGCCAGACTCATTGCTGCAGCATCTAAATCTTGTTCTCATGCATATGTTAGTAAAGAGATTAATTTATAACCAAACTGGGATACATTCACAAGTTCAAATTCATACCAAACAAAGAAAAACATTACCATTACACGCAACTATTTGGATACAGAGTAAGTTGGGGTTTAAAATCACGTTGAAAGATTAAATGAATACATCATATTGCATACAAAAACATGGAAATATATTGAAACATTTATTATTACATAAAACTAACAATTTCAACAAGATACAAACAAAAAAATGTTAGCTAATTTCTTCACATTTGCCTAAGCTTTGGTGAGCGGGGCAGAGCCATCCAAAATAATTGAGGTGCACATAAATTGATCAATATACTACTGTTATTCAAAAAAGAAAAGTCCTTTACACCAATCGGCTTCGTTTAGCCTGGACAGAAGCAGATTCCAAGTCCCCAATGAAGAAAAGTATCTTGTCCAAGATGCTTAAACTTGGTACCTCCTCTCTATCATCTTTATAGTCAGCTGATGAATCACATAAATCTTCGATTTTCGATTTTCTTGAACCTAAATGTCTCTGAATTTCACCCTGGTGAATAAGATAGTAGTCATCTCCTTCTCTTATAATTTTCAATCCCCTGAAGAAACATAAACATCCATGTAAAATGTTAGTATTATGTTTATACCCAGTGTAGTCCCACAAAGTAGAGTCTGCGGAAGGTAGAGCGTGCACCAACCTTACCTCTACCTCGAGGTAGAGAGGTTATTTCAGAGAACTATGTTTCTAATACAACAACATTACCCAATATGGTACCCAGCTAGTGGGGTCTGGGGAAGGTAGAAGATACGCAGACCTCAGAGATAGAGAGGTTGTTTCCGAGTACTATTTTTCTAATGCAAAAACTAAAAACATGTATAAAAACTTACAATCCATTGCGATCACAACGATCTTGAACCATATAGACATGTTTCCATGATTTGGAATCAACAGGGGCATAAAAAGTGACTTGATCTGATCCCCATCTCTCTATAAACAGATCACACCATAAACTGTTATCTGAACCCAACATTTTCCATCTTCTGCAAACTTTCAAACAAAAAAAAACATCAATTTTCATCAATCAAACCAAAATACGATAATTCCCTAATTCTTGGAAACAATTCACTCATTTGCATGAAAAAAACAAAACTTTGACAGAGATCCAATCTTTTAAAGCCAATTTCATTTCGAAATCGTCAAGAACTGCGGTCTGCATAATTCTCAATCAAAGCACAATTATTGAAAACCCATTCACTAATTTGCATGGAGAAAAGAATGAAACTTTGACTTTTCTTGTCAAAACAGAGAGAGATCCAATCTTAATGCTAAATTCAGTCAACAAATGCATAATTGGAAACTGCAAAATTGTTGGATAACTGAATCATAAGAATAAATAGTAAACAAAAAACTAACCCAATTGTGCAGTTGCAAGATTACGGTGATCCAAGAGACAGAAAATTCTGAGAAAAAGTTCAGGTGGCAACTTCTCCATCAGAGTTTTGGGGGTGGGGGGTGAAGAGACTTGAGAAAATGGATGAGATTAACTTGGTTCAGTTTGTAGAGTGCACTTTACTATTTCACTTTTTTGTCTCTTTTTGATGTGCTGGATTTTTTGTCACGTCCAATTTGGTGTACCTTGTCAAGTATAATATATACGTTGCTTGCAACTTGTACTGGTCAAGTTGTCCTCTCATTTTATTTCATATAGAAGTATTGACAACACTAATTTGGCACAAATTATTTGTTTTCGTCTTTTAACTATTGATAGTTTTAAAAACACTAGATATGTTATATGATATTATTAGTGATCTCAAATTTTTATAGGAGGATGAAACTCTTAATAAAAAATCTAGAAAAGTGTTGAAAACACCCTCTAAACTTGGCGAGAATTTGGGAATGTATTTGGTCTATGTTGGATTAAACAGGAAACAAAATTTAAAGAATTAACAAAACTGTTTTATGATTGATGTTATAAGTTCGTCTGATGTTTTTTTTTTTTTTTAATGATCATAGTGTTCGAGTCATTTTTTTGCATTTCAACTAACTTTATGCCTCCCACTAACCATAAGTATCGGTAACTTCGATCACCAAGACTAAGACAAATAGGAAGAATCACCTAATACTTTTATCTCCATTAATATTTAAACCTGAGACATCAAGACTCTTAACAACTTCATCCCGTTGAGTGAATTTAATGTTTTCTTTCATCAACCAGTTCTCAAGAATTGTGCATCATCTTTTAAATAAAACATATATATGGTGTTACTAACTTTAACAAGTAAACAATAGGATGTGGACTTCTCTTTTCGGCAATTATTTAATTATCCAACTAAAAAAATTGCTACTTACTAGTACTAAAAGTGCCTTTTTGTTCTTTGAAAGATGCTTTTACTTATTTTGTCCTTTGTATATGAAGAAGAAGAAAAGGATGGGAATTGACATTTTTCTGAATTCTCATTCTGAAAAGAAATTTTGTTTTGTGGAGTGTACTTTCTAAAATAGAAACTATGCAACTCATGTTACTTTTTAATACACCAAATCAAATCGTACATTGCATAAGAAATAATCTCAACATTAACTGATACAAGCATTACTAATACACCGTATCCAACACTATTCTTATACACATTACTAAACGACCCTAGTTCATAGCATCATCACCTGTTTGACTACTCAAATTCATAAACTCCGCAGAGAAACGACAAACTAAAGAGGGCAGTCTGCAGACAACCTTTATTCTGAAACTAGATCCATTGTCCAAATATTTATGTACAAAGGGATGCAAGTAGAGTAGTTTAAGTTGCTTGAGTTTTGGTATACAAATATCATTCCCTTTTGAATATATCACCATTTACGCTCCAGCAAAATTGCTAAAATGTTCTGGCTACAAAGTTTGTACAAAGATTTCAAAGAACAATGACTGGCATATGAACAAAAACAAAAGGGAAAACTCAAATGTTATAATCATCTATGATCATGTGAAAGCGACGATAGTGAGGATTGGATCAGGTTTTGCATCCTATCCCTCAAACTGGATATCGTATTTACCAATGGTTCAGACGATCCCACCCCATCCCTAGAGGAGGGGTTGTCATGTAGTATTTGTATTTGCCTCTCCAAATACTTTGTGAGACAAGCACCTGCTATGTTGATTAAGCTAAGAGAAGGATTTGTATGCATGAGCTTGGTAACAAGAAATCCTGCTAAAACCTGCTGCCCTGACCTCACAAGCTCCGAGACAAAACAGGGAAAGATCAGTCTTGGGAAAAGATCAATATAATCTTTTGATATACTCTCACTTTCTGCAGATTCACCACGTCTGGAACTTGATAACTGGGACTCTTGGCACTGTCGAGAGAAGCTCCCCACCATAAAGCAAATATAAGAGAATGTGGTACCATATGAAGGTTTGGTGATGATAGTTGATATAACTCCAGAAGATAAAACGAGAAGTAAAAACTCAAGATCCACGCCGATTTTGTCAGATATGCCTTCTTGTTTCAGCTTCTGCTCGACAGATTCCAAGCACTGCAACTGGATTACTTCGTATGGCAACAAGAGCATCAACTTAAGGGCTAGAAAGCAATCTATTTCAACTGCAATCTGGCTCAAACCTTGAGCATTCTCTTCGTCTAGTAATACTTCGCCTGGCTTTGCCACTGATTTGTCTAGCAATTTCAACATTTTGTTGTACTGGGATATAGTTAGTAGTTTTCTGAATATCTCCATCCAACAGACATGAAGAGGATGAACTGAAAGTTTAGCACCCTTCTTTGGTTCTTCTTCAATAGGTTCTTGGAAGCTTTCCCATCCCTCATCCCAATCATCATTAGCCCAACTGTTTCTACCATCAGATACCTCACCAGAATCCTTTTCAATTTCTTCCCTACTAAAGTGCCCCTCCCATTCTCGGAGCATAGCTAATAATGCATCAACATGAGATTCAGATTCAGCAAATTTAGATACTCCAAGGAAGCAAGAGACAGTAGATTCCACAGTTGAAAGATCTTCGGGTGTGATCTCTATGTTGGGCGAAATAGTGGAGACCAGCTGTGTAGATTTTAGAGCAATCAAGGTATTTGTGAACTTATTAGATGTATCTATCTTATTTGAAATCCCATCAGTGGCAGTGTTCTCGCAGTTCGCAGATGCATTATGCAAATTCTCCCAACCTTCCCAAGAATGAACTTCCACCTGTAGCTTGGACGAAAATCTTTTGCTGCTTTTATCAGTAGCTGCAATAAGTTGCATAAGCTCCAGTATGTAAACTCGAACATGGTTGGGGAGCTGAAAGTTCTCAGAGAACTCTTCCAATCTCTCCCAAACTGCCTGTCTAACACTCTGCAGATTATCCAAGTCACCATCTAATTTACTCAAAGATGACAAGTAATAGTGTAGACACTGATGCTCACAAGATTCGTCAGTCAACTCCTGCAAGATGGTCTTCAAGATACTAAGATAGAGATTTCGAAGATTCAGGATGCTGGCAGCTTCTTTTTTAAAGTCCGTCAGCGATCCAGCTTCATGTGGGGAGTGAGCCATGACTTCATCATATACAACTGCAACGGCTCCAAAGCCACAACCAGCATAAACCATCGCTCTGCAGAAATTGAAGATTTCAGCAGCAACATCACCAACAAGAACATAGCCTACATAGCCAATAACTGTAGCCCACCCCTGACTAGATGAGACTTTTTCCCCAGCAACTAGACGTGCAAAAACTTTCAGACACATCATTATACATTCTAAGCAGAATCTTTCTTCCGAATTCTCAAGGAGTGCAACTTCATGCATGTCATTCAACATTCTGAGCCAAGTATCCACAAGCATGGCAAGGCACACCTGCCAACCTGAGCCACAGGGCAGAGACTTGAAAGATCCTTCAGCAGGTAGTATGATGGCCAAGAATCGTTTCAGAATGTCCAGACGAGCAGGATTTGGGACAAATTTTAAGTATTTGCAGCAGGTATTGTAAGTCTGCTCAATCTCACTGATTAAGCAATGAAGACTTTCAGAGCTTTGAATATCGACCCCCTGTTCAGTTCTAGCTTCCAACTTTGTCAACAAACTTAAAACATGATGTTCATATACATACTGCCAAGACAAGAGACCATCAGGCACAGGACCATCACGAACGGAAAGAAGGTTCTTGACCAGGTTTGCCAATGCCTCAACATTGTTTTCATTGATGTGAGCAGAAATTTCACTGTTGAAGCAATCCAAGTTCAAATCTTGAATTCCAGCAACATTTTTGAAGTTCAGATCCTCGATACAGGACACCCTGCAACATTCTTCTTCAGCAATCTTGGAAAAACGAGCAATATGAATAGAATGAGGATGCATTGGATCCTTTTGTTCATCTTGCTGCAAGTAGCAGTCAGAGAGCAGGCCATATATTAGAGAAAGCCTCTGCTTATCATGTCCATCAACTGCAGGGTAGATCGACGAGGAAATACATTTTATTGTTTCTGCAGCACAAGCAAGTAGTTCTACTCTGTGATTTGACACTTCATTTCTAACATCATCAGTGCTCCAAGCGTCAGAAACAAAGATAGATCTCAGATAATGCAGCAGCACCTAAATAAGAGAGGAGCAGTGGGAGAAACAGTAAGTTATACGGAATTTGTAATACAGGAATTAATAATGCAGGGATTAGTAAAGCAGGGTTTATAATGTGGAGTTTTTATCGAGTGTTAGGTTTATTGTATTGAAAGTTGGATATACGATGGATGACTTTTTTTTAAAAATAACCTATATGATGTTTAACTTAAAACTTGTGTTTGATTTAATATTGTATAATATTTGGTTTTCTATTTAACCCTTGTACTTCTGTAGGACTTTTTTCTTTCATTTATGGTTAAGAGAATTCTGCATTGCACCAGGAGTGACAATCAACACCAGTGGTCTAGAATTCCCATATTCCATATATCCTATTGTATAATGTTGTCCTGTAAACAAATTATTCTATAAAAAGACTTTTAATTAATTTTTAATTCTGAAAAAAATGGCTAAAAATAAAAGGGTAATGAATTACATTTTAAGATCTTTATTAAAAAATAGATCAGCAAAAAGTACGGTGAATAAGAAAGAAAGTGAAGCGGCAATGTATCTGTCTGCAGTGAAACACTGAAACTAACCATGGCATTGGATAACCAAAAATGGAGTATTTTGATTGTCAGGTCAAATAATCCAACTTTAGCTTAATCAACTTTAGCATGTGGTAGCTGTTGATTAAGCTAAAGTTTACCACAATTTTCCTTTTCATTTTGGTTCTTTTTTCCAGAAGTATGTTTTTCTCTGAAGAACAGTGTGGTCTGGAGAAAATGAGTACAATAACATCAAGGTATTTGCCTTTTTATATGGTTTATCCCAGTTTAGTTAATCCAAGTATTAGTTATTCCATCCTGTATTCGGTATAAAACAATACAGAAATTATCGTATAAGTTATTTAAGTATTATCTATATAGAAAATGAAAATGGTAACCAGACATTGAAGAACCTAATACAGGTTTTTATACTGTGACTATTTTTGCTGATACCCAAAACCAATGTGACCCCTTAGTTTTCTAGCATCTTAGAACTTGTAATTTCATTATCTCATTTACGGTTCTGTTCAAGAACAGTGCATACCTTGTTGCAATCTAAGCTATAAGTATTGGCCAACTTCAGTACATCCTTCACACTGTGTTTCTTCTCTGGGGTCATGGACTCGATAAATGATAAAACAACATTCTCTCTGTAGTCCATGTCCCCAGATAAGAAGCGAGCAGCTTCAACACCAGGGAGAATTTGTTCTAAACTCCTTGAACTGTCTGTATTGCGCTTTTGCTCTTCTAGCTTCAGTTTCCATTCTCTCCAAAATGTAGATTGTGCTTGGTCTATTTGTTCTTTTTCATCTGAATTAGAAGACGACATTTGGATAGCAATAAGAAAAATGAACATGCAAAGAAAAATACAGAAAGTTCTCCACAATACAGCAAACAATAATAGATCTATTGGTCAAAATTAACAAAATCACCTGAGCAGATCAGTTTATGTTTCTGCTGGAACTTTGTCAGAAGCAAGTCCCTCCTTTGTGCAGGGTCTTCACACTTGATTCCACAATTGTGCAACAAACTGTATATCATCCCAACATTCATTATGCTGGTTATTTCATTGTAATTCTCTCTTGTTATCAAGTTTCTTTCAATTATATCCACCCCTGAAAAGGCATCGGCAAGATTTAATAAGAAAGAGCATCCTAGGATGTCTTCCTCCTCAGAGACAGGCGACTCCATAATGGAATTAGCAACACAGGCAATCAAACTGTCCTTTGGGGAAAAACCATTCCTTGCTAACCAGGACAAGATAGTCATCACTGCCTGTGCTCTTAGACTGACATATCGATTCCCTGAAAACAAGCTGGATTTGAATTTCTTATTGTTTTCTGCTTCTTGACTCAGTTCAAGTAACCATGGAAGATACACAGCAGCAAATGACAATAGTTTTCCATTTTCTCTCAAGATGGACGGAATGGTCCAATCACCATCCACCTGTACATCTTTGGCTACCTGAAAGAGTACATTTTCAATCTGCTTAAGTTGTGCTTCCTGGTCAGAACACTCCTTTAAGTCTGTTTTATCTGGGGTACAAGGTGGTTTATAGGACATAGTTGAGTCCTGAACTAAGGCATTTTCAGGCTCTGTCCCAGTCAACACCATTAAAGATTCACATTGATCTTGCATATCCAGATCTTTCCATGCATGTAGTAACTCAGCAATTGATTCCCCATCACAGTGGCTCAAAGCAAAACCTAACAGCTGTTTTCTGGAAGAAATATCCATGTTCTCAAGGGCAGGACCTCTTGCCAGTGCTGCACATAAGTCCCAGACCGAACCATGCCCTTTTTTGGCCAAAACAAGACATAGATCAAAAGCCAGTTGGAGATCTCCAACCACTGCAGCTTCTCTTGCAATAGCTTCTTGTACAGCTGATATGTCGTCGTACGAGCTTAACCCAAAAAGTTTGGCTAGTTCAATAATCTCATCAACATTCAGATAAGCTCCACCTTGACTTGTAACAACCAACTTAACTATTTCCATCGGATCTTTAATTTGCCTGAATTGCATTGGCAACAAGGTGACACCAAGGTTGGGAAGTTTAACAGTTACAGCATCAATTATATCAGCCTCCACCCTCACATTTCTGCTAGTTGGAAGGATATTCAAGCATTCTTTAGCCTTCCAAATCTGCAGAATTCAGCAGCATAATACATTGTCATTTCAATTTACATTGGACTACTTTCGAAGAATATGTGCAACCAGTGAAAAGCATTAGTTCCCGGAACATACTCTGGACACACTTTAACTAAAGAAAGAATGCATCTTTATTTTTTATCACAACAGCAATATTTTGGCCAGCTTGTGTGCACCTTGACTATATCACCGGGCACCTGCTACCTCCCACCAACACAGTTACCAGGTAACTCTGCACACCAAAGCTTAGTCAAATGGGAAAAATCATCTAGTTTTTTTGTCTCTGCTAGTCTGTTAGAATTTGAACCTTGTTCTCCAAGGTTAATATACGCTACATTGACCACTAAGCCACACACTTGTTTTTTTTTTATAACCAGAACAGGGCATACTAAAAAGGAATAAGGTACTAAGTCAGACCCTTGCATGTTGATTGACTAGTTGAAGGTCTAATCTGAACAAGCATGCTTAATGTCAATACAGACAGTAGAGCAACCTTTTGAATGCTCTACAGGGGAGGGGTGTGCAAAATTTGAGGTTTGGCAGACCAAATACAACATCCTTCTCTCATGTAACAAGACAAAAACAAGCAAGCATGTCCTTCGTTGTCATTAAGGAAAAACCGGTTTCATTAAAGACAAAAAGGCAAAGGTATCCATCAAAGGTGCCATCAATTTCATTCAATCCAAACATCACTTCTAAGGATATAGTGCACCTCCATAACATTTTCAGATTCTAGCATAACCAAATCCCTAGAAGTTGATTCTAAATAATTCTTTGATAGTGGTCAGGGAAACAAAATGCTCTCCAAATACACCAAAAGCTACTGCCACATTTTTTAGCAAAATGAACAATGTTAGAAGAGATCTGTTTTTTTTTCGAAGAGGCAACATTAGAAGAGATTTATTTGTTTCACTAATTCTCTAGAACATGATACACACTATCAGCAGTAAGAGAAGTCTCAGATCAGGACTTGTTTCAATATCCTTTGGGAAGAGTGAAACATCAGGCAGAATGAATAGCAAGTTCCGAGGGCAGGTTATAGCTTTTGAGCAAGACAACTCATCAACGAGTAGAGACTTCTACGGTCTTTGCAACTTTAACATAAGATCACATAATCACTCCTATGCTAGTATTAGATTAAATGAACTTACTTCGGAACTAGAAAGACTTGACGCTGAGAAGAAATATTCTCTGGCAGCTTGAATAACAAGGTTTTCTGCTTTATCATTTGCCAACGACACTGAACCCACACCTTTCAAATAATTCCTCGCAAGTGAAAATTTTCCTGCTTTCAGCAATCCCCTGCAGAACTCCATCAAGACATACTCAAGATCTATGAAGCAAAATGCTTTCTCTTGCAAAGACTGCAAGTCAAGCCACATATTTGTCCAATCATTATCTGATCGTCCAGGCTGTCGGCGAACAAATTTGGATAAAATGAGACGAATTATCTGCTTTACACCCTTTTCATCAGAATATGCCTCCTGGAAAAAGCTGATAGGCTTTGGGACCTGAGAATTACAGGACAATAGTTGGAAACTATTATTACACAGGTTATTACAAAAAGCAAAGAAGGATTCACTACCACAATCAGTAGTCAATACTACAAGCTACAACATGATCCATTTGTATAAAAATTACTAGTTTCTCGCCACGTGCCTTGCATTTGCTGAATAATACAGTATTCGAGTTTGTAAAGTAATACCAATATACAAAATTAATGCTTTGATTAGATAATTATACATGAAAAAATTAAGTACATGTGATAAGTGAGAATCGTCATCACTTGTTTGTCGATGTCAAGATGATTGATATTGAGGTCATGATAAAAATTTTGAGCTCATTACCCAATATGTAATGTTGCTACCTCTTGTAAATTCCTCACAACACCTTCTGGTTGCTGGATATTTAATACAATACCTTTTAAAGATAAAAATAAATTGGAACTTCATAAATATGAAAAATTTATTGTGCACACAGCAGATCAGTCGTCACGTGGACCTCATCATTGACATTCTGTACAACAACGAGGAGGTTTTTCATATGAAGCTTATCAGATATTAGGTAACTTTTACTTTTATGTTTGTCCACCTGCTGGTTTTCATATTCCATTGTTTCCCTTCGCAAAAATCAGTGTTCATAACAGTGTTTTGTATGTCCTGCAGTGTTTAAACAGTATTTTTTCATTTTGACAAGTTTTCTTAAACAATTGGACGACTAGATTTATAAGATGACTTGAGGTGCAGCTATTTGGTTCGTAACTAAGGGAAAATTAATGTGAAGGGTTTCATTTGATATTGCAACTTCCACGGATTTGTCTGTAAAAGGCAAATTTAAAGTGTGTAAAAAAAAATCATGCCTATGAAATAGTAGTTCGAAAAGAGAAGGCTGTTGCAGGTAACTAGAACAACATACTAATAAGTGCAATAAAATAAGCTTTTATAATTAAATAGCAATATTTGGTGAGTGATTTTGGACAAATCAAGTGAGCTTGTGTTTTACATAAACCAAATGATTCTTGAACTAACCTGATGTATAATCTCTCATATTTTTAACATTCGTCTATTGGACAAGCAGGAATTGAGGCATAAGATTCTCGGCACGGAGTTTCAGAAAGACAAAAATACATTTGAAATTTGTAGTCAAAAATGAGACTTAGATAAAATGTGGCTATGAGTCATCTCATCGAGAACAAAATGAGAATTTTCATGGTACATTATTTTTAAATATAAAAAAGTGGCATTCTTTTAGGAGAAACTAAAAGGAAAGGATTGGTACAGAGTGAACATTATTTTACAGAACTCTATACTACACCACTTGATATCCACGTGCAACACACAGTTTCAAAAATATACACGTACAATGCATACACCAAGAAACTAGATGTATATATATATATAAAGAAGTAGTAAAGCCAGCGTCTTTATGGCACCACAATTTGTTGGGAAGAAAAAAAAAACATCAGAAACATTGACCATTGTGATTTGAAGTTTGGCAATAGCAGTGGAAGTTAAGACCAATTTAGCATATGCTTTAAACAATTCAAAGATGCACCCAGGCCGGGTAATTATGGCTGCTAAACCATAAAAAGGATTGTAAGCAGCAATTTGTGGCAATGAGGGAGTACAGACAATCACCCCATATGAGAGTGAGAGAACACGTCTCCTATGAATGAATATGACAAAAGAGGTTCCAGGGAGTACTATTATCATCCAACAGATGCCTGATGACAATTTGGATCACGAAAACACTAGATTGCGGAACTTAGCCTAGACGGAAACAGCAGTATCCTGTGGGGGATAAGAGAAAGAAAATCTGGGTTATACATGATTACTACATACAAAGGTAAAACCTAACCTGGTAAAGCGCCAATATTCTTCCTGCTTCAATATGACCTTCTGTGAGTCTCAACCTTTCCTTGAGACTTGCCGCTTCAGAATCTGTTAAACCACAATTTGGACAATTATTTCTTATCTTTTTCTGTAAGTCGTAACCTCTTAAGGAAAAAGATTAGTAGTGACTTCAGTAAAAGTTAAATAAGAATATTCAATTACTCAGCTACTCATTTGATGTCAGTCACAAGCGGTTTGACATTGAAAATACAAAGAAAGAGATATGTGAGACGAGAAACAAACTAGTATGGAACCAATACGACTATGATAATATTAAATTACCAGCTATGCCAAGCATTTAACAACAGTTTTTATCCGAACCGGAAATTATAAATAGGCAAATGGCAACTTCCACCCCTCCCTAAAAAGAGAGGGCGAAAAAGGAAAAGGAGAATAAGGGGAAAAGTCAGTAAGTAATCAAACTTCAAAAATTCAATAAAAATGTTGAATCAAACACAAGTAAGAATCAACTAGTTTTGGAATTCTATTCATTTCATGCAAGCCAGTGACATATTTTTACTTACATGACCCAAAAAAGAAAAGCATAGATGAGAATACATGAAATATCCATCATTAAATATTAATCAAAATTTAAATTACATGTATCAAGAACTGATTTCAAAGAAATCTTAAGACTAATATTTAATCAACTTTTAGCACCACACTAGCAGAGGAGAGGAGAGGAGAGAGAAAGAAGAGAAGGTGGAAGCTTAGCAAAACCGCCACAGGTTGCTAAGATAGTAAATCACAAGAAGACAAAGCAGAAATTTCTTTGTTCTCAAGGTTGGGGGAGGGGGGGTTGGTAATGACAGGATTATAGCATTTTGTCAAAGGCTTACCACGTGGAAATGGAAGTTTAGACAAAATGGAGGCCATCGTACTCCACCTATCTGTACCAGAACAAGCGTATATGCACTGAAGAGCACAATCTACAACCTCAGCCTCATTATGGAAAAAGTTATTATTCTGGACCTCTCTGCTACCCTCTTCAATTACAACTGAACACATCTCCAATTTATTCTCAGTGGCGATCTCCTTCAGCCATCTGACCAGAAATGACTCAGCTGAGTAATCTGTTTTCTCATCTCTGGAAGGCACAGTCAAAGAGTGAAACCTCTTTTTCATGAATGGAATTGCTTTACTATGTAGTCTTTTAATAACAGTATCTTCTCTGACCCCAATCAACATCAATTTAAATCTTTCATAATCAGGTAAGCTTTCCCATCTAGTAAGACTCATGGAGAAATTCATTTCTTCATTCTCCTCAGAATAGATTAGCTGGTGTAAGTAAGAAATCTCCTCTAGGAACGGCTGCAATTGAGAAATGCCTTTGCGACAAGCAAAGTCAATCAAGCACATGGAGTTATCGAGTTGCCCACTTAGGGTATCAATATCTCTGGCTCTTTTTTTGTACCAAGACGATAGTTCACTTACTGAAGGCCATTGAGAACCCAAAAATTGTTTTACAATTGGCTCAGTTCTGATCTGAGTATAGCTCTCATGACTCTCAGGGACTCTGCTGATAATAAAAGTTACCATCTCATCACACTCAACCCAATCTTCTTCCCTCAAAGAAATACTTGGAGGAGGGGAACTCCCAGGAAGGAGCTGCCCATAAGTCTGCACCGGAACAGTCTCAGGGATGGCAGCTAAGACATCCAACAATGAGGAAGTTAAGGAGTAAGGATGACGCTTAAAGAGAAGGTTTAATGCCCCAATCTTGCCACTTTCTGCAAGTGCAATTGCAGCTTCTTTAATGGGCAAACTACAAAATTTCTTGTACTCCTGTAAAGAAAACCTGCAAAAGGCTAAGTCATTAAGTTTCAAGTCAGTAGAAACCATTTGAGTACTACTTTATTTAAAAGCATGATGATTTGTCCTAGTTTCAAAATCAGTAGGACCAATACAAAAGACAGGATAAGAAGCACACCTAATGAAATATAGGAAAAGAAACAAAATTAAACAAAAGAAAAAAAAAACATACAATTTCACAGTTGGGTCATTGAGCGACAAGCCACTTTATGCCCCTAGAAGAAGTTTATGCTACAGTTTGAAAATGAAAACTTGTCATCACACATCTCAACCACAAAATCAAGTTAAATGTGGAAGTCAAAGGCGACATGGTAGTTTTGGAACCTCATCCCAATTTTGAAGTTTTCAGCTTTGTCGACACTTCCAGAAAATCTAATTAGTTTAGAAGCTTCATAGACAATAATAAAGAACAGAATGCTTGCTTTGTAATAACAACAAGACTGCTTGTGAGCATCACAACTTTCCAATCAGTCTTTCAATATAAACCTTATGAATCCAGAACAAAAAACATTCACAATAGAAGAAGAAAAAAGAACAGGGAGCAATAATATTATCACCTGCCCATGTTTATCCCAAGAAATGTCTCTATCCGGTCTCTGTATTGCAACAATTTAAGTCTTGCCACAAGAAAATCCCACACCTTACTATGATCATCAACCTCAGGCTCAGAAAATCTGTAACGGCCAGTTATGCGAAGTCCAAGATCAAGCAAAGCTCTAACTGCGTCTTCAGTTGGTCCAAATCGACCCACACATTCAGAAAGTACGAAAACTTGATCCTTGATATTTGAAAGTAGTGTATTTATCTCATTTACACCCTGGGAGGAGTGCAACCACTGTGCCTTTAGAGCTTCGTCTTTATCTAGCCCATGCTGATCGGCAAACATGAGAGCAGCCTGATACTCTTGTCTGGAGATAAATATATCATACATTTCAGAAATGGATCGTTCAGAAAATGAAACTAAGCTCCATCGGAAATTAGCCCAGTCAAACTTATTATTCATATCACCATAATCACACTCCATAAGATGAAAATTGCTTGCTCTAATATCTTTAGTCGATTCATTGTTCTGAATGGATGGTTTTGTCTCCAGTAGAAAAAGCTTTCCCGACAACTGTGGCATTCTCTCTAAAAGGGGCAATGAATACATAGTCTCATCCGTCTTACATAGCTTAGCACCGGTACATATATTAATCATAGTGATGTTGCCATTCCTTTCTGCAACAGCAAGTATACCATCAGACCACCAGGCAAAATCTGTAACCCCATTCACGAGAATGTTCCCCTTATTTGACTCCTTATTTCCCTGATGTAATTCATTTCCCTCTCCATAAGAACATTTTGAGAGAGAACGCTGTTCCTCATCAAACTTAAAGGTATTCAAAGATCCTCCCATATCAAGAGTAGCGACAAATCTTCCCTGTGGTGATATTGACACCTTAGAGGAAGTTATATGACCGACATAATCTTTCGGGATAGAAAAGATACCCTCAAACTGAGTAGAAACGACAACTTCCAGGGCTAAGTTTCCCCTTTTCCGGCAAAGAGAAAGACTGTACAATCCTAGAAAAGAAATAATATCAATGATAAAGAAAAGTAATGGGTAGCTTGCATCAATTCGAAATGTCTGCTAAAACAAAATTAAGAACCAATTCATAAATATGTTCAGATATATTAAGAGACTTTGAGCTACCATTAGTAGTTAGCTGTAAACCGCCAGCACTGCTAACTATGGAAAATAAGCTCATTTCTGGCTGGTAATCCAGGCAGATCATATCATGTGGAAACTGCTTCAGCATCGTCCCACTGCTCGAGGCAAGGGGTGAGAAAACAGATGCACTTGGATCTTGACTGATCTCAATGTCATGAATCAACCCATCTGCTGTAATTATAGTGAAGGTACACCTGAAAAAGAGTTATCCACCAAATATAGATGTACAAGCTAAGTAAATAAGATGAAAAATATGAGAGAGAAGAAACCTTCACAAATAATTGAACTTACAAGCAAGATTTCTTCAAATCAGCATCATTCTGCACCATCAGGCCAACTACTGGTGAAGAGCTTTTTATATGACCCTTGGAAATTCTGGTAATTTCCTCACCATTAGCTTTGATGAGATAGATTGTGTCACTATCGTCAGCAACACCAAGAACATCATGAGTTTCAGACCATGCCCCACAATGGAATGAAGTAATGCTTTTGCCTAGATGAACAGAGGCAGTAAATAATAGATAAGTGTGGAAATAATAGATAACTTTGGTTGAACGACCAAATAGGATCAAAAGAGCAAGAAAAACACTGACAAGCTGCAGGCAGGAAGGCAGCTTTCACATGAAAAACAAAGAAAACCTTTGACATGTTAAAATAGTTGCCCTATTCTTGACGTATAAAGGAGGTTACTGCCACAACCGTTTGTTACTTCTATTTTAGCTTCTACTTTAGGTTCATGAAACTTACAGACAAATATTCCACAAGGTTTTTGGTAGTCATCATCCTTCTGCAGGATTGTTATCTGATTCCCAGATGCTACAGCCACAAGATCACCTCTTGGGGAAACAAACAAGGATGCATATCTCCTTACTTTTGTTGGATGCCCATGCTTTCTCCATCTCTCCTTGAGCTGGGCAATACCTTCATACATGACAAAAATTGATAATTTTAACTAAAAGGTCTGAACAACAAGTGAAGTAAAACAAATACTCTCTACATATAAAGTTGCTTGACCTAATTTCTTTTTACATCGTTATTTTCTTCTAATTTCCTTGGTTCATTTCCTCAAAAGGAAAGCTGCTTATCCTTCAAGAATTTTAAACTACCACTATCTATCTAATTGTAATTTAGATACTTTTTTTATGAAGATCGTAACTTAGATACTATTGTTTCTCAACTAGATAATGTACCTCTTTTCACCCTATTATTTCAATCTATTCTCCTTTTTTGGATGAAGTAAGAAACTTTATATAATAGGAATCAAGAAGATGCAATAAGTACAAAAGAGGGAAGGAGAAGTCAGCTTGGTACAAAAAGTGTTGAGATAGATTTTGCCAACTATATAACCATAAAGGACATCTAGCTTTAAGAGTGTGGCGAGGAGTTAAAAACGAATCAAAGCATCTGTGATTCCGTTCCTCTCTGTCCAGACACACCAAAATATACAGGCAGGAATCATCTCCCTGGCTTTCCTGATGAATTTGTCAACTTTCATTTGAGACCAGCATTCATAGGTTTCTCTGATACTATGTGGCATAGTCCAACTGAGTCTAAAAATTCAATCTATTCTCTATCAAACTTTAATATAATAACCTATTCTTTCTTCTCGTGAATCTCTGCACTAGTAAACCACAGATAGTTTGACTAGAGGGACAAATTGCCTAAATTTCATGTGAATTCAAAACTGAAAGAAATAATTGATTGTTTTTTATGCAAACTAATGTGAACACAATGCCTCCAAGCTAATGAGACTGAAACCAAAACAAAATGCAAAAGAAGAAAAAGAATCTCATCAGTTAAGAACCTCAGAGATAATATGCACTATAAGCCTATGTATATGGAAATCACAACAATCAAATAAGATATTCTCGAGAATGCAATGCAGCCTTCTGATAATCTCAAACTGCTATGCAATACATCTATGTAGCGCTTGTTTGGACATTTACCTATATCCCTACCGATGTTTAATGTTTCCAATATTTCATGTCATTCTTTTTTCTTTTTTTTTTATAACCGAGAAATCCGTCTGTGACCCACCCTTTGGACCAATCACAGCCTTCTAAAATCGGTGGATAATGGGCCCGCCCCTCTACCTTTCTCCACTTAATACCGGGCTTCGCTTTGCATGGTGTGGGGCATGAACTTGCGACCTAAGCCACAAATCCTCCACCTTTTGCTGCTTGAGCTAGGCCTTGGGGCTTCATGTCATTCTTAAGTAGTGATGATGAGTGACTTCAATACATAGTTTAAAATAACAAACTTATAGGGTAACACCATATCTTCTTTTCATGTTTCGATAAATAACCCAATGTATTCTTTTTAAACTAATTCCATTTCTGTAATCAAATTCCAAAAGGAAGAACGATTGGAACTTCCCTTCGTCTTCATGATCCATGGTGAGATTTCTATCAACCTAAAACAAAATCTAACTCACACCCAAAAGGTGACTATATCCAGCTAACCAATTATTCAACAAACTAATGAATAAGCTCACATTCATATAACCAAAAAAAAAAACCTTGCATTTAAATCACATCAAGGAAAATGAAACTAAAGAAATCTGCCTTTCTCATCTATCAACATAAAATTTTCTAAATTTACAACAACAACAACATACCCAGTGAAACCCACTAAGTGAGGTCTGGAGAGGGTAAAGTGTACGCAGACCCCTCAGCTCAAGTGCATCAAACCCAAGTAAAAGAAGAGGAAAACAATAAAGAAAGCAATGTAGAAAGCATAACAGTTAATAACAGCAACAAAATAAGGTGGGATAAAAATTCAGTTTAAACAGAATTCAGTCAATTTAGTTGTAGTAACTTCACCAATTGCCCAATTCAACAAAAAAAATGGATGTACCTGAGGAAGAAAGCAATCTTGAAAGATAACCGCTTTTGGCGTCTTCATTCAACTAAACCAAACACAAGAATGTAAGCAATTGAGGATAAATTAAAGAGATTCATCAAAAGGAAGACAAAATTCAAATCAGTGTAAAACCTGTTGATGATTTGGAGGATAATTGGAAATATATGGGCTAGAAGCATGATGTCGTGTCTCAAATAAGATTTTTCCGGCAGTTTCTTCCATCTATGAATTTGTGATCTTCGAGATCCTAAACCTTCATCAGCTTCAACTTCTTTGACTGTCGAATCTATCAGTCGGAAATTTTGTTTTGGGGTTTAATTGGTATGGGTTAAATTAGTGGGTTAGGGTCGGGTCAAAAGAGGGAGACGGATAATTTTAACTGAATTGGGGGAATGGGGTCAATTTGGGGGAATGTATTAAATTAGGGGTATTTTGATAAAGTTTGATAACGATAGAGATATATTTGAGTCAATTGTATAATTAAAGGATGAAGTTAATCAATAAATGAAAGCAAAGGTATATATTTGATCATTTTCCTAGTTTTTAATATTTGTATTGTTGACACTCAATTTCACTCCAATTTAAATTTTCATTATACTTATGCTATTTGACTTTAAATGTTTTGGAGATTTTTTTGAATTTATTTACATAACAATTATCGTTTTAATATAAATATTGTTCTTTTCATTATTTCATTTGTTTTAATTTGTTTGTCCTATTTTAGTTTGACACAAAATTTATAAAAATAAAGAAGCTACTAATAACTTTTTGCTTAAAAATAGAGTCATTTACATTTCTGATTTCATCATAAAACACGTAAGATCCATTAAGTTTTCAATTTGTCTACCATCACCCCATTAAGGGGTGTATTTACTATACAAAATATTAGGACGGCTCAACGTAAATGGGGCCTAAGCAGAAATTTCAATTTGAGGCCTAAAATATAAACAATCTTCATATACATATTTATTCCAAAATATTTTTCTTACACTACTTAGATGAAAAATCTTAGTATTTAATATTGTTTTTTCAGTTATTAGTCCCAATAAGATTTTATTAACTCAACGTTGAAAAACATCCTTTCAGTGACGCAATTATTATATGAATTATTAACATAATTCTATAAGTAATAAGTTGACAAATTTAAAATAAAGATAAGTGTTAGAATCATCAAATCTGATTCAAGAAGTTGATAACTTGAAATACCCTACTTTCATATGCTTGTTGTAATGCTTGAAACTAAAATTTTGAAAGAAATAAAAAAATATATAGTAATTCACTTTGTTGAACACTTTTCACTATTAATTCATATTTTAACAAAGTACAAAAGACGTTAAAGAAAATAAAATATATAATTTTAAAAAAATATAGTTTTTTTATCATAAATAATCATTTTGAATATTTAGGGCCCCAAAATTGAGGGTCTAAGACATATGCCTTGTTATTAGGGGAAACTACGTAAATGGGCCATAAAATTTAAAATAATTACAAGTTCATATCCAAATCCAATGTAATTCCTGAAATACATATTCTCTCATAAATAATTACAGTCCATACCCCCATTCATTAAGACTGATAATTTTCACTTAACTGATACTAAATCAACATCATATACTTTATTGGTATCATTAAGGCTGATAATTTTCACTTAACTGATACTAAATCAGTATCATATATTGTATTGACATCATCAAGACTGATAATTTTCGCCTAACTGATACTAAATCAGTATCATATAATGTATTGGTATCATTAAGGCTAATATTTTTTGCTTAACTGATACTAAATCAGTATCATATATTGTATTGGTATCACTAAGGCTGACAATTTTCACTTAACTAATACTAGGGATGTACATGGCCGGGTTGGTTCGGGTTTTTCAAATATCAAACCAAACCATTTGCGTTGAATTTTTAAATTTATAAACCAAACCAAAAAAACTTGGGTTTTTCAATCTTGGATTTTTTCAGGTTTTTTGAATTTTTGGTTTTTTCGGTAAAGTATTCATACAAACATAAAATTACTTGTACTTCAAATATTTCTTTAGTCCTACCAAAATACAACTATCTAAAGTGTTTCTTAAGAAAATAATACAAAATATGATATGATTAATGACACTAAAATATCCAACAAAATAAATAAATAATGAAATTGCGCAAAACAAGTATTGCAAATTAACAAGTCATAATGAAAATGATCATAATTTAAAAGTACTAAATCATGCTAAAATAAGTTTAATAAGTATTAGTTGCATGACTAAATATTAAAGGAAATTAAAATTAGATTATGTATTTTAATTGTCTAAAACAATGTAAAACTAAAGAACAAATATTCAATATTATTGTCATTCTTAGCGTTGAATTGATTTTCTTTTTGCATTAGTATTAATTTGATTTTGATTTAAGCTTTATTATAATTACCAACATATGTGGACTATAATATTTATTGAACCATTCAGAATTTTAAGTTTCAAACTTGAAATAATTTATTAAAAGATAAAAACTATGAAAAAGTATAAGAAATATTTAAAAATTATATCAAAGTAAATATTTTTATGTATAAAATAAAATTTTAAAATAATATATATAATGTCGGGTTGGTTTGGTCTCGGGTTGTTTTTTTTTAGTTAAAACCAAACCAACCCAAATATAGTCGGATTATTTTTTTCAATACCAAACCACTAGTCAGGTTTTTTTTTTTTGGTTTGACTCGATTTGCTGTTTGGTTCGGTTTTCGGTTCGATTTTGTACACCCCTAACTGATAGTAAATCAGTATCATATACTGTATTGGTATCATTAAAGCTGATAATTTCGTTTAATTTGATGCTAGATCTGTATATATGTATCATTAAGGTTTCTTCTTCAGAAATTACTCATCAGTCAATGATACTACAAGAGTCTATGTATATTGTTGTGGTATCATTAAAGTTTATTGTTCAGAAATTACTCATTAATCAATGATATAAGAGTATATATATACATATATATTATGGTACCATTAAGGTTTCTTGTTCATAAATTACTCATTAGTCAATCATGCTACAAGAGTATATATATATATATACTTGTATAGTATCATTAACTAATGAGTAATTTGTGAACAAGAAACCTTAATGATATCAATACAGTATATATATACTGATTTAGTATCAATTAAGTGAAGTTATTAGCAATAATGATACTAATACAATATATGATACTGATTTAGTATCAGTTAAGCGAAATTATCAGCCTTAATAATACCAATACAATATATGATACTGATTTGATTGCCTTTAAGCGAAAATAGTTGTAACACCTAAGGTGTTTACGATTATTCATTACTCCGTGTTGAAGGCTTAGGAGCTTAAATTTGAGAGTTTTATTATAACATTATGCATGATTCGACAATACGATTTTAAATCAAAATATAAAAAAATGAATTAATTAAAATAATATTTTTAATATTGTCTTTTAAAATATCTTAGATATTTATGAAAATAATGTAGTTACGTTATATTGTGGTGCATGTATTATTTCAAGGATTTTATAATTTATTGATATTTTAGCGGGGATAGTAAATGAAGTTATTGGAAAAAAATTATTATTATATGAGAAGTTTTATTCAAAATGATTTTTTTTTTCATTAATTGTAGTATATGAAAAATATATATTTAGTTTACACTAAATAATGAGATATAAATATATTGTGATATCACAACCCCATTTCCACGTGGAAGTGGGTAATGGCAGCAACAATTCTCTATAGTGCCACCTATCATTTTCTATATATTGACACACTTAATTGTATATAAATAATTACTACACAAAAAGGAAGCATATCTATGTGTTTGACTAGAGCAATTCGTGGGGACTCATTTTATTTAGCTTCTACGCTACTATATGAATATGCTTACAGCTTTCAACAATCAGTTCAACAATTTACTGGGAACACAAAAATCACTACTCTTCTTTCAACTTTTGTTGAAGAATTATTTTGGGAAATTCTATTTGAAGTCATATTTAATTACCAATATAAAAGTGATTAACTGCAAGTTATTCCAAATTCCCATTTAAGGTATGTTAAGTCAATTTTTATTTTTTTTATATCGCACGATTTTTAAACACTATAAATTATATTTATATACTACTCTATTGCTAGGAAGACCCTTCACAGAGCATTGGAATGTCAGCTATTCATTTTTCTTAATTTTAACGTGTCATTGTTGTGCATGTACTGCTGTAAAATATGATTGATGGATAAAAGTTATGTTCCATAGTGTTCTTATTTCTTATGTCCATTAGCAAGATTTTGTCCTAAGAGTGAGACTCAAATGATGGAGATTTATTATGTTATACCTAAGGGTATTGTTAAACCTTCCTTTCTCGTGCGAAGTTCTTACGATAATGGTTTGAAAATCATATTCATACAAAACCTTGTACCCCATTCTTTTGATTGTATACTCATCAAGCAATCATATTTCTGAAAAGAGTTATACTATTACCATATTGAAGTCATTCATAAATTAAGTCAGCCATGTGAGTCTCCTGTAAGTTCCTAAATGATTAAATTGCTAAGTTGTTCGAGTTTGTTCTAAAAGCCTATGAGTTCTATGAGTTGTTAACATGTTATACGGAAGGGATTACGAGATTATGAGAACAAGAGTACCAATGGGCCAAGATTGGAAACATGACTATGGCAACATTATGCATTACAAATTCATGACATGACATGCTATGCATTCTATTCCCGAGCTATAATCGGGAGGTATGGGGCCTATTGCCTATATTTATGCGTATGAGACACGGATGGCCACAAGTTGGCGAATATGATGCAAGTTCGCTACCGGAAGGCACCACCGTTGCTAGCATTTGGTTGGGTATGTCATGCATTTGCATATATATATATATATATATATATATATATATATATATATATATTCATGATATACGATTACACGAGCATACCATGCATATTTAGTTACTATGAGGTCAGATGTTGATCATGGAAGCTATTTGAGTTTCCCTTTCAGATTGAATCTCCACTACCCTTATTATCATAGTTATGTATTATTTCACTTTCTGCCTTACATACTAGTACATTTTTATTGGTATTGACGTCCCATTGCCTGGGGATGCTGCATTTCGTGTTGCAAGTTTAGACAAAGGTCTTGATTGGCCTTTGCAATAGGGGGTGTTGTCTCATCTGAGGATTGGTAAGCTCCATCCTTCCTGGAGTTGTTGGTCGTCTTTAGGTTTTGCATACATGAGTTCGGTATATAATTATTGGTACTTTCAAGACCTCGTCCCACCTATTTGAGTTGTAGTATTCATAGAGACTTGTGGACACCCTATGTTGGGCCTTCTTAGCTTCCCTTTATTGCCTTGTCAGATTATTGTATATAAGATTTTAATTGCAGCCTTGTCGGCTTGCTAGTTCAATTTCAATTAAGTTTGCCTTTCTGGCCCTTTTATTATGTCATTTATATTCTTGTGACCTCGTCGGTCCACTTATCTTGCTTCAGTATTTCATTGTGAAGGCCTTGTCAGCCCTTGTTATTTTCTTTCCGTTATGTTTTAGTGTCTAGCTTGGTCGAATAAGGTACCGCGTGCCGTTGCGCCTCCCCTAGTTTGGGGCGTGACAATAGTTTGGGATATATAGTGTAATTATTTAATGGTATGAATATAAAGATGTATATGTTTGCAATTTGCTTTTATGAGGTATCATTACTATGCGTAGAGAAAAAATTAGATAAAATACTTATTCAATCAAAATTTCTGATCCAAAATATAGTCCAGTTATTAGTTATTGTTACTGTACTTGGCCGTTCGACCAGTGAAGTTCACAAATCTTTTTCACTTCTCTGGAAAATTCATCTTCTTTCTTGATGATTACATCGACACCCACCAAGCCAAATCTTCAATCTTGTCATAAAAATCAATATTTTTCTTCATATCGCAGGCTTAAATCCAAGACATCTAACTAAGGATAAAACAGTCTAATTACTGTACCACAACCCTTTTGAGTCATCATAAAAGAGGTTAAATGTTGTTGACAATGTTCATAGTTTAGCTTTGGAGTTTAGGTCTTTTTCAGAACCAATTGGTACAGTGGAAAGATTATTACACTATATATGCAATTAAAATTTAAAGAGTATTGGTTTAGAGGAGGTCCACTGAAATTCATCATGGAAGAATTTTAAAATTTAACTTGCCATAAACTTGAATTATTTCGAGGAATAATATATCAAAAGAATTAAAACATTGAAAAGATCTGATATCTAAAATTTTAAACTATTTAAAGAAAATTTGAGCTGATCGAAATCGGAAAAAGAATTAACTCATTGAAGAGGATGATTTGTTGTAAATCGTACATTACATACACATGCAATTATTATTATTATTATTATTATTATTATTTTAACGGAATACATTTACATAAGAATCACATTGATTAATGCTGAGTTATTTTTATCTTTAAAATAAAGATCACTAGCCACTTAGTTTTTCTTTCTTCTTTTAAATGATACACTCATTCTAAAAAATATATTTACCTATTGAATATATATATATATATTATTATTTTTTAATTATTTTTTATTTTATTTTTTTGTGGCAGGTGATAACAGAGGCAGGAAAAATATAGTAAGGAGAACTGATCTCTCAAAATAAGTAACTCAACATCTAATTAAGTGTATAAATGAGTACTATCAAATAATATTATATCAATTTTAAAAAATATAGGCATAAAATATTTACAATTAAGAAAATGACGAATTCACGTATCCTATTTTAATTTAAACACTCCTGATGGTGGCCAATCAGAAAGTTAGGGCTTCGTGATGCAGGGCAAAAGTGGACAGAAAAAGATTAAGAAGTTTAAATATACTATTACTTTTTCTATTTTAATTTATTTTTCTTTTTAATTTTTTTTAAAACACATATTTCTTATTTAACAACTCTTTAATTATTCCACATAACATGTATAAAATAACATGAATATTTTTGATAGATTATACATATTCTAATTTAAAACTACAAAATAAAAAAATAAAAAACTTTACTAGACACCTCACCTTGACATGTACAGTGATCTGGCGGCTAATCAAATCACATAGACTACCTTTAATTAATTAGCCCTAATTAGTGACCAGCTGTATGCATATGATTCGTTTGACAGCCAAGTAATTGACAAGCAGGTTGGATGGATTCTTTTCCCTTTTGGATTATGTTATCATTTAGTCTTATTGCTATATTATTTATAGGGGTACGGTAGATCTTCTTTTTTTGCTTACGACTAAAAAAAGCATATGGAGTATATATAAAGATATTAAAATGAATTGATTTTTTATGCACTTAAAAGTTGAATTTGAAAACTTATTACAGGTAATATTTTCTAGTAAGTTAGTATATGCATATATTTGACAAGAAAATTGGCATTAGATCTTTGTCAATATGGGGCCTCAGTAACCATTGATGCACGCCCGTATGTCAGGATTAGATATTTTGGAGCGTGAACTTGTAAGTTGGACCCTTATACTTATGACTTTACCAAATGAATCCTTAAATTCATTCAAACACAATATTTTAAATCTCTTTCTCATTTGATATGTGTGTAATATACTCATTTTACACATGAAATATCATGTCATTTTTAATGATACGTCATTATTATTATTATTTTTCCAATGACATATCAGAAGTTAAATTTTAAAAATAAATAATATTAAAAAATAAAAAGTGCAATTTTCTCTCTCTCTTCCCCCCTTCCTGCTTCATCTTCTTCGTTCCCACCCACCCTCTACGTCTCACCCAAAAATAAAAAAAGCTCATCATTCTCATCTTTTTTCACAGTTCACACTCAAAAGTTTTTCTCAATCATAAAATATGCTAGATTATAATTAGCTCTTGCACATGCTTTAGGTTCTATTTATTTTGATTTGATAAAGAAAAATCAAGAAAACTTCAAGTTGAGAAAAATATATTTATGAGTAAATTCAAGTAATAGATCTTAAATTTATGAAAATGGTGAATGATATGTTTTTTTGCAAAAACTTTTTTTAAAATTTTGTATTTGATGATTATGATGATGGAGTGTACGACAAAGAAGAAGAAAAGAGAAGGGGTAGGGGCGGGGGGTCTGGGTCTGAAGAAGAAGAGAAAAAGGATGGGGTGGGCTGAAGAAGAAAGGTTTTGAGATTTTTTTTTTTTTTAATTATTTTTTATTATTTTGTCTTATAATTTTAATAATTTTTAAATAAAAATATTGCATTCACTTGCTTTAAAACGCGTGTGGTCACACATTTGTCCAACACAATCATTTTAATGTCACATAAGCTCGGTCAATGATCAGAGGGGTTTAGAAAATAGAGATCCATCGAGTTTAAGAGTTCATTTGATAAAATGATGAGTAGAAGGGTTCAATTGACAAACGAAGCCAAGTAATTAAGCCTCCTAGGTCATTTCGCCTTAAACTAATTACTCTCAATGGATAGCTCATAATTAAAGTGATGATTGACCAAGAATCGCAATCTAGCAAGATCTAACCTGCAAATTAGTAGTACTATAGATAATCTGTCATATTCGTATAGCAAATCAAATTATTATGATAGTTATTTTTATGATTATGATGCAAATATTATTGAAATCCATTTCAAATAAATTGTCATACTGTGATAAAAGATTACACAATAAAAAATCTATGAAACTTTGAATTTCGTTTAGGATCCAATTTGAAGTCCTTTTTATCGGTATTGACATGACATGAGACCACTATCAAATCATCTAGCAATTTGCATAAGTATAATATAGTGTACTATATATATAGTTTAACTTTGTGTGAATTAAATTAAATTATCATACAGAAAAGAAAACGAGACTTAAATAAACCAGTGAAGATTCTGTTTGTTTCCCTCATATTTGGTTCTTTAGATTTCCACTAGATATTCCCTTTTATGTATATGGAGTACTATATTTTATTATATTATTATAAATAATAAAGTGGATCATTGGAATAGTGTTAGCGCAGCCGTATGCAGACATAAAAGCACTATATATTATATATGGATAATTAGATCATATAAAGTTATGATGCTTGCAAGTTTAGGTAAATGTTTCCTAAACCTTAAAAAAATTCTCCACTGACAGTGTTACTGTACAAAGTTTGACCACATCTAATCTATCTAATTAATATAGGAGGCACACAGACAATGAATCACGTGTCATATTATAAATAATAAAACGTATTATTAGTGACAACTAAGGATACTAGACTAATCCTCATTTAATCAAAGATCTCATGTTTGAGCCCTAGGTATAAAAAAAATATTTGATAGAGAGCGCTTCTCCTTCTTTAATTAAAGGTTTCATGTTTGAGCCCTAGGTATAAAATTATAGCGTTTTTTCGAATTATACGCGACACGAATTTAAAATAATCAAATTTAACGTGAGTATCAAATATCAAATAAAAAAAACACATTATTAGTGATTAGCGGATTCCTAGATCTTGATCAAGATAATATATATTGTTCCCTAGCTAGCTATACGTAGATCTATATATGGTATAATTAATCCTTTCTTTCTTATCTTTTAACACCTTTTTTTGGCAAGAAGTAGTAATAAAAATGTCCTTTGGTATGTTTTAACAGCTTATTACTAATTTGTTTGCAGGAACCCGTGAACCATAAATATATATCTTCTACAGTAGCGTCAGATTCCTTTGCATGCATATAAAGAGAGGCATCGCAGCGACGACCATATCCAGAGCAACAAATAAATAATTAAGTGATGGAGAAGTAGACATGGCGTGATATTGGTTCGGCTCACTAATTTCTGATTCATGAAACAGATTAGAGATGAGCCGAACCAATATCACTCTTGTATTCTTCTTTATACGTATGTACAATCCTTGTACTCTTTTTATTTTTTTACGCTTAATTGGAAACACAAGTCATATAAATTTCTTTCTTTCTTGTATAATTAGTACTATTGCTCTAACTATTAACAGGTTTACTAGAGATCATCCAGCAAATGGTCGTACTGACGTTTGAATTAATGTCAGTGGTGATGCTCCTAGACACTGAATCATTCATAAGAGTCTTATTTGATAAGTATTAGTGGATTTGAAGTTTTGGGTTTCACTCGCAGACTTGTTACGTTGTGTTGTTTCCAATTTTCCACAAGTTTTTTCTGATAGTGGTTGTGCAATAGATGATTGTGTTGGTGAAGATGATTGGTGGTAATAGTTGACAATAATGATTGTGATGTTAAAGATGATTGATGAGAGCACCTGACGGTAGTAAAAAGTGATATATAGTGGTATTGGTAAAAGTTTGCAGCTGTGGCGGTTGTGATCGGTGATAGTGGTTGAGGTAGTGATGGTCATGATTGATAGAGATTGTAGTCGTGGTCATGGTCATGGTCATGGTCATGGTGGTAGTTAGCATTTGTGATAATAATTTGTTGTGATGGATGTGGTTGATAGTCATCACTAATTGTAGTGATTTTTTTTTCGACAACCATCATCACTAATTGTAGTGATTGACGATAGTGGTTAATGGAGGAGCCACATATACTTGGGTCAAGTGTCGATCAACATCTTTTTATCATAACGTTACACTATGTATCCATGTAAAATCACTATTTTAAAGGAGGATGCAACCTTGGTTAATTAATAGGTTCAATTCAACCCAATAATTTTAATACCGAATCAAAACAAGCAAAATTTCAACCATCATAAATCATAATTTTAAATGTGCAATGATCTTCTTAGCAAGAATCTTAAAGCTAGAATCAATTAAATTAAATCTTTTTTTTTTAATTCACTTTGATTAAGGTTCTTTAACTTTCAACATGTAACTATTTTCCTGCTCTCCTTAAAATTAGGTAACACTTCAATTCTGTGAATATTTTTTTAGGAATATTATTTCCTATTCGGCTACCTTCAAATCAAATACAGATCTTGTTATGTCATTATGATTTCAATTTGTATTAATTATAGTTTGAACCTATGCATATATAAAAATAATAATAGGTGTAGGTAGCAGAGGAAGTTCTTCCTTATCTTGATGATATCTGAGTAAAGACAATTATTCACGATATAAAAAGACCTAAATGACAAAATCCTTGATACCGAATTATATGTCAAAAGGTACCGATGTATATATACGAATTATAGTGTGATGGTTGAGGCCCTTCATTTATTTTTAACTAGAAGTCTCGAGTTTGATTGAGCCTCTAAAAATGAAAAATTATTGTTAAGAGTATCTCCCTCATAAGATCAAAATGGGTTTTTACATGAATTCAAATTTAATCAGGTTTCAATATCCTTACCAAATACCGAGTTAGAAAATTTGCTAAGGAGAATTTCGAATATATCTATTGGCTATTAGAATGTAAAGGGGTGGAAGATACCTTGCATTACATGACAAGGAAAATAAGAAATAGCAGGAAAGTAAGTATTTTTTATTAATATGTTGCGCTCACACATTATTGTAATCATATCATATATGCGTTTCAAACTTTAGTTATTTGGTCAAGTTATCAAAATATCTTTTTTGAGAAGTATTTTTTTTAAAATAAAAAATAACTTTTTAAAATATTTTTGAAGAAAAATAATTTGCGTTTGGTCAATTCATATGAGAAATTAATTCTTTCAGTCTTTAATAAGTAGATTGTATTTTTTCGAGTGTCAAATTGAACAACAAAAAGAAAACAATTAATTAAGTAGTATCAAGATATGCGTTTCTCTATACTGTTTTAAAGGAGAGTAAGAGCCTTAAAATTAATATGAAATCTTTTTAACTCATATTTCTTCTAAAAATTGCTTTGTTATTCTAAAAAAACAAAGAGGAGAGATAAAGGACATACAATAGAGAAATGAGAAATATAACTTGTATTTAATTAAAAGATATAACATATTAAATTATTAATTTTGCTTCGAGATATAACATGTTACATTGTTATTCTATTTTTTAAGTTATCATAGTAATTTTGCTATATATATATGTATGTATATACGTTATTTAACTGTAGGCAAATATATTGGTATACTCCAATGCAGTATTTGACCATTTTATAAAAATGATAACTAATTACTAAGTATTATACTTTTTAAAATTCACTAATTGTGTAAAAAAAAATCATACATCTTCTGTGGAGCTAATCATTTTATTTTTTTTATTAAAATAAAAAAAATATTTACGTTCAAACGGTTCCTTGGTCTATCATTTCCAAATTTTCCCTTAATATTCGGAGATTTGCCGTTCACATAATCTAATGTAATGAATAGTGACAAGAAACAACTTTTTTTGACCGCAAGAAGCAGAGGAATAGTACAATTAAATAATTTCCAAAATGCTTGATGTTGACCAAAACATTAGTATTATTGGAGTTTGGTCTAAAGATAGGGAATAATAATTGTAAAATAAAATACTATAAGATTATTTTTATTTTATGTTTGATTTGACGTAATAGTTAGTTTTAAAATTATTTATTTCATTATTCATATTACAATAATGAAATAAACTAGTATTATATATATAGTGAGATAACTTGGTCTATTATTTCCCTGTACATTGCTATGTTCTCCATTGGTTAAAGAAATAGCAATAATACTAATAAAAATATATATCATACTATATATTATATTCAAAGGCAGTAAGGTCATCATTTTCCTAAAGTGCTGCTCTTTAATGCTTAGTACACTTTTCCTGATAATGACTTAATTTCTTTTTCTTTCCTCTAACACTTTGAATTCGTCAAACTTCATAGCCATCCTATTTTTATTTCTTTTAAAAGTACTTTATTTTGTTGATGATTTCATTTAATTTTATTAATAACTTTTTAAGGTTAATAATAGCAGTATTTCTTTTTTCTTTTTAATAGTAATTTGCTAGCACTCTGTCTAATTGATTATACAATTTGTTACAGCCAAAAATCATTGAACTAGATAGCCTGTTCATCAAAGTTGAGACATTGACTAACATTTTCCATCGTAATCTTTGTTCGAATACAAACATAAACAACAAAGCAAATGGTTATATGATCATACTTGCAAGCTGCATGAAATATATACATAAACACCTTGTTTGGATGGTTGTTATTATATTGTTCGTTTAAATACAATGTTTCTTTTGATTGTTACTTAAATTCTATTGTATCGTATCGTTTAAACTTTAAATTCATCGTTAGATAACAACGACCCTTTTTATGTAATGACCGATTTGGTGTGATCATGTCGTTACCTTAATATTTTCTTCTCATTGTATCTTTCTTTATTATTTAATAATTATATTTCATCTTTTACCTTATCTTTTCATAGTAGCTGTTGAGATATGAGCTGATGATGAAGCAAGGAGAGTACAAGTTAAAGCTGTTAGGATTAATAAAGGGCAAATTAGTCTTTTCCAAAAATTAGTTATAACTAATTTTCTGTTAGTAGATTCGAGAAGTTAGTTACACAATGTAATAGGAATTAGCTATAAATACTAGTCTTACACTGATGTATTACTCAGTCTTTGAACTCAAACAATGAGAGTTTCTCTCCTTCAATGTTAGCTCCTTGTTAATGGAGTTTTTCTGTTAATTCTGCTTGATTTCACTTGCGTTCATGGTATCAGAGCCCTTCACAACAATCTCTGTGGAAGGTGACTGGTGTTTGGATCAAAGAATTGAGTATTCGATTCACAGATTCATCAATTGTTTCAGTAGAATTGCAAATCTAAGTTAGGATCTGTTATTCAAATTGTGTTGTTTGTCATTTGCTTCCGCGACTATTGATTGATTGGAGCATCAAAGAAATGGAAACTAACAGAGCAACTGTAGATCTGGATCAAACATTCAACAATGGCCAGAATGAAAGTACATCAACACCACTTCATGTTGCATCTGGACAAGGTATCGATTACAATCATCCTCTCTTCCTTAATCCTGCTGATATTAGTGGAGTTAGCATCATTTCCTTTCAATTGATTAGTGTTGAGAATTATACCTTATGGAATCGTTCCATTACACTAGCACTACTAGGAAGGAACAAGGTAGGGCTAGTAGATGGATCCTGTATGAAAGAGATGTTTGGTGAAGAACTGTGGGGACAATGGGAAAGGGTTAATGCAATTGTACTTTCGTGGTTAATGAATTCAGTGTCAAAAAGTCTGCTTAGTGTTATTGCTTTTGCATCCAGTGTTTTTCAAGTATGGAATGATTTAAAAGAGAGATTTAACAGGATAGATGGATCTATAACCTACAGTCTACATAAGGACATTGCCTCATTACATCAGGGTACTGATTCTGTGTCTGTGTACTACACGAAACTCAAAACACTATGGGATGAGTTTGAAGTTTTGGTTCTTGCTCCCTGCTGTAACTGTGACAAGTCTAAATGATTTGTTGCTCATTTGAATAGGCAGAGATTATATCAATTTTTGATGGGGTTAAATGAGTCTTATCATCCGGCTAGGAGCTAAATATTGATAATGAATCCCTTACCAACTACTAATCATGCATATGCTATGATAGTGGGGATGAGTGCCAAAAGACTGTGGTTTCAGTCACTAACAGCATGTGATTAAACTCAGTTGGATGAGACTCTGTAGCTATGTTTTCTAAAACTGGTACTTCTTCAGGTCCAAGTCAAAGGTTCAAAAAGAATTTTATTTTGATATGTGATTTCTGTCATTGTAAGGGTCACAACAAAGAATTTTGTTATAAGATTATTGGATATCCACCAGACTTCAAGTCTAAAAGGAAGATACAGGGGACTTCCTTAGACTCACACCATCAGCTAGCTCACTTCTCATATGGTATGAATACTCATGTTCCGGGATGAGGAAGGAAATCTGATACTACTCAGGTTACTGATGAAGTGATAGAAAATTCCAAAGGGCACAAAGCAATGAGTCAAGCTGAGATGAAGGTCAAACAGCTTCTTCAGGGCTGCACTTTTACAAAGGAAAAATATGATCATATTCTCACAGGTTTCCAGAACAAGAATGAATCTACTTCTTCAGACTGTTATCCTGCACATGCTGCTCACACTGCAGGTAAAACTCTCTTTGTTTCTGAAAATAGTAAAGTGTGGATTGTAGATACTGGTGCAACAAACCATATGGTGTCTCAGTTGGATATGTTTATCAAAGGGTCTATGATCAAGTTAGAGGTTCCTAAGAGTGTGTATTTGCCTAATGAAAACACTACACATGTGACTCATGTTGGTTCTTGTGCTCTATCAGTTAGAAGTATCATTTCCAATGTCTTCTATCTACCTGAATTCAAGTATAATCTGATGTCAGTGAGCAAACTAACAAAGGAACTTGGGTGCTCAGTCATTTTTTTCCCTAATTGTTATGTTTTCCAGGAACTTTACAGTGGAAAAGTGAAAGAGATTGGTGAAGAATAAGGATGTCTGTATACTCAAAAAAATTGGTGAAAAGGAGGGATGTTTGTACACTGATAAGAAAGATATTGCACTGTCAGTTGCTCAAACTGCCTCAGAGTTGGAGCTGTGGCATCAAAGACTAGGACATGTGTCCTCAAGAGTTCTTGCTAAGATGTTTGATATGAATAATCAAAGTATAAGTAGAGTGTCTAAGTGTCTAGTCTGTCCCTATGCTAAATAGACAAGACTTACTTTTCCTTCTAGTAGCATAAAAAGTTCAAACATGTTTTATTTGATTCATGTTGACCTCTGGGGTCCTTATAGCACAACTAATTTTGATGGAAATAAATACTTTCTTACAATAGTTGATGACTTCTCAAGGATGTCCTTGATTTTTCTATTAAAGCATAAATATGATGTGAGCATGTCTATACAACCGTTTCTAAAGTTTTTTAAGAATCAGTTTGCTAAAACCATCAAAGTGATACAGACTGATAATGGTACTGAGTTTGTGAATTATGTGTGTGAGACTATGTTTAAGGAGATGAGAGTTATTCATCAGAGATCATGTCCTTACACCCCTCAGCAGAATGGAGTGGCTGAACGAAAGCACAGACACCTACTTGAGGTTACAAGGGCCTTAAGGTTTCAGGCAAAAATTCCCTTACAGTTCTGGGGACATTGTATGCTAGCTGCATCACATATTATTAATAGACTACCTAGTAGTGTGCTTAACTTTCAAACTCCCTATGAGAAGCTATATGGTAGAAAACCAGACTTATCACACTTCAGAACTATTGGTTGCTTATGTTTTGCAAAGGTTCTTCCTGCAAATGACAAGATGATGGCCAGGTCTAGAACTGTAGATCATATGGGATATTCAGAAATACAGAAGGGGTATATTCTATTTGACATTGCTACTAGATCATTCTTTGTCAGTAGAGATGTCATATTTAGGGAAGAAGTGTTCCTTTTTTCACATACAGACATCACTGATAGCCAACCTGTCACGACCCGGGAGTATCCCCAAGTCGTAACATGCGTATTCAACCTCTCGGAGGTCTCATACAAGCCCTTAGCATTCATCACATTAGATATGAAAAATAGTGCGGAATTAAAAACTCTTTAAATAAAATCCCATAAGACTCAAAGGTCACTTTTAAAAACATCATTCAAAAGTACACAAGCGGAATACTAAGTCTCTTAGCCATCTTAGACATAAACGTGAAAACATACTAGGGACACGGCCCTTTACAATCAAAAGAAGTCTATTAAGTCTATTACAAGAATCTTATCATAAAACTAGAATAGAAAAGTCTTGCCCTCGACATATGAGGACATACCACAAAATCTAGGAAGAACTTCAAATCCCAAGTTTACTACAAAACCCGCTCACTTGCCGGAACCTACACTTGTAGAAAATAGAGAAATATGAAATTAGCACAATTAAGTACTAAGTATGATGACCATGCAAAAACATGCTAAAAAAAGGACATTTATTTGAAATATGTGCTTTCATGCCATTTTTGATAAAACCTTCATATCACAATTATAAGAGACACATTTCAAGTCATCATCCACATATAAGACAATACCCACATAATAGACATACTCAACTAGTACCAATGTACAATACATGAATATAATTGACAAGTAAGTCTTTTCATCATTTCATGACCTCTATCTCAAGTTACCCAAAGCCACACTTAAGTGAAACATGAAGTGACCGCCCATACAATCTCTTTATATACACCTAAGTGTTCCTAAGGGTTACCATAGATAAGGAATGTACCATTACAATATAACATGCTAAGTCAAAATTCTTTAATGAACCACTTTAGGAGACATTTAAGTACATAAGGGGACTTTCACATAATAGTCGTTAGACTTAGGGAACTCACTTTAGTATCTTCAAAGCCTACTCGTGCCATGTGTAGATAGCATCCCATACTACTATCTACACGTTGTAGAACCTATCCAATAACTAGAGTGCACATCCCACATGATGGGAATAGGCATAACCGACATAGACCATACTAGCTAGGTATGGAATCCGGAGTCTATCCTACTCCGTGGAGGTTGTTCTACTTGCCAAAGGTAGAACTAGTAAGCAACCCATGTAGACACATGGTTTAGGGGATGTCCAAGGAAGTTCATTGTGCCTAATCTCATACTCAACTAGGTCACCTTCCTAACCACATCCACTCGGTGCTAGCCTTGTTTCCCATAGAGTATTCAATCACATATGTACTTAGAGAGGGTTCCTTTTCTAGTTCAACCAACTCATAGTACCTCTTCCCAAGAAAGGCCCCATTTCTTAGTCATGGCCAATCAAGGTTCATAAGGATAGCTCATTTGACTTTCTTAGATAAGGATTTTCATGTCGTTCCGGCTCCATCCATCTCTAAGTCTATCATCTCACTCAAGAAGGGAACTTCGCCCTAAGGCCCATCCTTCAAGGTTATACATTTACTTAGGAAAGCTAGACTTATGAAAGGGCACCATTTCTTAGTTTTGCCGATTCAAGTCTTGGCCTAAAATTCCTCTTTTAGCATTTATAGAAAGGGCACCATTTCTTAGTTCTAGCCCACTTCACACATTCAAGACTTTAAGTAACAAGGAGGGACACTTTAGTCTACCAACCAAGTCACAACATTATCATCTAAGGATACTTCATAATCCAACATCATTTCATATATATACATCATGAGAAAAATCATACTTTAAATCACAATGCTATCCACTTTACATAGGATCATCACAAGATCACATAAACTCATTCACATCATACCTTCACACATAAAGCTTCACATAAAACTTTATATATAGCTTCATATAGGACTTTACATATAGCCTCATTTATATATATATAATATACAATACAATAACACTTTGTACAAAATCACCTTATAACCATAAGAATACCTTCACATAGTACAATAACATTTCATAACTTGATAACACTTTAATTCAATAGATAATGCATTCAAGTCCATGTTCATAATACATTCCATAATTAAACACCTCCACCATAAGTGGATCAAACTAAGCAAGAACAATTTTATCCATAATAAGAGATTAAGCCAACTTACCATCCTCCAAAGCCATAATCAACAACACTCAAGTCCCAACCATTTTACTTACCACAAGAGAATTCATCATAACTTGCCCATAAGGCCACAACTTTCAATTCATCCATACATCATCAATTCATCATAGATAGATGTAGAAAATCATAAGAGTCACTAATACAATCCAATCCAAACACAATCTCATAAACTTTGAATCATAAGCAAAAGACCCACTTCATAAGCAAATTTAGGAATTTAGGGAAAACATGGGTTCTTCAAGGAATTCCATATGAAATCATCTTAAAAACATTAATCAAACATTAATTCATCAATATAATGGCTTAGAAAACGTTTTGCCAATGAACCCATGCTTAGATTAGAATTTGAGATTTTGTTCTTTGAAACACTTTTGATTGGACTCCTTGAAAGAAAGATTGATCAAGGATCAAGGGTCACCATACCTCTAAGTTGAAACCCACGAAAAATTGAAGAAGAAAGTACTCAAAACCTTCAACCCTAGCTCCAACTTCACCTTGGCCTTCAATGGTGTTCCAAAGAGAACCCTTCCTTACTCTTTTAAAATGGAACAAAATGATCCACAATCAGCCTAACACAATAATATAACCTCAAAAGAAAAGATTTGTGAAAAGACCAAAATGCCCTTAAATTTCCGGACGGACTCCTTGCCAACTGACCAACTTTCAAAGGGCATAACTCACTCATACGAACTCGGAATCGAGCAAACTCGGTAGCGTTGGAAAGATCGTTCCAAGGGCTTTCCAAACATAACTGGAACTACTCCTGGATCATCCTGAGCTAGGAGTTATGACTGCTCAAAGTTGGCCAAAAACTCACTGATTTCCACACTTGGCAGAATTTCCAGATTTTGAACTTAGCCAATTTCCAGATTCTGAACTGTTTTTTTTTTTCAAAAGTGACTACTTCCAATTTATGCTTAAACTTTAAAAATCCATACGTTAGGCTCTAGTTTCACCTATCTATTTTTAGGGTCGATACACAACCAGTATTTGTAGACAATTTGCAGGCTTCAGATTTCATCCTTCAAAACCCTTCTCATTAGGCTCCTGTTACAACTAATTGTAATGAAGATACAGTTACAACAACTTCTCCTTATTCAGAACCTGAGTTAGAGGTACCTGATCCCTTTACCACTTCTCAAGCTACTGACATTATTGAGGAAACAGTCCAAAAGGTTCCTGTGCAGGTTGTACCAGTTGATACTAGAAAGTCCTCAAGAACTACACACAAACCTCTATGGATGAAGGATTTTGTCTCTCTCAACATAAATAAGGATGTGAAGTATCCCTTATGCAACTACATGAGCTATAGTCATCTCTCTCCTACCTATCAATGTTATATAGCTGCTACATCCTCTCTGAAAGAACCTTATACCTACTCAGATGCAGTTAAGGATCCTAGATGGGTTGATGCTATGAAAACTGAGATTCAAGCCTTAGAAGACAACAACACTTGGGAGATCACAGATTTACCCCAAGGAAAGAAGCCTATAGGTGAGCAGGTAAAACTGAGAGATAATTCTAAGGACTCATTGGCAGATTAGACAATGTACCAGAAACTAATTGGAAAGTTGTTACATTTTAACATGACAAAGCCAGATATATCCTTTCGCACACAAACTTTGAGTCAATTTCTACAACAACCAAAGAAGTCACATATGGATGCTGCATTGAGAGTGGTGAGATACTTAAAAAAGGAACCTGGTCAAGGTCTATTGCTAGCTAGTTCCTCAGATGAACTAGTCACTGCATTTTGTAATGCTGATTGGGCTTCATGTCCACTTACTAGAAGATCAGTTACAGGGTACATGGTCAAGATAGGCAAGTCATTAGTGTCATGGAAAGCAAAGAAGCAGACCACATTGTCCAAAAGTTCAGCTGAAGCTGAATACAGGAGCCTAGCATCTGCAGTCTCAGAGTTGGTGTGGTTACTTGGAATGTTGAAAGAAGTAGGAGCTGATATTAAGCTACCAGTGCAAGTATATAGTGACATTAAAACTGCCATACAAATTGCTGCAAATTTAGTGTATAACGAGAGGACAAAGCATATAGAGATAGACTGTCATTTCATAAGGGAAAGACTACAACAAGGCTTGATCAAAATAGACTATCTACCTACGCAAGAGCAACTAGCAGACATTTTGACAAAATGATTGTCCAGGGTACAACATGAACATCTAGTATCCAAGCTAGGTGTGTTGAACATCTTTAAACCTCCTAGCTTGAAGGGGAGTGTTGAGATATGAGCTGATGATGAAGCAAGGAGAGTACAAGTTAAAGCTGTTAGAATTAATAAAGGCAGATTAGTCTTTTCTAAAAATTAGTTATAACTAATTTTCTGTTAGTAGATTCTAGAAGTTAGTTACACAATGTAATAGGAATTAGCTATAAATACTAGTCTTACACTGATGTATTACTCAGTCTTTGAACTCAAACAATGGGAGTTTCTCTCCTTCAATGTTAACTCTTTGTTAATGGAGTTTTTCTGTTAATTCTGCTTGATTTCACTTGCGTTCAGTAGCTCTACCCATAACTTACTTTTCTTGTAGGTTTATCATTCAATTTATGGATATGTGACCTTATGTATAATCTATCCAAACATTGTATTCGTTAAAACAATACAATATGATACAATACAACACAATACAATATGATATATTATAAAATAATACGTAACAATCATCCAAACAACGTGTGGACAGATCTAATCGCGAAGTGTGAGAGAAACTCATCAATGATATTAATAACCTTCGATCTCAATGAATTACCACTAATTTTGTAGTCTAACAGTAAAATCATCACCGGAATATGTAAAATTCATGTGGGCGAATTTTTCATGAAAAATCGTCACCTTTCTTATGGAACAAAATCCTTTATATAGCCACATGTTTTAGAGTTTAGAATATTTTTCAAACCAATTAGGTATTTTTTACCATAAAAAATCATATTTCATGTGATTCCTATTTATTTGGGCACATGAGAGACCACAAGATGAACTTTTGTAATGTATAAATATTGTATAAATAACATATATAAATGTATGTACATCTCTTCTGATACATAGTTATACATCATATAGACTTGGTTATACAATATCGATACATTATGCAAGCTTTTCTTGATTTTTTTAAAAAGAAACTACCCAATTACATAAATATGCCTATCATATTTATTAACATTTTCAATAGTTTGAAATAATTACATTTTATATCACTAATTAAAAAATTTATGACAGATTTCAAGTCAGATACACCTAGTTACATATTTTTTGCTGCTAGATATACTGAAATACGGAGAGAAGTGAGCGAGAACAGGAGAGAGGAGAACAAGATTTGTCTGTGTATCGCAAATACATGTATCTGGTGTAATTAGCATGTATCTGAGATACCAGATACGCGAGCGAGATAAGAGAGTAGTGAGCGAGATGGGAGCTAAATTAAGGCGAGCGAAATTTGTCTATGTATCCCAGACACATGCGAGTCCACTTATCTAAAACAAATTATACCTAATTTTAACCTTATATATCCTGAGATACATGTATATATGTAGACGCACCAAAATATGACAAGATTTGTAATATTGAAAACTAGAGTGTATCTAACACATTATTTGGATGGTTGTTACCCATTTTATTGTATTGTTAGTTTAAATACAATGTTTGTTTTGATTGTTACTTAAGTTTATCATATCGTATAGTTTAAATCTGTAGTTAGATAACGACGAAAAATCTCATTTTGCATAACGATTGATTTGGTGTAATCATGTAGTTATAAAATATAAGTAATTAGCTCAGCAAGTAAAATTTTGATAAATTACCATTGTTTTTAATTTTTATGTTTTGTCCGTACATTTAGGTAAGAAGCCCAAGAATGAATTCAATTCAGTCAAAACTCAATAGGTGGACTGGGCTGCCGGACACCAAAAGGAAAAAAAAAGAACTTGGCAAGACGGGACATGAGTTGAATTTCATAGGCATAATATATAAGCATGACCTTTAACTTAGATTCAGTTGATAACTATGCCTTTTAATTTTGGATATACACAAGTAGACATTTAAATTTTTATAAAATTGAATAAGTAGACACACATGTCCTACGTCAGGTATGACACAAAATTGCAATGTAGGGTGAAAGTTCAAAAGTTAAGGTTATAATTGTCGATTAAAGCCAAGTTAATGATCATCTTTATATATTATGCAAATTTCATATGCAGTTGGCGGGAGGCCCCGCTGCAGGGACCATTCCATTATTTTGAACTTTCACATCATGGGTCATTGCCGTGCTTATTCTGCCATAACGTTTACTTGACTTTGCATAGTGACAAATTAAGAGAAAGTGTCTCTTGTTAATTCTATCTCACAATTGTGATTTGTGGCAAAATCAGAATCAAAATTCAGGGGAAACAACTGGGAAATTCTTAAAGGCCGGGGTGAGAATTTGCTGGATCAACTGCACATAAAATATATTGACTCTTTAAGAGGTAGCTTACTGTTCTTAATGGTTGCTTCTTTGCAACTTCAATTTTATCGCTTTTATGCGCTGATATTCATTGGGTTTTGTATACTATGTAATAGGCACTTGAGAATACACGTAAAATCTCTTTTCTAGAAATTTGAACTGAAAGTGTCTGGTAGGAACATTTATCATTTGTTTAAAATGTTCAATTGGAACAAAAATGAATTTACCCGCAGAATGCTTTGTGCACCGGGTGGCCCGATTATCTTGAAAACCAAAGAAATTCTGAGAAGTTAAATGATTTTAGGAAGTTTGAGGGAATAGGTTTGAAAATTAAACTGATAAGTAAAAATAAATTCAACGAATTTCTGCCTGAATTAGAATCAAAATTTGAGTACTGAAATTCAACTGTATGAGACAGTTGAAAATTTTTCATTGATGGAAATTGATGCAGGTATTCCTGTGGGACCTTAACACGGATATTCTATCTTTACATGTTCCCTGGCTAAGTTGTGCTGAGTCTTCACTTTTGATGCCGTACCCGTGTCAGATTCTCTCAAAATACACTACTTTTCGAGAATCCAACACGCACCTGCTGACTTTTATAAGAATCTGAGCAACATAGTTCCCCGGAAGGGCTAAAGATTGGCTATCTAATGAGCTAGCATAAAGGAGGATCAAGGGATTTGGCTTTTTCTTTTGCCTTCCTTAGAGTGATATCATGCCAGAGGATCCATCCAACGATGTTTTTCTCGTCCCAGCTTCAGAAGTTGTCACTGAAATAACTCGACTTGTATTTGAAACAATAGAGGCTACAAATTCTGTTGTTGTGCAGAAGGAGAACTTCAATAAATTTTCAAAATTCTTGGAGAAGATTGCTTTGGTCCTAAAAGAGTTATCTAAGTCTGAAAGTAGTGAAATTAATAACTTAAGTCCTGCTTTTGAGGATCTCAAGTTGGAGATAGAAGTGATCAAACAACTAGCTTTGGACTGCAGAAATAGAAACAAAATCTATCTCTTACTAAATTGTAGGAGAATCGTCAAGTATTTTGAGAGTAGTACGAGGGATATTAGTCGGACTTTGTTGCTAATAACTTCGGAACATCTGAATGTTTTACCTGAAATCACTGACCAGCTTAAAGATCTATGCAAGAACATGCTGGATACTGAGTATGAAGTCTCTAAAGAGGAGGAAGAAGTTTCGGAGAAAATTGAATCAGGGATACAAGAGAGGAATATTGATAGATCCTATGCAAATGATTTGCTCATTTGTATTGCTAGAGCTGTTGGAATAGCAAATGAGCAATCAGTACTGAAGAGAGAATTTGGAAATTTCAAGGCAGAAATTGCAAGTAGTGAACAAGGGAAGAACCTGACGGAGACATTACGGATGGAAGGGATCATTCTATTGCTTGGCAAGGCTGACTTGCTTACAACTGCAGAAGAAAAACAGACAAATTATTTGACTAAAAGAAACTCTTTGGGTAGGCAATCATTAGAACCTTTGCAGTCATTTTACTGCCCAATTACTGGAGATGTCATGGAAGATCCGGTGGAGACTTCTTCTGGGCAGATATTTGAAAGGATAGCTATCGAGAAGTGGTTAGCAGATGGCAATAAGCTGTGTCCCTTGACCAAAAAACACTTGAAAAAGTCAGATCTTCGGTCCAATAAAACCCTGCGTCAGTCAATTGAAGAATGGAAAAACAGAAACATCATGATCACCATTGCGTCCCTAAAACTGAAAATTCAAACAAACAATGAGGAAGAAGTGCTTCAATCTTTACAGAAGTTGCTGGAGTTGTGTGCAAGGAGTGAGTTGCAGAGAGAATGGATCGTGATGGAGAATTACATTCCAGTTACTATAGATCTTCTACGTGCAAATAATACTGAGATAAGAAAGTATGCTTTAATGATACTTTACGCTCTCGCAAAGGATAGTGAAGAAGGCAAGGTACTCTTTAGTGTACATTTCACTATTCTGATCTTTTGCAATTTCTTCTATAGCCAATAATGCATATACATCAGTAGCACCATGGCGTTTGTGCAAATTTCACTTATATCTCACACAATTTCCACAGATAAATATAGTTATCAAATGGATACATGTTCTACTAAGTTTTAGACTTTTATTAGAGGAAACTTTTGGGTCTATTCCAAATGATTTAAATATATTTTTATCTTGTTGTCCTTGCAGGAAAGAATAGGTACAGTAGATAATGCTATTGGGTTGGTAGTGCGATCTCTTGCACGCAAACCCGAAGAAAGCATATTGGCTTTGCAGCTGCTTTTGGAGCTATCCAGAAGTAGTATAGTTCAGAACTTGATTGGCAATGTCCAGGGTTGCATCCTTCTACTTGTTACTTTCATGAATAGTGAGGACTCTGTAGCTGCAAAGTATGCAAGTGAAATTTTAGAGAGTCTCTCATTCCTTGATCAGAATGTTATTGAGATGGCAAGATTAAATTATGGTGCACCCTTACTACAACATCTATGTTCAGGTACTTTCTTAACAACTATCAAACTTTACAGCTGAAAAGAATGCTATTTTTTAGACCAAAGGTTACTGCATAACTTAGGCTATGGTCATTTTCTTTTGTTTGCTTTTGGATGTTTTCTTGGATGTGGTGCAAGGTTAAGCAGGAGCTTTATCAATGTCATCATGACAAACAAGCATATCTTATCTGTGGCAAATGGAACACATTTATCATCTTAGATGATATAGCTAGTCTTATATTTGATCCACTTAAATGTTTTAAACTCAATCCAGCAAACCCTGAACACTACTAGAGCATTTATGCACTATTTTAGCTAGAAATTCACATATAAAGAATAAACTATGTTATAAACATGGTTTATGCATTCCTGAACTTTCCCGGAGACCTTAAGGTGTCTGCAATTCATGGAAATCACAAGGTACCTAACAGTTTGACTGGATGAGAAAGCTTATCCATTAAGGAAATTAGGCCAACATAAAGAACTAATGGAAGAACGTTAGCACTCTGATATCTTTTATAAAGTCAAAACATCGAAAAGGGTATGGACCAATAAGTTATGTGGGACAGCATGGCATACGATTCAAGAATGAAATCCTGATTTCAGGTGTCTACATATAGTGATAGATAACTTCTTGTTGGTAAATCTGAAAAGGAAGATTTTATGCTGATGATCATTTGTTGTTTGAATTCGGAATTACTTTCAGAAGCTGTAAACACAACTTCTAAAGGTCTATCTCATTGGTGCAGGAACTGAAAGTAAGCTTATTATCATGGCCAAAACCTTGTCAGACATCCAGTTGAGCGACCAGATTAAGCTGCACCTCACAGAAAAAGGGGCACTGAAGCCACTTCTTGAACTTCTGTCTCATAGCAATACAGAGATGAAAATCATTGCTGTCAAGGCACTCCAAAGCCTTTCAACTGTCCCAAAAAATGGTCAGTTGATGATAAAGGAAGGTGTCAGTGACCTGCTATTTGAACTACTATTTTGTCACACCTTGACAACAGAAATACGGGAAAATGTGGCAGCAACAATTATGCAACTTGCTATATCAAAAAATTCCGAAGGATCAGAGGATGTGCAGGTTTCATTGTTGGAGTCTCATGACGACATCTTTAAACTCTTTTCTCTTATATCGTTGACTGGATCTAATGTGCAACAAAGCATTCTTCGTATCTTTCAAGCAATGTGCCAATCTCCTGCTGGTTCTGATATCCGGACCAAACTGAGACAGGTGCGTAGATCTGATAAAGTATCTTAGATATGTTTGCATAATCTAGCAGAATTGAATGTAACTTGTGACACTATAGCTAGTTCACCCCTTAAGACATAAACTTCTAGAAGAACACAATTCCCTCTAAAGATAACTATTTAACTGTTAACTGATGATCCTCTTTAGGAAAGAGACATTGACGCTTTGGGTTGTATTATAAGGGGAGGAAGTTTTGAATTAAGGGACTACCAAAAGCTTAAACATTATCAAGCTGTTGGAAGCATTTTGACTCTGATGCTTTAGTTTCTCTAAGATTTTGTTAACCGACTTGCTAGTATGTATAGGAGGTGTCCTTTTTATGTTTAATTACCTGAAATGATTTCATGACTGCTCTCCTTTTTATCTCATCGGCACCAGGCGAGTGATTGGCAGTCCTTGAACAAGTGTTCCTCCTTTACAATCAATTAACTAAATTTCACACTATTGTCAGGTCTTGAAGTGCAAGTAGATAAACACAATTTGACTTCTGACTTCAACTGTCATTTCACTAATTGTTTCATTGTCAGATTTCCGCAATTAAGGTCCTAGTCTACCTATGTGAGCTTGATGACCGTGATGTACGGGCTGATGCGGTGAAACTCTTCTATTTATTGGCAAAAGATGGTAATGACGATATTCTCTTAGAGCATGTAAACAATACCTGCATTGGGAACTTGGTACGGATCATCAGAACTTCAGATAATGAAGAAGAGATTGCTGCTGCATTGGGAATAATCTCTCATCTTCCTCAAGATTTTTCAATGTCCCAGCACCTTCTTGATGCTGGGGCACTTGATGTCATCTTAGACCGTCTGCGTGGTAGAAATGCCCATGCTTCACTAAGAAATGAAATTGTAGAGAATGCTGCTGGAGCCCTTTGCCGTTTTACTGTTCCAACAAATCCAGAAATACAAACACAAGTTGCTGAAACCGGTATTATTCCTCTTCTAGTATCCCTTCTAGCATCAGGCAGTTGTTTAACCAAAAAAAGTGCAGCTACTTCTTTAAAGCAGTTTTCAGAAAGCTCACAAAAGCTGAGCAAGCAGCCAGCTAGAAAAAATTGGATGTTAAGTTGCTGTATCGCCTCATCGACACAAAACTGTCCCGTTCACCTAGGATTTTGCAGTGTGGAATCCTCGTTCTGCCTTTTAGAGGCTAATGCTCTCAGACCCCTCGCGGAAGTGCTAGATGAGCCAGATCCTGCAGCTGCTGAAGCTTCTTTAGATGCAATCTTGACAATAATTGAAGGTGAACAGCTGCAGAATGGTTCTAAATTACTTGCAGAAGCCAATGCCATCGCTCCAATCATAAAATTGTTGAGCTCATCCTCTATCATTTTACAAGAAAAAGCTCTCAAGGCCTTGGAGAGGCTATTTCGAATGATAGAGTTGAAGCTCAAGTATGGGACATCAGCCCAGATGTCACTTGTGGAAATCACTCAGAAAGGAAGAAGTGACATGAAATCTTTAGCTGCTAAAGTTCTATCTCACTTGAATGTGCTTCCTCAACAGTCTTCCTTTTTCTAACCGACGTTCAGCATAGGATGAGTAGATCATCTACACTGAAGCATATAGCACATTCATGCCATTGGTTTTTCCCTTTTATTATTATCTCGAACTGTTTAATACACACACATTTTAGAATGGATCTGTCAATTATGAATCTTAGTCTTTCCTATGTAAAGTTTAGTGTTGCCACTTGCCACTAGGCCTATGTGGCCTCATAGTGTAAAAGCAGATTTGAAGATCAATGAGTAATTGTCATGTACTGTTTCAATATACCAATTTATTTGGTCCTTTCAAGTTTTGACTCAGTCCCTTCGCTTTCCGGTCATAAGAGATCATTTCCTCAAATTAAATGGCCATAGGGTGATGTGATGAAATAACAAGAGAAGAATAAAGAAAGTTTGATGTGTCAACAAAAAGCTACCACTGATGGTATAAACATGAAAATATTTGGAATCTTAATAAACTCCTAAATTAGTAAGTGCAAGTTCAGAGAAAGATTGTACAAGATGTTGAAAAAGACTGATGAGTTCATGAACTAGTATAGAAACTAATGACTTCAAGATATACTTCTAAAAGAAATTACAGAATGGCTGGACATCCTATAGCAGGAACCCCTTTAGCCGTAGGACAAGCAGCCAACGGACATCCATCTATATTATTTCCCCACCAGTCGATATTGATATCTTTCGATTGTATGGTGATGAACAACAAGACCGCGATGAAAGCAGTTCCAGCATCCAGACCACCAGATAAAACATAGTTGTAACGTTCCCACAAGTGAGGCCAACGTCTGTAGACAACATAACCAGAAAGGAATGCTACAATCAGCCAACTCGTGTAGTTCACTGAGCTTGCTGGAGGCATCATGGCTGTTGAGCCCAGTAGTACTGGCATGTGTATGAGGGAAATCCATTTCTGCTTAGGGAAAATCTTTTGTGCCAACCAAACTATTATAGGGGAAATGGCTCCTCCTAGAAAGAACCAATTGACATTGGAGTAAACACCAAGTGATCCAAATATTCTTTTTGGCCCAATGAGCCCCCAGATAACAGAGGCATCGTAGAAAACACGGTCCTGTGGACATTTCCACGGGCTGTTGGCTGGTAGCACGGAGACGTCGCAGAGATTTGGCACTGATCCCATGAGCCACCATGCAGTAATTGTGTATATGATTATTGATATGAATGTTCCCAGCATCTGAAAAGAAAATAGAAGTCTATGTTAGAGTAGGTCAAAGTCCCACACTCGTGGCATATCAGAGCCAGATCCATCCTCGTTTGGGCTCCCGGTCCACGCTCAAGTTGGATATGGGCGTGAAGTGTTAGAGTAGGTCAAAGTGTCCACACTAAGCATTACTACAACAGAACTTAATTACCTGAGCCATAAACATTGCCCTTGGAGGAATTTTCATGTAGTGACCAAGCTTGAAATCATAGACAAAACTAAGAGCTTGGGCCATGCTAATGTACCCATACACCTTGAACAACATGTTAGCCACAGGGAATCCAGGGTACATATACCCCCAAACATACTCTGTGATGATATTAAGACCTGGTTGCTGATTCAAAACAGAAATAAAGTCAAAACGACACGAACATGACATACTAATTCAAACATAAAAGAGATATCAGTTTTCGGGTGATTGAGTTACCTGGTTCGTAGTAGCAACAATTATTCCTATGGGTAGAGTGAAACCAAAGGCTATAACAAAAGCTAGCAATACACCCCACCAAGTTAATTGGAATGTTTCGAGATAATGCTGACAAATGAAGAAGATTAAGGCCATGTTTACAACAAGAACAATATGGAACCACCACATTGGAACCTGCTTGTATTTTTTCATTAGCCTTGTGTGCACATCTAATTTCTTTCGCTGGTCGAATGCTTCTCTGAATCCATTCCACACTTCACTGCAGAATACAAATTCTTTCAATCAGAGCCAAAAAAGAATGGCATTCAAAAGAAAACATTATCAAGGGATCTTTCGTTTATGGTCTGCTAATGCAGAGATTATAATGTAAAAGTTATACATTAGTCGTGCAACGATCTCTTAAGGGCTCTAGCATTCAATTTATCATACCTTCCGTGGAAGAGAAAAACGTGCACAAAAATAGCGCCAAGAGCAGCAAATCCAAGACCATATGTCATGGCAAAGAAGGTACTCAAATGCAACTGACCATATTGATTATAGGCAGCATAATCAAGCTGAAAGTGTGGATCAATGACTCCCTCAGTGTTGTATTCCGTCCCATTTACCGTGTAGAGGTCAGAAGAGAAAATTGGGAAAGTCTTGGCTTTGTAAACGTTGTACCAATAAGTGAGCGGAGTCATGAAATACATTACAAGTACAAAACCAACTCCAATATTAGCAGTGGCAAACCATGGACTAGCTAAAGGACTTCCAAGGTACGATGAAATGGTTGTCCAATCGAATCCTATGGCACCAATACCAAGGCCCTGCATACCAGAGCCCAACTGTTGAACAAAGATGGATTTGGGAGCAAACCAACACAGCCAAGAAAATGATGTCAACATCTGGAAAAGGTAACCAGGGAAAACGTAGTATGCAAAGCTGAAAACTAAGGCTATGAGGAAGAACTGTATCCGTGTTGTACTGCCTTTTGCTCTATTCTCCTTTTCGTGCAGAGCCCTGCACAATTATACAATACTAAGTACCAGCTCATCTGTAAAATATCTACACAACAAAAACTACATACAAGTGAATATTTTACACTACGGGTGTATTTTAACGCGTTGTAACATGTAATCTATTTCATTTTCCATGTTACTAGTACCACTTCTAGTGATGGTTATAATTATCTTTTAGGCAATCTGATAGTGCGTATCAAATTTAAAATCAAATCTATAGACAACCTGATATAACTAGTAACTAATCTACTATCATGGTGTAACATAAACAAATGCATATATACCTGAATAAGGAGACCTGAACCAAACTACCTGGCCACCACATTTCTGCTGGCTCAACAAGAAGCTTCCGGAAAATACCAGCCCAACCAAAACCTAACATCTGTCATTTGTTTGTAGATATATAAATATAAATAACAACATATTCAGTATATTCGTACAAAATGAAGTCTGAAGAGAATACTGCTATAAAGTGTAGCTTTAGTGACTTGTGTCAAATTTAGGTAGTAAATATCAACTCATAAAATATTTCAGACAGGTTTATAACTACAAAGGTTGAACAACTCAATTAGCTAGTAAAGTTTTTAAAGGTTGAACATATTGCATTATTTGATTATGGATTCATAATTTTATATTTGTCACTTTATGACAAAAGTTACTATTTGAAGAGTCAAATGAGCTTTTTCACATGTCTTTTAAATGTTTTATAATTATTGTGATTTATATATATACAAGGTTTATTAAAAAAAAAAAAAAAGAAGATTCTACGTCTAAATTCACACCAAAATTCAATAGTTTTGTTTAAAAAACTTAAGTGACTTTTCACATGTATATATTATTATGTTCGAGTAAAACTATACCGAGTAAAATTAGTACTCTCTCCACTCCATTTCAATTTGTTTGGAATGGTCAAAGGATATTTTTTTATTTAATTTTTAATTATATTGATTTTATTTCAAAACAATTGAAGATTTCATATTATTTATTTCTCACAATTAGGGGTGTCAGAAATGAACCCAAACATATATAACCCGCCCAGAATTTTTAAGGGTTGGGCTCAAAATAATTTGAATTGGGTTCAATCTCAACTCATTCAAGCCTAACCCATTTTAAGATAATTCTCAATTGAGCCCAATTCAATCTCCAATTTCAACCTGTTTTAAAACTTTTTACTAAGATATGTTCCTATATTAAAGGTATGAATTATTATCTATTTAACATCTTTTAGGATTTATCTATCCGTTTGTAACTTTTTTTTAAAAAAAAATCTTGAGCTGAAATTCGAATTATGATTATAAAAGTTAAATATCACTATGTTAAAATTATTGAGATTTGCCGGGTCAAGATCCAACCCGTTTTTTTTTAGACCAAAGTAAACTTGGGCGGGTCAAGACCCGACCCAATTTCTATTTCAACCCATTTTAATATCTCCAATTTCAACCCAACCCGCCCATTTGACACCCCTACTCACAATATTAGGGATTTGACCACCGTACTCCAAATGCACCAAACAAATTTAAACAGAGGAAATAAATTTTCATACACATATATACAAAATTTAATCAAACTCATCAAATATAACAGTTGAATATACTATGAAATAACAAAAGCATGTAAAAAAAAAAACAGATACTTTTTCTTTTATAAAAAAACAAGAATATAATAACTAGAAAAAGTTACCTGAGTTGTGGCCATGATAAGCAATGCTGGAAAAAATTCAAGTGGTCTCTTATAGTAAAGTTTAACAGCACTCAATATATGCGTAGCATAAACGGTTCCAGCGCCCGCATTAGCGAAAATCGTAATCAACACGTGCTCCTTAATATTAAATCGGCCCGGATTGAGTGTAAACGCCCAACCCGTGCCCTCGAAAAACACCCTCTTTGTTATAATTTTCGCCATGAGGTGCCCAATGGGCACCACTGCGATCTGAACCGCTGTCGATGAAATCGTCAGCGGTTGAGTACGATACCAAAAAAACTGATTCACAAAAGATAACAAAATACAAGAAGTGATCCCAAGGAACCACATTCTAAATGTTAATACAGGTGTTGTTGGATCATCAGTTTTTGGCACTGTCATTTCTACTTCTTTAATTGGGCATTCTTCATCATCCTTATTAGTCTCCTCTTTCGATAAATTCATTTCATCAACTTGTATTTCTGCCATTAAAACCTTGTTCTAAAAACCCAAAAAAATTGTTTGTATTGAATGAAGGATAAGATTAAAAGTTCTTGTACCTAATTATCATACGTATTTGGTAAAAAAAATATGGCTAAGTACGGAATATTAATTGATTTAAGAAGAAAATAAGAATTGGCTATAAATAGGACTTTTAGAGGAAAAAAATGAGGATTCATTATCTTTGAAAGGTGCAGTGTTTGGGTTAAGGTAGGTAACTATTAAGTATTTTCTATATAAAGGATTATGAAGATTTGTTTTAGTAATTTTAAGTGTGGATTTGTTTGAGATATTTAAGGTAAATAATTAATTAATTGAAATGATGAATATTACGTTATCAATCGTGAGATTGATCTTCTACATACAACTGTCAAACAATTAATTATTTTTTTTTATTAATGTGAAATATTTGAATACGAAAAGGGTGGGAGTTGAGAGTTTGGGGGATATTACCGTGATAAAGCGTCTCCGCCACTCCATCTATCTTTATTTGCCCACTATATTATTTTGAAATGTCCAACAATATTTGTCTAATTTATAAAACTACTGAATAATTTACCATCTTGTGTGTTGTGTTGTGTCCACAGATCTCTTATTTCACAATTTTTAATAATATTTGAAGATTATTTCAAACAAGTGTTCCAAAAACTATGTTCTCCAGCGTATTTACTTTTCTTTTGCCAAATATTTCCTTTGCAACGTCCGCTCAAGGTTTTAAAACCTAATAGTGTCAACTCTAGGAAACAAGTCTGAGATTTTTACCACATGATCAAACAAGCAACTCTAAAAATAGTACAAAGTACTTCCCACTTATCATTAAAGTTACAATGGTATATTATAAATAACATCCTACGCACCAGATAAAACTGAAATCATCTTTCAGCAATCAGGATATGAAATATAACAACACCCGTGTTCTGCAAAGGACGGCGCAGAAATTGACACGGAAATGACGACTACCATTTCTTCCCATGCAAGGAGAAAAGGCTGGTCCTAATGAAACCACCCATTCAGAGAGAGAGATGTCAAACACAAAACCGCAAAGCTGGCATAACATCTAAACATGTAATCTCCGAATTCAAGTTGATCCTACAGAGCGGGTCGTTCCAAAATTTAGCTCGATTGATGAATTGATAACATAGCCTTTGATCGTTAGTAATAAAGGTCAAGTGCACATAGTCTAGCATATCACCTGTAAAGATGCATAATTCAATGCTTTCCGCGATACCCACCACCTGACCTGGCACCAGGACGGCGAGCAAATTGCAGCCTTAAGTTGGGCGAATCACGGTCATGCTCGTCCAATTTATAACCTGCAAGATTGAGATACAGTATCTCACGCCGCGCACATCATTGATGATTTAGGTACAGACGCGCAAACATGTAACTTAGTGTTTGTTGTCCAAAAACTGGCATGAGATCACTTTATAAACTTAATGCACGAAACAATTTGCACTGGAATTCAATCAGGTCATGCAAAGTCAAAAGCATGTCAAAGCTATAAACAGGCCTGCAAATTTTCCTTTACCTTTAAGGAACTCCAATTCCCTTTCAATTACTAGAAGAAAAAAGTTTAACGTGAAAGTCACTCGAAGAAACAAAATGAAAAACTACAGAAGAGGTGAATAAAAATTGACTACTCCCTCCTTGTTAGAGTCAAGAAAGATGAGAAACATAATTCCTTTTGGCAAATCATAACTTTTTTTGGGTGTGCTTCAATCGGACTGCAGATTTGCTCCCCACTAACCAAATGGAAAGGGAAGAAATAAGGAACAATATCTATTAAATTGGTTGTCTAGGGCTACATATAAGAAATACAGTCATTTTTGTCTATGGAATCTTCTGTTTTCCACAGGAATGGCTGGAGAATCTTTCATGCTAGAAACATAGAAGCTATGTCTCAGATGCAGGTAGCCAAATAAAGAGTGCAATCACAGAAGAGTCTATGATCAGATGCATCCAGTGAAAAAAAGAGAGCAAACACTACGAAATGATCGAAAAAGTACTACCAGCATTTAAGCTAGCTTTCACAGAGCCTAATTAAAGAGTACTGCATAAAATAAATAATGGTCATGATTTGCACTTGCTCTCTGGACGGGAAAACTTGCTAGAGAAAGCTAAGTTTCCTGACTTAGAAGCTATGTTAACCTTCCATTTCCTTACAGCCTGACTTAAATGCCAGGTAGTTCTTAATTTTATAGCCATTATTACCCAAGGCCTTATCCACCGAACAACTGTCCACTGCATCCCACACCTCTTCCTTCCAATTGCCCTCTCTAGCCACTCAACTCAGTCTTTTAACTTCTTAAAATTGTATCCCTCCGAACTTTGGTTGTATCTCATCGATAAGTAAGCTCTGATAGAAGACTGACTATACTACAAGCCTAAAACCAGATAAGTCACAAGATTAATTTTACTGATGGCGGGTGCAGAAATCTCACCTTGTAAAGTATCCATCGCAGTGGCTGCATGGGCTGGACTCATAAAATCAACAAAGCAAAGAACAAATGGATGCCCTCCTGGCTACATAAGTTGATGGAACAGAGAATTCCTAAGAAAACATCATAATAGAACTACGACTAGAAATAAATCTATAGGTGTATTCTTACATGTCGTGATTCTTTGATCACCAGTCTAACTTCTTTGAAGCCTACGAATGGTCGAAATATATCTGCAAACTGGAGTCAAAGAAAGAACTAGAAAGGTAACTAAAATAGTGAAATGGGAGAAGCAGTATAGAAGGATACGTGACACCTCTCTTCGGGTGCAATTAGCAGGCAACCCCTCCACAAACAATGTACTGCTAGCCTCAGGTGGAAGAGGAACTTCTGGTCTAACACCTCCAAACTCAATGGTCCTGCTTCTAGCAGCAACTGGTTCTGATCCCACAGAACCCATAACACGTGGACCGTCAATAGAAAGACTGCCTACTCCATTACTCATGGATCTTGCAGAGTCACCACCAGCATACGAAGAAGTTTGCTGATAAATTTTGAACTATATGTTAGACTCATACATTGTCAAGGAACTGAGCATAAAAGGATATGAAAATTAACCACACACAAACGAACCAAAAATTAAGTACCCCGCTTCGCAAGTATTGTTCATAGGATGTTTCAATAGGATCTGTTTCCCTAATGGCATGATGCATTCCTTGTACATCATTGTGGCTATGACTGCCAGGCATCTCAGGACCACTTGGAACATCTATGAGGTGACAACATCAAATGATGGTATTACTTCCCAATAGAGAAGAATTAGCAATAACTCCAATAAGCACACTCATAGATAAACAAGCTACTAGGAACACGCGTACAAACAAACAAGAAAGTGGTAACCTAAACTAGGCAACATGATGTTCAAACATTGTCAGAATCAAGTCAGCAACAGGAGAGAACAGAATGAAAACCAAGCCAACTACTTGGAGAAGACTTGTCCACTTTCCTCTTAATAATTAAGAAAAAAATGTCCAAGGTTTAATCAACTGCTGAGATCAGGGGATCTTAGTAGCTCAATTGATTAGCTACCTAAACTTCCACCCCATTGGTTAGTGTTCGATTTCCCACCTTGTAATCCCCTCCCCATTTCCCCTTCGCCTTCTCCTTCGCCATTTTTTACTGCTGAGATTAACCACATTGCGTGTATATAACCATTTCTATCTGAGGAAACAAAAAGCTCCCAGCAACCAAGGTAAAGTTTCAGTTGATCATCGAATTTAGGCCAACCGATACAAAAAATTACCTCTTTAACTTGTTCCTCTTACTTCTATGAATGAAGTCCTTAAAAAAATATTTATTTTCAATTGCTAGCACAATAAATACTTTTCCGACTGGATTATAGAAAGGGAAATTTACCTTGAGCATTGGGGTAAAATCATCACACCAATAAATCCTTTTTTTTACTCACTTTAATCTTACGAATCACCTACTACTTTAATTTTGTAACACCAGATCAATTTATGAACATATCCCTTTAAAAAAAACCTAGCTTTTGCCAATTCAGGGAAAGAACAACGATGTGACCCAAATTAGCAAAAATTAATCACTTGAAAGAGCGAAGGGAAGTAGATGAAAGGTACCATTTTCGGTCCTCGGGCGTTTTGAGGGGACCGGAGGAAGAGAAACGGGATGTATCCGGCCGTCGGTGACTCTCCAGTAAGCATCTGCCATTTCGATGGAGAATAAAAAGGAATTAATGACCCAAAACACCTCGATTTGCTGCTCTAAGATCGGAGTTATACCCCGATTTTACAGTAGTTATAAATCCGTCAACGATCTTCTCTGTGTTTTTTTTCCTTCTAATGTACTTCTGAGGAACCAAAGTACGAAACGAAAATTTACTTCTCTTTTTATCATATCTTTTTTTACCGTCCTTTTTAGTTAGTATTTTTCGAAAGTCAATTTTCGATACAGTAATGGGACAAGCTACGGGGCTGTTCTAAGGCTTTATGGGGCAGGGCAATTTTAAAGTTGTGTGGGATGACTTGAAATGGGTTTTTTAAAAATTAATGTGGTGTGGGATGGGTTGCGGGTAGGGACGTAGGGTTGTTCATGGTTACGGTTAAAAAATCAAATCGAATCGCAATTCGAACCTAATTGATTAAAAAAATCAATTTGATTTGGTTAGGTTTTGTTTTCAATTTTGAAAATCGATAGTATTTGGTTTGGTTTTAAATTTTGAAAACTAATACTATTTGGTTTGGTTTTGGTTTTACTAAAAAAACAACCGCAAGAATAACCAAATCGAACTTATAAATTAGATATATAAATTTTATAATTTTTTATATATTGTTCATAAATAAAATTTAAATATTTTGTTAAATTTTAATTAACTTAAGTCTTTAACGTTACTATTCTATCAAAGCCCAACACTTTAGCCCGACTATAACAATCCTAAGTCCAAGTTCATCCAAATCCATTTTAGTCTTTACCTACCTTACTTCACATAAAATAGTCACACTTTCTTTTAATTGAATCACTTTGTTTGTGTAATGATAACTCTAGTATTGCTTAATTGAATCAATAATTATTTTTTTTGTGGATTGTTCATGTACTAGGTGATTGTGTCTATCAAGATAGGTACATCCTAAAAAAATTATTACTTTTAGACCGAATAAACCAGAAAAACTAAAATAAATCGTACCAAATTGACAATAATCAAACCGACAATTATTTTTTTCGTTTGGTTTTAGAAATTTAAAAAAACCGACTAGATTGGTTTGGTTTTGATTTTAATCAATAACCAAACCACGAACACCCCTAGTTGTGGGTCTATGCGGTTTTATGTTTCAAACTTAATTTTAACTTTTTACATGTTATAAGAGTGACAAATCATTATTTATATATAATTTCTTTAAAGTCACTAAAATATTGAAGATTGTAAATGAAAATAGTTAAATCAAAACTAATAAAATTTCTTACCTGCTTTCCAACTAAGCTCTAAAAATAGAATTTTAAGTTATTATTTATTAAATTAAAACAATTTGATCAGAAAATAATTTTATTTTTAATTTCAAACTTGATTAAAAAAGAGAAACAATCAAAAAATTTATGCGGGGCAGATTCATGTGAGACGGGTTTATGTGGGGCAAGGTCGAGCAGGTTAAAAATTAAAAAAAGTTATCATGCGGTGCGGAGCGATGCGGGTTAAAATTTTTACGGGTTAAGCTCAACCTGATCCGCCCCATCCTATCCCTCCATTTGCCATCTCTAATCAATTTGATTAATTTTTAAAATTAAATTAAATTATATTAATTTGATAAATTAAAGACTCCTAACTCATACTCCCTCTGTCCCATTTTATTTGACACTTTGTGGATTTCGAGATTCAAACAAGTCTATCTTTTATACATTTTGAATTATCAATTATTATGACTTATAGTACTTTTACGTAGTTTACAAATATATAAATTTCATTTCAAAAATAATTGAAGATTCTGTGCGCAAATTATCAATCAAACTTAACATATTTAACTCTCAAAGAATGAAAAATGTCACTTATTAAGACCATCTCCAAACCACCTCTATTTTACTCTCCATTCTCTATATTTGGAGAGTAAAATGGAGAATGAATACTCCAACCCCTCTTTATTTTAGACTCTATTCTTCATTTTTAGAGAGTTAAATAGTAGTTCTCCAAATTTGAAGAACTACTATTCACACTCTCTATTTCACCTTTTCAATATTTTATTATTATTTTTATTATTTTCTAATTAACATATTATTTTACATATAATGTCATTAATTAAATATCTAATATTCATAATTCTTTTTAAATGTAATATAATATTTTTAAAAATATATTATTTAATATATGCTACTTTCATCCCGAATTTAAAATATTTTAATTTTTTTTCTAATTTTCGTCAATAATATAATATAATTTTATTTTTGATTTTCACTATAAAGAATGCACAAAATTAAAATGATAAGATGAAAATTTAATTTAAAATACAATACATAACATAATAATTAATTTATCACAATAATAATTTAATAATCCGGTCGGTCGTTGTCAAATTTAGCACTATTCGAAAAAAAAAATTAGGGTATGATGGTAGATGAAAATCTCCGATTTGAACAATTTTTAGCTAGACATAAAAAATTAAGGACAAAAATGAACTCCGTAATGCATTAATAGAATATTTATGGGAGTAACGTAATAATTTTGAAAGTTGAGTGTTTATGTAATTGTATTTCACTTTTATTTGAATTTTTTCATTAATTTGTATATTATATAATATTTTCTTCCAATTTATATTATTAGAAATTTAAAATAAAATATAATTTTATATTAAATAAAAAAATTGAAAAAATAAATTTTATATTACATGAAAATTATATAAAGTAATTATTTGGGAAAAAGAAAGAAGGAATTTATATTATGAAATAAGTAAATAAGAATGCAATAGAAATAATAATATAATATTGAGAAAAGACAAAAAAAATTGTTTTTAGAGAGTAAAATAGAGAATTGAATTGAAATTGATTGTTTGAAAAAATAAAAAATTCTATATTTGAAGAGTAAAATAAAGTTTAGGATTGAAGATATCATAAGTAAGAGAGAGAGTACAATTTATAACTTATAAATAACAAACAATAAGCCAAAAGTCTCATTTGAGGTCTACCTAGTCCACAATAAGACAAAAAAAGTCTCCATCTAGATAGTATTTTCCACCCCTATTTTATCCTATCCTATCCTCCATCATTGTCAAAAAGCAATTGCTTAGAAAATTCATCTTCCTTGCGCAGGTGGTAATAATACTAGTATATTACTACTACTTTTCCACGCCAGAAAAACGAACAACAATGAATTTGGCATCTCAAAATCAATTATCCCCTAATTTCCTCCTCCTATATATATAATTGCATCTACATATAATCAGACTCAATCCCTTCTCCCTCTCTTTCTTTTATATATACAGACACACACTGTTAATTAATTAATGGCGGACGCTGCTACGTATAATCACCCTTTGTTTAGCTGCAGAATTTGCCAGAATCCCATCGCTCTTCGAGATGATCTTCTCTCTAAACGCTTTGTGGTAATTACACTTATTTCTTCACTACTAAGACTACTTTTTTCCTCTGTTTTTTTTTTAATTCGGATTTCGCGTCGGGAAGTCCATATTTGGGAGTAAAATTTTCTCTAACAAAGGCGATTCCGTACTCAAGGAGAATCGAACCCAAGACCTTTCGGTTAAGCATGAAAGAGTACTTATCACTCCACGTTGTTACTTTTTTCCTCTGTTTATTTAAGTAATCCTCCGTTGACTTCAATTGATCCATACAACAACATATATAGATATTCTAATCTCACAAGTGAAATTTAAGAAGATAGAATATCGGAATAAAGGAGGGATTGTTTTCGATAAAAAAAAGAAGACCAAATCATCTTTCAATAATTGCATTCAACTTCAATTGATCCGTACAACAAGATATATTCCGTCCAATTTGACAAGTGAGGTTTGAGATTTGAGTAAGGTAGGGTGTAGGCAGATCTTACTCGTAACTTGTGTGATGTAAAAATAGGCTGCTTTCGATAAAAATAAGCCCAAATCGTCTTTATAAAATTGTATTTAACTTCAATTGACCTATGAATTGATATTTGTTAGGCAAAATCAGGAGGAGCATACCTTTTTCGGCATGCTATGAATGTAGTGGTGGGGAAAAAGGAAGATAGAAAACTGATGACAGGTACCTTCAGTGTTGCTGATATATTCTGCAGCAAGTGTGGGCAGGAATTGGGTTGGAAGTATGTTAAAGCTTATGATCCTGCACAGAAGTACAAAGAAGGAGGTTTCATTATCGAGATTGCCAAAATTCTCAAAGAATATTAATAAATTCATCACTTATTTATGTAACAAGTACTGCTTGATCGAGTGTAAATTAATAAGATTTCTGTTCATGAAAATGGGGTTAAAAACACTACTTTTAGCCTTTGTATGTTATCATGCTGTTGATGTGTAAGAAACAGGGTAATCTTCTTTGGCAATTAAGATGATTTTCACTTGTTAATGTTAGAATATAAGATGATATATAATGTGTGCCCTAGCCAATTTCTTACCCCAAGTTCTATAATTTCGATTATTCTGGATTCGAGCCGCGTAGCTCCTATAAAAAACTTTTCATATCCAAGACTTGAATCTGATACCTCTAATTACGGAAATAGTAATACGTGGTGGTAACGTACTGCACCACATCATAGTACGTGAAGATAGTGTAAAATCTTATGAAACATTTAGGTGATAATGATGGTGTCTTTCCTTTGAGTCAACTAATTCTAGTGGGGATCGGATACGGTTCAATACGACTGGCTTACCCATTATTTTCCGGTAACCCATAAGATTCTGTAGCGGGCGAAGTGTACAAATATTAATTTTTGGGTAAGTGGTAGCTAATATTTATTATATAAAAATTATGCGGATAAATGAATATATATTAGTTAATTAACTAATATAGTTATAATTTTCATTAATTATCATTCGCGGCTTAATTTTAGCTATAATTATTGCACCTCTCTTTCTCTCTCTCGCCTCTCTCCACTCTTGTACATATACAAGTACAAATTATACATATATAAATACAAATTGATAAAGTGTATACAATTTATTCACTGATACAAATTGTATTTCATTAATACTATGTATTCATTGATACACATACATACTAATTATATACATACAGTTATGCAGATATACAAATGCAATCATTGATACATATGTATATCAGTAACATATATACAATTATCTTACATGTATACAAATACAAATCGCCTCTCTCCACTCTCTGCCCTCTCTCGCTCGCCTCGCCTCTCCTCTCCTTTTCCAATCTCGCTTGCCTCTCCACTCCTTTTTCCTCCCTCTCACAATCTCGCTCACCATATATATAAAAATAAAATTTATTTTAGTTTATATATTAGTACAAAACTAAACACATATGTTATCAGTACTATATCTCATTTTTATTCCAAAAAAAAATAATTATGTATCAAAAAATATATTCAATAGATAATTTAATACTTTATTATAACCTACGTAGAGATTGTTGAACGGTTTTACTTTACCTCCTCGAGTTAATAATAAGATCTACGCGATTACATACTCACTATTGGGCTTTACCGTGGGCATGTCCATCAATTCCATATATATATTTGGCCCAAAATCAATGGGCGGCAGAGTGGCCATGAAATCGACTGCTGTACACAACAGTGAGCTCTCATCTTCCAACAAAATCCGCTCAAGCAAAGAATAGCTACGTAATTGTTTCATCTTTATCCGTTCCTGATTTTCATGCTGGTAGGTGAGTCCAAGCAAAGAATAACAAACCTTTTACTTTTTCCCCCATTTCTGCTTTTCCTAACAAACATGATTTTGTTCTTTCATTGATGATTGTGAATTTGTTTTTTACAGCTCAGATTCTTGTAATATTGTATTGTTTTAATTCCTAGCTTTCTCTATTTGATAAATATTTTGATATTGAATTGTTTTTCGTAATCCTGTCTTTGTCATATCAACTTAAATTTCTTCTCAGTTTCGTGATTGGTAGTTTCACCAAATCCCTCATAAGAATTTCTATCGATGCCGTGCAAGTTAAACCTATCTGGGTTGTAAGCATTTTCTCTTTTAAGGTAAATAAATTTGTTTTTTTTAGGTCGATTGGGTTATGCTTTGGCTTATTGCTTCCATAGTGTAAAGGGTTTAGTTTTATTGATTTTTCGGGTTTAAATCTTTTGTTTTCTGTAGGAATTGGTCATTTGGGTTTCTGGGGTAAGTGATCAGTTTTTGTCGAATGGATGAATTAGTTGGACCTCGCTTGTACAGCTGCTATAAATGTCGAAACAATGTCTCTCTTCATGATGATATAATCTCTAAGGCATTTCAGGTGATTGTTTATATCTATGCTTCAAAAGCATATTCATTATGCTTGTATACGGAATTAGTTGGGGTCAAGCTTTGCGTGTATCTCTTATTATTCAGTTGTGGTTCCCTTTCATTTGTATGTGATCAGTGCTTTCAGATGAATATTATTAACTAAATCCCTCTATTGTATTGAGCTCAAAGTAAAGGATGGGCTTAACTAGTAGTCAAGGAAAACCTAATGAGAAATGAAGAAAAATAAGTGGAATCAACTCACTCTTATTGATGCTTTTTACAACTTCTCGACTTAATCCCTCACGGGGATGTAATGATTGTTATTTTTAAGTCCAAGAATTAGTAAATGCATAAACATTGATCTGACAATGGGCAAGGAAGGGCTATTGCTCTTTTGCACTTCAAGAATCAGATAATTCTTAACTAGTTAGTTTTTATTTGTGGTCATCTTGTTTCTGAGTTTAGGTTTTATCTGTGGTCATCTTGTTTCTGAGCCTCGTCCAAAGAAAAGAAATACTATTGCTTTTCAGGGAAGGCATGGCAGAGCTTTTCTGTTTACTCATGTGATGAATATTGTCGTTGGGGCTAAAGAAGACAGAACTCTCATGACTGGTCTTCATACTGTTGCTGATGTACTCTGTGGGGATTGCAATGAGGTTTTGGGCTGGAAGTATGAACGAGCTTATGAGCCAACTCAGAAGTACAAGGAAGGGAAATTCATACTCGAGAAATCTAAAATCGTTAAAGAGAATTGGTAGTCCACCACCAATTTCATTATTGATTCTTTATCTTAATACTCAATGTAAGTAATGTTTATCCTATCTATAATATCACTCATTGTACAGAACATGCTGAACTGAAAAATTACATATGCTCAATTGAAGTTTTGTACTTTCTGTTGTTTCATATAACTCATTGGTATGAAACTCTGTTAGTAAACAAATGCTATACTATTGCTTGAAGTTTTTATTATTCACAATTATCTTCAAACAGGTAGATAGCTTCCTGAAGAGTCTGTGACTCTCTATGTGGTATTGTTCTGTGATAAATCAGGGCCGATTTTGGACAATCCCTCTAAATGGCAGGTTAGGATGCCAATCTTAAACCAAAAATTCAGGTTTTTGTATATGTCTACAGCCAGTTCTGGTGTCAAAAGAAGCAATGGCTAAGATGGCAGAGGCCTAGCTGTGACTATTGAAATTTCCTATTATAAGAGCTTGTAGAAGCTCTTGTTCCCCACACTTACAAATTGACTCCTGTTTAAATAATGCCAAGGGCATTAAACTTATTGGCAGTGGATTGTGAAATCACTGTCTCTTAAGTTGGTAGATCCAAGATAGACTAGAATAACATTGGTGAACAATGATATGATGAACTTATCGAAAAAGATGTCCTAAATCATATAGCTGTGAATCGATGAACATAGAACAACAGAAAAAGGTTGCCTCGCTTTTGCATGTTTTGAATATCTGTTTAACTGATCATTAGGTTTAGTTCTTGCTGCTTCTAGGAACAGAAAGAATACCAGTGATTCTTGAAAATGATAGAGATGCCAAGGGAAAAGCTTGATTACTATATTAGAAAGTAATAACACTAGAAATTCAAAATTCCAAATAAAAGATCCTATTTCAGTTTCAACAGTTACTAGATCAAGAAGCAGTAGTCTAGTTAGAAACAATCTACTGACTTACTGCGGCACAGAAGAATTTCTCTCGTAAAAAGCTGGCTTGAATTACAAAGTAGAGGTAGAGAGTAAGAAGATGGGTCTTCCCGTGGTGCAGCAGCATTAGGTCTCCTGTGTACCATTGGAATGTGTTGTTAAGGAGGAGGGTGATTGTGTTGGCCTCTGTAAGTTACGATCACCTTGGTTGGGTCTTTTGAGCTTTTCTCAACACGTCTCTTTGCTGGACAATTTTTAACTTCAGTACACGAATAGTAGCTCTTTCCAGTTGGACTCGTCGTATACTTTCTCCATCTCCCATGATCCGCCTTACTCAATTCCTCAGCCAATATTTCATGTCTTTCATTTATCTTTCCATGGTAAATAAACATGTTGCCTGACTCAGTACTTGAACTTTGCATCAAGTAACTCGCCTTCTTCTTCTTCTTCTCCTCATTTTCTACAATCAGCAGTGGGGTGTTTGGAATGTGTTGTTTAAGGGTGATTGTGTTGGCCTCTGTAAGTTACGATCACCTTGGTTGAGTCTTTTGAGCTTTTCTCAACATGTCTCTTTGCTGGACAATTTTCTACTTCACTACATGAATAGTAGATCTTTCCAGTTGGATTCGTCGTACACTTTGTCCATTTCCCATGATCCACCTTACTCAATTCCTCAGCCAATATTTCATGTCTTATATTTATCTTTCTGTGGTAAATAAACATGTTGCCCGACTCAGTACTTGAACTTAGCATCGAGTATCTCGCCTTCTTCTTCTCCTCATGTTCTACAACCATCAGTGGTGTGTTTGGAATAGTTTCAGTTTGATTTTCTTGGTGGTATTCAGGTTCTTGGAAAGACTGATAACTTCATCTAACCCAAAGTAACGCTTGTTTTCCATGGCGAATGCGTCTCTAAAATCACCAACACTATTACTTTCTTCTTGGAAAAGAATTGTGTTAACAGAGTTGCCATCCCCATGAACACTGTGATCAACAAGAGCAGAGTTGCCATCCTCATGAACACCGTGATCGACAAGAGCACTAACAGAGTTGTTCATCTTGCTGCAACTTCTCACAATTGCCCATAAATCCCAGTCATTTTCGTTTTCAGCCATTGCTAACTTTTTTTTCAAGGGGAAGGCTTCATTCAGTAATGCAGGAAACTTCAAACCCAAACAGTTCGGTTATGGGCAGTTCATTTTTTAACTATTTATAACGAAATTTCAAGAATTATAGAAACAGATACTTAATCACATTGTTTAATAACCCCTTTTTTTTAAAAAAAAGAAAAGAAATGAAATTATATGTATATTTTGAAAAATATTATTCTAGAAATTTAAGTTTCTTAAAAAAAAAAGAGGGAGTAAAACGACTTTCAAGTTTCAACGTTGAAGTAGGTAAAATAAATTTTACATGAGATATTCCACATTAATTGTGTTGTTTTTACATTTTAACATACCTCATTTTTACTCTTAACTTATGTCACCCTATATTACATAGTATTTATCTTAGATTATATACAAATATATTTAAAATAATATTTTTTTGCTCACGTATTGAACACAAGAAAATAAGTAAGAAATTTACTTATTTTCCTAGAAAAAAGTTATGGAAAACATTTTCTTTCCTATCAAACACACCTTTAATCATGTCACTATGTTACTTTAGGGACATGTTTGGCCATAGATATTGCTAAAAATATTTGGAGAAAAAACTTGGAAAATTTTCTTATACATTGCATCTCTAATGTTATGAAATATATTAGGCATTTAAAATGTTAGACTTTGTTTCGAAAGTTGTTACATATTATTTCATAATATATGCTAGTGAAACATATTTAAATTATTTTAATCTAGTATCATTGGATTGATATTTAGTCTTTGAATTGATGGAAATAGTAATTTGTTCAGCTTACATAAGATATCACCAAGACTTTGTGGCAGCATCGAAATTTCAGAGGTGTTGATTGATCATCTAGTCATTTAATTTTGGGTTATTTGTCATGAAGTCATTGTTTCTTTTTCTTTTTTCTTCAAAAATCGTTTTTCTTTATCTAATTAAGCTTCTATAATCGTTTAGGCAAATATATATTTCTTTGGTAAGATTTAATAACGTGATAAGTTTTATTTTAAATATTGATTAGTAATATACTAATTAAGAATTTGAACCAATTTGAAAAAAATAAATTATGCTAAGATTATAAGATGATATCTATTGAAAGATATGTGTGGTCGAAGTGACAATACATGTAGAAAGAAATTGAGTGAGTAAATTGAAAATATATATTAAATTATCATCATTTTATGAGTTTTTATTTGAATTATTTAGCGTTCACGAAACTACCATGAATTCTTAGTGCTAGATGAATTTATTTTAAAGAATGTTTCCATTTTTATGCACCTTTTAATAAGTTATTTAAAATATTATCATATATTCAATCAATTGATTTTAAATCTTGAAAGAATTATAATGGAGAAATATTGTAAAAGGCATAACACATAAACATGTCTCTTAACTTGACTTCAAATTTTAACTTTGATCTTAAACTTTCAAAGTGCACAATGAGGCACTTTAACTATCCAACCTTAAATAAAAACACACTAAGGTAGCTCTGCCCCTGGTTAGATACCATATGACTTACTACGGCACAAAAGAATTTCAACTAGCTTGAATTACAAATAAGGGTGTACATTTGGTTTTGTATTATTCGGTTTGAATTTTTTGATTTTTGATTTTGAAGAAGTGTAACCTAATCCGAATCAAAATAAATTTGGTTTGGTTTAGTTTTTCTCTTTTCGGTTTGATTTCTTTTCAGTTCACATATTTAGTTGTATCAATAATTAGAAACATTATTAAAGTTTTTTTATATATATATATAAGGAGAAGGAACGAGATTGAATCTCTTAAATATACTTTTGAATATAAATCACAAGTAAAACGTAAAACACAATACTTAATAGTATATCAATTATAGATGTCCAAACATTAAAAATAAACAAAATCACAATGAAAAATAATAACTAAAAAGGACAAAAATAGTTAACTTCAACTTAATTCTAAATTCTAAAACCAATCCAAATTAGAATTCGGTTCCTAATTACAGCGTTGAGGTAGAAGAGGGAAAATATTTTCCCTCTTCTACCTAATGCGCAGCAGCATTAGGTCTCCTGTGTATCATTGGAATGTTGGTTAGGAGGAGGGTGATTGTGTTGGCCTCTGTAAGATACGATCACCTTTGTTGAATCTTTTGAGCTTTGCTCAACATGTCTCTTTGCTGGACATTTTTTTTTAACTTCACTACATGAATAGTAGGTCTTTCCAGTTGGACTCGTAGTATTCTTTCTCCATCTCCATTGATCCGCCTTCCCCAATTCCTCAGCCAATATTTCATATCTTTCAGTTCTCTTCCCGCGGTAAATAAACGCGTTGTTCTCCTCCTCGTGTTCTACAATCTCTAGTCGGGTGTTTGGAAAAGTTTCAGTTTGGTTTTCTTGGTTGTGGGGTTCAATTGTTGAATTATTGGTATTCAGGTTATTGGCAAGACTGATAACTTCATCTAACCCAAAGTAATGCTTGTTTTCCATGGCGAATGTGTCTCTAAAATCACCAACACTATTGCTTTCTTTTGAAAAAAGAGTTGTGTCTTGTGTGTTGTTAACAGAGTTGCCATCCTCATTAACACTACTGTGATCGACAAGAGCAGAGTTGATATGAGTAGGATCCTCATGAACACTATGATCGACATGAGCAGAGTTGTTCATCTTGCTGCAACTTCTCACAACTGCCCATATACCCCCGTCATTTTCATTTTCAGCCATTGACAACTTTTTTCTAGAGGAAGGTTTGTTCAGCTCGACCCAATGGTTAGTTAATCGAGAAACACGATCTAAAGGTGGCCGGAAGAAGAAAAAGACAGGCAGCAAAAGAGCCTTTTTCTTCTCTCTTGCTCTCTCAAAAAAATCTCTTTCAAAGACAATACTAATGAGCAATTGAATAATTCTCTCAAATTATCCTATTTATAGAGCGGTGCTAAAGTCAAAACCAACTCCAAATAGGATTATAATTTCAATCTTTTTTTAATAAGATTGGAAACAAAAAAAAAGAGAATAATTTCAATCCTTTTCTAGTTAGAATAAAGGCTTAGTTTAGTTTTTTTTTTTTTGTTGTTGATAATTTATCTTTCGAGATACTATAGGCCCTCGAAATTTATGCTTTGATGAAAATTAGCACTTCAAAATGATGACATGTTTAACTTGGTTGTAAATAAGCAGGTGTTGATGAACATACTGTCGACTTGAGGGGTACTGGGACAAGGAGCTTGCTTGGATGCTTTATTTGCTATAATGCTGGATTCATCTGCAAATCAGGCTGTATATATCTTTTCTTTTGATTTATTATTGACAGAAGTGGAGCATAAAACAAATCATCTCATATCTGAATCATTCAGATCTACATTACGTGCAAAAAAGAAGAAAAGTTCTATTTCGAATCTTTTAATTAAAATCAATAAGTGTTTATAAGTTTCAACATCTAAAATCGTTAAAGAGAATTGGTCCAATTTCATTATTGATTCTTTATCTCAATACTTAGGGGTCGTTTGGTTGGGAGTATAAGTTATTCCGAGATAAGTTAGGAATAGCTTATCCATCCCTATAATATAAATGATGGAATAAATAATCCCATGACTATCTACATTTTATCTTGAGATTATTATACCTTATACTTCACGCCAAACAATCTAATGTAGTGATTATCCTATCTATAATATCACTCATTGTATATAACATGCTGAACTGAAAAATTGCAAATGCTCAATTGAAGATTTGTACTTTCTGTTGTTTCATATAACTCTTCGGTATGCAACTCTGTATCATATAACTGCTTAACTGATCATTAGGTTCAGTTCTTGCTGCTTCTAGGAACAAAAAAAAAAATAGCAGAAAATGATCCTATTTCAGTTTCAACGTAACAGTGATTAGATGAAGAAGCAGTAGTGTAGTTAGAAACAATCCGGACTGAGTAATTACTAGGGCACAAAAGAAGAGGAAGATGGGTCTTCGGGTGGCGCAGCAGCATTAGGGCTCCTGTGTTGGTCAGGAGGAGGGTGATTGTGTTCGCCTTTGTAAGTTACAATCACCTTGGTTGGATCTGTTGAGCTTTGCTCAACATGTCTCTTTGCTGGACATTTTTTTTTAAATTCACTACACAAATAGTAGTTCTTTCCAGTTGTACTCGTTTTATTCATTATCCATCTCCACTGTTCCGCCTTCCCAAATTCCTCATACAATATTTCATGTCTTTCAATTTTCTTGCCTGACTCAGTACTTGAACTTTGCATCGAGTATCTCGCCTTCTTCTTCTTCTTCTTCTTCTTCTTCTCTTCCTCATGTTCTATAATCACCAGTGGGGTGTTTGGAATAGTTTCAGTTTGGTTTTCTTGGTTGTGGGGTGAAATTCTTGAATTGGTATTCAGGTTCCTGGAAAGACTGATAACTTCATCTAACCCAAAGTAACGCTTGTTTTCCATGGTGAATGCGTCTTTAAAATCACCAACACAATTTCTTTCTTCTTGGAAAAGACTTGTGTTAACAGAGTTGCCATCCTCATGAACAGTGTGATCGACAAGAGCAGAGTAGCCATCCTCATGAACACCATGATCGACAAGAGCAGAGTTGCTCATCTTGCTGCAACTTCTCACAATTGCCCCTAAATCCCAGTCATTTTCGTTTTCAGCCATTGGCAACTTTTTTTTTTCAAGGGGAAGCCTTCATTCAGTAATGCAGGAAATTTCAAAACCAAACAGATCGTTTATATGGGCAGTTCATTTTCTAACTATTTATGTAACAAAATTTCAAGAATTATAGAAACAGAAACTTAATTACATTGTATTTTAACCGCTTTTTTTTTTAAAAAAAAATTAAATTAAATTAAATGTACTTATATTTGATCAAGTGGTTGGAGGCACCAAGGGCCAATTCTCATGCACCCAATTAATACTCTGTAATACTGCTCTTAGATTTTAAATTCACTTAATTCCTAGCCCTAAATAGGTGATATCAACTTTTGGGATTAAGTTTTAAGGTGTGTTTGGCATAGAGAAAAATATTTTTAAATTTTCTCATGTTTCGATTAGTCAAACATTTCGAAAAAATATTATTCTAGGAATCCAAGTTTCTTTTAAAAAAAAGGAAGAAGAGGGAGTAAAAGTATGAAATAATTTCATTATTATCTAATACCTCCAACCAAACACAAGATAAAATAATCCTACATTTTATCTTGGAATTATTATACCTTATACTTCACATCAAACGACTCTAATATAGTGTTTATCCTATCTATAATATCACTCATTGTACAGAACATTGCAAATGCGATTTGTACTTTTTGTTATTTCATATAACTCATAGGTCTGCAAGTCTGTTAGTAAGCAAATGAATACTATTTCTTGAAGTTATTATTAACTGAATGATAACTGCGTAACTGATCATTAGGTTCAGTTCTTGCTGCTTCTAGGGACAATGGAAATACCAGAGATTCTTGAAAATGATAGAGATGGATGCCAAGGGAAAAGCTTGATTACTATATTAGAAAGTAGTCAAAAATCCGAAATTTCAGTTTCAATGACTAGATCAAGACGCAGTAGTAGTGTAGTTAGAAACAATCCCGACTGACTTACTACGGCACAAAAGAATTTCTCTTGTAAAAAACTGACTTGTTAGTTGAATAACAAAATTGAGGGAAAAGATGGATCTTCCACTGGCGCAGCAACATTAGGGCTCCAATTCCATTGCAATGTGTTTGTTGGTTAGGACTTAGGACTTAGGAGGAGGGTGATTGTGTTGGCCTTTGTAAGTTACGATCACCCTGTTTGGATCTTTTGAGCTTTCCTCAACATGTCTCTTTGCTGGACAATCTTCAACTTCATTACACGTATAGTACTTCTTTCCAGTTTGGTTCGACCCATGCTTTTTCCATCTCCATTGGTCCGCCTTCCACAATTCCTCAGCCAATAATTCATGTGATTCAGTTTTCTTCCCGCGGTTAGCAAACGCGTTGCCTGACTGATCAGTACTTGAACTTAGCATCGAGTATCTCGCCTTCTTCTTCTCCTCATGTTCTACAACCATCAGTGGTGTGTTTGGAATAGTTTCAATTTGGTTTTCTTGGTTGTGGGGTTCAATTCTTGAATTGGTGGTATTCAGGCTCTTGGAAAGACTGATAACTTCATCTAACCCAAAGTAACGCTTGTTTTCCATGGTGAATGCGTCTCTAAAATCACCAACACTACTACTTTATTCTTGGAAAAGACTTGTAACAGAGCTGCCATCCTCATGAACACTGTGATCGACAAGAGCAGAGTTGTTTTCTTTTTCAGCCATTGACAGCTTTTTTGTAGGGGAAGGATTCATTCAGTAATGCACGAAATTTCAAACCCAAACAGTCGGTTTATAACTATTTATGTAACCAAATTTCAAGAACTATAGAAACAGAAACTTAATTACATTGTTTTTTAACCTCTTGTTTTAAAAAATAAAATAAAATGAAATTATATGTATATTTGGTTTAAGTGGTTAGAGGCACCAAGGGCCAATTCTCATGCACCAAATTAAGTTCACTTGAACACTTGCACTCCGCACGGGGCTCAGTTATGCACGTGCTGAGTTCTCCTCCCTACGTATTCGTGGCCTCTGCGTCATCCTCAAGTTCCTCCGATCCGTTGCCGAGTCCGATACTACCATCAACCTCTTCTGTCACAGCCAATCCATTCCCGATCTTCAAGGTCTCCTCCATTCTCTGAACCCTAGGGTTTCGACATTGAATGATTTTTCGTTTTCTATATGTTCAATCACAGCAACTTATGAAAATATAACTCAATGTTATCTGCTATTGGTTAATCGAAACTTTGATATAGAAGTTAGTTATATCAGTCGACATAATGATGTTAATCGAAAGTTGGGGAAATGTAATTGAGATTCATCTGCTGACAAATGTGCTGCAAGGTGTTTAGGCAACAAGAAGTTTTACTTGTTTAAAATCCATTTTGAACTCGGACGAACTCTGATGGAGTTGGATTTGGCTTTACGGATGGCTCGGTTAGGTGTTTATGTTAGCTTATTAGAATATCATTAAAATGCATAAAATTCGAGCTGAATTTCGTTTCCTTACTACAATATTTTGTATCAACTCTGAAGCTTTCAAAAGGTATTGAAGTCGTTTGTATAAGCTTCAATCTATTCTTAAGATTGTACGCACAACTGTATTAGCAAGTTACAAACAAATGTTTAGTATCTTCTCGAGTTGAAATGCTGGTTTTGCATTGATGAGACTTTAGGTGCAAGTATTAGAGTGCTAACTTGGTATTTGAATGTAAGGGCAGTCTATTCAAAAAAAAATTCATTCCATTTAAAGCAAGTCAAACGATGTTGTCTTTTGACTTGTTCACATTCAATAGAATCTGAGATTTCTGCTGAATACAGCTGAAGCCACAACACCTATGAAATGCAGTAACAACTTATTAATCTTGGAGTTTTAGAGGAAGTGACACTTATTCCGTTCATACACACTTATATTCTCATTGATGTTTAGTCTGTGATACTCTTGGGGTAAAATATTCCAGTTTCTGTTGAATGGTTGAAACTTACATTAGTATAGCTCTTATATTCATGATTCTGAACTGGTATTTACAGGGATATTGATTATTGAGTATATGTATATCGAGTTTCAACATTACTTTGCTTAATTTAGTACAGAGGACCAGAGTGTTACCAGAGCTATGCAACAGTGATTCAAGTTCTTTTTAGACATTTCTTGAGAGATACAGAGGACCAGAGTGTTACCAGTCTAGACCACATATTCACCGTGGAATCTATGGAAATAACCAGTCCATCAGCTGATTCTGAAATTTCTCTAGCACTTAGAGTTCTGGAAGGTTGTTGTCTGATTCATTGTGAGAGTAATGTTTTGGTCCATGAGTACAAGGCAATCCCGGTAAAGTTCCCATATTCATACCAGCATTTGATCTGATGACTTTCTTCTTCTAATCATGCCTCAGTAAGCTGGAAACTATAAGAGTCTTTAAATGATTCTGAAATTATCCGTTTCATGGCATTTTTGCAGCTACTTTTGGTAGTTGTAATAGAGGCTTAGTTTTGTTCCTTTTATTTTATTTTTGATAATTTACCTTTCAAGATTATTTATGCCCTCGAAATTTACGCTTTCATGAAAATTAGCACTTCAAAATGATGACATGTTTAATTTGGTTGGAAATAACCAGGTGTTGATGAACATACTGTCGACTCGGTACTGGGACAAGGAGCTTGCTTGGATGCTTTAATTACTATAATGCTGGATTCATCTGCAAATCAGGCGGTAGATATCTTTTCTATTGACTCATCATTGACAGAAGTGGTCTAGAACTAGTTTTTTTGTTACCTGTAATACTTATTTGAAAAGAGTTTGGTAGGAGATTTTTTCTATATTCAGTTAGTACTGAGGAAATCATCCAAAAAAAGTCTATAATAAGTTGCCGCATCTGGATATGTTTCCCACATTTGCAAAGTGACACCTGTTTAAAAAATTCCTAGCGCATTAAACTTATTGGCAATGGATTGTGAAATCACTCTCCCTTAAGTTTGTAGATCCAAGATAGACTAGTTGACTCCAACTGCAGTGTCCATAAAACTCGGGTGAAGAGGTTAGTCGTAGAGAAAGGTTGAGAGGGTGTATTGGTAGTAACAGATGCATCCTTTGTTCCCCTATGTTCAAGCCGGGAGCCCTTTAAGAGTATTTTAAGCTTGAGGAATTTAAGACAATTGCTTCCTCTGTCTTATAAGTAAAGGGTAGAGGGTAAATATCTAATGACCTTGGATTCGACAACAGGTCGAGTTTACATATGGCTCATTACACTACAAGTTTCTCATTTTGGTTAGTTCAACTTTTCCAACTTCATGTTTGTTGACCTTCAGTCATTTCTTCATATCCACCAAATAACATTGGTGAACAATGATATGACGAACTTGTCACTCCTTGAAAAGAAAAGATGTCCTAAATCATATAGCTGTGCATTGACGAAACATAGAACAACACAAAAAGATTGCCTCGCTATTACACATTTTGCAAAGTTGTTTTAGCTTATATGCTCTGATCATTAGGTTCAGTTCTTGCTGCTTCTTGGAACAAAGGAAATACTAGTGATTCTTGAAAATGATAGAGATGCCAAGGGAAAAGCTTGATTACTATATTAGAAAGAATAACACTGGAAATTCAAAAATCCAAATAGAAGATCCTATTTCAGTTTCAACAGTGACTAGTTCAAGACGCAGTAGTCTAGTTAGAAACAATCCCGACTGACTTACTACGGCACAATAGAATTTCTCTTGTAAAAAACTGTCTTGTTAGTTGAATAACAAAGTAGAGGTAGAAGAGGGAAAAGATGGGTCTTCCACTGGCGCAGCAGCATTAGGACTCCCGTGTACCATTGCAATGTGTTGGTTAGGAGGAGGGTGATTATGTTGGCCTCTATAAGTTACAATCACCTTGTTTGGATCTGTTGAGCTTTTCTGAATATGTCTCCTTGCCGGACAATCGTTAGCTTCATTACACCTATAGTAGCTCTTCAGAAAAGTCGAATCACCAGTTCGCTTCATCCCATACTTTCTCCATCTCCATTGATCTGCCTCACTCAATTTCTCAGCCAATATTTCATATCTTTCAGTGCTCTTCCCGCGGTAACAAAACGCCTTGCCTGCCTCAGTACTTGAACTTTGCATTGAGTATCTCACCTTCTTGTTCTTCTTCTTCTCCTCATGTTCTACAATCACCAGTGGTGTGTTCGGAATAGTTTCATTTTGGTTTTCTTGGTTGTGGGGTTCAATTCTTGAATTGGTATTCAGGTTCTTGGAAAGACTGATAACTTCATCTAACCCAAAGTAATGCTTGTTTTCTGTTATGAACGAGTCCGTAAAATCACCAACACGATCAGTTTCTTCTTGGAAAAGAGTTGTGTTTTGTGTGTTGTTAACAGAGTCACCATGAGTAGGATCCTCATGAACACTGTGATCGACAAGAACAGAGGTATTATTAACGTTCATATCATCATGAACAGAGTTGTTCGTCCTGCCGCAACTTCTCACAACTGCCCATAAATCCCAATCGTTTTCGTTTTCGTTTTCGGCCATTGAAAGCCTTGTTCAAGGGGAAGGGGAAGGCTTCATTCATTAATGTAGGATTGTCTCTCTGTATATATGGATTTAGTTTCCATTGAAAACTTTCTTCTAGGGGAAGGCTTCATTAATGCTAGATTCTATATATATGGATTTTGTTTCCATTGGGAAATGGAGTTTAAACAAACTATTTGGATCCGTTCCTATACAAGGCGAGAGATTTATTACTAATTCGATTCTTGAACTATTATTTAGGTAAGGAAATTTGAAGAGTTATGGAAATAAATTTAGAAACTTAATTACATTGTTTTCTAACCCTTATTTTAAGTGATTGGAGGCCCCATATTTTACTTTTTAAATATTTCCTTATTTGAACTATATTAGAAAATCCTATTACTTTTAAAATATTTCCTTATTTGAACTATATTAGAAGTCCTAAACATTTATTACTTTAAAATTTATAGTTTTTTACTTTATATTAATTTTACTTAAATTATGGTTAATAGAAGAAATAAAAATATTAAAGAAAGGCGTTCACTTTTATTATTTAGATCTATATAACATTTATTATTAGGGAAAATAACTCATATATATATATATATATATAACGGTATCAAGGATTAGTGGTTCAGTAAATTAAATAAATATTGGGCGGTGAATCTAATCAAGTAAATATATTGGATTGGGTACAATTTGTGTAGCTTTCTCTTTACTATAATGTCAATAGTTATTATTTTAAATAATTTTATTGATTGACGTGACACACATGCCATGTATACTAAACTATCTACTACAAACATATTACCGACCATATGGATACATCATCCTCGTTCATGCTACCCAAAAACAATTTACCAGAACATACTACCAGGCACCAGCAATGCTCCTTTGTTTTGTTTTTTGGACTCTTTGGAACAACTGCAATGATAACTATTTCAACCGGATAGATAATTCCCCGAACCATAGGCTAACCTCTACCGCTGTTTTACATAATTTTCATTCGATAGTTATTAACACAGTGGCTCCTCCGCCAGCTTCTTGATTTGAGAATAGTGCACTCGTACAGAGAGGCAAATGAAGTAGCAGATCTACTCACGAAAATTTCTTTTTTGCAAGAACCATCCACTCTTTGTGACAGCCGCTCTCGAAGTTGATCAACGAGGGATGTCAAACAACGGCTTATACAACATTCACTTACTGATACTAATAGCAATAACATAGTGCTAGCTTCTACTGCTATTTTCTAGGCCTTTGACGTTTGCTGTAATAGTTTTAAATTTTGTATAAAAGTGTCTTTTATGACAAAAAAATAACTACTCAAAAATATGAGCGGTCGAAGTGGTGATGTATATGAAAAAAGTATTTGAGTATATAGGTTAGAATTTCTCTCAAATTATCACCATTTTTTCAAATATTTACCTAAATTATTTGGTGTTCACAAAATTATCATGAACTCATTATGTTAAATAAATTCTTTCTTAAAATATTGTTTATCCCATATGCACTCTCTACAAATTATTTTACCATGTATCCAATCGAATTTGTTTTACTCTAGTAATACTCAAAATAATCTTTTCACTTGTAACATGACGAGTAGCATTATGTGATAAGTTGAACTTACTATAAATGAAACAAATATTCTGGGTTTTATTTTCTTTTCATCAAAGTTAATTCTATTTCAAAACGTCTAATTAAATGATGATGTAATATCACAAAAAAGAGGGGCGAAAAAAGAATTTTATTTTTTTTAGTCTAAAGGAAAGGGGAAAAATCGAGAAAAGAGACGAAATTTCAGTTTCTCCTTTTAACGCCGAGCTGGAAAAAGCGGTGAAGACACCGGAGCGAAGAAATGTATCTAAAAGCTCCGTTTTGGAGCAAAGATTCGAACTCTGAATCTCAGACGGAATCTCCGTCGGCGGTGGCGGAGCTAATAGGCTCTCTTGAACGGCAGAGACTATACAGGGAGGTGACACTCGCACTCCGCACAGGACTCAGTGATGCACGTGCTGAGTTCTCCTTCCTCCGTATTCGTGGCCTCCGCGTCATCCTCAAGTTCCTCCGATCCGTGGCCGAGTCCGATACTACCATCAACCTCTTCTGTCACAGCCAATCCATTCCCGATCTTCAAGGTTTTCCTCCATTCTCTGCACCCTAGGGTTTCGATGTTCAATGATTTTCGTTTTATTTATGTTTCAATTGCAGCAACTTATGAAAATATAATGGAATGTTACTTATCTCCAATTGGTTAACCGAAACATTGATGGGGAAGTTGGTTATATAGATGTGAATGTGGAAATTCTATAATGACATTAATGGGAAATTGGGAATATGTAGTTGAGGTTCATCTTCTGACAAATGTGCTGCAAGTAGTTTAGGAAAAAAGAAGTTTTGCTTGTCTAAATCCATTTATACCGCAGATGAACTCTTATGGAATTGGTTTTGGCTTCACGGAGAGGCTCAGTTAGGTGTTATGTCAGCTCATTATAAGATCATTAGAGGGCATGAAATCTGAGCTGCATTTCTTGTTCTTACTACAATATTTTGAATGTACTATGAAGTTTTCAAAAGGTATTAAAGTCGTTCGTTTAAGATTGTTCGCACAACTGTATTAGCAGGTTACGAACAGATGTTTGGTTTCTTCTTGAGTTGGAATGCTTGTTTAGTATTGATGAGGATTCAGGTGCAAGTAGTAAACGATAAATTGGTATTTGCATGTAAGGGAAGCCTGTTCAATTACTGTTCCATTCTATTTAAAACAAGTCAAACAGTTTTGTTTTTGACTTGTTCAGATTCGATAAGGATCTGAGACTTCAGCTGGATACAGATGAAGCCAGAACAGCTGTGAAATGCAGTAACTACTAATTAATCTTGGAACTTTAGGGGCAGTGACACCTATTCCGTTCATATACTTATATTCTCATTGATGCTTATTCTGTAATTTTCTGGGGTGAAACCTTCTAGTTTCTGTTGAATGGTTGAAACTTACATCAGAAAATCTTCTAGTTTCGAGATTACTTTGCTTAATTTAGAAAATGGATCAGGCTATTAACTGTGTGAGCTATGTAACAGTGGTTCCAGTTCTTTTCAGACATTCCTTGAGAGATACAGAGGACCAGAATGTTACCAGTCTAGACCACATATTTACTGTGGAACCTATGGAAATAACCAGCCCATCAACTGATTCTGAAGTTTCTCTAGCACTTAGAGTTCTGGAAGGTTGTTGTCTGATTCACTGCGAGAGTAATGTTTTGGCTCATCAGTACAAGGCAATCCCGGTAAAGTTCCCCCATCATATCTTCTCACCAGAATTTGATCTGATAACTTTTTTCTTCTCTAATCATGGCTCCCACTTAGCTGGAAACTATAAGCGTCTTCAAATGATTCTGAAATTATCTGTTCCATGGCATTTTTGCTGCTACCTTTGGTAGTTGATAAAGAGGCTTAGCTGTTCTCTCTCTCTCTCTCTTTTTTGTTGATAATTTCCCTTTGGAGATTATTTATGCCCTCAAATTTACACTTTCATGAATATAAGTACTTCAAAATGATGGCATATTTAACTTGATTGGAAATAAGCAGGTGTTGATGAACATATTGTCGACTCGAGGGGTACTGGGACAAGGAGCATGCCTAGATGCTTTAATTGCTATAATGCTGGATTCATCTGCCAATCAGGCGGTAGATATCTTTTCTTTTGACTTATTATTGACAGAAGTGATCTAGAACCAGTTCTTTTTCCCTGTAATACTCATTTGAAAAGAATTTGATATGAGATGCTTTCTATATTCAGTTAGTATTGAGGAGATCATCCTAAAAAAGTGTTTATTTTAAGTGGCCACATCTGGATAGTTTCCTCATTTAACTGAAGAATACAAGATAAAAAATACTTGTGGTTTTAAAGAAGTAGGCTCAATTCAAGATTTATGCATCTCCATATCTATTTAATCCTTAGATGATCTGTACTTTGTTTATTTAGTAATTAAGTCCATTATTTAATCCACTGGTTGGTGATGTACTAGGATTTTGAGGCTTGCAATGGCATTGAGGAAGTTGCCATACTGATTAGAGACAAACAAGTAGATGAAAAATTGAGGTATTTCATCTCTTTAAGCTCGTTTCTTTTTAATTACGACATAAAATCTCTTGCAATGTTCATGCCGTTCTAATCATATTGACTTTCTTTTCCATCAAGATCATACTGCATGTTAGTTCTAGTGTTTCCACCCTTTCCTTTTTTCCTCGTGGAAGTTGGAGCTGGTACTCCCTCCTCTGTCTCTCGGGTGGTTTAGAAAATATTTTGGTGGTGTATGGCTGATACCTAGGGAAGTATGATAGTGCCATTCCATTCTAGGAAAAAAAGAAGAAGCAAAACCGTGACATGAAGGCTTGAATTCGCTTAGCAACTCTGCTTGAATTGTTCTGAGAATTATTAATTTTTCCAGGCTCAAGTGTGGAGAATTTCTACTGCTTCTCATTGGACATGTAAACGGGAGGGAGAGGCCTCCCATGGCAACAATTCATGAAGACATAAGGCGATTTCTAGGTGAGAAATCTGCATCATTGATATGGGCAGCTAGTCAATTTGGTTCAACCCTTGATCCAGAACAGAGATTGACAGCTTTGCAAATTCAAGGCCGTAGAGTACTGGAGTCAATAGACCTTTATTGACGATAAAGTTTCAGCAATTTTTGTCCCTGTGTGATGTCCAGAAGCTTCAGAGAAGTGGCAATTTCACTTGGAGGCATATCCTTGCAACAAGGATCGACTACTAGGCTATCCAGAAGCTACAATAGGAAGATAAGTTAATTCTGGTGACATTACAATACCACAATGTGAATAATTGTGAATTGTTTGTTCTATACAAAAGTACAATGCTCTCTAGTTTTCTGCTCTTATTTGTGATGTCAATATATTTAACATTTCATAAATCTCATCTGTTTTTTGATGAGATGTATCACAAGCTACAAATACGTGTATTTCACCTTTATCTTCAAGCCAACTACATCCAGGATTTTTGTGCATTTTCCTCTCATTGATGAGTTGTCTTATTTTGGCAAGATCACCCCATCTGCCTACAGAAGCATATAAATTTGCTACCATGACATGGTTCCCTGTGTTTCCTGGTTCTAGCTTGATAAGCTTGTTTGCCGCAATTTCACCTACCTCAAGATTCCCATGGATAACGCAGCCTCCAAGCAAGGCACCCCAGATCACTGTATCAGGATCCAAAGGCATCTCGTTAACGACCTTCAATGCTTCATTTATCTTACCTGTCCGACTTAAAAGGTCAACCATGCATGTGTAGTGTTTTAATGTTGGTTTCACATTATAAGATCTCATTAAATTGAAGAATTCAAGCCCCGTCTCTACTAGTCCTGCATGGACACATGAAGAAAGAGCTGACAAGAAGGTTATGTCGTCAGGTATGAATCCATTGTTTAGTATTCTGCGGAAGAACGCAATTCCTTCCTCCCCATGTCCGTGCATAGCGTATGCAGTAAGCATTGTATTCTCCGTGACCAAGTTATACTTTTTAATGTTATCATAAGCCAGTCTAGCAAGCTTAACACATCCACATTTTGCATACATGTCAACAACAGCCGATCCTATGTGGGTGTTTGAGTCATATCCAAACCTAATTGCATAAGCATGAATCTGTTTTCCACGGTCAAGAGTTGCTAACCTCGAGCAGGCGGGTAGTACTGTTCCAATCGTGTAAATATCAGGTCTCAAACCTGAGGATTGCATTTCCAGAAACAACTGCAGAGCTGACTCGTTATGGGCGTTCTCAACATGGCCAGCAATAATACTGTTCCAAGTGTAGATATTTGGATCAAATCCGTCTGCCTTCATCTTCTCAAGAGTGGATTCAACACTAACCATGTTGTCAGAGCGGGCATAGCCAGATATCAAAGCGTTCCATGTCGATATATCCCTCTCATTTACCTCATCAAAAGCTTTCTGAGCGGCACCAACATCCAGACATTTGCTATACAACTCTACAAGTGCCCCACCAACAAAAGGATCTGTTTGCAGACCCCTACCAATTGCATAGGAATGCATCTCCTTCCCACGTCGTAACAACCCCATATCAGCACAAGCAGCAAGGGCACTGCCAAGTGTGAATGAATCTGCTTCAATTTCTTCCTTCTGCATTACCTGGTGAAACATATTCAAAGCTTCATTGAACTTAAAGTTGTTTACATAACCTGAAATCATTGAATTCCATGAAATTATATCCTCACACTTCCCTTCATGTTCCATTTGATAAAACAGCTCTTGAGCTTTTGAAATTTCTCCATTCTCAAAGTATCCCACTAACATGGTGTTGTAAGACACATCATTTTTCATCGAATACATTGAAAATATTAGGAGGGCATTCTCCATATCCCCACACCTCCTATAAACATCAATTAAGCCATTAACAACGAAAGAGTTAGACATCAATTCATGTCTGGTGAGATATCCATGAATTTCTTTTCCCAAATATAGCATTTGTAATCTACCACAAGCAGGAAGTACACTCGCCAATGTCTGGACATTTGGCTGGAATCCAGCAACTTGCATTCTGTAGAGATATTCAATGGCCTCTTCGTCGTATCCATTCTGTGAAAATCCACCAACCAAAGCACTCCAAGAAATAAAATTTGGAGTAAAATGGTCCTCAGCAGACATCATATTAAAAACTTCAAGAGCTTCAGTTAACATTCCATTGGCAGCAAAAGCAGTAATAACTGAATTCCAAGAAACACAATCCCTCTTCAACATTTTGTTCAAAACCTCTTTCGCATTATCCAAACTCCCACATTTCCCATACATATCAATCAAAGCATTGCCCACATAAACATTGGATGCAAATCCATACTTTATCACTGTACCATGTAATTGCTTGCCCAATTCAATGCCACCATAACCACAACAAATCTTCAACACCACCGGGAACAAGAAAAACTCCAATTCAAACTCCTCAAATCGCACCTGCCTAAAACACTCAAAAGCTTCCTCAAAAAGCCCATTACTTAAATAGACATTAAGAATAGCTGTCCACGAATACAAGTTTCTTTCACGCATTTTATCAAACAGCTGGACTGCATCATCAAAACAACCACATTTCCCATACATCTGAAGCAGCTTAGTTTCAACAAACTCGTGTCCATGAAACCCATTTTTGAGTGCTTGTGCGTGGACTTGTTTACCCAGGTTGGGGCATTTGCAGGAATCAAGAACTGAAGCATAGCTGCTTGAACTTAAAAAGTCATCCAAAGGAGAGAAATGAGCCTGCTCCGTCGAGATGGGCGGTGGAAAATCCCGTCGCCGGGGTAGATGTGATTTCTTAAAGGAAAGCTTAGAAGCTCTGAAATTAAAGGAATCATTGGGTGGCTGTAATGGGAGTGGCTGAGCAATGGGTTCAAACAGGGAGACCATTTCGAGCATAATGTGAAGCGGGGATATTCCAACTTCACATTTACACAATTCGATAAAAGAAAATAAATAATCCTAATGTTTTTCATTTTACTTTGGTCCTATACTAAATATATAGTTTCTTATTTTAGAATTTTATAATATTATTTATCAAATATACTCTCTTCATTTTAATTTTAGAATTATCCATTCATTTCATAAAATAGACAAATATTGTTGGACACATTTCAAAATAGTATAATGGACAACTATTATTAAATGGAAGGAGTAATAATATTAATAAAAGTAATTAATAGGCTCACTAAAACTTCACAAGTAATTTTTTTTTTAAAAATGCCCTTAATGTATCCCAAATGGTTCAAAAATGCCCTTCATCCACCTTTTGGTTTAAAAATTCCCTCAACGCTTTTTTAAGGTTTAAAATTGCCCTTTTTTAACAGCCGACTGACATGGCAAATGACGAGCCATTAAATTACACAAATGGCTTCATCTTATTGGTCCACCTAATTTTTTAAAAAATCCAGCCCAACAACCCGACCCATCTATGCTACAAAAACTCAACCCACCCAACAACCCGTTTACATATTAACCTAACATATCTTTGAACTCCATTTTAGCGCGATTCTCAGTCTTTTTTTGTAGCAGCTGAGGATGGTAGTTTAGGGTTGCAAATCACAACACCTTCGAGGTGCGAATGAAATTGTGTCATTTTGGAATGGTGGTAGCAGTCGAGGATGATAGATCATGGAGGGGCTTTTCCATTTTGGAATTGCTGGCTCTGTTAGCGAGTTGACTATGTCATTGAAATAAATGGAGTTCTAATGCAATAAATGGTGAAAGAAATGGATCATAAGCAAGAACAACCCAAAAATTTAATGACGAAAAATGCATAGAATTGCGAGCATCCTCAGAATTAACATGTCGACATTGAAAAAAATTCATTATAGCACTGTTTCGAATTGTCCTGAAAAGTGACAAGAAAAAATTTATATACTGAAATCAAATAACAAAGAATATGCCAAGAAAGTGAAAATCCAGATTCTAGTACATATTCCAATGAAAGAAGACAAAGATCATCTTTAGTTTGGATAGACATACTGTGAAGTTCGAAATTTTTCTCTGCATCCTAAGCTCATGCTCTGCAATTAACTAGAGAATGGAGAACCAATGAATTGAAGGAGAAGAAAGAAGAGAACTAGAGCTAATTGGAATTAAAGACCCAAAAACGATCAGCCTATTGAGTCAGATTTTTTGAAATGGATTTTTAGAATAAATGGGTCATATATTTTGAAATGGATAAAGAAAATCCATATCACATTTGCCATGTCAGCCGAATGTTAAAAAAGGCAATTTTAAACCTTAAAAAAATGTTGAGGGCATTTTTAAATCAAAAGGTGGATGGAGAACATTTTTGAACCATTTGGGATACGTTAAGGATATTTTTAACCCTTTTCCCTTTTTGATATTACCATTAGCTTAAGTAATGCAAACAAATGATGGTTAGGTGAGAAAATCTTTTTTAGCTCTTTGAATGAAATAGACATGTGATAGAAAAACTGACGAAGTTTGTGAAGTATTGGAAATGACATTTTTTTATTCAGAGATAAAATCTTGATAAAATTACCCTTACCTAAAATACGCAAGAAAAAATATATTATGATTTGAAACTTTTTCATATAAAATATTATGATCATATTATAAGATATGCAACTTGAGTTCTACATCAGTAAATCAAAAGGCTTATATGAAGTTTATATAGCCTTGATTTTATCACTTTAATAACTAGTTTTTGCGATGTGATTCTCCCTACATTGTATAATGATAATAGAGTTATTTATCCCTTTTATTCACACTGTGCTATAGAGGTGCATAAGCGCCTGACTTGAAAAATGCTATATAGGGAAAAGCTATCTATTTGTGGTAGAATGAAAGCTACCTAGTGTGAAACATATTGATAGAACTCTCATTAGGACTTTATCAAATGCTTTTTATAGGTAAGTAAATACCATATAGGTAAGTCTATTTTTCTTTTCTTATAATGTTCCATCAATTTCATTACATGTTCTATGGCTTCTGTATTCGTATATCTTGACATGAATTCAAATTGGTTCAAAAATAACAAAACTCTCCTTCGCCACTCTCGATCTTCAATACTCTCATAATATGACTTAGCAGCTTGATATCCTATATAATCTAACAAAAATTATTAGATAAAGAGAGTCTTGTTTCAACAATAAAAATTATCTCTCCATAATTTACAAATTACGAATTTGAATTGTAAAATGACATACTAATATTTATAGTTAATTACATCTTTTAAGGTAACTCTTTTCTGAACTCTACATAAACACGAGATGTTTCATCCAATCGAGCTACTCATTTTTAACCTTATTAAGGTGCTAGATATATAATTACTCTTCTTTATCTTCCTTTTCATGTGATTCGATAGTACGTCAGCTAACCGACAAAATTGCCGGTCATAAATTTATGTTCACACGTTGTTTCTTCTGTTATCACTTTGGACATGCATATTTACCGAGTACGAAACCAAAAGGGCAATAAATTTTTTCGAAAATTTCAAAAGGGCAACTCAATTAATTATGAAACCAAAAGGGTAACAATTTTTAACACCGTTTAAATTAGGTTTTCTAAAACGAGGCTCAAATTTCAATGAGCCTTACAAGGCTCAAATTCCAATGAGCATTGAGGGGTTTTTTTAAAAAATATTCTCGTTTTATTTTCTTGTTTGTTAAAAGTCTAATAATAATAATAATAATAATACATAGTTGTTGATATGATACATAAAGATAGTTTAGACCTTATTGCTAGCCATTACTTTGTGGCTTTTCAAACGAACTAAATCCAATAGTTTAGACCTTATTTACTACTTAGTTGATTTTTTTTTTCTTCAACTTTTTTTATGTGAAATTATAATTTGGTTTATTCACTTGCAAAATGATAAAATTCAGTCTACTTTAGTCATACTTTATTTTGGTGGAAATGCCCTATTGATGAATATGTTGAAAACATGAGAAAAATTATACTTCATATCAAGGTAAAAAAAAACAATATACTCTTTAAATAATTTATAGTAAACATGAACCATGCATATATGTTGGAGTTCGAAAACTTGCGTGATTTATTTTTATAGTGTTGAATTAAATCAACACTGTACAAGTTTCACGCGGTATATGTTTCAAAGAAAATAAAAAATAAAATACTTCAATTAGTAGTCAAAAACTATTAGATAAAGTGATAAAAAAATAGTATTTTATATGTATAGTTTTTAATTATTTTTTTAAAAATTTTGTTTGTTTGTTATTTTAATATAGTATTTTTTTTTACTATTTTTTTATCACTTTATCTAATAGTTTTTGACTACTAATTGAAGTATTTTAGTTTTTATTTTCGTTGAAACATATACCGCGTGAAACTTGTACAATGTTGATTTAATTCAACAAAAAAAAATCCCGCAAATTTTCGAACTCCAACATATATGCATGGTTCATGTTTACTATAAATTATTTAAAGAGTATATTATTTTTTTTTACCTTGATATGAAGTATAATTTTTCTCATGTTTTCAACATATTCATCAATAGGGCATTTCCACCAAAATAAAGTACGACTAAAGAAGACTGAATTTTATCATTCTGCAAGTGAATAAACCAAATTATAATTTCACATAAAAAAAGTTGAAGAAAAAAAAATATCAACTAAGTAGTAAATAAGATCTAAACTATTGGATTTAGTTCGTTTGAAAAGCCACAAAGTAATGGCTAGCAATAAGGTCTAAACTATCTTTATGCATCATATCAACAACTATGTATTATTATTATTATTACTTTTAACAAACAAGAAAATAAAATGAGAATATTTTTATTTAAAAAATAAAAAAAAATAAAAACCTGCAAGGCTCATTGACGGCTGAGCCTTGTAAGGCTCATTGAAATTTGAGCCTCCTTTTAGAAAACCTAATTTAAACGGTGTTAAAAATTGTTACCCTTTTGGTTTCATAATTAATTGAATTGCCCTTTTGGAATTTTCGAAAAAAATTGTTGCCCTTTTGATTTTGGACTCCATATTTACCTACTCCAATATAAAACAACTTTTTGTTCCTTAATCTTTTGTGTATTTATATATTTATACAAAAACAAAAAAATGACAATTCTATTAACAAATGAAACGCAAAAAAACATACTTTATTATGGTATATCTCTATTCATTGTGATAAATATCTGAAGCTGCGTACCAAGCTAGCAAAAATGATTGGACTAAACGTACGTAACCTATCTTCATCACTATCATAAAAAAATGAAATTAATGACGGACAAAATTTTATAGCTAAACAACAAAAATCTCATGCTAATCTCATTTATCAATCAAGTAACGATAGATCATAAGAAAATTTAATCAAACTAGCTAGAAACAATTTTTAACTATCAATTATTTATCTGAGAATTACGGACAAATTCTATAGCTAATTTTGTATTTTCTAGTAGTTTAGTAGAATGTGATTTTGATTTGATTTCGTGTAGATTAATTTCTGAGCAAGACGCCAAAAGCATTGATTTCTTGCACGTAAGTATATAACTGACTGACAAAGATATCTAACGTTAGATTTTAAGAAAACGACACTCTTGTCCTAACACAATAAAAATGGTTAATATTTACGAGTGTCGTATAATGTATACTCTATGCTCTCTTTTTCTTTATTTATGTAATTAGTACAGAAAAAAATAGTCACATGCAAAGAATTACCATCACAAGCATATTAATTAAGCACCACCTATGTACTATGATATTAATAATTACTCCCTCCGTTTACTTTAATTATGTGTTCTTGTTTTAAGTGACACCAAGTTTAAGAAGGTGAAAAATATTTTTGAATCTCGTAAATTTAAATAAGTTGTGATAAATTTCAAACTATAGACTCATCAAATATAAAATAATAGTAACATTATTTTTTGAAAACCATAGTAAAGAAATTAGTAATATGGGAAGGAGAATCAAACCTTTATCAATAATACAAAAGTATATATAATCAATTAATTGAACTATTAAAAAATTTCGATGATATTAATTATAGTCATCAAGTTAATGAGATAAAGGTGGAACATTTCAAGTTTAAATTTTATACATTTTCAACCTAACAAGTCTAAATTTAATTCTGAATATCCCACTTTAGCCCATAAACTTAGATGTTACTATTTGGTTCCAACTTCTAAATAGACTAACTAATTACTCCATAGATTGTTCTTTCCAAAACAAATTTGAGAGAAACGAACATTCGAGAAAATTACGGAGTAGATGTCAGCAGGTGGACCACACCAAACATTACAAATAAATATAATAAAGAAGTGTGCATATCCAATAACACCATGCTAATCGTGGTACACTGGTGAGAGTGCTTTATCCTTAACCAGAGATCTCGGATCGAGCTTGAGTATTAAAAAAAATATGCGAGCACCGAATATCGGACGGAAAACAAAAAAAAAACCACTATAATCCAGAAAGGAAGCCTTTTTTTTTGGAACATAATTGACAACAATTAGTAATTTATTTTCTGACATTGTTACCAAGGAGAATGTTTTTGAGTAGGTCCCATACAAAAATTATGCAATGCACTCAACCCCTTTGTTTTATTTTATTACTACAACATTATTTTGTCCCTTTGTTTTATTTTATTACTACAACATTATTTTATCGAGATAAATAAAAATATAGTGACAAAGATAATTGAGTGACACAAAAAGTAAAGGTATACAGCTCAAACACATCATTCATAGAAACATATGCCATCATTTTATCTACTTAATGCTTCCATTAATGGGTTGCAAAAAAAATTCTATATGTCAAACTAGTTCATGTTTCTTTTAAAGTAAACTTATCTAAAAAGTGTGTTTGCATGTGATAAAAGTATGTTCTCATGTGTTACCTAGCTAATAGGTGGTTGCTATCCTTAGAAGTAGAATATCCTACTTTTAATGAAACATGAACAAAAGGTGATTGGAATAATGTGAGATACAAATTAAAGTAAAGTTTATAGAGTTGGAAAGAAGTGACAATCCTGAGTAATATGACCTGTCCACAAAATAAAAAGTAAAGCATGCTGGACCGTGGAAGAGTGGTTGGATGATAAGTTTTTGACAACATTACATAATCGTTTGGCACGCATGATAAGATTCTACGATCTCATAAGATAAAATACAAGATTATTTTGTTTCGTACTAACAATCTCATGAAAATAGCACTAAAATGATGGGATTTACTATTTCATATATACAGAGTAAGATAGTTAATCTCATGCAATATCTTTATCTATCGCTTCTAAGCACAAACATTTTAAAGAGATAATCGCATATACTTTTAGCATAGGGCAGATCTATAATGAAAATCACATAATCTCGTAAACTCAATACGTTTTGCAACATATATTTATATTTTGAAAATTTACTAAACATCTATAATTATTTAACTACTTTCAATTTTCACAGTACATTAGCTTGAATTTATCGCAATAACTCATAAATTTCAAAATCTTAAACTTTTACCTCCGCAATTCAATGTAATACTAGAGCTAACAATACATTCTGGGTTCAAATCTCATCGTCACCCAATAGAAGTTAAAAACATATTGGAGGTCTAATTTTTTTTTTTAATCTTATAGAACTAAGACAATGGTAACTGTATGCACTCAAAAAACTAAAAAGAAAGATCCAGCCTTTACAAACACAACGCACAATTCAAAGATATGCAAATGAAAGAGAATTAAAGTTTCATAGCACAAACAAATGAAGAGTTAAGAAAAAAGAAAAAACACATACATATATATATATAACCTATCTGTTAGTAGTAGTAAATACTAGTAGAAGTTCTGATAATACAGGAAATTAAACCAACTAAATATGTCACTCAGTGAAAATTACTTTTGAAAAAAAAAAAACACACCACCTTTTATAATTTCCAGAAAAAAAAATTACCAGGATGTGCCTCCTCCACCCAACATTCCATTCCAAAACCCATTAGATTGATCTGCTGCTTGCCCTCTATTTTCTTCAAACTGATCATCAACAGTTGAAACATTAATCTTCAAATCATCCATAGGGAAAAACAATTTTGCCTCTTGATGATCACTACTTCCTTGTAAACTTCCATACCCATTTTCAAATCCATCCAAAGAAAAATTGATACCATTACTATGCTTCAAATCAAGTAAATTGGAAAGCCCAGTAGTTGATGACGGGTACAAATTATTATTCGGCATGAATGTAGAAGCCGAATTAGCTGATGGGTGGATCAAAGGTAACGCCATGAAATCAGAAAAGGTACTGAAATTACCCGGAGTAGTAGTACTGGGTATTGGATTATAAGTTAAATTGAGGTCGTTAGGGTTTGCCAGATCTGTAAATAATTTTTTGGATGATGATAATGATAACGATGATGTGGTTGAAGACGATGATGAATTATTGTTGATATTGTTATGGTTAGATCTTTTGTTTTTTCTGGAACCGCCTCCTACTGGAACATTCCTTAAAGAGCCCCCTTCAGTCCAGTACCTTCTACACGTCTTGCAGAAATATCTGGGTTGAGTGAGACTATAATTGTTGTAATAACAGAATTTTGTGTTTGTTGAATTGCATCTTGGGCAATTTACCGCTTGCTCTTTCTGTGGCCTCGGTTTCCTTTGATCCAACTTTGATGAGGTTTCATCAACACCTTTCACTATTCCTATACCCTGCACATATGACAGGAAAACACCATAGATATATGTAAAAGTAAGTAAAAAACAAAAGAAATTGGCTTTTGAGGCTACTTTATTGGAAGATGGAGAAAAAAAAAGAAAAAGCTGATATGTGGAAGATCAACATCAAAAGTATGCATGACAATTGACAACTATAGAGTAAATTAAATTAAGCTAGAAAAATTGTAAAACCTTAGATTGAAATTAAAGAGTATGATGATAGAGTGGAATTAGAAAATGGTAAAGTTTAATTTTTACCTGTGGCCACTGAGAAGAAGTATCCATTTGAACAAAGGGCAGAAAAAGCGGAGACGAAAAAGTAAAGGCAAAAATGAGAAAGAAGAGTCTTCAGACAGATGATGAAAACAATCCACTGGTCCTAAAGCTACAAGAGAGAAAAAAAGCTACTTAAAGATGTCTCTTTGGCGGTTCCATATTATTGTTGAAAATTGAGTAATTTTACTCATATTTGAGAAATTATCTAATAATATTACTTATGTTTGATTTAGGATTATAATATTACCTAATTTTATATATTTTTCTCAAAATATATTTGGCACAAAAAAGATATCTCTCTTCTAATGGGATGTCATGTCACCTTATTTTTTTATTATTATTAATATTTTTTTAGACAAATCAGTTATTATATTCAGTTAAAAAATATTACATAGCGTCAAAATTTTCTATCCTAATTCTGACGAATTCGGAGGCAAATCCAAATAAGAATAATTGTCTATTATATATATATATATATATATATATATATATATATATATATATATATATATATATATATATATTAGAAATTTCAGTAAACATATATAAAAATTACAGTTAAAAAATAATTCTGTAAATTTTGAATTGTGGATCGCCCATGTGGATAGACCCGATTCGACTCGACTTGAATTTTTTTCTGAAAAAGAGATAAGTATCAATTTGAAAAAGGAGTTAACTGTTTTTTCCCTTTTAAAATAGGGGTTGAACGCTTTTTCAGAGGATAAGTGTGAAGAACACAAAACAGAAAAATAAAATAAAAGTGACATTTGGAGCAACCTTTGATTATCTTCTTCATTGATATTAACAAAACAAAAGTGACATTTAGTTTGTGGAAACATAGCTTTGATTCCTTGAGACTCAAAATTGAATTTGGAGCAACCTTTCACAAGACTTCATTATCATTTTGTTGTTGTTAACATGTACACATTCTCGTTCTATTACGAAATTCTTACAAATTCATATGACTTTCGAGATTTAAATTTCTTTACCGAAATTAAAAGAGAAATAATATATATATGTCATTGAAAATTAAAAGGAAAAGTTTTATAGAGGTGAGGAGAAAGACCATTGTAGCTCTCTCTCTATGAGCATAGATGGATACTTCGATTATGAATTCGATCAAACTTAATAATATTGATTCAAATTTCAATTTTATAATAAAAATTCATTAAATATATATAAATTATTAAATTTTTAAGTTTAATAATTTGAAAAAAATAAATAAATTATGATTTGGATATGTGATTGAAAATAAAGTGTCTATATGTGTTTTATGTCTTTGCGTCATAAAGATGAAGGTAGAAAATATATATAATTAATCTGATCTGCACGTAAACATGGATAATTTTAACAGTTATTAGAAAAAGAAGTTCCATATAGGCGAAGACAAAAATAAAATAATATATATATATATAATTTGTATTAGGTAGTTTGTTTTTATACACGTAGCATTTATAGCCGGATATTTATAAAGTCTCAATTAGGTTAATACAAAAATAATTACATATCTTAATCCAGATAATTTTAGCAATATATTTTTAAAAAAATTGGATTTGCCTCCGAATCACCCAGAACTAGGGTAGAAAATTTTGGTGTTATGTAATTATGATTTTTTACTGGATATAATATATGGGTTGTCTAAAAAATTATTAACAATAAAAAGGAATAATGTGACATGGAATCCCATTAGGAGAGAGATGTGCTTTTTTTTGTGTCAAAATATGTAAAGTTGTATGATATTGTAGTCCTAAAACAAACATAAGTGATATTACTAGATAATTTCTCAAACATGAGTGACTATCCAAAGAAATTACTCTTGAAAATTGGGGTGAACCGATAAATATTTTTTCAAATTAAATTTAAATTTAGATTCTTAGTAACGAAGCATATGATGAAATAGTTCGATGCTAGATTTCACAAGTTTATTATTATTATTGTTGAAGGAGAAAATGATTTTCCTCATGTGTAAATAAAAGTTATTTTACAATGGTTTTAATGGTTTATTTTGTATTATACTTGTTTGACGTCCTAGCTAGTACCTAGTCATTACTCCCACTAATTTATAATGAGCGATTTTCAAGGTTTTAACATATGCACATCAAAATGAAAATTTCATAAATATCATTTATGTTTCTCAAGTTTAATTAACTTAATTCAGGTTAGATATACATGTCTGAAATTAAGCGGTGTTGCGTTGGTAGAGTCGATCCAATTCCAAATTCAAATATTAGAAATTTTGGGTCATAATTTAAAGTTAATTTTGAAGCAGTTAAATTTCTGAGATTAGTATATTCTTTTTAGAAATCAAAAGGAAAAATTACTTAAATACAACACTATTTTATTATATTTTTTGAAAATTTTCTACCATTTGAAATAATTGCAAATTACCTACTCTCTTCTATTCTCGGATACATTACTTTACGTGATGTATCGGGACATTGAATGATGTTTTCAAAATCGAGACGCGAAGTATCGGGTTGTTGATCGATATAACTGAAATCAGGACGTGATTTATCGGTCGTTTTGAGATGTATCCGGATTCCATCAAATTTAAGATATTTTTGTAAGTTGAAAATGAGTAAGGATAGAATGTAATTAGTTCTTAACACTATGAGATTTGTATAAAATTCCTGCAAATTTATCATGATCTTGATCATTAAAGATTGAGCTGATACGGAGATTTCCAAATTCGAGCGTTAAAACTTCTTTTTAATAGCAGATATTTTCTCTCCAATATAGAACTTTACAAAGCAAATTTAAATTGATTCAATCTCAAAATAAATATAGACTCGTAGTAATTAAAAAACAACACCAACAACATGATAACATAGCGAATTATGACCGTAAATAACATATATAGTTGACTATAATATGTTCCTTTTAGCTCCATTTCAGAGTATGCGGCGCATCAAATATATAGTATGTCAAATTGTCAATATATGGTACCACCATTATAAATATTCAATGACTCTCTTCTATTCTCTTCTTTAATTAGTTAAAAAATTCGACACGGCTAACTTTAGAAATCAAAAGATAATTATATTTATTTTTGAAACGAAAAAACTTTTGTGTACATACTTTAAGACCTAATATTTAAAAATTGTAAATCATAAATTAAAAGTTGAAATGCTACTATAAAGTGAATATGAATTTGATGTTTATTTAAAATCTTTTTTTTTTTAAAAAAAAGCAACTTAATTGTAAAAAAATCTTTTATTTTAAAAAATTTTCTTATAGGTTACACAAATATATATAGGACCTGTTTAATCGTAGATATTGTTATAATATTTGAGAAAAAAATTGATAAATATTATTTGACTGTATAACTTATTATTATTTGGCAAACGATTCAAATTTCCAAATACTAGAAAATTATAGTATATAGGCCTCACTCCAAATATTTATATTTTACAAAACATCCAACAATTATAATTTTGGATTGAATTTCAGTCCTAGTCCATTATACAAATTTAATAGAGTAATATGTATATTTATATAATTTTTATCTGAGCTTGTTCTTCTGAAATCACTTTTAATTACTAGTAATAGTAGTTTTTTTGTATACAAATCGATGATATTTGTCTTTTGTACATTCTCCCTTTTTTTTTTAGATTCATATTAATTGTGGTCATTGTAATATTTTAACATGTCATTAAGAAAATGATAATATAAATTTATGAGTATTTTTTAATAGTTATTAGAACTTATGAATATAAATTATATTTCTCCTACAAAAGGAATATTTATTCTAAACACTATGGTCAAATACATGATAAACACTTTATTCAAAAATATTTTAAAATTTATTGTCAAACGCGAGCTAAGATTAATTTTTTGGATCACAAATAATTTTTTGTTAGTAAAAATAAAAATTTATATCTAAAATTAGACCGTGCCTTATAATCGAGATGAAATGAGAGTAGTTGTTTATGATGGAGACGAGTCACGAAATATGTACTTCTATTGTATTGGGAAGTACAATTGAAGTTGAACATTTTGTTGGTGTATGGACATGATATAAAAGTAGAATTTAACGTGCTTCGACAAATCTGGACTTATAATAAGTGGCGGAGTCGGAAATTTCAGAAAGAATGTCTAAATAGCATAATAAAAGCTCTTTTCAAAAAATAGAATCAGTGAAATTCGAACACACAAATACTTCCTCATTCCAAGGAGGTGAAATCACTGGGCTACAACCATTTGTTATGTTAAGAATGTCAATATATGTTATTTAATAATTTTGTGTATCATTTTACTGGGCTACACAAGCACTTCCGCTTGTTATCGTAAAATCACCATGTGGCTACGCCACTGCTTATAATATCATTCAAGAAAAATGTGACACATAAACTAAACCGAAGGATTAGTTTTAAAGATGTAGCCGTCAAAATCTTAGCAATTGCTAAACAAATGGTAAGCTATAAGTATTGGACTGTGTATTGACAACACCGCCAGTATCTTAGAAATTGTGCAGAATAAAGTCAGAAATTAAGCATAAGTCCAAAAAGAATACTACTGTTAACTGTAATTGAAACTGTGTAGAAGAAAGTAATCAGAAACTGTGTAGAAAAAAATTGGAAAATTGTCAAATCTTATTTTATTAAAATTATGTTAAGTAGTAAAGTAAAGACAAATATTAGTACATAACTATTTGCAACATTTGTACAAATAAGAAAGTATGAACACCGTTTAAAAGGTTTTCTCAATCGCAAATCCATGTTGTAAAATATACTTTATCTCATTCATTTATTATTGAGAAAATTTTAAATTTTTCTATGTGGTGGCATTATTGCTTTTTGGGAAAAGGATCTGAAATATATTCCAATTTTGATCAAAATTATTGTAACAATACCCAGCTTTGGAAAGACAGTTTACCCTTACACTATTTAACAATGTATTTTAAAGGTATATATGTGTCAATGTAGACATCATAAATATTGCATCATTATAAATAGTAATGTGTCCATGTGAGCACATATATACCTTTAAAATACACTATTAAAAAGTGTAGGGGTAAAAAGTCTTCCATAAAATTTGATATCATAACACAATTTCAGCCAAAATTAAATATTTTTCAGACCATTTTTCCTTATTTTTTCTCATCAATTCAATTAAAATATTTACGAAAACAAATCGTGAATGTTTTCCAATTGTAAATTTTAATGGAAAATAATAATATTTTAATAAGTGAAAATTGAATCATCATTGACGGTAGCACTCCTATTCTAGTTCCACTATATATTTATTTCTTTAGAGGAATAGTATAGTATATGGTTTGGTGAGTGGACAAGAAGAAGACAAATTAAACTCATATGAAGAGTTAGCTATGAAATGGGGGGTTACACTGCTTGCCATTTGGACAACAAATTAATTAAAGCAAAAGTTCCTTTAATTTGTCGACTTAATATACTACTTATAATTTGACAGCATATTGTCAAAATTTTACGTTTTTTACTTCCTTCTTTCCCACAAGTACCTCTTTTATTATCTTGGGAAAACTATCAACTATACTTTTAAAAGATATTCGATATACAATGTGAGCTTTAGTGCATTGAGCTATCTATTTTCTGTTGCGGTTGGTAAAAGAATCATAAGTTTTGCAAAAGAGAACAAATGGCGTAAGACAAAAACGCAGAGTGGAGACGTGATGGGCCGAAAACAGTTTTTCCTAAAACTATTCTCTTCTGAAAATCTGACTAGCAGACAGATAAGTCCATCACGCTGACTAAAATCTCTAATTATTTTAGAAAAATTTGAGAATAATTTAAAAGATAATAGCGGAAAGTAATTTTAAAAAATATTCTTTAATAATTTTATTTACTCATTTGACCTATCTTTTTATAACGGCTCTAGTTGTACAATTTAACTAAATTAAGCTTTGAACAATACTAACACCCACAAGCTAGCTAAAAAAAAAAAGAATTCCTCAAGAGTCCAAAAATCTCATTCCTTAATAAGAAATTATTCTCAAATACTTGATGCATCAAACTAATATAATATAACACATTATGAAACATGTAACAACCATCCAAACAAGATCTTTTGATTCTGTACAGAATTTATAACAAGAATATAAAATAGTAGAGAAATGATGTTAAATTATTCTTCCATATAAATCAGAAAAAAACAAACGAAATAAAACCAACAGAACCCATTTTATGTTGTTCGTACACATAATCAGAGATAACCGCCATAGACATAAACCAAAAACCTTTAATTCAAATTTTATATTTATTTAAAATTAAAATAATTATTAAATTTTTAATTTTGTTGTCATCAAATAAAGAACAAAGAAATGTGAGCACTGAGCGCGCAGCCAATGGAAGAAGGAAACGTGGAGAAGAATAATATTTAGATTAGAGAGAGCCAAAAATAAATTAAAGGTTACTCCCTCCGTCCCTTTTTAGTTGTCCATTTTAGAAATGACACACAGATTAAGGCAACAATGATTAGCACAGTGAAGTTACAATTTTACCCTTATGACAACTTTTCACTTCAAAATTACAACCACTTATTTGAATTCAAGTGAAATAAATTGGAGGGAAACTACATACACTTTTACAATTTTCAAGAAGTGTAAATAAGGGTATAATAGGAAAAAATTTGTTGTCCTTTCTTGATTTGTCAAAATGAACAACTAAATAGGGACGGAGGGAGTATGTCGCAGAAGAGGAATCCCGCAGGCGGTGCTGATTTGACGGTAGGCCGCCAATGACGATGTCGCTCCGAATCAATCCATCATCATTATACTTATGAGTTGTGGGGCGGCAACTCATGCTGCATCCCACGTCACTCGAACCTTCTTTGTCCCATGTTCTCACTTTCAACCTAGTGGGAAGAAAATTTGATGTCAATGAAAATCTAATTTAAAGACGTATAGTAATTAATTATTTATCTTTAATTACAGGTCTCAGATTGTCTGAAGGGTTTCATCCCTAATATGAGACTTTTTCACACAAAATTCAAATTTAATCGAACTTCAATGTTAATATCAAACACCAAATGAATAGTACTATTTATGTCGAGTGGAAAATTTAAAAAATACTAGGAGAGGAAGTGTGGCAATAGAGACACACTAGTTTGTATTGACTACGGCACAAAGTAATACTAAAATCTACTCCTCTGTCCCTGATTATTTGTCTATTTTTTCTTTTTTTTAGTTGTTTCTAATTACTTGTCCATTTTGACTAATCAAGAAAGGATAATTTTTTTTTACTTATTATACTCTCAATAATTACTTTGAAAAAGGTAAAACTTCTTGAAAATCTTAAGTTTTAAATTCATCTACTTCATAACTAATAGGGGTAAAATGGTAAACTCACTGTGTCAATTTTTTTTTTTTAATAGGTCTGTCAATTCAAAAGTGGACAAGTAATTAGTGACAGAGGGAGTAGAAAATATAATTAGTAAATTGTTAAAGTCATTGTTATATAATAAGGAATAGAATATTACTTTTAACATAACTTTATTGAATTTTTTATTTAGCCGCTAACCGAAATCATAAAATCGATTACTCAATATTTTTTTTTTATAAAATCATTTACCCAATAACGCTATACAAATAAACCAATGATGTTTTTCTCGATTCGTCTTTTCAATTAAATAGATTTTTGCACATCCCAAAATTTAAGTATCCCGCTATCTTAAAATGTCACGTTTTTATAAATAAAAATAAATTACTTATAATTTTAACCTCTTAGCCCTTTTTAGTTAGCTTTTCACCTTGGAAATCCACTGTATAATTTTCAGCTAAAAGAAATGTACCATAAATATGTTTCTAAATCATGTCTCAAGAGAGTTCGAGTAGTTGAAACAATGAAACTTTGTAAGATTCTTTGTGTTATACTATTTAAGTTTGCATCCATTTTTACACTAACGAAACTCCTCCACCGTCCACACTAACAAATAAACCTAAAGTAATTATAGCACGCTTTCAGTTCTATATTAAAGAGTTATTAAGTTGACTTGCACATTATGGAAAAGAACTATAACAACAACTACCAAATTGCCAATCAAGAAAGTCGTGTCCTTCACTGTGTGTTCCTTTTTTTATTAAAAAAATTAGAAGAACGATGCAATAAGTGGGTTGAATTGAATTACGTTTATTTATTTATTAATTAACGACAAGTTGGTTACTTGAAGTTTCCCACTTTCTTCCATTGCTGTTGATAGTGCTTTCCATCTTATCTCGTTACTATAATAAAAATATCCCATCAGTCACTTTTATGTTTATAGTGCTTTGACGATGTAGCAAATAATACCCATGTTTAAATATACTTAAATCTTCTCTATCCAATTATTTTTTAGCATTGTGCCCTTCACTCAATCAATATCAAACAAAGTAATTTATGTTCACCACTCTACTATTCTTAATAGAGTTATTTAAGTCCGTACATTACGGTCATTAAGCACAATACTTTTGTACAAGTCAAATACTGCTACTTTTTTTGGTGGGGGAAACAGATTTTATTTTTCATTCCTTTAACTTCATAAGAAAGAATAAGACAAACCGGCCATGTAGAAGTCATTTTCTTGATGCCTTCATGCGACGCAATTCAGACGCACTATAAACTTACAGGAAGCAATATGGCATATACAGATGACGAATAAACTAAAGATTACAACAATATTGTCATAGCAAAGTGTTAAATAGGGGGTTTTCTTGAGCAGTTTTACCAGGATTATGGCCATTTCATTCGTTCAGCTTGCAGACATCGACAAACTTTTGCACAGCATTGCGGTATTGAGTTCCCTGCAACAGCACAGTTAAACAGAGCAATCAGGCTTAGAGACTAATATACTCTTTATTGATGCAATTGTTTAGATGTACATCTATAACGTTGAGTCAATGCACTGATCTAATGTGAACATGTAATTTAAAACTCTAGGGGAGTGATAACATTCTCTTAGTTTCTCAAATTAGACATGTATCTTTATTGTTGTAATTAATGAAAACAGAAAGAAGAACATCCATGGTCTTTGAAAGCAGTTGCTGATGACAAAAGATATCCCGTTCTTCTCATTATTGAAATTCTTTATTAGCATAAGAACCTTTTCGGGGAGGGGGAGGAAGTGGAGCATCAGCGAAAAACCTTGTGGGCTTCTGGTTCTAGTTGGCGCCAGGTTCATAACTCTAGGGAGTATTAGCCTGCTCCTCTATTTTTCCTCCAAACTTAAATACTAGTGGCTTTGTCCACAGTACGATTTGAAGACATGCACCTAACTCACACATCAAGTGCCGCATCCTTAAGACTAAACTAAACCTTAAGCCAGAAGAAAAAGCTATTCATTCCATTCTGAATCTACAGTTCTGTTTACCATGGACCAGTTATTTCACAACAGTCCCAAATAAACTACCACCTAAGGTAGCAGTAATCACTGAAATAGATCAAACCCCGCATGCCTTGGAACTCGGAAGGTACTATTCAGCTTATAGCAGGAGACTGTGTGTACATGGGAATGAGAAACACAGTAAAAAGAAGATGCAATGCTGATAGAGGATATGAAGTGTGGAAGCTGGAGCGAGGTTCCATAAACCTCAGGTGTGAGGGACTTGGCTTGAGTATTGTAGCAGTCTAGGAGGGGGCTGCAGGTTGAGAATACTTTTCTGTCTTCCTTTTCTATATTTTCTGGGAGGGGTGGGGGAAAGGGGGAGCCGCTGTTGAGGGCTTTAGCCTAGAGAGGGGCTGTTGACAAGCATCAAAGCTACACTGATGTTTTGGCTGCTAATGATGTTAGGAGCCCAGCAAAAGCATCTTTTATAGTTTTATTGTTTCTGAAAGAAGTTCTCAATGTCTCTATTTTCCATGAAAATATCACCTGTTTTCACCACATAAAAAAGAACACAAACTGGAGAAGAAATATAGAAGCTTTTAATATTATTGGCTGCCGCTATAGGATTCTTCTGGATCAGCAATATCATTTAGAAAGGCACAAGTAGACGCAGAAATCCAAATGAGCACCCCCACAACTAAGATGAGGACATAGGAAAGAGGAAAATGGCAATGGCATAGTAGCAGAGTGGTCTTTCTCGGGCTAAACTCGGGACTCTGCTGTTCTGGTATATACTATATTAACATCATAGTGATAATGTGTTATGGTAATAAACTTGAAGCTGATAACCACACGCCAATATCAGATTCCACACTATGTCATCTTCTCACAACAATGAGATGGTCCCACATCGATGATTAATGAGATGGGTGGTATATTTATAAGGCTTGGGAAATCTTCCTCCCTTTGAGCTAGCTTTTGGGGTGTGAGTTACCTGCGAAACCTAATTTAGCATGGTATCAAAGCAGGACCCATCTCACCCAATGTTGGGTTCCCAAATTAAATTGTCCACACTCCAAATGGCCAACCCTGGGTGTGAGGTGGGGGTTGAAGAATGAAAAAAGTCTCACATTGGTGGTTAATAAGATGGATGATCTCCTTATAAGGCTTTGACAATCCACCTCCCTTTGAGTTAGCTTTTGAGGTGTGAGTTAGGCCCAAATTCTAATTTAACAAGTAATGAGATATAATGGTGACTAAATAAAATCTACCTAAAGAAGCCCATTCATGAAAAACTAATGATATTTAGTAATTTCATTTTATCTTCATAAAATTCTGACGAGGGTGGTGATAAGGCCAGCTAGTACATGCGCACTCAGTCAATCCATCAAGCAGCCTGCTACAACTCACAAATGCAGGTGCCTATAACCATACCCACTAAGGCTCAGCAAATGGACTCACACTTATTATTCGAGCTAGGATCCAAACGTGGAATCTACGAGTTTTTATTCTTATACCTCAACCACTCATCCGTCCCATTGGAGACATGCTCCAACCAGTCCAAAGATCAGACAGAATCCAATTCACCACAGTGCCAACTTTATAACTGTGACAATATTCTTGATATTATGGAGAACTCTTTTTCCCACATGCATGTTCACCTCATCTGAAAAAGAGAACATTGTAGGGTGCACATATCTTTTTCCACTACAAACAAAAAGAACCAACAGACTCAGAACTTTGCATAGCTAAGAAACATCACACATAAGAACTGCTTTCATTATGTAAACATGGTTGATGGTAGCATAAGACATCAAAATTCCTCAACATGCAAGTCGTGACCCAAGGCACTACAAGTTCAATTTCATTTGTATATGTCTCTAATTTTTTTTATAGTAGGGGAGGCAGAGGGAAATTATATCTGGAACATACACAATCCAACAAACTCTGATGGAGTAAATAGCAACTGAAAGCCTACCTCCCAGTAAAGTTGCTTGCAATCCATGCATTGCCAAAATTCCAAATTCTTGTTAAACAAGCAGTTTGGAATCACCTGAAATCCCTTAGCTGCTTCAACAGCTTCTTCTGTTGTCAGAGGTTTTTGGATGAACTTGCCGTTGCATTTTGTGCACCTTGACATCAACTGGTCCTCAGAAATTTCCAATTGAAAAGTTTCTATTACCTGTAGATATGCAAGGTAATATTGCCATAAGCAGACGGTTGACAAATTGTCAAAGAAAAATTTTCGATACTGTTCACTTGCACTCCTGTCCCCCATCCCCCTTTCCTCTCACATTTTGTTCATCCATTCAAAACATTTTCATATCTAACTGCATGCTCTACAATTTGAAGGCATTCATTTTACCTCAACCAACTGATCGTTCTTTAAAAGACTCTTCACCCGGTATATCTGATTTTTTAAGAGATAATCATGTCTCAAGAGTTTGGCATCTCGTGTTAAGAGTACTCTCTTCTCTTTACAGGCTTGTTCAATTAAATCCCTGAAGAATCAAAAGTCAGAAAAGTTATCACAACACCATCTAGGGAAAACAGATGGCTATTGAGTTTCCACTAAGAATCAACTAAGAGAAGAATCGAAAATCATTCAAAACCTCGATTCAGGCTTCTTTGAATAAGGAACAGCAGCATCAATGCCAACGCATCTTAAATGTTTTGCCAATCCTTCAACCTGAAAGATTACCACAAGTCACAACCTCCAATAACAACCACATAAAGAAGAAAAATGTGCCATACTTTCACCTCCCAAAGAAAGAGAAAGAGGAGAAATCTCCACCTTAATGCAAGAGAGAGCATTAAAGAAGCCTAGGCGTATCAGTTTTACAGAAAAGCAATATTTGCAACTAAAATATGGTATCTCACCATCACATCACATAGAAACTTAGGACACCCATCCCCACCGGAGGTCGCATCCCAGGGTGGTGGACCTTGCCATTCTTCACCACCTTCTGTTGGACTGCGTGTGTTTGCTACTCTACCAGATGATTTCTTTGCTTTCTTTCTCGAGATCTTTGGTTTTCTATCAGATTCACTTAGCAAAATTTTATCACCATACTTCCTGACAATTTGTGAAAGCATGTAATCCATCCGATTAGCTTGATCTGGTGGCAGTGCAGTAACCTCTTCATCTGATATGGGGACGGTTTTACAAAAATCAGGCGGGATAGCTTGGACCATCTCTAAAGCTTCACCAAATTTGATACCACACATTTTGTTAGAGTTTTGTTGTGTGTCAAATATCTGTTTCAAACCAAGATCCAGCTGAGACAAATGGAGACCCATCGCACTTTCGACAGAATTCCCTGAAATGCACCGGTTACCAAATGTAAATAGGACAAACTAGATAGACATAATGCAGTAAAAAGGGACTTCTTTTTGCCTATGATGATCTATAGCTCCTGATGACTGACAGGACATAACTCGCCTTTTCATTTACTGTTTATTCTGGGGCATCACAGATCGGAAATTTAGAAGTTAAAATATAATTGGACATCTGAGGTACAAAGTCAGGACCAAATATGGATTAATCTCTCTCCTACCACTGCACTGCTGCAAACACTTATCATACCAAAGCTTCTTTCAGAAGGGGCAAATTGTATTACCCCACCCCCCAACACACACACACACACACACAAGCACACTTACTTTTGTTGTTCGAAAGGAGATATACTCCAATAGAAAACCTAGTGAACATACTCAAGACACCTAACTTTCTAGACAGAACTATCTTTCCAATCAAGGAAGTCGGTTACTGGTGTATCAGAGCTGCTTCACGGAGGTTGCAACACTTGGGCATGCACTGGAAGAAGATGAGAAAGGTACTTCACCAACCTTCTGTCACGGACTTAGCCTTGAAGACTTCAAGGATATGAATCAAACAATAAGCATCAACTGCTGCGTATTGCATTTGGTCTTCTGTCAGAGGACGCTGTGACCAATCACTGCATTGGAGTTCCTGCACTCGAGATGCAAAAAAGTAAAACAAATGGAGTATTTTAAATTTTTTATAATAAATTCATATCTACATTCCTGAGTAATAAAATGCCAATATCAAGATTGCACACCTTTGATAGAGAAATCCCCAAAACCTCCTGGCAAATTGTTGCCAAGCTCTTTGTTTGCTTTGATAATCTTCTCCCTGGTTGTTTGGGTTGCAGGTTGTTGTATATGCTTGTTATATCTAAAAAGGGTTCCACCTAGTCACCAATTATTAGCTAGTATATGACAAGCATTAACCACACAAAACAAAAATCAGTCCTATAAAAAGTTAACGAAACATAAGAGTGTGCAGCATATAGAATGTGTTGATTGAACCAAAATTGCTTCAAGAGCAAAAATAGTCCCAAGTACTTTAGCAAACTACAAATATTAACTGCAGCAATGACATATCCATAAATTCAACAGTTCTTTGACCAGTATATATCACTACACAAAACTATGCAAGTTAAGCTCCTTAATCAATATCATGAAACTTCAAAGCACCACAATTAACATATCATTTTGCAATTTGAAGTCACATTTGAAAGCAATATGCTATATATAAAATAAAAGCTTTGACAATTGTATTGTAACTCGAATAAGCATTTCTTCAGAAGACAAAAAACAAAACTAACCCTATCAAAACCAGGTTCGCAGCCATGAGCGCAGAAAGTAGAAGATAAATACACTAAATCCTGTTTGAATCTGAATCCCAATTTCAGTATATTCGGCGATACAAACGCATTCCTAATAAGCTGGTAAATTGATTGTAAAGGGATCGACGCTAGGTCAACTAAGAAGACCGGCGATTCCACCGACGAGTTGTCGGCGCCGGGGAGCTGACAAGCGATTTGGAGAAGCGAGACGGTGGGGAAAGCGGACTGATGGGTTCGAATTGGGTTCCATTCGGCGTCGAGTCCGATGACTGATGAATGAGTCAATGCCCGAGTCAGATGGTTGAACTCGGGCGAGTCAGGGGATGAGACCAGGTGTATGGACTCCATGGGTTCGGAGAAGTCCGTCTCTTGGTGATCCTTGCTTTACTATATTGTGTTAATTGAATTGAAATTGATAATTTAATAATCGAATATCACATATTAAAGTTTTTTTATTTTTCATTTGGTGTTCGAAGTTTGTATTAGAGTCTCAATTAAATTTGAATCGCGCACTGCAGGACCCATTTTGGAATAGCGCTTTTGTAGGATTTTTTTATGGGAAGTACTAAATGGCCAGAAAATTAAAAAAATTATAATATTTTTTTTATTTAAAATAAACTGATCTTTTTTCTATTTTTTAGTTAAAATGGTAAAAATATTTAAAAAGGTAAAATAACATAGATAAAATATCATTCTAGCCAAAAAGATTTTTCCTTTCTTTATATACATAGATTAAAGAAAAAATTACTTATATACAAAATTTAAGTTTTCTTATTCTCCATTTTTCCCTACCTCTTTTAAATATTTCAAAAATCCCTTTTTTCATTCCAACTTTTAAAACTTCTGGATACATAACATTGGTAGTGAAACCCACGTTTGCACTTCCTTTTCAACTCTTTTTTTTCTCCCTAAATTATCTCCTAATTGTTAGCAGTTATCAAATTGATTTCAAAACGATTCTCTCTCCAAATTGTTAGCAGTTATCAAGTTGACTTCAAAACGGTTCTCTCTCTTGTCAACCAATTTCAAACATTTGAATAGGTAGGGGCTCTCTTCTCCATTGTTGTTTTAGTCGAGTTCTTGTTTTTGTTCAAAGCTTTGTTCCTGATACAATTAAAACGTACAAAGAAGAGGTCAGCTCTCTTGGTTTTGTCTGCCGTGACCAAGGCTACCATAATATATGTATATATATAGGTGTGCTGATGATGTACATAATAGAGTTTGAATACAAAAAGGAAAGAGCTATCCTAATTAATAAAGGACTTTGAGTTTACATAAGAGACTTATTAATATCTATAGAGGAATCCTATATTCAAGCAAATAAGGAATCATTGTCATCTAACACCCCCCGGCAAGCGCATGTCGGGTTTGGAGACAGTGAGCTTGGATCGTAGATGAGCAAAACGAGAGGAGCTTAGAGCTTTAGTGAACACATCAGCAGTTTGATCAGTGGAAGGAATGTACTTAACACAAAGCTGGCCACAAGCAACCTTTTCGCGAACAAAGTGATAGTCAATTTCAATATGCTTCGACCTTTGATGAAAGACAGGATTGGCAGTGAGATAAATGGCACTGATGTTATCACAGAATATCACGGGAGGGCGAGGACAAGGCAACCGGAGTTCCTTAATCAAACTAGCTAACCAAGATACTTCTGATGCGGCAAATGCAATGGCACGATATTCAGCTTCAGTGCTGGACCGAGCTACTACCTTTTGCTTCCGTGAGGACCAACTGATTAGATTAGGACCATAATATACAGCAAAGCCATGATGAGAACGACGGTCATCAGGATCAGCAGCCCACCCTGCATCACAGTAGACATTTATAGTAGATGAAGTGGATGGTGTGATGGATATACCATGCGTAAGGGAGCCTTTGAGATAGCGAAGGATCCGTTTCACGGCTTTCCAATGATCCAATGTAGGATTTTGCATGTATTGACAAACACGGCTAACCGAGAAGGAGATCTCTGGTCGTGTAATGGTCGCATATTGAAGAGCCCCAACAATGCTCCTAAATAAAGATGGATCATCAAAGGTTTCACCATGTTTGGACAATTGGAATGTGGTGTCCGCTGGAGAAGGAGAAGGCTTGCAATCTGTCATTTTTGTTCTAGTGAGTAAATCTCGAATATAGCTAGTTTGAGAGAGATGCATCCCAGACCCGACACTAGTTACTTCAATACCCAAGAAAAATGAGAGATTACCAAGGTCTTTCAAAGAGAACTGAAGATTAAGGGATTGGGTGAAAGAGGATATATAAGAGGGATCACTACCCGTTATGATGATGTCATCCACATAAACCAAGAGGTAGGTAGTGAAGGAGGGAGTATGACGGACAAACAAGGATGAGTCAGAGTAACAACAAGTATAGCCATGCGATAGGAGAAATGTTTTGAGCTTGAGAAACCAGGCGCGGGGAGCTTGTTTTAGTCCATATAACGCCTTTGACAAGCGACACACAAAATGTGGGTGAGACTTGTCAATAAAGCCTGGTGGTTGAGACATGTAAACAACCTTCTTAAGGTCACCATTAAGGAATGCATTGTTAACATCTAATTGCTTAATAGCCCAACCTTTAGACACTGCATAAGATAAGACAAGTCTGATTGTTGAAGGCTTGACAACTGGGCTGAATGTATCATGGAAATCCACCCCCTCTTCTTGATGAAAACCTTTGGCAACTAAGCGAGCTTTGTACCTTTCGATTGACCCATCTGCTCGTCGCTTAATACGGTATACCCATTTGCAACCCACCACATTTGCATTGGGAGGGCAGGGAGCAAGTGTCCAAGTGCAGTTACGGCGCAATGCTTGATACTCAGCTTCCATGGCGCACAACCACTCAGGAGAGGATGCAGCTTGCTTATAGGTTTTTGGTTCACTTGGCATGGCAGATGAAACTGGGATAGAATGGCTAGATACAGTGAGTGTTTTAGGCTTGAGGGAATTTGTTTGAGCTCTCGTGGTCATAGGATGATTGGAAGAAGTAGCAGGCCGGAAATATGTGGGAGCATTCTGATATGAGCTTGAAGTAGAGGACGCGATGGTGGGCGGACATGTATTTTGTGGTGGAGATGTTGTGTTAGAAGAATGAGGTACTTGTAGGGCTTGAGTGGGTAGTGAGGACGAGGAATGTGAATCTGCCAGTGAATGGAGTAAAGGTGAGGCAGCAACTGTGGGAAAAGAGTTGGAAATTGATTGTAGAGCAGTTAAGGAGGAAGGTGGTGAGTTGTCACTGGAGCAAGAAGAAAATGTTTTGTAATGAGGATAGGGAAATTTATCTTCGTCGAATGTCACATGACGAGCAATATACATCCTATTGGTGGGGGGATAATGACATAGATAGCCTTTATGCTTCAAACTATAACCCAAGAAGACACACGGAAGAGAGCGAAAATCAATTTTATGATTATTGTAAGGACGTAGAAAAGGGTAGCATAGACACCCAAATTTTCGAAGAAGTTGGTAGTCCGGTGGACGATAATATAGAGCTTGATAGGGTGATTTAAAGGATAATATGGGAGTGATGGTGCGGTTATGTAGGTATGTGGCGGTAGAAAATGCATGCTCCCAGATTGATGTGGAAGACATGCGTGAGCAAGTAAAGTCAGTCCTTTTTCCACAATGGTGCGGTTACGTCTTTCTGGAGCCCCATTTTGTTCGTGAGTGTGAGGACAAGAGAGACGATGAGTTATGCCAATGGATTGGGCGTATGAAGATACATTGCGATACTCCCCACCCCAATCAGTTTGCAAAGTTTTGATCTTTTTGCCAAATTGTGTGTAAACCATCTTATGAAAGTATTTAAAAACATCAAGAACTTGAGATTTTGTTGACAAGAAAAATATCCAAACAAATTTAGTGAAATCATCAAGAAACTGAACAAAATACTTATTTCCATTAATAGAAAGATGCGGAGAAGGCCCCCAAACATCAGAATACACCAAATCGAAAGGGAATAAGCTACGACTTGAGGAAGAAGCTAAAGGGAGCCTATGACTTTTTCCTAATTGACAAGATCCACAAACTGTAGGCATTTTAGTGGACGACACTGGAAGATTAAAACTAGAGACTAGACGACGTAAAAGTTGCTCGTGAGGATGACCAAGGCGTTCATGCCACGCTTGGAGTGATGCTCGAGAGAAGACAAAAGCACGAGGAGTTGAGGATGAGATAACAGGAAGCCCACCACCATCCAAACGATATAAACCATTATCAATTGACCCTCGAAGTAGTATTTTTCCCTGAGGATCCTTCACAAAACAACAAGAGGGGTGAAATTCCATAAAGACATTATTATCTTTAGTAAATTGAGAAACACTCAGTAAACTCTTGGTGATGGAAGGAACATGAAGAATTTTATTAAGATGAAGAGGTCGAGTAGCACAAGAAAGCTTAGAGGAGCCAATGTGATTAATAGAGAGTTTTTGGCCATTACCTACAGCAAGCTGGTCCTCACCATTATAGTCCGTGTGAATGGATAGTTGAGACAAGTCCGACGTAACATGATTGGTGGCACCTGAGTCTGCAAACCATGAATTATCAACAATAGCCGAATGAGACATCATAGAATTAGTTGAGGGAGTAACCAAATTGGCTTGTGGACGGTTAGAGGATCGATTAGGTGGGTAGGTATCCATGTTGTTGCGGTTGTAGCAATTACGAGCATGGTGGTTGGGTTTCTCACATATTTGACAGATTATGCGAGGTGATGATCTATTAGAGGAACGAGGGGGGTTGGTATTGGTCGGGCGACTGGAGGATTTTTGAGAGGTGGTGCAACTTTGTTGATTAGGATATCCAGCGATTGGGGAGCGGTTGGAGTATTGACGAGATATGGCATTGGCTTGAAGTTGGAGGGATTTGGTTTCCTCAGCCAGTTTCTCCTCTTCTTGGAGAAGTAAACCAAGAAGTGAGTCAGTGGTGAGGTTATCAAGCTGAGGGTTAATGGCAGAGCGAAAAGGGCCATAGGAAGAGTCTAACCCGAACAAAATAGCACTCATAAGTTCTTCGTCTGATATGGGACGGGCAGCAAGGGCTAGACTATGGGATATAGTTCGTTTCTTGTCAACATAGTCCATAATGGTGGAAGAACCCTTAGTGGTGGTTTGGAGTTGGTGGCGAAGTTGCATGACTCGGGCTCGGGATTGAGATTGATAGAGGTTGGAAAGATATGACCAAGCTTCACGAGTGGTACGAATGTGCATTATGTAAGGTATGATAGAATGGCTCATGGTAGTTTTGAGCCAAAGAAGAAGGATTTTGTCCCGCTTCTTCCAAGCCGTGAAGGCCGGATTTGGTGTGGATTCAGATGTGCCCTGAGTAGTGGTTAAGATAGTGGCAGATGGAGCATTAGTTCCATCAAGATGACCCTCCAAATCAAAGGCTTCAAAGGCAGAATATACGGTAGATTGCCAAAGGTAATAATTTTCTCGATCAAGTTTTATCGGAAGGCCGGGAAGGGCAATTGTTTGGGAGTTGGAGTCAATTATGGAGAGATGTGTGGAAGAAGATGAATGTGGCTGAACAGCAGCGGCAATGGACTGGTTGGAGCTGTCCATGGTGGCGGAAAGAAAAAAAAAGGTTGGCTCTTGATACCAAATTAAAACGTACAAAGAAGAGGTCAGCTCTCTTGGTCTTGTCTGCCGTGACCAAGGCTACCATAATATATGTATATATATACGTGTGCTGATGATGTACATAATAGAGTTTGAATACAAAAAGGAAAGAGCTATCCTAATTAATAAAGGACTTTGAGTTTACATAAGAGACTTATTAATATCTATAGAGGAATCCTATATTCAAGCAAATAAGGAATCATTGTCATCTAACAGATACATATGGATAAGGGTGCTTCGTTTAGTATTGGGGTTACTCAACCAATTTCTTCTAATAATCGAATATATGAGTCTGATGATGATAAATGGGCTGAAAACAGATCCAAAATTTTACACGATCCACTAGCAATGAAGAAGAATCAAAGTATTTTCAAGTCGAACAAGGAATCACCATCATCCTCAAAATCAAATGTTGTAAAAATCCCCAAAAAAGAGGAAGAAAAACAACACCGTCAATTTTCAGGCCTTCACTGCCCAAAGTATGTTTTTCGTACTTTTTTTTCCTTCAAATTTTGGTGTTTGATATGGTATTTGGTATGTTGGACCTCAACAAATCGATACATTAATTTGCATGTGCTATGGTATATGGGTTATTCGAAGTAAAAAATGATACATTATTTTACGTTACAATGTTCTCATATTCTGTTGGATACTGATTGATTTGTAAAGGATTGATACATTAAAATCCTAATTTCAGCATAGTAGTGAATAGGTGGTTGCATTGTATCATATAACGAAGTTCAATATGAACTCTTGTATGTAATGTTCTCATTAATGTATCATATAACTTTTATATATTAGCTTTTGAAATTTGAATGAGTATATGATACATTTTTTTTGTGTATCAATAAAACAGTGGTGATACATTGTTATTTAAATTAGTTTTTCCATATATATGTTTTATATTTATTTTGTACTTTTACTAATAGTTCGAATGTATGTATTAAATTACAAATTTCATAGTTGGTCATTTGTTTGTTATATTCATAATATTGTATCATATACAAAAAAAATTATGTTCATAATATACAATAAAGCCTTTTTTGTGTTGACCTAGTATTTTTTGTTCATGTATCATATACAATATAGAGTAGTTATATTTCAAACTTGTTCTATTATGTATCAGTGAATGTTAGTTGTATACATTTGCTCTAATATCCCGGAATATATCATTATGATATATCTCAAAATTATATTGTATCTTTTGATTTTTCTCAATTTATATATAATATATCAAATACAAAGTATGTTTATGATACACAGTGAAGATTTTTGTTAATAGATATGCAACATTGTTGTGGAGATATAGCATCGACAAGGCCAATGATGGATACGTCAGCGAAAATGATGATGCACCAAAGGGCTCAGGATCAATCCACACCGCCACTTGGAGAAGATTTGGTTAACATAGAATAGTAATTATGTATCTATGCATAAACAATATTTTTATGTTTTTTTATTTTTAAAACAATTTCACTTAAGTTTTTGAGTGTTTCTCTAAAAGTTTATTCATATTACAGTATTTTATAATTTTCTAAAACTCCGTGTTTTCAATTTATTGCTATTGATACATTATGGACCGCTTTATTCTTAAACTTTTGCATTATACATTTTTGTTTTACAAAGTTAAGCATTAGACACATAACTGATTTACTTAAAGTAAAATTTTACTTATTTTTATTAAAAAATAGATAGTTTAGTTATGATATGAAACAAATGATACAATTGTTATAATGCATATGATACATGACATATGACTATCTATACGATACATCAGATATTATATATATGATACATGTTTATAACTATGTATCATATAAACTGTTGATACACTTAATGGTATAAATTATGTATCATAAATCGAATCAGTTCTGCATCAGTTAACACAACAATTATTACTTAAAATTGATACATTCAAAATTTATCTGTATTTACAACAACACCTCAATAATAGTATATCAAATATAACATTGGCACACAAATCATTTCGAACTATTAAATTCAACAGCAACACTCATTAATATTATATCAAAAGTGACAAATCCAAACAATACACTTTATTTGCTGTCAAATATGAAACTGAAAAATCTTTTAATTGAAAAAATAGTCAACATAAACATGAATGCCTTATAAATAAAAACAATGTCACTATTCTTTCAGGAAGAAAGAACAAGTTCTTCTATTGTGACCTTCTTGGCTATAACGTCCACAACAATTTGTGTTTACCGTTATCTTTTCATCTGCATTTTTTTTCTTCGTTTCCTTTGTCATCCATCCATTCTTTTGTATTTAGGTGGCAACACAGTTTCATCTAAGACATTGTTCGAAATCGACCAATCTTCCTTATCTGGCATTGAAACCATTGGACCTCATAGGTTTTGCTAATACATCAGGCTTGTAGTAATCAAAGCAATAAGGATGCATATCTATAACATTCTTATGCTTTAAAGCAACAATTGTGTGTGAGCAAGGTATTTCATCTAGTTGAAATCTTCCACAAGTATATATTTTCTGCTCAAGGCAAACAATGTATCTTCTTCCAACTTCATAAATCAAGAAAATAAATTCAGGTGACGGAATAACCTGCATACATAAAAAGTTAGTGATACATTTTTTTTTCCAAAGAAATGTTGATCAAACAACCAAATGATACAACAAATTAGTTACATACCTTCATCATTGAACATTTAGATGCGTTTACAATCAATACCTCTTCAAATCTTCTCCATAAGGCTATAACTCATTCATACGCTCACATTATAGATTCAGAATGTATCTGGTACAAGTAATTATATATGACTTAGCTGCATGCATCTTTTATTTACTACCTTTTTTAAACTAAAAACTGATAGATCCCATCAAACACTCTAATAGTTTACAATCAATGTTTATCTTTACATCTGATGTATCATGCACATACTATCAATATCATCTAATTAATGTATTATACAATCAGTCAAGTGCCAATCATTACATTGATAAATATAATTGTATCATACAATCATATTAACGAATAAAACAACTAATTAATTGTAGTTTTATGTATCAAAATCAAAGCGTTATATTGATACACAAAATATAGATCATAATAACTACTAAATCAACTAATTAATATGACTCTTATGTTTCAAAATCACAACACTTTATTGATACACAAAAAATAAACCATTCATAACTCATCTCGCTTACCCATTCATAACACTTCTACGATGTATCTGATTTCAAGTTTTACCTAATCTCATCGATCTCCAACTCAACTGAAATGACAACTTTTGAGATTCATAAATGAAAACGATTGTCCAACAACAATCAATCATTTTTGTAACCTTCAAAACTCATCTTTCTTACCTTAATTTTTGAATCTCTCAAAAAAGCGATATATGTTCATATTGTATTAACCAACTTTGTCGAGTAATTAGAATTTTTCATGATTTGGGCTGCAATGGCAGCTTGATGGAGATGATGGAAATTTGAATTTTGAGAAATGTGAATCTGTTACAGATTGGGATGGATTGATAACAATCAATTATACTTGAATCGTGGGATTTAGAATCAATTTTAGGTTAATTTTCCCAATAAAGCTCAACAACCAACTATTTTCCTTAATAGGTGCAACTGCCAGCTTTTCCAATGTATCACACATAATGTATCCGGATGAAACTTATGTATCCGGATGACTTTTCTTTTAAGGGATTTTTGTAAAATAGAAAAAAGTAGGGATATAATGTAATTTAGATTTATACTATGAAATTTATGTAAGTTATTCTATATTAAACCTAGGACATCTGATTAAGATTGGAACAATCATATATTAGAGTTTGGACTATATAACATAAATACTAAAAACTTATTTTCTTCATATATACGGCCCGAACCCCAACTAAATGCTTTATGAATTTAAACAGTGATTGCGAAATTAAAAACGTGAAGTATTGAAGACTCTTAAGTCGTTTGTGCCTGCACGACTCATCAAACGTGGCAAACTCTTTTCACGAGAATTCAAGTTATGATGTGTCCATTCCCTAGAAAAAAAATTCATGTGAATTCAGTTAAGTTTGCTTTGAATTTAAATATTGATTGTGACATTGAAGTCGTGAGGTACTGACATGTGTGCCTTCACTACACACTCGGCGTGTGTGCATCCACGACATACCAATGTGTCAGACTCTTTTCATTCGAATTTAATTTTTTATGTGTTAATTCACTAGTTTTTTAATGTGAATTTAGTTAGCTTCTTTAAATAGTGATTGCAACCATTAAAGGCCTGGGGTACTAAACAACTCTTAAGTCGTGTAAACATGCACCACTTGTTAGATATGGCAAACTTTTTTCACTTGAATTAAATTTTTAATATGCTTATTCCCTAAATTCTTCTTACACGTGTATTTAGTTAAGTTTTTTATGGATTTTAAAATGTGATTATGACATTAAAGGCCTGAGGTATTGAAACTTTTAAGTAGTGTGTGCTTGCACGACTCTCCAGATGTGGCAAATTCTTTTCATGTGAATTCAATTTTGATGTGTTCATTCTCTAGATTATATTTCACGTGAATTACGATAAGTGCTCTATGTATTTAAATAGTGATTGTGACATTAAAGATGTGAGTTATTGAACAACTTTTAAGTTTTGTGTTCCTGCACGACTCACCAGATATGGAAGACTTCTTTCGCGTGAATTCAATATGTGATGTGCCTATTCTCTAGATTATTTTTCTTATGAATCTAAATAGTGTTTGAGACCATGAGGTACTGAAAATTCTTAAATCACGTGTGCATGCACGACTCGCCAAATATGGTAGATTCTTTTCATGGGAATTTAGTTTTTGATGTGCCTATTCTCTAGATTTCTTTTTCACGTGAATTTAGTAAAGTGCTTTATAAATTTAAATCGTGATTGCGACATTAAAGGCATGAGGTTCTGAACAGTCGTGTGTGCCTACACGACTTGTCAAATGTGGCACACTATTTTCCTATGAATTCAATTTTGGTGTGCCAATCCTAGATTCTTTTTACGTGATTTTAGGTACGTGATTTATGAATTTGAATAGCGATTGCGACCTAAGAAGTATTAGTGGGAGATGATTCAATGTGATTTAGGAATTTAAATAGTGATTATGCATTAAAGGTGCGAGGTACTTAACCATTCTTAATTCGTGTGTGTCTACACAACACACTAGAAGTGTGAGCCTACACGTTTGCTTGATGTGTTATATTTTTTCACATGAATTCAATTTTTGATGTGTACATTTCCTAATTTTTTTCACATGAATTTAGTTATGTGCTTTAGAAATTTAAATATTGATTGTGATAGTAAATATGTGAGGTATGGAATGATTGTTAAGTTATGTGTGTCTGCACGACTTTCCAGATGTGGCAGACTCTTTTCATGTGAATCCAACTTTTTATGGGTCCATTCCCTAAATTTTTTTCAACTGAATTTAGTTAAGTGCTTTATGAATTTAAAGAGAGATTGCATCATTAAAGGCATAACGTATTGATTGACTCTTAAGTCACATGTGTCTGCACGACACACAAAACATGTAAGCTTGCACCACTCTCGAGATATAACGAAACTCTTTTCACGTGAATTAAGATGAAGTGCCTATTCCCTAAATTCTTGTCACGTGAATTTAATTTTTAATATGCTTATTCCCTAGATATTTTTTTCACGTGAATTTAGATATGTCATTCAGGAATTTAAATAGTGATTGCATATTAAAGATGTGAGGTACTTAATCAATACTAACTCGTGTATGTTTGCATAACACACTAGACATGTAAGCTTGTACGTTTGTTTGATAGGTTATACTATTTTCATGTGATTTCAATTTTCGATGTGTTCATTCCCTAGTTTTTTTTCATGTGAATTTAGTTATTTGCTTTAGGATTTTAAATATTGATTGCGTTATTAAATGTGTGAGATATTGAATAACTGTTAAGTTGTGTGTGCCAGCACGACTTCTTGATGTGGTAGACTATTTTAACGTAAATTCGATTTCTTATGTGCTTGTTCCCTAGATTTTTGTTCATATGAATTTAGTTAAGTGTTTTATGAATTTAAATAGTGGTTGCAACATTAAATGTGTAACATACTGAATGACTCTTAAATCACGTGTGCCGCACGACACATTAGTCATGTGAGCTTGCACGACTCTCGAGGGATAACAAATTATTTTCACATTCCTTAGATTCTTTTTCACGTGAAGTTAGTTATGTGATTTAGGAATTTAAATAGTGATTGTGCATTAAAGGCGTGAGGTACTTAATAATTCTTCACTCGTGTGTGTTTGTACAACACACTAGACACGTGAGCTTGTACATTTGTTTGTTGTGTTATACTCCTTTCACGTGAATTCAATTTTTGATGTGTCCATTTCGTTGATTTTTTTCATGTGAATTTAATTATGTGTTTTAGAAATTTAAATATTTATTGAGATATTAAATGGGTGAGGTAGTGAATGACTGTTAAGTTTTGTGTGTCTGCACGATTTTTCAGACGTTGCAGACTTTTTTCACGTGAATTTAAATTTTTATGTGCCCATTTCCTAGACTTTTTACATGTGAACTTAATTAAGTATTTTATGAATTTAAATAGTGATTGTGACATTAAAGGCGTAACATATTGAATGACTCTTAAGTCGTGTGCCTTCATAATACACTAGTCAGGTGAGCTTGCACAACTCTAGAGATATAATAAACTCTTGTCACGTGAATTCAGATGAAGTGCCTATTTCCTAAGTCTTGTCACGAGAATTTATTTTTTGATATGCTCAATTCCTAGATTCATTTTTACGTAAATTTAGTTAAGTCATCTATAAATGTTAACTTTTACCTTCTTAAATGTTTTATGTGAAAAGAAATTCAATTAAGTTCTGTCACTTCAATGATTTTCCAGTTTTGATCAATTTTAATAAACAGTATCCTTTTGAATATTTTTTTATTTTAAAATGTGGCTCTTTTAGTTTCGAAATTTACACACATATATTAAGCTTCTACTCTTGGTTTGACGATAACGACAGACACACGAACTAAAATAGATTTAAAGATTACTTTCATAGTGGAGAAGGGAAAGCTTCTTAGATAGGGCGATAGCCTGACTTCTTTCTATCAAAATTAATTGAATTTGAAAGCACACCACCCTTCTTTACTTCACAACAACCTCCACACAATGTGCTTTAAGAGGTTAACTAAAAAACTCTCATAGTTTATGTGATTTTGGAATTTAAATATTAATTGGGATATTAAATGTGTGAGGTACTGAACGACTGTTAAGTTGTGTGTATCTGCATGACTTTTTAGATGTGGCACACTCTTGTCACGTGAATCAATTCTTTATGTGTCCATTCTCAAGAATTTTTTTTCACGTGAATTTAGTTATGTGCTTTAAAAATGTAAATATTGAGTATGATATTAAATGTATGAGGTATTGAATGTGTGTTAAGTTGTGTGTGTATGCACGACCTTCCAGATATGACAGACTCTTTTAACGTAAATTTTATTTTTAATGTGCTTGTTTCCTAGATTTTTTTCACGTAAATTTAGTTAAGTTCTTTATGAATTTAAATAGTGATTGCAACATTAAATGTGTAACATACTGAATGACTCTTAAGTCACGTGTGTCGCATAACATACTAGTCACGTGAGCCTGCACGACTCTCGAGAGATAACAAATTCTTTTCACGTTCCTTGGATTCTTTTTTCAGAGGAAGTTAATTGTGTGATTTAGGAATTTAAATAGTGATTATACATTAAAGGCCTGAGGTACTTAACAATTCTTAACTTTTGTGTGTTTGTACAACACACTTGACACGTGAGACTGCATGTTTGTTTGATGTGTTATACTCCTTTCACGTGAATTCAATTTTTAATGTGCCTATTTCCTAGATTTTTTTATGTGAATTTAGTTATATGCTTTAGAAATTTAAATATTGATTGTGATTTTAAATGCGTGAGGTAATGAATGACTATTAAGTTTTGTGTGCCTGCACGATTTATCAGACGTGACAAACTCTTTTTACGTGAATTTAATCTTTTACGTGCACATTTCTTAGATTTTTTTTCATGTGTATTTAGTTAAGTTCTCTATAAATTTAAATTTTGATTGCGACATTAAAGGTGTAACATATTGATTGACTCTTAAGTCACGTGTACTTGCACGACACACTAGTCATGTGAGCTTGCACAATTCTCGAGATATAATAAACTCTTGTCACGTGAATTTAATTTTTGATATGCTTATTTTCTAGATTCATTTTCACGTGAATTAAGTCAAGTCCTCTATAAATGTTTACTTTTAGTTTTACTTTCTTAAACTTTTTATGTGAAAAGAAGTCCAATTAAGTTCTGGCACTCTAATGATTTCTTCGTTTTGATAAACTTCTTTAAAAAGTATCCTTTTAAATAATTTTTTTATTTTAAAGTGTGGCTCTTTTGGCTTCGAAATCTACACACACATATATTAAGCTTCTACTCATAGTTTGGCGATAGTGACATACACAAGAACTGGAATAAATTTAAAGATTATTATCACAGAGGAAAGGGGAAAATTGTTTAGATAGGGTGATATCCTGACTTCTTTCTATCAAAATAAATCGAATTCGAAAGCGTACCACTCTTCTTTACTTTACGATCAGCCTCCGACACAAGGTGCTTTTAGAGGTTAACTAAAAAACTCTTATAGTTATGTGCTTTAGAATTTAAATATTGATTGCTATATTAAATGCATGAGGTAATAAATGAGTGTTAAGTTGTGTGTGCCTGCACGACTTTCTAGATGTGACACATTCTTTTCATGTGAATTTAATTTTTTATGTGTTCATTCCCTATATTTTTTCACGTGAATTGTTAAGTACTTCGCATCTTTAATACACAATCACTATTTAAATTTCTAAATCACATAATTAACTTCACGTGAAAAAGAATCCAAGGAATGTGAAAAGAATTTGTTATCTCTCGAGAGTCGTGCAGGCTCACATGGCTAGTATATCGTGCGGTGATAACGTTCAAATATACTTCTTGAAAAGAAATATAAACGATCGTATGCAATATATTTACCCAACTATGAGTCGGGGTCGATCCCACAGAGAATATGGAAGAATATTGTCAATAGTAAATATTTAACTCGATAGTCGTTATAAAAATGGGGGATTTAAATTGAAATAAAATAAAATAAAAATAATAAAACGATAGCTTTGAACTAAGTATTTATTTATATTCAGATTATGAAAAGTAACTAGGAATGTGTTCCCCATAAGCTCATAACGCAGTAATTCTAATAATAGTAATCCTTTTCTAGTGTATTACATGCAAAGTGATAAGTTAGGTATCTCTAAATCCTTAGTCCGGCATCTAGAGAATTTCACCCCGTACCTTGGTCTGGCTACGTGTGTATAATTTACTAACCCTTACCTTTACCTCATATTAGACATCATAATCGATGTTTGGCTTAGTTATTACTTCGCACCAATCGACACTAGCCTATTAGATAGTATCACACTAAATCTATGTTGATAATTCTTTTCTTGTTAATTACCTCCTTGGTCCGGCAAGTAGTAACAAGGCGAGTTCTAACGTTGGCCACCGTTAAAAAGACTTCTAAACGAAAGAATTATCAATGCATGCAAAATACTAGTCAAGAATTGCTTATTTACTATTCATACTTTGTTAATCGCTCATGGTTCCCACAACCCTAGTTATGAAAGTTAGCTACTCATTATCTCAAAAACACAATCAAAATTTATTAAAATAAATATGTTTGTGTTAATCATAAAAAGTTAAGAACAATAGTTAAACTATCTTTTATTAATCACGAATACAAATAAATAATAACGGAGAAGAAAGAATAAACCACAATTCTCCGGCCTCCACGGCGGCTCTTCCAAAGTTCCTAAGCTAGAAGAAAATTTATATTATGTCTTGTATCTTGGTTCTTGGCTTTCCTCAAAAATAACTTTTCATCCCCTATTTATAGATATAGGAAACCCTAAATAAAATAATTGAGTCCAAATTAAATTAGGAATCCAAAACCAAAAGGAATTGGATTCCCTTTTTTTTCGCCGCGTGAACAGTGTTGCCGCCTCAATATATTTTTGTACCATTCACTTACTGCCACGTGGCAGCAGCAAGCAGCAAATTTGAATTTCCTCAATTGCAGCCGTCTTTTTCCATATATAAAAATATATTATTTTATTCACTTTAATCCATTAAGCTATCTGTTTGATTTCCTTCTTCAACTTTCCATCTTTAATTCGTTTTAGCTCCAAACTTCTTCATTTTTTTCATCAATTTAATCCTACAAATAAAATACACAATTTAGCACAATTCATAAAATTTATGCTCATAAAGGATAAATATAAATACTAAATGTAAGGCAAATAATGATTAAAAATATGTATTTTGACCTCACATCATGCGGCACACGTGACTTAAGAGTCATTCAACATGTTACTCATTTAATGTTGCAACCATTATTAAAATTCATAAAGCAGTTAACTAAATTCACGTGAAAAAAATCTAAGGAACAAGTACTTAAAAAATCAAATTCATGTGAAAAAAGTTTGTCACATCTAGAAGTCGTGCAGGCACACACAAGTTAACAGTTATTCAATATCTCACGCATTTAATAACGCAATCAATATTTAAACTCCTAAAGCAAATAACTAAATTTACATGAAAAAAAAACTAGGGAATGAACACATCAAAAATTGAAATCACGTGAAAATAGTATAACCTATCAAATAAACGTGCAGGCTTACATGTCTAGTGTGTTAAGCAGACACACGCGAATTAGTAATGGTTAAGTACCTCACATCTCTATTGTGCAATTGCAATTTAAATTACTAAATCACATAATTGATTTCACGTGAAAAAATCTAGGGAATGAACATATTAGAAATTAAATTCATGTGACAAAAATTCAAGGAATAGGCACTTCATTTATATTCATGTGAAAAAAAGTTTATCATATCTTTAGAATCGTGCAGGCTCACATGTCTAGTGTGTGATGTGTAGTGTAGGCACACGTGACTTAGGAGTATCAATATGTTACGACTTTAATGTTGCAATCACCATTTAAATTCAGAAATTACTTAAGTTAGTTATGTGGTTTATGAATTTAAATAGTGATTGTGCATTAAAGGTGTGAGGTACTTAACAATTCTTAACTCGCATGTGTTTGTTCAACACACTAGACACATGAGCCTGCACGTTTGTTTTATGTGTTATACTCTTTCACGTGAATTCAATTTTTGATGTGTCCATTTCTAGATTTCTTTTCATTGAATTTAGTTATGTGCTTTAGAAATTTAACTATTGATTACGATATTAAATGCGCGAGGTAGTGAATGACTTTTAAGTTTTTGTGCCTGCACGACCTTCCAGAAGTGACACTCTTTTCACATGAATTTAATTTTTTATGTTCCAATTTTCTAGATTTTTTTCATGTGAATTTAGCTCGGTGCTTTATGAATTTAAATAATGAATGTGACATTAAAGGCATAAGATACCGAATGACCCTTAAGTCATGTGTGCCTGTAGTGGTGGAGCCAGAAATTTTGTTAAGGATGTTCAAAATTTAAAGAGTATGGGTGTACAATTTTTTTTTATTACTAATGAGTGGGTGCATCTAGATTTAAAATTAAATTACATATCATTTAACTAAATCATATAAAAATTTGTAATTATAAATCTATTAATTGTATAAATCAAAACTAACTGAGAAAAGTCAACAAAAAAGTTTTAATTACTACTCCCTCGTTCGTCTTTACATGTCTGTTTGACTTGACACTCTTAAGAAGCAATAAATAGAAGGATAGTTTAATTATTATTCGATTATATTATCAGTTATTTAAATATGGAGAAGTAAATAGTATTTAATAGTAGGAATAAAATAAATACAATATAATAAATTATATTTTATTTTATAAATTAAACAAAAATAATTGAATAACTATCTTTATTAACTAGACAAGTAAAGAAATTTAATTATATAAGAAATAAATTTGATCAATCAGTAATTTTTTTAAAGAAATAAAAAATTTGGAATGTGTATCATTTTTAAAGTTTATTTCGTTGTAAAAAATATATTTAATGGTCTTGGATAAAGAACTAGTTATGAACTTGAAACATGCGTTAGGCAATTATTTCTATTTATTTCCATCTTTTTTCTTTAAACTTAGAAAAAGTTGTTCTAAAATTGATTCAACAAGAATCGAATCGTAGACGTTGGACACTAGATTAAACACACTTACCGCTAAACTAACAACCTATATTGTACATAAGTGTGTGCATTTATTTATATAAGGCAATAACACATATATTACCTATACATGAGATCTAATTTTTCGATGACGGGATGTAGCTCCGCTCCTGTGGGCCTGTTGTACACACTAGTCATGCGAGCTTGCACAACTCTCGAGTTGTAATAAACTCTTTTCACTTGAACTCAAATGAAGTGTCATTTCCTAAAAATCGTCACAAGAATTTAATTTTTGATATGCTCGTTTCCTAGATTCATTTTCACATGAATCCAGTTAAGTCCTATATAACTGTTTACTTTTACCTTCTTAAATTTTTTATGTGAAAAATAGTTCAATTAAGTTTTGGCACCCCAATGATTTTACTGTTTGATCAACTTCTATAAACAATATTCGTTTGATCATTTTTTATTTTAAAATGTGACTCTTTTGGCTACGAAATTTATACACATATATTAAGATTCTACTCTTAGTTTGACAATAGTGACAAACACAAGAACTAAAATAGATTTAAAAATTACTTTCATAGAGGAGAGGGGAAAACTGCTTTGACAGGGCGATAGCCTGACTTCTTTCTATCAAAATAAATTGAATTCGAAAGCACACCACCTTTCTTTACTTTACAACCAGCCTCAGTTCCAAGGTGCTTTTAGAGGTTAACTATAAAACTCTTATACTTACGTGTTTTTGGAATATAAATATTGATTACGATATTAAAGGTGTGAGGTACTTAATAAGTGTTATGTTTTGTGTGCGTTGACACCCAATTTTAACCCTTCCCATTAATAATTAATTTCCGAGCTCCTTGATATTCAAATGATTTAAAATAATTGACTTTGTAAAATTCAAAATATTTTTCAAGTGAGTTTTTAAATAGTTTTGTCACCTTTTTATAATTTTAATTAATATATGTATACTTTTGAATTTTATAAATATTCGAAAATCGTCTAAAAAGGTTTTGTTTAATTAAATATTTGGTTAGTTTGCTTAGTTATTTAATAGTTTATAATTTGGAGTTAATTAGTGTTTGATAATATTTAATTTTATATATAATCTGATTAATTATTTTATTTCGTGAAAGGTAAGAAGCATATTTTATTTTATGTTAGTTTAAGACAGGTGTAAACGACTTAAATGAGCCCAAATACTGGCCCAGGCGGACCGGAAAACCAGATTTGGGCCCAAATCTTTTTCCCTCCTTTCTTTGTTGTGTTTTTTTACTCGTTATTATCTATTATTAATCTTAAAGTTAAAATTTTCAAATACCCAAAAGACACCAATTCTGAATTAATCACTTAACCAAATTATTCTTCTTTCACTTGACTTAAAAATGAATGAATAAATAAATAAGCTTACAAAATACTTCACTTAAATAATATTTCAATACTTTTCTATTTCTCCCTTAAATTGGTCCTAACTATAGAATAAGTTTAATTTTGCAATTCAAGTTCAGTCAAATTTTTAGCCAAATGATTAATTGCCGGATAACTGCGTATTAACGGGCATTTCAGGTGGTTTCAAACCCTTCCCAAAATGTTAATAAGAACCTCGAACCCCCCTTAAGTTTTCATTAGATTTCTGTTTTAGTCTTTTGAAAATGATAGTTTTCTTAATTTTATTTAAAAATTAAGTGGCGTCTCTAAAACCAGTCTAAACATATTTTTTAATAAAAACAGAATGACGACTCTGCTGGTGATTTAAATGGTTCCAACCTTAAGATAATTTTTTGACTATGTGTTTAACTGTTTACTTGTTTAAATTATCGTACCTTATATTAATTGTGACATTCATGGCATCTGATTCCGCCAAACAGCAAATAGATTGCATTAGAAAAAAAGACGGTTTCGTGGCTTAGCACGGCTGTCCGTCAGAAAAAACACAAGTTGAATTTTTTGGAAGTGATAAACGAAAAGTTGGTTTGTGGTCATCCAACGTTGTTAATTAGACTTCACCCCGTTGTTTATCCGACTCGGGTAACCGTCAAATCTAAACCAATTCTAGTCAACCTAGAGTAGAGTGAAACCAAATCAAAATCTAAGCATTAACCTAAGACGGCTTAATACCCAAGGTCCACGACCTAACGGCATATCATATTATTTGACATTTGAAAGATGTATGTGTGGAAACCAGATTGTTGCCTATTTTGGGAAAGGAATCTTCACCGTGTTTTATTTTGTAGATATGGATTGATTTCTCAAATTCGACATGGTAGTGAAAGCCCCAGTTTTGCTCAAGTTGTGGTATAATGACCTCATTGTGGTTCACAAAAGGGTCCTCAACAAATATATAGGAACTCATCAATATGGTTGGCTGGCCCGAGCTGATTGAAGTTCTCACAGATTATTGGGACAATGAGAAAATGATGTTTCAATTTGGAACCATGGAAATCACTCCAACAATTGAGGAAATTTGGGACGGAATAGACACAGTCGGTACAGGGCTTGAGAGAAGAGTGAGAAAACAAAAAAACATCTTAATCCCTAACAGGCCTACATCGTTACTTTCAGGGTTGTAATCTCCTCATTCAATAATGGATAATGAGTCACTTGGTGAAGAGACAGGGAACTTAGGAACTTCATACCCTTGCTGAGCATAATGCTCTTAAGAGTTTGAACGACATGTTGTTCTGGGCAGACTTAGAAAAAAGGGGAACCAGAGAAAGATGGGATCAAATTTTATCTGAGCTGAGAGAAGAAGATATCCAGTGGATGTTCAACCGTTTCACCTCGAAAGATGTCATAGTGCGGGGCGATAGGCAACTTGTGCTTCCTCTACCAGGTATCCGAGGTTTCCGCCTGTATGTACCCATCCGGTTCCTGAGGCAGTTCGGAAGAAGACAGGCTACACCTCTAAACGCATACTACCGTATCTATGTGTTCGACATCGGGGATGATAGAGTGCATGAGTCTTCAGAGATGCTGAGAGAATGGAAAAAGGTAGTGCAAATGAAAGAAGGAACCATCGCCGCAGATCGATTTAATGTTGGGTACGATGAAACCTACACAGCTTGGTTGAAGGGTAATATACAAGGTATCTTCTTCTCAGTTCCGAACATTTACCGCAGTGTCAAGGACAAAGAGTCCAAAGCTTTGATAGAACTAAGAGAGGTAAGAAGAGAAGCCCAGGAAATGCACGAGGAATTTCTCCGAAAGCCAGAGGAGAATAAGTTCGCCCTCGAGAGTGTAACTCAAGAATTATAATGCTTGAAAAGCGATTTGGGAGAGCTCAACTTATGGATTGTATATAAGAAAAACGGAATGTGTCTCGAAGACTGGAAAAATAAAGGCCGCCGGAGCGAAGGATACTTGCTAATGATTCAATATAGGCTTCAACATCTCATGATACAAAACAAGAGGAGCAGATCAGAGGCTGGGCCATCGGGAGCATCTTAGCGGATTTCACCCCTGCATGGGTTTTTCTATATGTACTTATTGTTATTTGCCACCGCGTAGGCTTGCCTTTCTTGTATTTTGGTACTCTTTTCAAATGACCCCTGTGTGGGCCTTTCTTTTGTGTTTCCCATTTATTCCCTACTTCCCCTGCTTATTTTCACTTTTTTGAACATCATTTTATATGTGAAATTTGCTTTGGGGTAACAAAATAGTTTAATTCTACACATACAACTTACAAATACGCTAGGCCGACCCTTGGCACAAAAGGTGCCCCTACTTGTTTAGGACGCGCGATATATGCTTGGATTTTTTAACTGTTATGTGGTACGCTGCTTTGAATGTGAACATTTTTAACCCACTCCCTGTCAAAAATTTTCCAAAAAAAAATCCCTACAATACCAAATAAAATCCTACTACCAAATCCTAAAACAATACTCTATCATCTCAGGAAAGGTAAAATTGCTGCTAGGATGGAAAAAGGTAAGAATGTCGAGGTGGAGACGACTCAGGAGAATTTAAGGATGAAAATGTGCCGATTCAAACAAGAGATTCGGAAGATGAGAGAAAAAAGAGTAAAAGTAGAACTAGCCACCGCAGCTGCGCGAGCCAAAAGTGCAGCACTAGACGCGGAGTTGGCGTCAAAGATGGCACGGTATGCTATCATGAACGAGGAGACGGTTGTTATGCGGAAGGAACATGATGTCTTCAACAAAGATATAACCATGAGGCTTCAGAAGATACGCGAAAAAAGCTCTTTCTTCAATCAAAAAGCCAATAGTGGTCCCGAAAACATTCACCCTGGAGCTACTGAAGAAGATACCGATGAGGAAATCATCTATATGCTTCCCTTCTTGGGACGTCTAAAAGGAGGAGACAAAAGGATCACTCTCCCAGCTTATGAGCGGACACATAACGTGGCGGTAAGAGTCGTGCCGTGTGCTCTTATTTACGAGCACCTTAAGGCTTCACGCATGCTGAATCTTCTCACAGGAACCACTTTTGGGTTTGGCCATGAAAGCTCTCAAAAGATATGTGCCTACTACTCGAACTAAAGATGACACATTATTGAAGAATGTGTGTAGCTTAAGGCAACAATCTGCAACCTGATCAATGTTAGGGAGATCCCGTATATGTGGGGAGAGAACGCCGTCCTTACCTGTGACCAAACGGAGCCTAGTATGCCGGTCACTGAGTAAACTTTGTTCTATTGTCACTACTTCACGCCTTTTAAGAAAATATTGTTGGATATCTACAGTCAGTTGGTTCAAAAAAAGGTCTTTGCCTGTATAAAAAAGGATGGCGAAGCAATCGATCCCGTTGGGATTGAAATCTGGAAACCCTGCCCTTATCATGACGCTATAGATCACAACATTGGAAGATGCCTCGGGTTTCGCTATGAGGTGGAATCCCTCATCAACATGGGAAAGAGTCATATTGTGTTTACTCTTCGTGATTAATACAACAGTCAGAAGAAGAAACTTTGATGAAGAGCACCATCTATCTTTTAGGAGTTTTATTGTATGTTTTTTTTACTGTCCTTGTATTCGCCAGAAATGAATGAATGAAAATGAAAATTTTCTTCGTATTCGAACTACGTACGATCTGAATTCTCCTTGGGAGATACATAGGCAACACTTATCTTTTTAAAACTTTCTTTTCCCCCGTTTCATTTTACAAGAAAACATTCAATTCACATTAACAGATGCCGAGAGATGCAGCAAAAAGACCCTAGCTCAATGCAATTTAACCTTTCTGAGTCACTAGCCTCAAAATTAAACGAGCAAATTCATGTATGTTCAAAAAATCAGTCCCCATTATTCGTGGGTTAACATGTCCTCAAACAAAGCAACTCTTATGTGTTTATATGCCCTCTATCTGATATTTTGCATTATTTGTCCTGAATCAAAACTAATAGATTTGCCTTTGAGTTGTTTTCCTCTACAGGGAGTTAGAACTGATCTGTGTTGATAAGCTGGCTGAACACCCCTATTTTACAAGATAAAAAAGGCCTAAAAATTCATTCCCTAGTCAAAGTACTCAGAAGGGCAAGTCAAGAATGGGTGATAACAATGAATAGATCGGCCTTACTGATTTTGTCATGGCTCAACCCGTTATTGTTGATCAGAACGAACTAATTATGTAGTTGATGCAGCAGATCACCGAAATGAAGGTCGAAATGCAGAGAAGGCAAGATATGCCTAATCTGGGTTTTGCTTTCAAAGATCCAGCAGACGGAAGGTCTCCACTTCACTTTCTCCTTCAAACGTAGAACAAGCCCAAAACCATCCTCCGATCCTACTCAGAATCCCTCAATCATCGACCTAACAGCCCAAAATCCCCATTATGCCTTTCCCTCTTATCAAACAACACCCCCTCCTCAAAATACCAACCCTTAAGTGCCACTTCCTCCCCAAAATGCCAACCTCCAAATTGGTCCACCCCCTCAAAACCAAAACGTTAACAACCCGCAAGCTTCTCTTCGTTACTAAAATCAACATACCATCCCCCAGACTTTCCCCCAAATCTACCAAGCCACTCATAATGCCCAAAGTCCCTCCATTGCTCCACTTCTTCCTCAAAAAGCCACTTTCCAAATCCTGATCCCCAATGATCATGACGCCAACGGTTCTGAGCTCGACCATTATAAGGAGCGAGAGAGAGAGTGGAGGTCAAAGGAAGAGGCCGCCAAGCTGGATATGAAGGAAGAGATCCTAAAGGCCATGAAATAGTTGTAGTGTATTTCTGAAGTCGCCGGTTTGAGTTATGAGGATTAATGCATTCATCCGAATTGGACCTCTCGAAAGGTCAAGGTGCCAAAGTTTGACGTTTTCGAAGGAATAGAGAACCCTTTAGCATACCTGAGGGCCTACTGTGACCAGCTCGTGGGAGTTGGAACAGATAAAGCTTTACTGATGCGGCATTTTAGCCGAAGTCTGAGTGGAGAGGCTCTAGAATGATTTACATCTCATGAAACAAGACAGTGGCCTAGCTGGAATGCTTTGGCTAAGGACTTTATCGAATGATTCGCCTACAATTTGGAGATCGTTCCTGATCGTTATTCCTTGGAAAAAATGAAGCAAAAATCAAATGAAAGTTACAGAGTATTCACATGCATATGGAGAAAGGAGGCAGCTAGAGTTTGGCCTCCTATGTTTGAAAAGGAAATTGTTGAAGTATTTGTGCGGGTTCAAGAGCGAGAATATTTTGATAGAATCATGTTGCTCGTTGGAGCAAAGTTTGCTGACATAGTCAAAATAGGTGAGACTATCGAAGATGGATTAAGAACCGAAAAGATTGCTCGTGTTGCTGCCTCGCCCGGATCCTCGGGTTTGTTGAAGAAGAAAAGAGAAGATGTGTCTTCTATCTCTTATGAGGGGAAGAAGACCCCAAGGAAATCCTTATCATACAAGGTCGTACTCAGCTTGTTATGCGCAGGTTGATTACCAAAATACCGCTCCCCTAGTTACCAAAATACTAATCCCTCCAGTTACCGAAATACCAATCCCCCCAGTTATCAAAATACTCCCCCTCCTAGCTACCAAACTCCCCCTCCTATCTACCAAACTCCTTTTCCAGTTTACCAGACTTCATCTCATCACTACCGAAATGTCACCCCCAACTAGGCCAACGTTCAGACAAATTACCAAACGCCTCCCCCAAATGACCAAACTGCAGCTCCACTTTACCAAAATACCCCATCGAACTACCAAGCTCCACAATCAAATTACCAAACCAACTCATACCCCAGATATCAATACCCACATCCAAACTCTCCAAATTATCGTCAAATGCCTCTTCCTCAACAAGGCAATTACAATCCCCCCCCCCCCGTCCTAGATTTGAGAAGAAACCTGCTAGAATTTTCATTTCGCTGATTGAAAGCCGAACAAAGTTGTTAGAGCGATTAACTACGGCATGATATATTCATTCAGTGGGGCCCAAGTCGATTGACACTAGCTCAAAGTTTTACAGACCTGATCAGAGGTGTGCATATCACTCCAACAATGTTGGACATGATACCGAGAACTGTATCAACCTGAAGCATAAGATCCAAGACCTGATCGACCAGAACATGGTCTCTCTTCAGACAGTAGCGCCCAATGTCAATAGTAATCATATGCCAAATCATAGAGCGTCACTATCAATATGATAGAGACTGATGATGATTTGTGCGTGACAAAGGCAATAGTTCCGATCGCTCCTGATGAACTGGAAAGGGCTGTAGCCTCGTTGAGCATTAGAAAGATTAAAGAGTTTGTGATTCTGACACCCGAGAAGGCTGTTGCCTTGGTGCCAAGAGAAATTCTTGACCGACCAAATTTTGCGATTGAAATGGCTATTACCCAGGGTCTGACCAGATCCGGCAGGTGCTACATACCAGAAGAGTTAGCTTATGGAGTGCAGAAGAAAGATCAGTCTAAAAGGCCGATTAGTGAAGCTGAAGCGGAGGAGTTTTGGAGAAAAATGCACTCGAATGATTATTTGATTGTGAAGCATTTGGAAAAGACGTCGGCTCAGATTTCTGTATGGGCCTTATTAATGAGTTCACAGTTGCACAGGCAGGTTCTGATGAAGGCTCTGGATGACACTTTGTGCCCGGGGGAACCAACAACGACAATCTAGCAGCCATGACAAACCAGGTTATTCGAGGACATCGTATCAGTTTTTGTGATGAAGAGTTACCCTTTGAAGGAAGGATGCACAACAAAGTTCTGCACATCACCACTATGTGTCGAGACAAGATAATAAATCGCGTCTTGGTCGAGCCTATCCAAATTCCCGCCAAATGAGCAAGTTTGGTTTGGGGTATGTCCCCACAGATGATGAAGCAAAGATGAAGAATAAGAGTGTTGATCAAGCGTTGGCCAGGCCAATTCTTCATCTCTACCAGTCGTTCCCGGTGTGAGGATGTGTCAATGATGATGGTCTCGAGAAAGGAATCTGGGCCTTTTTGAGAAGATTAATGCGGTCATCAAGGAAGAAGCTGGGACATCAGGCATCCGTGACGCAGAACCTGAGGAGAAGTTGCAAAATTAGACCTTCACACCACTTTTGATTTTCCGCTCATCTGGGTAGAAAGGACATGTGTTTTGTTTGTTTTTAAAATTGGTGGTAGTCTGGAAGAGGTCCGAAATCCACCCGTTATGCAGTTTTTATCTGTTTGAAGTTTTTAAATTCCCTTGTGTTGTTTAAAAAGGCAAAATAACCCTCGGTCATGGCCAAAGTTTGTGTTTGTTTTTCAATTTATATGAAAACCTCTTTTATCGAAAATTTGTTTACTTATCTATTTATATTTTACTTTTCTAACTTTGTTTGTTTATGCTTTCAGTAATAGTAATTTAAAACATGTTAATGTCATGTCATGTCATAAGATGAACGAATGAAATGAGGCAGGTGATGATGAATGCGAGGTGCATGAAGATGAAAATAAGGTACCCAAACATGTTGCCGAAGAGTTTCGACAATTTGAGAATAAACACAAGCTGAATTTCGAAGAGACTGAAACTGTGAATCTCAGAGATGAGGAATGTGTTAAAGAAGTAAGAATTGGTGTCCATCTAACGGAAGCTCAAAGAAGAGACTGGTTCGCTTGCTCAGAGAATACATCGACGTATTTGCCTGGTCTTACAGGGATATGCCAGGGCAAAGTACGAATATGGTGTCCCACAAATTGTCGATTAGTCTAGATTTAAGTCCAGTAAAGCAAAAGACTCGGAAGTTCAAGCCTAAGTTTAGTTTAAAAATCATAGGGGAGATTACCAAGCAGATCGAGTCTCAAGTAGTGGAAGTGATGCAATATCCGACTTGGTTAGCCAATGTTGTTCCGGTTGCTAAGAAAGACGGAAAGATCAGGATTTGCGTTGACTATATAGATCTCAACAAAGCAAGCCCAAAAGATAATTTTCCATTACCAAACATCCACATTCTCATTGATAATTGTTCTAAGCATAAGATACAGTCATTTGTGGATTGTTATGCAGGTTACCACTAGATCCTGATGGATGAAGATGATGTAGAAAAGACAGTTTTCATTACGCCTTGGGGGGTATATCATTATCGGGAGATGTCGTTCGGTCTCAAGAATGTTGGTGCTATTTATATGAGGTCTATGACAACCATCTTTCATGATATGATTCACAAAGGGATCGAAGTGTATGTAGATGATGTCATAATCAAGTCCCGCAAGAGTTCGGATCAGTTGACTCACTTGAGAAAATTCTTTGATTGTTTACGCCGATACAATTTGAAGTTAAATCCCGCCAAATGTGCTTTCGGAGTGCCAGCTGGTAAGTTGTTGGAATTTATAGTCAACAAGAAGGGCATTGAGCTTGACCCTTCCAAGATCAAAGCGATTCAAGAGTTACCTCCTCCGAAGACCAAGAAGGAAGTGATGAACTTTCTAAGAAGCTTGAACTACGTCAGCCGGTTCATAGCTCAATCCACAGTGGTGTGTGAGCCCATCTTCAAGTTGTTGAAAAAAGATGCCCTGACCAAGTGGACCGGAGAATGTCAAACTACTTTGGATGCCATCAAGAATTATTTGTCCAATCCACCGGTGTTGGTCCCTCCTCGAGAAGAAAGTCCTTTGTTGCTATATCTATTTGTCTCAGATAATGCATTTGGATGCGTGCTTCGTCAACACGATGAAACAGGAAAGAATGAGCGAGCCATCTATTACTTGAGCAAAAAATTCACTACATATGAGGCTCGTTACACTTTGTTGGAGAGGACATATTGTGCTTTGACTTGAATTGCTCAGAAGTTAAGACATTATTTGTCTTCTTATACCACATACCTTATTTCCAAGATGGACCCGTTGAAGTATATTTTCTAGAAAGCAATGCCGACCGGGAAGTTGGCTAAATGGAAAATGCTTTTGACTAAGTTTGATATTGTGTATGTGACCTAGAAAGCAATAAAAGCACAAGTCTTGGCTAATAATCTTGCAGAGAGTCCAGTTGATGAAGAGTATGAACCGCTCAAGACTTACTTTCCCGATGAAGAGGTTGCATTTGTGGGTAAAGATATTTCTGAAGCATATCCTGGTTAGAGAGTAGTATTCTTTGATTGACCAGCGAACCACCAAGGAAGAGGTATCAGAGTAGTCCTAGTGTCAAAATCTGGTCAACATTATCCGATGGCGGCTAAACTCTGATTTGATTGCACAAACAACACGGCTGAATATGAAGCTTGTATCCTTGGTTTGAAGATGGCCATCGACATGAATGTTCAAGAGCTGCTGGTTATTGGAGACTCAGACTTACTAATTCATCAAGTTCAAGGAAAATGGGCCGTAAAGAATCTAAAGATCACACCGTATGTGCAGTATATACAGAAGTTGTGCAAAAGGTTCCGCAAGATTGAGTTCAAACACACTCCCAGGACACAAAACGAGTTGGTCGATGCTCTCGCCACCATTGCCTCGATGATTAAACATCTAGATACAAGTTATATTGATCCCTTGGATATAGAGGTAAAAGATCAGCATGTCCATTGTTCACATGTTGAAGCAGAACCAGATGGTTTGCCTTGGTATTTTGACATCAAGAAGTATTTAGAAACCGGGACTTATCTTGAAAATGCAACGTTCAACCAAAAGAAGTCGATACGCCGTATGACCCTCAATTTCTTTGCAAGTGGGGAAATACTTTATAGGAGGACTCCAGATTTAGGTCTCCTCAGATGTGTTGATGCTAGTGAAGCTGCGAAGCTTCTGGAATAGATACATGCCGGAGTTTGTGGTACTCACATGAATGGGCTCACTTTGGCGAGGAAGATCCTTCGAGCCAGCTATTTTTGGATGACTATTGAACATGATTGTTACAAGTTTGTGCAAAAATGACATAAATGTCAAGTGCATGGTGATTTGATTCGAGTGCCGCCTCACGAACTTAATGTTATGAGTTCACCTTGGCCATTTGTAGCTTAGGGCATGGACGTCATTGGTCCAATAGAGTCAGCCGCCTCTAACGGACACAAATTCATTTTGGTTGCCATTGACTACTTCACCAAGTAAGTGGAAGCAACTTCGTATAAGTCGATGACCAAAAAGGTTGTAGCTGATTTTATTCGCAACAATTTCATATGTAGGTTTGGAGTGCCAGAATCCATCATTACTGATAATGGAGCGAATCTCAACAGTCATCTGATGAGAGAGATATGTGAACAATTCAAGACTACTCACCAAAATTCAACCACTTATCGTCCCCAAATGAATGGAGTTGTAGAAGCCGCCAACAAGAACATAAAGAAGATTTTGAGGAAAATGATTGATAATCGCAGAGGTTGGCATGAGATGCTACCGTATGCTTTGTTGAGTTACCGAACGACTATCAGGACATCTGTTGGAGCTACTCCATATTTGCTAGTGTATGGAACAGAAACAGTTATACCTGCAGAAGTTGAAATACCTTCATTGAGAGTCATCCAAGAATCTGAATTGAGTGATGTTGAATGGGTTCGCAAGCGGATTGATCAGTTAATATTGATTGATGAGAAGAGAATGGTTGTTGTTTGGCATGGACAACTGTATCGACAGAGAATGATTTGTGCTTTCCATAAGAAAGTAAGAGCCAGAATGTTTGAGATTGGTCAGTTGGTTCTCAAATGTATTTTCCCTCACCAGGATGAATATAAAGGGAAATTTGCACCAAATTGGCAAGGACCCTACATGGTTCGTACAGTGTTATCTGGAGGTGTCTTAGTCCTGTCAGAGATGGATGGCACTGAATGGCTGAAACCTTTCAATTCAGATGTTGTCAAGAGATACTATGTGTGAAGTTTCAACTTATATTTTTTGTCATTTCCTTGTAATCGTTCTATTTGCTTGTAATCGCTTTATTTAGAATTTTATCCCTTTGTAATGAACTACGTCTAACCTGAATTCTCAAGAATGAGATATGTAGGCGGCTGATGTCGGCCTCGGTCGCCCCTTTAACCCCTTTTAATATTTTTCTTTGTATTTAAACAACATTCGACCTGAATTCTCAAGAATGAGATACGTAAGTGGCCTATGTAGGCCTCGGTCAGTTCCTTATTTAAATTTCTTATTTTTATTAATCCCGAAGGGAGAATTACGTTTGACCTGATTCCTGCCTCAGCATGATACGTAGGCGCCACGACGGCTCAGTCATATTTCCCGTAAGATTTTTATTTTTTCTTTACAATAAAAACTAGAACAGGATTTTTGAGAGAGACCAAAAATTTCTCAAGAAGCAGATCTCTCCAACAAAGTCAAAACTAAAGTTACTTTGAAATTTGCAACTAGGACAGAATTTTTGAGAAGATCTCAAAAATTTCACGATTTGTTTATCAACAGTTCAAGATACGCCAAGACAATTAACTGGGACAGAAATTTTGAGGATGACCTCAAAATTTCAACAAGGTTCGTCAAAAGTTTAGAGCAACTTTGTATGCTTCCCAACAAGTAATCAGATAGATCCCGAAACATCAACTCCAAATGGCGTTCATCAAGCTTGACATGACATGGCACTTGGCAGTAACCTTTTCCAAACATTACTTTAGAAAATCTATTTTTTTATAAAAAAATTCCCACATGTTTAAATTATTTGCATAAAAATGTTTCGTCTTATCTATCAAGAAACGGGAGATTGGAGAATTCAACCGGAGATAGTCAAATAAGGAGCAGGCAACTGAAGAGATCTACACAGATCAGTTCATTTTAGACTAACAATGTTTCTGTGGATGCAGGAAAAGTTTTACGCTTCTTATATAAAAAAATTAGAAATATGAGTAGCATTACTTCGTTCAAATTCTCGGCAAAGCGAGGATCATAATGAACATTGCACATATGTTCGGAGATGAGACAAATGAAAACCACGAAGAGAGCAATATTATTATTTTCCAGCAACTAAAGATTCCTGGAAGACGTCATCATAAAATTAAACATGATAATATTACCACCCGGATGGTAATTTATATCTATCGTCAAATGAGATAATACCACTATTTCGGGGGTCATTTTTATTAAATTGTCAATTGAGATGATACCGCCACCCAAAAATACCCCACAACATCACATATGTTGCTCGGTGAAGCATTATCTCTGTTTGGTACCGGGGACGACATCCTCAAAAGATTCATTTATTGCAAGAAGGGATTCATGCATCGCGGAAAAGAGATGAATGCATCGCGGGAAAAGATTCATGCATCGCGGGAAAGAGATTCACACATCGCATAAAAATATTCATGCATCGCGGCAAAGAGATTCACACATCGCAGAAAAAAATCAATGCATTGCGGGAAAGAGATTCATGCATCACGGAAAAAGATTCATGCATCACAGGAAAAAGATTCATGCATCGCGAGAAAAGATTTATGCATCGCGGAAAAAAGAGCCATGCATAGCAAGAGAAAAAAAAGTCATGCATCATGGAAAAAAGAGCCATACATAGCAAGAGAAAAAGTCATACTTCGCGGGAAAGAGATCGATGCATAGCAAGAGAAGGATTCATGCATCGCGGGAAAGAGATTTTCGCATAGCAAGAGAAAAGTCATGCACATCAAGAGAAAGATTTACCCATCACAAGAGGATCAACATCAACTGCATCATTTTTCTTTGTAAAATTGACATCAAGAGAACCATCAAAAATGACATCAGGAGAACCGTCAACATATTACATCAGCTTATTTTATTGCTTTAACATCAAAGAAAGAGTACATTGAAGATTATATTGCAAATATGAGACACAAGCTTTATTTGCTTTACGTCAAGCCCGATGGAGTTGACGTCGAACGTCCAAGGAAAACAATCAAGTGTCAACACGGTAAAAGACAATATCACCCCATTTGAAATGCATTTTATGCTAATGAGTTTTATCTCAATCTTTTCTGAGAGCATCCCAAGAGGATGAATACTCAAAGCAAACCACAGGTGCGGACGACATAAAAAAAGATGTAGCACAACGCGAAAATTTTTCTTAGCAGTGAACTAGGACATAGTCCAAAGAGGAGTGCCAAACTCTTAGGACGCGAGCAGAGGAGCGACTTCCACCACAATCAAACCACACCCCTATCGAAGGCATGTGATTTTATCTTTGGGTTTGTCGGTTTCATTTTCGCATCCGAAAATCTTATCTCTACCAGAAGCAGCTTTCCAATCTGAGTGACAACGCACCAAGAGCTTTGGAAACTATGCTCGTGTAAGTACTTACTTATGGGTGTGAAGTGCACCGCATTCATGGCTAAGAAGTTGCAAGCCTCATTTTCATACTCGACTTATTTGTCACTTCTCCAGAACAAAAGGTTATCTTGCATAATAGATTTCTTTTTCAACCAATTGGGTCGAACTACAAGTGGCCTGAATTTCATATAGCCTGAGATATGTAGGAAACCCATTTCCAAAGTTCGACCATAATTCCTAAAGTCCGTACCAAAATTCCTTTCTAAAAGGATGAATATGTGGTCGGTCAAAATTGAATTCGTCAATTTCATTTTCCTCGGATTTCTTTCATCAATCTAAGTAAAACGAGGCACAGTTGTTGACACCCAATTTTGACCCTCCCAAGTAATAATTAATATCCGAGCTCCTTGATTTTCAAATGATTTAAAATAATTGACTTTGTAAAATTCAAAATATTTTTTCAAGTTAGTTTTAAAATAGTTTTGTCACCTTTTTATAATTTTAAATAATATATGTATACTTTTGCATTTTATAAATATTCGAAAATCGTCTAAAAAGGTTTTGTTTAATTAAATATTTGGTTAGTTTGCTTAGTTATTTAATAGTTTATAATTTGGAGTTAATTAGTGTTTGATAAAATTTCATTTTATATATAATCTGATTAATTATTTTATTTCGTGAAAGGTAAGAAGCTCATTAATTAATTATATTAATTCGTCCTATTTAAGTTTAGTCGAATTTGCTAAATTAAACTCGATGTGGCTAATTTCTTAAATTCAAAAGACCAATTGTTAGGCTTTCAGCTGACCCATCTCCTATTCCCAGCCCATGCTTTCTATTCCAAAACCTACGTGACCCAACTCCAATTCCCACCCTTTTTTCCCTATAACACATCCCACCATTTTACAATCTTTTTCAATTCCCAACCCAGCCCACTCCTTAAACCCGACCCAACCCAATTCCCCTATTAATTAAAGAAACCCAGAACTTTCATTAGCAGTAGTACACGATTCTCCAACATCAACGCCCCAACATCAGCGAGTAAAGTGACATACAGCGGACGATGACAAATTCCAGCAGTCCAACGTCTCTCTCCACGCAGCAGTCACAGCAGCCGTAAAAGCATCTGCAAATTCGTCCTTGCCAGCGCGAGATGAGGCCACATAGGACAAGAGGGACATTGAAGTTGATCCAGCCGTCTGTCTCCCTTTCCTCTTTCGGAATGGGTCGAAATTCCAAGAAAAGGGGTAAAAGATTTTCGATTTTGAATTTGGAATGGGCCTTGAACCTGGATTTTTTCGTCCCTTTTCCCCCCCATTTTTCCGAACCCTATTTCCCTTCTATATAATTTCTTTTATTCACGGTTGAAAGGGGAGATTTTTTTAGTTGGGAAATTTGGTGTTAGAGAAAATAGTTAGAGGAGATATTGATAGAATCAGTTGCAATTTGAGAGAAAATACAAGGGATTATTAACTACAATAAATATTTGAGAATAGCTCTCAGAGGCAGAGAGGCCAAGAGTTTCAAGCTCTGCTCGTGCCTTTGTCCATTTTCTCTGTTCACGTAAGTTCACCGAATCATCGTGTGGTGGAAGAGTCTATCCCTGTTCGTTTGTTGTCCAGTCCGCTACTGCAAAAGAGGTAAACTCCGACCCCTTCTAAGTTTTTGTGGTCCTTTTATAATTTGATCTTAGACGTATAAGCTTGGTTGGATTCTCGCTTCATTCGTTTTGAATAGCCTTTGTGTTTGCTTGCCTCTAGTATGTTGCATGAGTGATTAGTGTCATGTTATTTCTCTCCCTTTGTTCTGTTGGAAATTCTGGAGTCACGAATGGCGACTACCCTGTTTTGTTTCAGTTCGAAGAAGGAGAGAACCCCCATATTCTTATATGGTGTCATTAATCTAAGTGTATTCATAGATTTTTTTGCATGTTTAGTTCTTTTAATCGTCTTCTTGAATATGTGTTAGCATAACTTGTTTTCTTCCTCATAAAAGTGTTCTTGTTTGTCATGTGAAAGTGATTATTGTATGTGTAAGTTGTGTTAGTTATAATAGTTATTGATTTGGTCATATGATTGTTTCTTTAATTAATGTGTTAAGTAAAGGATTTTTCATTCTCATATTTATTTGGAATACGTGTGATCTCCATTTTCTATCCCTAATAAATTTGATAAATGGTAAAAATATTAGTGTAGGTCTGAATTTATGGATGAAATGAGTTCTGTCCTTTTCCTTTTGTGTCACTTCTTTCTCTGTGATTTTCACGTGTTAAGCACAAAGTTCGGGGTTAATGTTTTGAGTTCCTTTATCGCTTGTCAACCTGTTTATCCTTGTTTCATTCAAAAATGGCTATCTTATTCGCTTTTCCTTTAATTATGAGCCGAAATTATTTCTTAATTCAGGAGTTTTCCCGGTAGTTTGTTGATTTCCTTGAAGTTAAATCGCGAAGGTTGAGAATTATGTTTAGATATGTTTAAATGGTAGCTCTCCGTCATAAGCCTCTTATGCTACTGTGAATTTCTATTTGTCAATTAATTCATTTAAGTTCACTGTTGACATTTTTCTTGACCCCCCATTTTGTTGATATTAATCCCTTTATTTGTTTATTAGTTAAGAAGTTTTGTTAATTGAGCATGCACATCCCAAATTCAATTAGCTGCCTTGGTCAATTCTTTCTTTGAATACATGATTATCATCCTATGTTAAGAAGTGCCTTGGCTTATAGCCACGTTTTTTGTCTTCAAGTTGTACTGTGTGTTTGTCTTTCTTATGAATTAATTATTGGACCGTGTGTGTGCCGAGATTTGTATTTCTTTTCTAACTCTCTTTATCTGTTGTTGCATGTGAAATCTGCTCGGGTCCTCGCGGACTCTATCCTTGTATTTTCCCCTCGGCCACGGAGGCCCAATTCTATTTTATTCGAGTCAGTCGGCCCTTAAATCGATGAACAGCTCCCAGAGTTGAAAGAGCATATAGTAAATCGCAAAGATTGAAAAAAGATTGGGCCAAAGGCCCACTCTTAATTCCCAAATTTGTATTTTGTTACTTTTGGGTCTAAACCCACTTATCTATTATCTTGCTAGAATTTAGGACGGGTGAAAAAATTGGGCCTAAGGCCCAAACAATATTTTATTTTATGTTAGTTTAGGACAGGTGCAGATGACTCAAATGGGCCAAAGGCCCAAAACGAAAATGGGCCCAAATACTAGCCCAGACGGACAAGAAAACCAGATTTGGGCCCAAATCTCTTTCCCTCCTTTCTTTGTTGTGTTTGTTTACTCGTTATTATCTATTATTAATCTTAAAGTTAAAAATTTCAAATCCCCAAAAGACACCCATTATGAATTAATCACTTAACCAAATTATTCGTCTCTCACTTGACTTAAAAAATGAATAAATAAATAAATAAGCTTACAAAATACTCACTTAAATAATATTTCAATATTTTTCTATTTCTCCCTTAAAATGGACCTAACTACAAAATAAGTTCAATTTTGCAATTCAAGTTAAGTCAATTTTTTAGCCAAATGATTAATTGCCGGATAATCGCGTATTAGCGGGCATTTCGGGTTCTTTCAAACCCTTCCCGAAATGCTAATAAGAACCCCGAATCCCCTTTAAGTTTTCATTAAATTTCTGTTTTAGTCTTTTGAAAATGATAGTTTTCTTAATTTTACTTACAAATTAAGTGGCGATTCTAAAACCAGTCTAAACATATTTTTTAATAAAAACAGTGTGTCTGCATGACTTTCTAGATGTATCACACTCTTTTCATGTGAATTCAATTTTTTATGTGTCTATTCCCTATATTTTTCATGTGAATTTAGTTAAGTGTTATATGAATGTAAAAGTGATTGCAGCATTAAAGAAGTAACATATTGATTGACTTTTAAGTCACGTGTGCCTCCACGACACACTAGACATGTGAGCCTGCATGACTCTCGAGATATGACAAATTCTTTTCACGTTAATTCAGTTGAAGTGCCTATTCCCTGAATTCTGTCACGTGAATTTAATTTTTAATATGCTCTTTCCCTAAGTTTTTTTCACGTGAATTTAGTTATGTGATTTAGGAATTTAAATAGTGATTGCACATTAAAGATGTGAGGTACTTAACCATTACTAACTCGTGTCTGTCTTCATAACACACTAGACATGTAAGCCTGCACATTTGTTTGATAGGTTATACTCTTTTCACGTAATTTCAAATTTTGATGTGTCTATTCCCTAGATTTTTTCACGTGAATTTATTTTTTTGCTTTATGAATTTAAATATTGATTACGATATTAAATGTGTGAGGTACCGAATAACTGTTAAGTTATGTGTGCCTACACGATTTTCCAGATGTGGCAGACTCTTTTCATGTGAATTCAATTTTTTATCTGCTTGTTCTCTAGATTTTTATCACGTGAATTTAGTTAAGTGTTTTATGAATTTAAATAGTGATTGTAACATTAAATGTGCATCATACTAAATGACCCTTTAAGTCATGTGTGTCGCACGCACACTAGTTATGTGGGCGTGCACAATTCTCGAGATATAACAAATTATTTTCATGTTCCTTAGATTCTTTTTCACGTGAAGTTAGTTATGTGATTTAAAATTAAAATAGTGATTGTGCATTAAAGGCGTGAGGTACTTAACAATCCTTATCTCGTGTTTGTCTGTACAACACACTAGACACGTGAGCCTGCACGTTTGTTTGATGTGTTATATTGTTTTCACGTGAATTCAATTTTGATTTGTCCATTCCCTAGATTTTTCTTCACATGAATTTAGTTATGTGCTTTAGGAATTTCAATAATGATTGTGATATTAAATGCGTGAGGTAGTAAATAACTACTACGTTGTGTGTGCCTGCACAACTTTCTAGATGTGGCAGACTCTTTTCACGTGAACTCAATTTTTATATGCCCATTCCCTAGATTTTTTTTATGTGAATTTAGCAAGTTCTTGATGAATTTAAATAGTGGTTGCGACATTAAAGGCGTAACATACTGAATGACTCTTAAGTCATGTGTGCCTGCACGACACACTAGTCGTGTGAGCTTGCATAACTCTTGAGATATAACAATCTCTTGTCACGTGAATTTCGATGAAGTGCCTATTCCCTAAATCTTATCACGTGAATTAAATTTTAATATTCTCATTTCCTAGATTCATTTTCACGTGAATTCAATTAAGTCCTCTATAAATGATTACTTTTATCTTCTTAGATTTTTTTTGCGAAAAAAAAATATTAAGTTTTTTGGCACTCCAATAATTTTCCCACATCGATAAACTTCTATTAAGAGTAATCTTTTGAACATTTTTTATCCTAAACTGTGACTCTTTTGGCTTCAAAATCTACATACATATTTTAAGGTACTACTCTTGGTTTGACGATAGTGATATACCCATGAACTAAAATAGATTTAAAGATGACTTTCATAGAGGAGAGAGGAAAGCTTCTTAGATTGAGCGATAGGCCGACGTCTTTCAATAAAAAAAAATAGAATTCAAATGCACACATACCCTATTTTTACTTTACAACCAGCTTCCGTCCTAAGAGATGACTTCCGTAGAGGAGAGGGGAAAGCTTCTTAGATTGAGCGATAGGCCGACGCCTTTCAATCAAAACAAATAGAATTCAAACGCGCACATACCCGACCCAAGAGATGACTTCCGTAGAGGAGAGGGGAAAGCTTCTTAGATTGAGCGATAGGCCGATGCCCTTTCAATCAAAATAAATAGAATTCAAATGCACACATACCCTGTTTTTACTTTACAACCAGCTTCCGACCCAAGGTGATTATAGAGGCTACCTTTTAGTAACGGGCCGTGATATGGGCCTAAAAGGCCGCAACTCAAATCTAATCTCTATGACCCGCGTGACATTTTTGGCGCTAATCTCCTTTTTCCGCGAACAGTAAATAGCGCGGGAAAAAAATGTTTCCTTTTAGCCGTTTATTTCAACCCTACTGAATCCCCAATTCGTTTTCATTTTCACAGTAACCTCGATTGTATCTACATTCTCAGTTTTTTCAGATTTGTTTTTGCTAACAATGGGTTCTTCAACAACAGTTGTGTTGCGGAGAAGAACGGAAGCTCCAAAACCGGGAAGAACATTGAGGAACAGGTCGAATTCAAGGAAAATGGTTGATGAAGATGAATATAGCGATACTTCATGTGAGAAATGTGGATCTGGTGAATACCCAGCTCAGCTTTTGCTTTGTGACAAATGTGACCGAGGATTTCATCTGTTTTGCTTGAGACCCATTCTGGCTTCAGTGCCCAAAGGCTCCTGGTTCTGCCCATCTTGCGATGATAACAAGAATCTGACAAGTACGTTTATGGGTTTTCAGTTTTTATTCGTTTATTTAATATTTGAACCTTTTTGTGTTAGAATTGTATTTGGGTGTTTATGAAATTTGCTAAAAATTGAAGTTTGATGTTGGTTGCCTAATCTTTAATTGTTTGACGATATGGTGTTAATTGTTATAGACAAATGTAGTTCGAGTACTTAATGTCAGCAAAGCAACTCTTTTATTTTTGGGTGTGTGAAACTGTAAATAAGTAGATGTCAAGAACCCCCAATGTTAGAACATCCCAAACTATTGAGTGTTGGAATGGAAGGGTCCAAATCAAGTGTGATGAGTTTTGATGATCTGTAGAGTACATTGATTGTACAGAAATGGCTATGATGGAGTTTCTCTTATTCGTATTAACAGCTAATCTAGGGGGAATGGTTTTATGCAGTGCTAATGATTTAATAACTATCTTTATAGCCCCAAATGTTTCAGTTTATGCTCCTACCTATTATCAATCCCAAGTAGTTTTGAATTAAGGTGTACTAGTAGTACTAGTTTCTTTAAGAAGGAATAGTAATCATAAACAAAAATTAAGTTGGACAGATGTGATTTTACAATGCCATGGTCATGACAGTAAAGATTTAATTTTGTACATGTTGCAATGCAATGTCTTGGCTATTTCAACCTTGAAGGAATCAGGTATCCAATACTTGCTCATACTTAATTTATTAGTGATTGATAAGGTGTTCTTATCTAATGTGCAGAATTTCCTCTTGTGCAAACAAAGATTGTTGATTTTTTCCGAATTCAGAGACCGTCTAACTCGATTAATGAGTTTAGTCCAGGCAAAGGTAAATTCTTTATAGTTATGATGATATTATCTTATTTGTTTGCTCTAATTACTTGATCTGATGGGTGTTGCTTTTGGTTGTTTTTTTGGTCAGATTGCCAGAAAAAGAGAAAACGTGGCAGTAGCTTGGTAGTGTCAAAGAAGAGAAGAAGATTATTGCCCTTCAATCCGACTAAGGATCCTACCCGGAGATTGGAACAAATGACATCTCTTGCTACTGCCTTGTTAGCAGCTGGAGCAGATTTCAGCAATGAGCTCACCTATATGCCAGGCATGGCCCCACGAACAGCTAATCATGCAGCACTCGAGCGAGAGGGAATGCAGGTAAAGTAGAACATAATCTTTAACATTTTGACTGACCAAATGTGTTAGATTTAGACTGGCATGCTATTACTGAATCTAACTTTGAGCGGGATCAAAACTTCCAATTGGAAGAAAAATAAAAAGGATGCATTGGCACATTGTAGTGGTTAAAGATGTCATCTTACTATCTTATTGTTAGATAAGAAATGGTCAAATCTCCCTGAATATCGTATGATTTATTTAGCTGACCTCAACTGACTAGATTCAGGATAGTCTGATTGACTGAGGGGAATCCTCTATGTTGTTTGCCACATAACCACTGGAGTGGTTTACATGGATACATGCCTTCTGAGTTCTGTGTGATGCTTGAAATTTTCACAAGGAGATAATTATATCTAGCTACTTAGTATGCCCATAGGGGAAAAGCTATGTAAAGCCTTAAAAGGAGAAATTGTGGGAAGATTTTTTATTTCATTGTATTATTTAGAAAAAAAGTCCCAACTTTCTTAGCATGATCCTTTGAATTGCCTATTTTTCAAATCTTAAGACTTCTGTTATTGAACTCCAGGTATTATCTAAAGACGATACAGAAACTTTACAGTTGTGCAAGAACATGATGAAACAGGGTGAATGGCCACCACTCATGGTTGTTTTTGATCCCAAAGAGGGGTATGTATTTGATCACTACTTTGCTTTCCAATGTATTCACAAATTATCATTTTTTTTGTGTGATCTTAATATGGGATGCTTAATTTATCTATTTATTTTTGCTTTGTCAGATTTACTGTTGAAGCAGATGCGATCATAAAAGACTGGACAATAATTACAGAGTATGTTGGAGATGTTGATTACTTGAATAACCGGGAAGCTGATGATGGAGATAGCATGATGACTCTTTTAACTACTAATGATCCTTCAAAAGACCTTGTCATTTGTCCTGACAAGCACAGTAATATTGCTCGCTTCATCAATGGGATAAACAATCATACTCCGTATGTTCTTTTCCATCAAACACTTTGTGCTTTTTGAAGTTACTATGATATCTCATGCTTATCCTATGGTTCTTTTTGTACGACACTTAATTATGTCAATCACACATCATCAATTTGTCCAGCATCTATGTGTTCTTTCTCGAGGAATGAGACTGAATTCTTTCAGAAAATCTTAATATTGCAAGCAGTTTAATCTAAAACTGGATGCACAAGTTAAACATAAACATGGCTAGTGTTAAATTCAAGCATGCCTTATACATGCATTGTATGGTTTTTCTTTTGGAGTGTTCTTAATTATACATATTTCTTCTAATGCAGCGCTGGGAAGAAGAAGCAGAATTTGAAGTGTGTGAGGTTTGATGTTAATGGTGAATGCCGTGTTTTATTGGTTGCAAACAGAGACATTCGAAAGGGAGAGAGGCTATATTATGACTACAATGGTTATGAAAATGAATATCCAACTGAACACTTTGTTTGACCTCATAGGATCCAAACTGATTTGTCCAAGCATTGGTTTCTAAATTTTTTAATCTATTGGCACATAGCGCAAAAGCCCTGTAAACACAAGGGCAAGGTGGAGGGGTATACAAGAATGATTTTGTCTTGGGTGCATCAAATGCAAAGAATTCCTAGTTTTTGGTCTCATTGTCCAGTCTCACATCTCATACCTTCAAGATATTTTTAGTGGACTCATGGAACATGACAACCTGAGAAGATTTTGTGTACAAATGTCAGCTATTGGTGATTCATCATGTAAATGCTTTAAGCTTGGTTCTGGAGAAAAAACTCATGTTTCCCCAAACAGAAGTTCCTTAAGCTGTCCAAGCAAAAACTTCTATTATTGAACTTTAGCATTTTCTGATCAATATCAGACTTGTTGAATATCCTTATAAATTGAATTGAATTGAATTGGTCAAGTTCAATCTCTACTTAGTATTGTTACATTTGAATTAATTGAACAATCATTGCAGCCTACTTTTTGTGAAGATTAAAGTTAGGCATGACAAGATACGAGGGAGAGATGCTTATACGGTACATACGGAGACATGACCTTAGATAGGAGAATATAGGAGATATAGATTAAGGTAGAAAGCTAGTAAGTAATTGAGTGTTGTCTCGCTTATCCTTCTATACTAGCAATAGTAGCATAATTCTTGTAGTTCCTTGTTTCTACGACTTCTGTTACTATTTATTATTCTTTGTACTTTGATTATCGTATTATTTTTTGTAGTTACTGTAGTTCCTTTTTCAGAAAGTTCTGTCATGCCTTGTTGAGTATTTTGCCTTCATTTCTTCACTCTTGTTGTTTTCTTGAGCCGAGGGTCTATCATAAACAACCTCTCTACCTCCAAGATAGGAGTAATATATGCGTACACAACACCTTCTCCATACCCCCACTTGAGGGATTACACTGTGTATGTTGTTGTTGTTTGAGATTTCTATTCCTTTTTGTTTTTCATCTGGTCCACTTTGAAATCCGACTAATCCGAATTTGCTTTAAGCAAATGCTGAATTCTTATCCAGGCTTCCCCTTTTAAAACTCTAATGGGCTTCAAGCCCAATATGAATCTGAAACATTTCTAATGTTCAAAGTACATAGAGTCTAATTCCTAGCCAAAAACTTCAATGTATTTTCCTTTGTAAAAAGTCATCAGATCCAAGACAAGTACTGGTGAAAATGTACCAAGATAAGAAGAAATTGGGGCTGATTGTCAGTAGTCCATAAAAACACTTTAAAACCTATGATTATAATGATCTATATATATAACTGCATGCAGAAAGGACCACCCTATGGCTCTGAATGTTTTAAAACCAAACCAAACAGAAACACAGAATAGAGTGGTCCTTTTTATTAATTAATAGCTTACCATAATCAGTAGACTTCTCACACAACACACATATACACAAAGACAAACATATCACAGTTGTCTCATTTACTTCCTTTTACCCCTTTCTCGTGACACACTTTTCTTTTTAATCTCAGAACGACACTCCTAAACCCGGATACACTTGGTCATGAGAATTCTCCTTTCAAATACTATAACATGTTTAAGGTTCATACATTTCATTTTAAAATTCTATATTGATTCAACGTATGTCACATGAATTGGAACAGAGCGAGTAGTCGATAATTTTAAGCCGTTGATTTTGAGTTACTGTCCCCACAACAATTTTAGGTGCGTGGTCCAGAAGGTGTAATTTTTATGTACTTCAATTTTCATGTTGCATTTTTTTTTAACCAGTGGACAAGAAAAGAGAGGAAAAAATGGCAGAGATTTTGTTATCAGAAAAAAAAGAAAAAAAAAGTGCACAAATCCCAAGATAAAAAAAGAAGAGTTTGTCAACTATTACCATTATTACTCAACATATATACATAATACTCAAACCGCCCACTTTATATCTTTTGTTGATCCACTGCAGTGATCAGTTGTGTTGTGTCCCTCATTATTTAATTTGTTTGTTTTCACAAATTTTTTCTATAAGAAAGAGTGCCCTCTTTTGTTGTTTTTCATTTGTTTTTCTAGTGACATAATTCACATATGTATGCACATTGTTGTTTTATTATATTTTCTGAACATAAATCATCAGTTTATTGTCTGCTCATTTTTCTCTTTCTCTTTTTACCCGTCCGTCGCTATTTTGCATTATAGCTAATGAAAACCTGACGTTACATAAGATTAGCGACAAATTTTGCTATTTAGCTATAAATTTTATTCATCGTTAAATCCAGTTTTTTTGGTAATCATGCTAGGATTATAGTACTATACAGTAGGACTTATTTATGTAGTAAATAATGATGCAAAGAATGTTATTTAGTATGTGGCGGAGCCAAAAATTCAAGTAAGGATTCAAAGAGAAAAAAAAAATATGTCGAAGAAATTCAACGAATTATATATATACATAAAAATGAATAAAATTACGTTATAAGTGAATTCATTAATTATGGAGTATGTATTTACATTATCCATGCATATAATTTAGTCACCAATCTTTCAGTGCATGACTGCGTGGACATCTCATTAGCTTACTTCAATTTTAAGTCAATATATAATGCAAAATGACATAGAAAACCTCTTTTTACTAGAAAAGATAAGGTATACACGAACCTTACCCGAGGAGTCTAGAAAAGCAATTTACAAAAGAAAATACATACATATGAAAGAAAGAATAACTAGAAAACATTTTCCTCCATGCCAAACGTACACAACCTTAGTTGCCTCTCTTTATTATATTATACATAGAGGTGAAGCAAAAACACAATTCCAGTACAAAGAAAGGGATTTTTACATTGTATAGCCTCCTATCAAAATAATAACCGGCAAGTATATATTTTGTATATTAATGTATATCTATTATAATTTGCGATTGTAATTAATTTTGACGAGCGGCCAAATATGTAACTTTCCAAAAAAAACAGGGCCAGGCCCATGTAAAATGATCAAGTACAAAGTGGTTAGTGGGCACCCATCTTACTTAACACCTTCTCAGAGAAATACAACCATCACAAGAAAGTCCCACACCTAAATTACCCACCAACCCATATCCCTTTGTTTGGTGGAAAATGTATACGTTTCCACCTTCATTTCCGCCCCTTTTAATTTATTTTAAACTTAGTTGCAAATATGATAACCTTAAAAATCTTACTCCCTCCATCCCACTTTAAACGATTCAGAGTACGAGCGTTATATCATCTAACTTTCACAAGAAATTCAGGATATGAGGAGATGATATATGTATATATTTTTTTCATACTATATAAAAAGTACTATAAATTACGATCAAAAGAGAAAACTCGTTTAACTCCCGATGGTAAATGTGAGGGACAAAAAGAGTAAAATATAAGAATTTCAATATTCTCCATGCATTATGTATATCTGTTTATGGGTTGGCATTTTTTTTGTTTTTGTCTACCTACTACTCATAACTCAAATACAATTTTCTATGGACAACCACACGGTTTACTTCATTCAATGTTTAGTTGGTTCTTTTGTTTGCTCATTTCTAGGCTTATTTTTTACCCTTTCTTCCAAGAGGATCTTGAGTGGATTTTCTACAATTATTAACTATAGAGTATATATATAGTAACAATTATATCCCAAAGTCAACTAATAATTTTTGGGTAGTAATGTTCATTGCATAAGGGTACTCTCATGGTTAAGTTTCTTGGTTCAATTCATCTAATTATAGTATTTATAGAGTTGAAAATTGAAATTATCCCTTCAAAGAATGTCTTGGGATTCACTTATATATAGACAAAGGTAGTTAAATCAGTTGGCCTTGTTACTAGTGGTATTAATCTTGCATGTAGATGCCGGCTGTTAAAAGGACATTATTATATTCTAACTACTTCATTAACACTTTTAACGTGTCTGGCACGTGAGATGAAATCGTGATTTGAAATTATAATATAAAATCGTATGAGATGATGAAATTAAAGTAGTGCTTGGATATGTCATTTGAATTTTTTAGTTGTATTTTTTTTCATAAACATAACACATTGATCATAAATTATGAAAACTATTAAAATTATACAATCTATCACAAAAGTAAAATATATTATCACAAAATTATTCTACAAAAAAATACAACATTTACTAATCGAATTTTAGCTCCATAAAAGATAAAATTGAACATGAGTTGTCGTGTACTACTCTTGTTGAAGTAATAATAAATTTGGTTGGTGATAGTAATGACTAGTCTACACTATATCAAAAATGATTTTTAGTGGCAGTTAATTAGCGGCAACAACTTAATTGCCGCTAAATATATATTTTTTGGAAACAATTACCTGTGACAATTACATTTAGCTCTCCTTGTAAATACTGTTAAAGCTTATAATGACATTGGATTTAATGACAATTAACTAATGTCCGTGAAAATTTTAACATTCTTTTTGTTAATGTAGATCTCTAACAGTTATTTTAATTTGTTGTAGTATATATGCCGCTACCCTTTGGGTGCGCACAGGGTGTATATGAGTATATTTGATATAAATGGTTTAAAGATTGATAAGTGTAATAATATAAACTATAACTTTGTTTGCATAAAAAATAAATGATTAATAAATATAAAATGACGCTGTTGCTTTCTTTTATAAAAAAATTTGAAGGTCAATTTTTGTATTTGAAAAACATAAAATCATGATATGAAATTCTCAAAACAATTTATTTTAATTATTATTTTAAAGAATTTGGGATTTCATGATAATTGAAATCATTAGATAAAATCGTATGTCCATAAGCCTACTAAGCATAATAGATCTTTGAGAAAATGTACTTCATTATTTTAATTTGTTTGTTTGATTTTGATTTGATACGGAATATAAAAAAATAAAAAAAGCTTTTGAGTTTTATAATTTTAAATAAAAACTATGTATAATGTACCAAAATATCCTTTAATTTTATTATATTAAATATGTCAAGTAATTAAAATAGAGAAAGTAACATAAGAAAACTAGTAAATGATAAACAAATAAAAACATACAGAGTAACATAACCAAACTGTTAATAGGCAATCCATTTGCAAATAAATAAACTTGGCCTTTGTTACAAAGTGATATCCCTTTCCATTCATTTTACATGTCTTAATTAACTTGATTGGATATGAAATTTTTAAATATAATATTTTAAAGATGATATTCTAACTAATTTATTCTTTTAACTATTTGTATTAAACTGAAGGGATTTTATTTGACTTTTATGATATTTATATTTAAAAAGAATTAATTTTAAGGATCTAAGACCATCTCCAATCAACTTCTATTTTACTCTCAATTCTCTATATTTGGAAAATAAAATAGAAAATGGGCACTCCAACCGTCCTCCAAATCACTCGCTATTCTTCAAATTTAGAGAGTTGAATAGTAGTTCTCCAAATTTGGAGAACTACTATTCACACTCTCTATTTCACTTTTTCAATATTTTATTATTATTTTCATTACTTTCTAATTAGCATATTATTTTACATATAATTTCATTAATTAAATATTTAATATTCATAATTCTTTTTAAATGTTTATTATTTAATATATACTACTTTAATTTCAAATTAATAGTATTTAATTTTTTTTTTCAAATTTTCATCAATAATAATAAAAAATTATTATTAATTTTCATTATAAAGAATACACAAAATTAAAATGGTAAAATGTAAAATTTAATTTAAATACAAGATAACAATACAATACATAACATAATAATTTAAATACAAAATAAAATACAATACATAACATAATAATTAATTCGCGATGAAATAAGAATCATGTCGAAAAGATGTTGAACGTGCATTCAGAGTTCTGCAATTATTGTAGGACCGTCACGTTTATGGAGAAAGGAAGTGTTACATGATATAATGACTACATGTATTATACTGCACAACGTGATAATTGAGGATGAACGTGATCTTAATGCACCAATTCAAGATGTCGTAGAGGCTCCAACTCCAACGACAAAAATTGTGGTAGATGAAAATCTCCGATTTGGACAATTTTTAGCTAGACATAAAAAAATTAAGGACAAAAATGTTCATTTTGAACTCCATAATGCATTAATAGAGCATTTATGGGAGCAACATAATAATTTCAAAAATGGAGTGTTTATGTAATGTTTATGTAATTGTATTTGACTTTTAATTAAATTTGTCCATTAATTTATATACTATATAATATTTTCTTGCAATTTATGGAATTTAAAATTTTAGAATAAAATATAACTTTATATTAAATTTTAAAAAATAAAAATAAAAATTTGTATCACATGAGAATTATATAAAGTAATTATTGGGGAAAAGAAATAAATAAATTATATTATGAAATAAGAAATAAGAATGAAATAGAAATAATAATATAATATTAAGGAAAGAGAAAAAGATTCATTTTTAAAGAGTAAAATTGAGAATTGGGTTGAAATTGATTGTTTGAGAAAATAGAGAACTTTATATTTAGATAATAAAATAGAGTGTAAGGTTGGAGATGTGTTTTAATTTTATAAATTTAAAATAATATAAAATATTTTTTAATAACATAGACAAGTAGTAATATAATATAAAACTAAGAAATATGATACGGCTGTGAATTGAAAGTGGACAGTTTGGTTGTGCGTATGACATGTAGATGACTTTGTTAGATGCGTCGGCTATGAGAATAGGAACAAAAGGCATGCGTCACATCATGTGGCCACCAATCCCCTTTTCTCTCCCCACTTCACATCTGGGGAGTTAGGTGGGACTTCATACATTCGGATGAATCTAATAAATTTTTTGTAAATTTTATATTTGTATTAAATATTGATTGATGGTTGAATGATAAAAAAAAGGGTCATATAAATGTTTTCTAAGCTAAAGTTGTACCTTAAATACTTGCGACAATGTCGTGGATAAGATTGTTCTTAATTTAATCATAAATTTAAGATTTGAATTTTGAATATTAAAAAAATCTTTAATAAAAAGCTTCTTCTTCTAAATAAAGTTTCATATAGTGTAATTTAAAATAGTTAGACTTTAATATAAATAAAAAATATTAAAATAAAAGCTAAATACATATCTAAATCAAAAATTCGATAACACATCGAAACAAAGTTGATCGAATAATAAACATCTCTCAACTACCAAATCCTTATCTAACAACACATTAAACATAAATTGAAGATAGGTACTGCTCATTAAAAAGATAGTCCACTAAATCGGCAATACTGACCAAGATAAAGATAAATTCGGGACCCTTTCGATAATGGGAGTGTAATAATATAATTTTAAAGCTGTGTTCGGTAGGAAGGAATTTCTTTTAATTATTTTTTATGGAAATTAAATATATGTATTTACATAATTAAGAACATATAATTTTAAAAAGGAATATTTTTCTCTTATTATATAAGAGACAGTTTGTGCTGAAGCAGGCACATCTCCGTTGACGTGCCTGCTTCAGCATGTTTTTTTAAAAAAAACTTAAAAATTTATTTCTTTTATTTTACTTTAATTTAATTAGTGTATAAAAAAAATTATACAATTCGTTTTAGCCATGACTTTTAGTTTAAATTCAAGACTTCATGCTGAATCAACCTCTCCGTCAATGTGTCTGCTTCAGCATGTTTCGGAATTTTCTTTCAAAAAAAATTACTTCTTTTGTTCTACTTTAATTTAATTAGTGTATATTTTTTTAAAAATCATGAAATTTTAGTTTTAAATTCAAGACTTCACGCTAAATCATGCACCTCTCCGTCAATGTGTCTGCTTCAGCGTGTTTCGAAAAAAAATTTAGTGTATAATTTTTTTCGAAATTATGAAATCTGGTTTAGTTATGGCCTTTAGTTTTAAATTCATATTCTTTAGTTATTGCTTTATTATTTTGAACGTCGATAATATTTATTTTATATCTTGTAACTTCTATGAGTAAAAAAATAACGATCGATGATGAAAAATATATTAATTTTGACATCTTAATGGACCTCTCCACAATAAATTTGTGCAACAAAATGTAATTGACAACTTAAAGAAAAATCATACTTATTAAAATTTGACCAGCTTTCTAAATTTTACCTATATCACATAAATTAAAATAAAAAAAATATTAAGATATTGGGCCGTGCTAGCAGAGACACCTATTTCTAGTAATTCTAGATAAGTGAGTTGTACATCATTAAAAAATTATATTTAATGAAAATAATTTAATTTTAAAAACCCCAATATTTTTTTAGCGGGGAATGAATAAACATGATATAATAAGGAGCGCACGGAGTACGTTATAACTTATAAGTAGTAGATAAAATATTATAAAATATAGTATAAGATTAAAAGGTGATAGAAACGTTGGTCATGTTAAAAAAAGATGCAACACGTTGACAAGGATTGAAAATTGGTCGGTATGATAAATAAAAGCAGTAAATTAAGGCGCCATTTAATCATATAGTATAATATAGTATCGGTATGATAATTAAGCAGTAATAAATATATATATCCCCCATGCATACGTAGTCCGTGAGCTCATTTATAACACCCTTCCATATTCCAACCCCACCTACAAATATTCTTTCAAAAACTTCCTCTCTCTTTTTGGAGTGTCCAAAATTAAATGCAAAAATGTTTTACTTGAAATTTCTCCAATATTAAAGATTTTAAAAAATATATATATACACTATTGTACTCTTTGCTCAAATGCTCATTCTTTATAGATAAAAAAAAAAGGTTGTTCTTGTCGTAAATATTAAACACTCTTCACTTCTACTCTTAAGATTATGAGTTTGAATTATTAAACGAACGAAAAAGATGAGATCAGATAAAATAATAATAAAGGTCACTCTTAACTAAATATTGGAAATTATTGTAAAGTTGTCTTTCTCTATTTTGTCAATATAAAAGGTCACATTTTATAACAGTCCATGTGAATTTAAGTAATTAATCCAATAAGCAAAAACGAAAAAAAATTGACCCTCTCCAAACATGTTGACTCTTATACAATACTCGTAAAGCGTTATCAATAAGGTTTGTGGTGGAGTTGTAAGTATTTTATTCATCATTAATCAGATGTCTCAGGTTTGAGTCCACCTAGATACAAAGTTTCCTTTATTAGAAAACATTTTACCCCAATGTGAAATTCTCGACATTTAGTCAGGCTCTCATATGTATGAGTACCGAACACGTAATAACAATGTATTTTACTTTTTGGTGGTGGCTGGTGGAGGTCAACTTGTATGACACACTGTGATAGAACTATATATGATGATATCATCCAATATGTCAACACTAGCACTAGTACGAATTATTTGACATGTTAGACACAGAAGAAAAGGAAATAGGGTAAAACAGTTGAAAGAATCTGCGTACTGTTTCAGCATAACAAAGCAACCATATGCATGCATCTCCTTGAATAAAGAGAAAAAAAAAAGTATAGTATAGTCGTGGACTTTGTCTAAAATAAGTTGTTGCTTAAGAACAAGCCTACCCTATTCAATTCAAAAAAATCTACTTTGTACTTAGGCCGGATACAAAGATTAAGGTACGGACTCGGTCAAATTCAGTATCTTTGATATAGATTTTTGCATGTTTTAATATGTCAAAACTATTTATTTAAGCAAATAAATTTTAAATTTTGACTTTGTTTTGCGACTCGCTATACTTCACATTCTTTTATTTTTCCTACTCATGTGGTAATGTTTTTCTCTCTATTTACAGCTTACTCAATTAATAACACAACCTCCTAAGGTCCCCCACGTTAGATAATTCTATAGATTCTGTCTTCTTTGTGTTTCATCATTGTCCTTTTAGTTTCTTTCTCTCTTTTAAAGTATTTGGTGTCACCTATTTTGCTTGGGTGAATTCAAGTATTGGGTGTACGAATAAAGTCTTATATTTGTTCTTTATATATAAGCGTAGAGAAACATTTTTAATAATGCGAGACTTTTTTGAAGAAATTTGTGTATGCATGAGCATAAAACATTATATATGCCACGCTCTGTTAATAATATATCTGAACTATTTTATCCCAACACAGAGATGATACAATTCAAATTATATATATGTCAATGAAATAATTGACAAGAAAATCAAGTTAATTTAGTAGGCATTTGACCTATATATATTCATAAAACGAATACGAAGTATATGATTTATTAATTTGACGTGTTATGTATTTCAATACGTTATTTATAGATTATGAACTATGATTTACTCATTTGGTAAGATTAGATAAGACTTTGAGAAATTTGAATAGTTTTCACAAGTTATGAAAAGTACGTACTTACCAGAAAAAACTATCTATAATTTAAGAAATTTAAATTAGGTGTTCAAAAAAAAAATTTAACTTCAAATCGACCTAATTTCAAGCTAATATTTTATCATGATAATCATATCCGAATGAGTTCTAAATAACTTATATATTGACACGTGGAAATATTTCAAGACCCCACAGGAGCCTACTATAGTATAGAGACATAAAGAATTGTCAAGGCAAGCATAATTTATGGTTCAACTATTTTTTTTCTGTTCATTAATTCTGCCAATTACAACCCAATAATTAAAAAAAATTAATGTTCCAATTGCTATGGATGTAGAGAGTTTACCTATATCTTATTTTTTACCGACCTATTATATTTTCATTAATCTCAAAATATTTATCGTATTTTTTTTATCTATACATCATTTCATAAATTTAAATTAAGAATGATTATATTATTTATGTGTCATAATTAAGATATTTATAATCATTAAAGATAATTATTACTAAGAATACATAAAATGAATATAAAAAATATATTTTTAACTTTCAAAATGATAAATATTTTGAGACTGAGGGAGTATGTTTGACGCATAAATCCATTTTAGTATAAACATAATATTATCGCTTACTATAGTACTGATAAATATATAAAGTCTGCTTAAATTTGATTTACAGCTTGTCCTTTGAATAGGCTTTGGCAGTCAATAAGGACCTTTTTTTTAAAAAAAAATAATAATAATATTTTGACTTTTATAAATATCACGTAATTTTATTTATCAAAACTTAGAAAAATAGAAGAAGAGTAACTAATAATTTTATTTGAATCTCAATCTCCAACGATTTTAGTTTACACTTATTTTATTGATCAAGAGGCCATGACTATAACACGGAATCACTTTTAATTAAGGAAAAATTACATAAATACACAACTTAAGATATCATAATTTCTAAAAAAATTACCATTTTAAAAAATTACAAAAGTCACCTCTCAGATACATCCCTATCCTCTCTCAGATACATCCATGTTTCCTCTCAAATATATTCCTCTCCTTTCGGATATATTCCTATCCCTTCTCAAATACATCCCTCGCGAGAATTCTAGAAAAATTGTTGCAGCACACTTCAAAAAAGAGGAAGAATTTCTTCACCAAGAAAACATGAAAACTTTGTACTTTGACTTTACCAATTAACAATAGTAAAATTGATAGTTGTAGTCAATAACCATGCTTCAATTTAAGGTCCTTTAGTCCTCAATTTAAAAAGTATTTTTAGGGGGAAATTATTTTATTTTTTACTTCTGAAAAACAATTTTACTACTCTTCGAAAACACTTATTTACCCTAAAAAATTGATCAAACGTCAAAATAATATTTTTAATCTTTCAAAAGCTTGATCAAACAAACTACGCATCTGATTATAAAACACAATAATGGCAAATGAATACAAGGACATTAGTAATAATACTGCTGTAAAGTGGAGTATGAGTATGTATGATGAAAATAAAGAAAAAGGTCTGAAATGACATATTTTTTGTATATAATGTTTTGTCTGATTAACACATGAATAAAGAGAATGGTAAAGTTTTTTTTATGTATGATTAATTAAGAACATATTTGTTGGACAATAATTGAATATTGCACCTAACCTAGGATTCTACTAGTTGGAAACACGTGTTTAGAACATGAAATGTAATTATTTTGTAGGAGACATATTAAGATGGACAAGACTTCTTTGCATAATACTTTGCTTGTTGGAGTGTTTTGCTAAAAATACCTAGTAATAATGTTGGTTGACATCTAATGGTTGATTGTAGTATACTAATTTTAGTATCAAATCCGATATAAAATCATATAATGTTTAAATTATTTTATTAAGAACAAAATGAGAATTTTAAAGCTAAATAGTTTTAGACAGACTAATAAGGAAATTGTGTTACTTAACTAGAGACAAAAGGAATATATATATTTTTTTTTAAAAAATTCCACCTAGTATTTTCCCTGAATTAGGATCCTGACTAATTCGGGGAAATGCACAAATACTTGATTTTATGGTCGTCATTTGAATTATACTTGAAGTTCAAAGTTTTACAAGTGTACCTGCTTCAGACACAACTTTAGACGTACGCGACTGAAGTTAAAGATTCGTGTTTGAATTCAGACGTTATGTCTGAAGTATGACTTTGAAAAGACCAAGCATCAATATTTTTGTTTGAAGTTTGATATGGCTTTGCCAAATTCAAATTTCAAACATTTTTTTTACTGAAGTTATTATGGTCTCGAAAAGGTCTAATTTTAGACATTTATTTACTGAATTTATGTAATTGGCAAAACCAAACTTCAAACATTTTGACATGAGGTCAAAGCATATATTTACCCCAACTTCATATACATATGATTGAAATTCAAAGAACTAACTAAAGCAAGTAAGTAAAAAGAGAGAGAGAGAGAAAAGGGCTTCATGTAAGTTGATTTTCTATCTCTACAATCTTTGCGTATTTGTTTTTCACCAAAATGTGAATAGTGCACGCAACATTTATTTTAGGTATATGATTATTTTTTAGATATAAATATGGACTTTACGTGTTTGATTTAATTGTAAATGATTATTTTTTGGTGATTTGATTTTGTAAACGACGGTGATGTCGGCAAAGGAGTAGAATTGTAAGCTTGTCAAAAGTGGTCATCAATTTAATATTATTATTTTTTAAAAAGGGTACAACTTTAATGACAACATCTAAATACGATGTTTCGTAAATTTTTTATGAGTACTAATTCAAATTTTTATCACATAAAATTCATTAAAAATAAGATCATTTAAAAGGGAAGTGCTCTCTAACAAATATATAAAAATCATAAAAATAATAAAATATATAAAATGTGGTGAAATATTTTAAACACAAAATCCTCATACGAATTACAACAAAGAGAAAATTTACAAAAAAAAAAAGAAAGAAAGTGATAAAAGCATATAAAAGATGCGAGGAAAGTGTGCTACAATCGCTTATTTTATATAAAAAAAATAATTCAATATAATTCATAAAATATCATCAAAAAATTTGTGCCGCTGAAGTAACAAATCCTCATATGAATTAAACTAGAGAGAAATTAATTACGTCCAAAAAAAAATCATATAAATATAAGAGGTGAGAGGACAGTTGCTACGAGTGCATACCGTTTAAATATGCTCTTAAACTATTTAAAATTAAGCAGATATGTCTTTTGTTAATAGTTCAGTTTCTTTATCATTTTAGTTAAAATATGTTTTTAGTTTTCTTGGAGCCCTGACCAATTAATCTAATTAGATGATTTATAAGAGAGAAAAAAAAGTCAAATATATCCAAGTAGGAAAATTAAGCATACATGTCTTTTGTTAATATTTGAACGATAAACACATATGTCATCCAAATTATTATTAACGAATGACATGTCGGCTACTAATCCAATGGTCATTTTCCATAAAATCAAAAGTCTTTACATTAATTAGCAAACTAGTACTACTAATTAATTGGAGTTACCATCGAAGGATATGGTGCAGTGGATGATATTGTTCCTCCCTTATTCAGATATCTCGGGTTTGAGCCGTGGATATGGAAAAATCTTTGGTAGGGAACACTTCCTTAAGGGCTTACGTGGTGCGAATTTAGAATAGTCAAACTCTAATGAAAGAACCGAACATCGAATAGGAAATAAAATAAAATTAGTTGTAGACTACAAGTGACCCTACCTTTTGAAAACTTTATATTGTTGTTGCCTTGTTGGGTTATTGTCTGTACTAAAGGCTTCAAATTGAAATGATATGGTCGGTAATCAATTTGATTACAAGTAAAATTGAAAAATTAGTGGTAACATAAGTGTACTTAGACAATGTAATCAATGGCATTTTGTGTATGGTAAAATGGAAACAAGACAAACTTGCTTTTTTGACTTTGTAATTAACCATCTTTGTCTTTTACGTCAAAGATCAGACACAGCCAAATTAGGCTTTAATTCTAGGATTAGTCCATTTGATTAATAATTATAAACCCCACTACTTATCTTAATCCTATCGACTATCTTTTCTATTAAAAAGTTGATTTCAATTCACTAAGCAATCAAATATAACCATTAAAAACAAAAACAATTTACTCCAATAATTAATTTTTGAATAGAAAGCGAACTTGTCATCAGATGGTTTTTAATTACGCGATGATTTTTTGCATCTTGTAATATATATTAGTATAAATATTAAAATCGTGTGTGCATCACATTGTGGACTATACATGATGAAAAGTTATTGACAATAAGTCGATAAAAGTGGGACAATTTTGAAGAGAAGATAATTAAATTTTAAAGATAAGATAAGCTAGCTAGGTTTGTCGACCTAACTAAGCATTAATAATTCATTACCCCAAAATAAAGTGAACCGTAAATCATGACACATAAGTGTTTTCCATGTAATTGGTTACATAAAAAAGATCTTTGCAACGTAATTTAAATAAATTAATTGAGACATCAAAATAAATATTTGGTAATAGATCATAAATAAAAATCATAATAATCCATTATTCTCTTTATTTTTGTTTATGTGACATTCTTTTTTTTTTGGTGTGTTCCTCAAGAAATGTCAATTTTTTTATTTAACAACTATCTAACGATATCATATTATTTTATTTTTTATTGATTCTTAATTAATATTTTATTATAAACAAAATAACGCTCATTAAAAGAATTAACACTAAAATGACTTTAAGTAAGACAACTTGATAAATATAACAATTTTATTTATTTATTAAACTTCATATCCATGTAAATTAAGACGAATAAAATAATAAAACTTAGGAAATTTATTACGTAAATTAAAACTGATGCAAATAGAAATAAAAAGCAAAACCTATACAATGTCAGATAAAGTTATTTTTTTTAAAAAAAATTATTCAGAAGGTACGTATAAGACCATTTACTGGATTTGGCTGCAAGTTGTCGGTTTATTACACAACCAATGTGTGCAATTTGATTCTTCACAAATTACTGTAGTAAATATTGAATGAATTAATATAAGTTTTGAACATATCGTCTAGATCGTAACGGGATGAATATAACGTATCCTCTTAGCTAGAGGGTAGGGTGTATTAGAAGAATTAGTTTATGTATGATATTATTTAGTATTATGTTTGACAAGAATTTTGAATCAATATATATACCTTACATGGCCTTAACTGAATGTATTATTAATTGATTTATATGTGGTTTTCTAATTATTTGTATTTTGAACAATAAAATTGTATACATATTAAAATTATAACTTGCAATTTTTATGTGTAAATGTAGATGATTTATTCAATTTTATTATCGTTTACGTCTTTTCTATTTTAAAAGTAGACGATCTATCTTTTTTAAATTGAAAATTGATGTTTTTGTAAGTGATCAATTTATTACTATGACAATTATTTACATCAAATAATTCAAGTGGCAAAATAGAAAACATGACGATCAAATTTTTCTTCTCCTAACTAGTTAGAAGGTAACAAAAAACAAGATAGTTCGACAATTATCTACTTTGACTCAATTACACACTCCCTATGTTTCTATTTACTTGTCTATTTTTGTCTTGACACACCTATTAAGAAAACGGAAAAGGGCCTAAAATGCCCCTCAAGTATTTGAATTGGTACAAAATTACCCTTCATCCACCTATTGGCTCTAAAATACCCCTGACGTCCACCTTTCGGCTCAAAAATACCATAATGTCTAACGGATTATATTCATTAGGTGGATGGAGGGTAATATTGTACCAAATCTCATAGTTTAAGGGAATTTTAGGCCCTTTTCTGTTAAAATAATAAGCTCACATGATTGACTTGATTTTGAATTTCATAGTAAATTTAAAATTATAAAAAGGTTAGGCATCTACTCTCTACTCCTCCCTCCCCGTCCCTTCACTTCCTATCTCTTCCAAAAAAAAATTCTATTTGGATCTTGTCCACCATTTTTTAAAAAAAAATTATGACAAACAAGAGAGAAAAAAGGAGGAAAATAACGATGCATTCATATAGAAATAATTAGTTCAGTAAAAGATGACTTAATTAAGCAAATATGTACAAATATTACTTTTTTCTTTTGTGTGTACCCAAAATTAAAAATAAAATAATAAAAATAATCATTTCTCTTATCCCCACCCTCATCTCATCATGACAACAATACTAATTAAAATAATATAAATATGTGAGTTCATTTCAAATTTGAGTCCCAAATATCCTAATTAAGAATAAGAGATTACAAAAAGGAATAAAAGAGAAAACGAACAAGACATTTGGATAATTGAGGGAAAATTTTATATCAATGAAAATAATAATTTTTTTAGATGGACAATCAGTCGAGGTAAATATGGATTTTAGTTGGATTCCCATTTATGAGTTGGGTTACGTTATAATAAATTGGGGTCGATTTAAAATAGGCCAATAGGAAGATATCATGAAGTTAATTATTTTTTAATATTTTTTTCAAGTGTATCGGGTAAAAATATGAATCATAAGTGGTTTTATAGAAAATTAGAATTTTTAAATATTATTTTTATTATTTATTTGAGAAGGGTTTAAATTTGGACCGATCACATTAAGCAATATAATAAATAAATATTTAATAATTTTACTTTAAGGGAACTATTAAAAATAAGGGCAAATATGAGTCAAAGGATTAACATCAAGGGTATTTTTGAGCCGAAAGGTGGACACCAGGGGTATTTTAGGGCTGATACGTGGATGAAGAATAATTTTGTACCAATTCAAATACTTGAGGGGCATTTTAGAGCCTTCTCCGTTAAGAAAATACTAATTGACATAGTAGGTTTATCATTTTATCCCTATTAATTGATAGAATTTCAAAATCAATTTACTTATTAAGTTCTACCTTTTTTTCAAAAACATTAACACTCTAAAAAAATTAAAGGTATAATAAGTAAAAAATATTGACTTTTCTTGATTTGTAAAAAATGACAAGTAAATAGGAACAAATAAAAGTCAAAATTGGACAAGAAAAAATGAACAAAAGAAGTAAAAGAGAAAATTCCATAATAATTCAATAGTATAATCAAAAAGAAATTTTTTATCGAGTTATAATTCAACACAAAATTATGTGGTAAATAATGAATCAGACATTTAATAAAAAAATAAACTCTACATTCCTAATTCATGTATTACTAATCCATATATTATTAATTTTTACATCAAACGACTCCTGATTGATGTCACGATCCAATCCACCGGGCCGTGCGAGCACCCACTCTAACACCTAAGTAGGAGAACCCTCAATTCCAATGTTATAAAAATGAGGAAAATTAGGAATAACTGACGAATACAAGAAACTCATATAATATAAAACAAGAGTTTAAAACGAATCAAAGTTTCGACTTGTAAAGTAATTAACTCTCCAAGGATCTAGTCTAAACAGGTACAAGAGCTACTAAGAGTACAACGTAAAACATGATAACGAAAAGACACAGCTCCCACCATGCGAAAGGAAAGATAGAAGATGTTGGGGATTTCCTTCTCCTTCACCTATGAAACATTACTGATCCTAAACTATGCCAAAAAGGCATAGCAAGAGTAGTATCAGTACAACCACACGTACTGGTAGGCATCATCGGTCAATCCAAATACCCACCGCATAATACAAGAAATCAACTGGCGAAACATGAAATAGGACCAATCGCTCTTCCACCTTTATATTTTGCCTACTCTTACCATTCTAGATATTAACATTAGGCTAGTTCACTTGCCTCTAACCTCTTACTCACTTCGTCGTGATTACACCCAATCAATCCCCTAAGGAAGTCTTCTGATACACCGCTACCAACCCGGCCAACCACTCACGATACACTCTTGTGTTTTCCTCATCTCTACTCAACTTACGACCCCACCTTAAGCTTATCGAGGCTTACTTTCCATTTATATTAGCACCCCCTTAGTGGGAAAACCCGACTGAAAACACTATCACTAAGCACCACCTCGAGCCTCAACAATAATACACATGCCCACATACTAATTAACAAGGATAACACATGGGTCCCTTAGTTCCCCCTTATCATACTACAATCGAATTGAAACTCTACCATCCACAGTTTATTACACAATCAGGTATCTCCAATTAACTCACAACATTGCAGCCCCCACATATAAGAACATAGTGTACAACACACCAATCATACAGGAAACACGCCCAATTTCACATCATTAATAGTGCAAGCAATTACACATATAATACAAGTCAATGACCCTCTCATGGAACCCAAGCCCAAACTGTTAGTATTCCGATACGTGGTATCCGATCCAATCTTTATGCCGGAACGTGGTAACCGATCTCATATTTATGTCGGAACGTGGTAACTGATTCAAGTTAGTGTGTCGGAACACAACACCCGATCCATTCAACAAGCCACAATCACAATCACAATCACAAGTACATTCTCATAATTATACAATCATCACATTCATCATTCATCTATCCTCATTTACAATTAGTGTGATCAATAATGCAACATTCGCATACATACATGTATTATAATGAAGCAAGAACAAACATACATCACACAACATGAAATCACAACTATCACTTATCCTACTCACAACATATAGTCGAATACTCAAGTCCCTGACATGTATTGTTCTATGGTCAATTCAGTAGGTTTGTTATTACCGTTACGCTTTACTTATACACACCCATATCATCTAGCCACCAGTCAACAACACCCTATAAGAATATGAATCACCACTATTTCCAAACCCTAACTCATCAACTAGGAATATACGCGTAATCAATCCTTTTTCCTTACACAACAAGCCTAAGCATGAATTCTACCGTCAATTTCAACACACTACGCAGTGAATAACGAATTTGAAACTACTCAATTTAAATAAACCTAGCATACCTGGGCGCCAAGCTGCTGCACAGAATTATCATTCCAATTCTGGTTTCCGAATGACAAGGCGGTGACTTTGGCCAAGAATCTGCAAAGTTTCGATCTCCGTACGCTAGGAATCTCCTCCTCCTTCTTTCCCAAGCCTAGAGCAGCTTTTGGAGGGTTTTGGGGTTGTTTTACGTCTAATTTAGGTGTTTTTAGAAGAAGGAGAACATAAGATTTCGCGTTATTTACATTCTGTCTCACCCAACCCACTCTAGCGGCAACTTACCCCGTCATGGCGCTGCCACCCTAGCGGCATCTGGCCCGCCCTGTCGGGACAGTGGCCTAGTATTTTTCCAAAATTTTGCTTTTCCTAAATAACGACAGTTCAAGTCGTTACAATTGAGCATTGGGAGTCAATGACATGTTATTGGCACAAATTTGTATTTATCAAGCCATATAATAAATATTGAATATGTAACTAAAGAAATAAAATTAGTTTGACGCGTTTTATAAATATAAATAACATGACATAAAAATTGAGAAAATTTACATTGAATCCTTACTTTCAAATTTCAACATTAAAATAATTTTAAATAAAGAACATATATCCTCTGACAACTAAAATTATTACTAAAAGACTTTTAGTTGTCAATCACAAAAGGGAAAACATTTCCATGAGACAATTAGAGTAATTTTCTTACCAAAAAAAAAAAAAAAGTTATAGATAATATGGGTTGGAAATATTTCATGGCTTCTAGGATTTTTTTATTTTTTATTTTTCCTTTATTTCTTCTTTCCACCACTAGTTGATTGGCATAAGTTGTCAATATTCTCATAATTTTTTTTGGTCGGTTTTTATTCTCATTATTTAATCACTCTATAATTCGTTATTCTTTTTGCTTACATTATTGAGCCTCTATTTAATAAAATTTGAAAGTTTCTGCACCCTATACTCGTCAATTTAAAAATAAAATATTGATCTAATTTGTTATATGTAATTCATCTGATAGTTATCATCTCAAAATATATATTAAAAAAAAATCAGCAAATAAATTAATTTAATAAGTTCCTTAAATCATCAACACATTATTTTATATACTTTAGAAAGCTAAAATTTGTATTTTTTCATTTTAGTGAACATTTAAAAATATCATATTTTAAAGGCAGAACAATTAATTTTTTATTTATTTCCAAATTAATGTACGGTACCCACATTAAAATCCGACTAAATTCAAATTCGCGTTGGAAAGTTCCACCTCGGGATAAAACACTGCCTAACAAAATCGACTCTATACACAAGGTGACTCGAACTCGAGACCTCTCGTTAATGATGAAGGAATACTTATCATTCCACCACAATTCTTGTTGATAACAATTAGATTTTTTTTAACATAACACTGAATAAATAGAATAAAAAAAATAATTTGTCTCAAGCTTGATTTTATAGTATATATAATTAAAAAAAAATTGATGCCTCTCTTATTAAAACAATTTAGAGAGGGCCGGCATTCCAACAAGTGTGATATAGATAATTTATCAATGTTAGTAATTGTTTTCACTAATCGACTATACGGTTAAAATTTTCTAATTGAAAAATAATGGTCAAATTGATCCTACGGAATTTGTTTCTTTTTACGTCCAAGTCAATTTGTGTGTGTTGACTTGAAAAACAATTAAATTGACCACTGACCACGTTTACTTCATCCTCTTTTTTCTGTTTTTTCTACCCTCTGTTTCATTAGAGCCTTAACAAATATTATAGAGAATAATAATAGGAATAGTAAAAAATAATAGTTGGTCTTTAAAAGATATTTTTCTAAATATGATTGTTAAAGTTAATCGGAATTGTGGAAAAGTTTTCACTATAAAACCAAAATAATTCCATCAAAATCTCAAAAATCGCAACATAAATATTGCATCGGACACAATATAATAGGCAATAGATTATAAAAATTATTCATTAACAAATTGCACCGAACTTAAAAAATAGAGCAAAAATCATACCTCCAAATATAAGTACCCATTACTATTATGTTTTCATAGTTCCAAATAAATTTAACAATTAGATTTGATATTCCCAATCCAATAATAGTTGTCCACTATATTAAAATAGTTGTCTAATAATACTTGTCCAGTTTAAAAAATCAAGAGATAATTTACTTTTTGTGTTTATTTTATCCTTGCTATTAAATATTAGTATTTATTATCTAACACATTTCTCAAAACATTAAATTTTATAAAGTTGGAGTAAATATATGATGATGAAGACCAAAAATAGTCATGATTGCTAAAGTTGGAGGATTAAAACTGCTAAAGTGATATTTAAGGTACTACTTTGAACATATTATGAAATATAAGGGTCTAATTTTGTAATTTTCTCAAAGTATATTATAAGAAAAAGTTTCTTTTAAAATAAAATCAATAATTAGCCTCGTACCACTTGAACCCTCAAAGAGGGATTTTATTGGTTTTCATAGAAAATGTTTCACCAGTATAATATTTTTTTTCAATATAAATTCGGATTAATAGAACCCCCAAAACACAACTTATTAGATTAAAAATATATAATCGCATTAGGGTGTGGTTTGCGATTTAAGTCGAAGAATAAAAATAAATTACGAAATATATTATACGTCCCTTAAAGTATTTGAAACAATTTATTTGAACTTGTAAAAACAAAAATAATAATTGTATAATCAATTCTCAACTACCTAGTTATTATCTAAATCGTTTTCAATAACAATTTTTTTTCCCGTATACTTCAATTACTTACGCTACTAAATTTCATTTAAAAATGACATGTTGCAGTTTCATAATTAAAGAACTGGCCAACAATAAAATCCAAATTAAATGGCTTAAGTTATCCCAGATTTTCAAAGAAATATGACTGTTTCTTTGAATTAGTATGAGTTTGTGTGCATCTATAAACTTTGGTACAACAAATATCACAAGTTTATTATTTAACTATTATTAATTTTAAAATATGTGTATCATATAAATTTGTGAAAAGTGAAAAAAAAGAAAAATACTTATGTACTACACTAATGAAATTTCTGTAAACTACTCAAATAACGGGTCATGCCTCTCTACCTCCACGAGGTAGTGGCAAGGTCTGCGTACACTCTACCCTCCCCAGACCCCACCTAGTGGGATTTCACTGGATATGTTGTTGTTGTACTCAAATAACGGGTCATAACCTAATCAGCTCAACATAACACATGATCCCTCTCTTTTTAAAGAACAATGATAACAACTGCTAAATTCCAAGACTAGATCATGGTAGGTTCATGTGAAGTTTCATCCAGAAGCTCATGACCTATTTGTTTCTTATAATCATTATACTAAAAATGTGTGTGATATTCACTAATAAAAAGATACCACTTAAAGCATTTTGCTTTTTTCCTTAACCAACATGATTTTGCTGAGCTTTGGAGTCATATAATGTTTTTTAGTTTTTTTTCTTCTCTAAAATCAATAGTACATAATTAAGAATAACGAATTAAATTCAAACAAACATATTATTTTTGAGTAATTCAATTTATATGATTTACATTTTTTGATTTGACAGACTATATTACTTCGATTCGATTTGTTGATGTGTCATTTTGAATTCAATTCATTAGGTCAACTCAATAATTAGATCATGATCTAATTCATAGAAACATAGGATGAATAATCAGACAAATTTAAATTAATTGTCACTCCTAGTATGCATTTTATGAAGGAAAGCTCTTACAATTACTAGTCATTTAAGGTGAAATATTTTAAATAATCACATCTTAAAATTTAGCGTGAAATATCAACTAATTAATTCATTTATATTTTATCTCAATTAACTATATTAAAGCCTCTTCTATATCAATATTTAATCACTTATTAGTTTGTGTTTTCCTTCTGTTAGAAATATGCGTTTTGGGAAGGAAAAATAAATCAATTTAAAATATCTAGTTGCCTTAAATATTCATTTGGTGAAAATTTGTTTTGGATTTTCGAAATTTACGTAAGGATTAAATTTGGTTTATGAAATACTCCCTCTGTCCCATATTAATCATCAATATTACTAAAAATTGTCATTTAACTTTGGTATTGACTATTTATTCTCATTTTTTTAAAAATGATTAAATTGAAAAGAGTTAAGACTAATTTAATAAAAGAACTTCTTATTATAATTTCTAAAGAACGTATGAAACAAAAATATGACAACTAATATGAAACGAAAAGAGCAGTACATACTACATTTTAATTTGTTTTTGAGACAAAAAAGAATCTATAGTACTTGAACAAAACAAGATAGTTTCTAAAAATTGACAAACATTACAAGTCCAAACAATGGTAGTACTAGTCATGAATATTTAAAAAAACATGTAGTAAGAATAAATGTTGGCATTGTATTTATGAGACATACCACGTTTAAGACCAAACAAATAAACTATTTAACGTCGTTATTAACAGTAAATAGGAATAACTGTTAGCATGCAACCCAATTAAAGCACGCATAATTAAATGCGATTAACTGTTAGCATGGAGTATACGTATTTAAACACACGTAATTAATTCTGAAATTAACTGCTACACCATGGAAATCAAACCTAATCCAATGTGTAGTAATAAAATGATATAAATAGTAATTTAATAACGCAAGTTGAACAATTTTATAAGTAAATATTTCGTTATGATTTTAATTGAGATTTGATAAAAATAATATTTTGAAATTAAAATAGAGAAGGATGCATGTAAAAATAAGTTATATTCGTACATGAATATAAAGTTAAAATTTTATGAATGAAAAAAATGAAAATACTACTAAAAATAAGTTATATTTGTCATAATGTAAGTGTATATTTCTACTTATATTATAACTTCAACTAATTCAAATTTACGTGAGGTAAGACTCGTTAAAGGAGAATATGCTATCTTGCAAGATCCTTTTTTCCATAATTGAGTTTGGTTACTTATAAATGGAGCTTATTTTTCCTTTCAAAAAATATTTGTTTGAAAAACACTTCTGAAAAAATATACTTTAACATGTTTTTTTTTTTTTTACCAAATATCAATTATTGTTCAAAAATGTTGAAAATTAATTAGTCAAACTCATACTTGTCACCAAACATACCTTTTTTGAAAAACACTTTTCAAACTAAGCCAATTTTAAATATGTACCCAACCATTTATAAATCTTCTTTAGCCATATTGATCCATTTAATCCACTTCACTTAATAAAAAATATTTAAAAATAGAAAAAAAGTAGAACAAAAAAATTACATTCAGGAAAAAAAAGCTGAAAAATACAATAAAAAGAGAAGGGGACTCTGTAAATGAGACAGTTGTGGGCAAAAATAGGGTGGCGCACAATAGAGAAAAGTACCAAAGAGACCACATAGGAATAGGACCAGACCCTTATAATTCCGTCGTTTTATATTACTTGATTCATATTAACGTAACACAAGTTTTTAAGAATTTTATTTTTTATTTAACTAACGATATTGATAATATTTAAAAAAAATTAATTTAAATTAAAATATTTATTTTTAATATAAGAATCAAGTAAAATAAAACGGAGAGCGTACTATTACTACTCTCCAAATCTCGTTTCTCGGGCCATCCGTAATCACGAATATCAAGAATATTTTTTTTCCTTTTTTCTTTTTTTACCCCAAAATTATTCTCTTTTTTGCCAAAAAATATTTCCTAATTTTAGATCTTTCTTCTTCTTCCATTAATTACACCCTTCAATTCTCTGTTTTTTTTTTTTTTTTTTAATAATTTAAATGGTCAGTCCTTTCTTTCTTCTTTGTTCAGAGAGGGAAGAGAGAGGAGGAGGAGAAGGAAGAGTGTGTTGTGTTGTGTTGTCTCTCTCTGATACATTTTCTTTTTTCCCATCCATTCAATTTCATTGAAACTAGCCGGACCCATGTGAGAAAATCTTCTTTGCCCTTAATTTTTCATATTTTCTTGAATTTTTCCTATGTGATTTAGTAAATTTTTCATGTTAATGATTGTAAAAATTTGATCTTTTTTCTTATTCTTGTTGATGGGTGTTTTGAATAATCCTTTAAATGTTATAAAGAGTCGAATTTGTTGTTGGATTTGAAATTGCTTATTTATTTGGGTTTGAAAGTTAGGGTTCACATTTCTATGCAGATGGATAAAGAGAGGAAGAGGAGGGGGTGGGGGTAGTACCCTTTATTGAAATTGAAGTATGTTATGTGGGGGAGACCAGGTTCAATGTGAGTGGATTGGGATCCATGCTGGATCTATTGTTTTTTTGTTGTTGTTGTAATGGTTAAGAGGGAGATAGTATAATTGTTTTTCTTGTCACTAGAATAATGGAGTTTTTTGAATTTTTTAATCAGTTTTAGTCATCTTGGTAGTCGTGTTTTGGTGTTTGTTTACTAAATGCAATTTCCTTTTCATTTGTTTATTTAGGTTTATATGAAGGATGGATTATTTAACACATTTCCTAGGGCTTAAAAAGATGATTTCTTGATGTGGGGTTTCATGGGGTGAACTCAAGGTATCATGGGTAGCTTCAGTGATGATGAAGGGGAATGTCGATTTTTCGATGCCCCGGATAGTATTTCCCAGGGCTCTGATTTGGGTTCTAACTTTACCCCAATTCCTGATTCTGGCTCCGGGGTTGTCAATGGTGTTAGCTATGATGAGTGGATTAAAACCCCCAGAAGTGTTGTTGAGCGGCGTAAGCAATTCCGTTGTTGGATGGGTTTAAGTTTAGATGGAATGTCTGGAGAAGATCCAGTAGATATAGGTGGAAGCTCCAATTTATCTACTGGGGAAATTGAAAGAATTATGGAGAGTAGTGGAGCCGTATTACGAACCTCAATTCATAAGGACGAGTTTTCTTCTTACCGGTCTTCTAGGTCTGGTTTGTGTGGGGGCGAAGGTTTGGATTCACCTAAACAGTTGGGTTCATATCGGAATTTTTCATTTAGAAGTGGCAATGTTGATAGTGGAATTGGGTGCAATGTACATGTTCAGGCAGAGAACGGCCAGCAGAGCAATAACAGGCCTGTAAGATTGGAACGCCTGCTAATGTCTCATGAACCCGAGAACTCTTCATGTATGTCCCCCGTTATTGGTGAACCTGGACAGGGAGAATTGGATAAAAATGGAGACACACCGAAGAAACTAAATGGAGTTAAGAGTCGGTTATTAAGCAGGCTACGGTCATTTACGTGCATAGCAAATGCCGAAGGGAGATGTCTTGAATTGAAGGATAACAGTTCCAACCCTGTTCAGAGGTCTAGAGTTCAGAGGGTTAAAGTTCACCATTGTAAGAAGCGGTTGAAGGAACTCTCTGCTCTTTTCATGGGGCAGGATATCCAGGCTCATGAGGGTTCAATTTTAACTATGAAATTCAGTTTTGATGGACAGTACCTCGCTAGTGCTGGTGAAGATAAGATTGTGCGGGTGTGGCAAGTGGTTGAAGATGAGAGATCCAATGAATTTGATATCCCAGAGTTGGATCCTTCATGTATGTATTTCACGGTGAATCATCTTTCTCAATTGGCTCCTCTGGTGATAGATAAAGAGAAAAGTAGTAGTATGTTGAAGGGCCTTAAGAAAACAAGAGACTCTGCTTGTGTAGTTTTCCCTCCAAAGGTCTTTCGAATTCTGGAAAAACCGCTGCATGTGTTCCAAGGGCATACTGGGGAGATATTGGATCTCTCGTGGTCAAAAAATAATGTAAGTTTATTAAATTGTCTTTGATCAACAATTTTCTGAAAAATTCTGAAAGTAATCGTCTTTCTTGCTATGTATTGTTTCTGCAGTGTTTGCTCTCATCATCAACTGACAAAACTGTTCGTCTGTGGCAAGTTGGAAATGATCTGTGCCTCAGAGTTTTTTCACATAGTAATTATGGTATGTACAGACCTTTATTATACTCCACTCTAGAATTCTTTTGTGATTAACATATTTGTAGTGATTGAGTTTCATGCTGTATTACTCACTTTGATTTTGCAGTGACTTGCATACAGTTTAACCCAGTGAACGATGAATACTTCATCAGTGGATCAATAGATGGGAAAATTCGAATTTGGGCTGTTAACAGCTGTCAAGTATTGGATTGGACGGACATCAGAGACATAGTGACTGCTGTTTCCTATCGTCCTGATGGAAAGGTATGCTAATTTTCATCTTTTAATCATGGTACCCCTGTAGCAGACTCAGAAACTTGAGCAAATTATTGAAACAAATAATCTGCTTCATATAGGGTGGGATTATTGGCTCAATGGCAGGCAGTTGCCGTTTTTTTAGTTTGGAAGGTAACATTCACTATTTGCTTTGTGGTATTGTTATTTGCCGTCATTAATATCTCCCAGAGTCAGATTTTCAAATTTATGGCATTGCAACACTATATGTCAAATTGTTACTCGTATTTAAATGGAATGTGGGTGTTGATTGACCTTCAGATTTTCGAAAATGATGACATTTTGCTTGTGGTTGTCTGCACTTCTTGGCCTCTTTTATTACAATCGTAATAGAAGTAAAGAGGCATTTATTCATGAGACCACAACTTACTAATATTTGTAGCTATCATGTATAACTTAGTGATGTGTTATTTCTGGAGTGTCAAAGGTGTTTGCAAGATTACTAGGAACGTTTGGGAATATTCTGACTTAGTATTTTAGTCCATGCTTTTTCAGCAAAAACTTACAATATTATATTTAGTTGGAGTTGAGACAAAGTTGTATTGTGACAGGTCATGAGATACAATTAGACAAGCAGATGTGCTTGGCCAATAAAAAGAAGTCGATTTGCAAAAGGATTACTGGCTTTCAGGTAATATTACATCACCAAACTACAGTTTGTGGTTCTGGTCAGATTAATTTTCTGATGTACCTTATGATGAGATGCGTATACATTGCTTTCTGAATGCAGTTTTTTCCACAAGACCCATCAAAAGTTATGGTTACTTGTGCTGACTCTCACGTCAGAATCCTAGATGGTATCAATGTGATCGGCAAGTACAAAGGTTTGTTCCCTTCTCCCTAATTCAGATAATATTTTATTTGATGTCCGTTTTCCCCGTCTTTTGAGTGCCTTGTGCTTTGCTTTAATGAATTGAAGGCAATGTGAATTGCTGCAAATTGATATTGTGATTTTGTATGACAGTGGGATGTATAGGAGACACATTTCTTTTTTCACTTGAGTACTGGTTGCGACTTGCGACTCCATTGTAGTTTCTAGGCTCAACTTGTTGCAGCTTCTTATCCTCTACTGATTTTAATTTACTTCTACTCTGTTCTATAGGTCCGCGAACTGCAGGAAACCATCTCTCTGCCTCTTTCACCTTGGATGGGAAGCATATTGTCTCAGCGTCTGAAGATTCTAATGTCTATGTATGGAACTGTGATGTTCCCAAAGATTATGTGTCTCAACCTAAAGTGGTGAGGTCATCTGAGTTCTTCTCCAGTGATTCCACCATTGCAATACCCTGGTCCGGCTTGAAAACTGTAAATCCAGATAATGGACGGCATTGTGGAGGAGGACTAAGTCAAACTTCAAACAACATATTACCCTTCATTTCCTCTCCTTATCTTTCTTTGGGCAGTGAGTTGTTCCTTGAGGCAATTCCAAAAGGATCAGCAACCTGGCCTGAAGAGAAGCTTCCCGTATCAAGTCCCCGGTCAACGTCTTCTGGGATGTGCAAATCTGAATACAAATTTCTGAAAAGTTCTTGCCAGAGTTCATCCAATTCTCATTCCTGGGGTTTAGTTATTGTTACTGCTGGCTACGATGGGCGAATACGATCATTTCATAATTATGGGTTGCCTTTGCCACTTTGAGTAGTAGGTACTACAGGGTTAATTTATGTTGTGGGCCACCCTTTTAAGAACAATCTTTTTCATCCGGGCTTCAATGGAAGGATACAACAGTGTGTGTGTGTGCCGTGCCCTTGCCACTAATTGATAAATATCCTCTGGTATATCTATCTCGGCTTTGTTCTGGAGAAATCCAGTAATTCTAACTTATTGGAGATGGATATCTGCTGGCCAATGGTGGGATATATAGTTGCACAAGTAGAGATTGTTTTATACTTGCACAGTTCATACTGGTTGTTGGCTCATCAGAATGATTGAACTATTTTATCTGCTATTTGCTTCAACGAAGACGGAGATTGACCACATGACCACTAGTGAGAAGGCTAGGTGCACTGCTTTTTTAGCTGCGGAATTGTACATGAATCTGAGTTTACTACAAATGTGATAATACTTCCAGGCAAGTGCTCTCTCTAGCAAGTGCTTTTTCTGATAAAAGAAGTGGGAGTTACGAGGGGTATGCCGGTGTGACCCAGGATTACACTAACATATAGATGTCATTTCCAATTTATAGCTTTAAAAGATAGATTTAGTTGTTTCAATCTTTGAAAAAGGAAAAAAAAAAAGGTTAGATTTAGTAGTGTCATGGTGTTGATGATGAATCAACGTGTATGAAATTTGACTTATCACAGCAATTGTTAGTTCTGTACAGTAGTAGTTGTAGTTAGTGTATATGCTTTGTATATGCATTGAGTTTATAAGGGCTCTCCTACAAAGTAAAAATTACACCCATTTGAACCTTGTGTTGAGGTTCATCAATTTTTGTATCCAATCTTGTCGTTGATGTTCTTGAAATTTAAATTTGTTAGTAGTAGTTTCATGAATATGGATCTGGCTCAAAGAGAATTTGGAATTAATAATTGAAATTCTTACCAACTTGACTGTATCATGGAACTAAAAATTGAGATTAACAGGCATCCAAAGTAGTGCATTTCCAAAAATAGTCTATTAATTCCTAAAACACTAATGAATATCTTATTGATCTGATTATCGATTGAATCAAGAGTCGTCAAGGATCGCTAATCTATAACAAACATCTTATGATTTGGTATAATGGATCGAATCAATCACGTAGCCAATATGCAGCCCAAGTCTTTGACGGCTGAAATATTCTTTAACTGCAATTCTGTTCATAATACGCTGCCTTTTTCTTCCAGTAACTGAGGTACCTATTAAATATTTTCTTCTGCTTGTTTTGTGGGGATATTCGTGGGTGTAAATACTCTCTGCGTTTTTCGAATTTGTGTAGCTGCACTGTCAAATTTGAGTGGTTTCAGATTATATTGCGAAGAAAAATCAATGGAAACAAATTAAGTTCGTCAATGAACTACTGCGAGATCGGGATTAATTTTTATTTTTTTTCCACAAATTGAGCTGTTCTACCAAGTTTCTCTGAACTTGATTTCAAAAAAGAAAGGACTACTACAGTCGTGAACAATAATACAATAAGAAACTCTTGAAAAACTCTAAGCAGATCAACGATAACGGCGTAGAGACAGAGTCTGGTTCCTCTTCCAGGTTGTCCTTCTTGAGGGTCTTGCCTTGTGGTGCAAGTGTCCTCTTCCTCGGAGACCCCTGTATTTCTTCCCAGCTGAAGTCAGTCCACGAAGCTCTCTATGCTTGTGCACTGGGTTGCAGATCCAGTTGATTCTTGGGTCATTCCTTATAGCAGGATGGGCTGAATCAATCAGGATCACTTCAAAGTATTTATATGTGGAATCCTCATTGATCCAGTAAGAATTGAGGACCTTAAGACCACCCAATTTCCTACCAGCACGCTCCTCAGCAACAGATCGCTTACTACGCTGAAACTTCAATTGGGTGACTCCCTGGTTGGTAGGCTTACCGTACACAATACCCTTGGATACAGGCATCTTCCTTCCACCACGCTTCACACGAACACGGTAAACCACATTGCCCTGTTTGGATTTGTAACCCAAACATCGTGCCTTGTCAAGACGAGTAGGCCTAGTAACACGCACTATTGATGGAAGCTGGCGATACTCCCAGCACCTCACCCTTTGTAAGAACCTCATCACATCGGACTGCTTCTTCCTCCATAGCTCTGACACATAAGTGTAGGCGCCCACAGTAGAGCGGCGAAACTCTCTGCTCCTACTCAGCTATTCTCGCCAAAGTTCAAGGAAATAACAAACAAAACTATTACTCTCACATTTAGTCCATGATCACATTCCTTGATATGAAACTAGCAAAAAAACGGATGAATAGCAAAGCATATAATTTATAAACTATTTCTTTTCTATTTCGCTACTTGTTTTTTATATTACTAATTGCTTAAGCAAATGAACATTAAAGTAGCCCTCACAAGTCACAGCCCCACAGGTCCGCTACTTTTTTCTTTCAATATAAGCAAACACAAGTCTGGCACCAAGGAGGTGTGACATGTATAGATGATGCACAAACATGAATCATAATCTGTAGAGATTTTGAAATTTAAGTAGCCCAAACGCGATGCATGCCAATTCTGTCACTGTAACTTCCAATATGATGAGGTGAAGGAAAAGGAAAATGCATACCAGTGCTTTTAATGTACTACAAGACACTTTCAACAGACAATACACTTTTATACAATCCTATCAAAAGTCTACTAAAATGTTACATCTTATACCAGAGTGAATCCACTCTGTTGACGGAGAAGAAAAAATGAAACCCATGCTCTGATGGAGCCGAAGGACCACTTCAACAAATTTGCAGCATGATCCCACTTCTGAGAAAAAAGAAGGATAAAGCAGCATTGTGAGTTGTCTAGGTGAGAAAAGGCTGCAAAAGTATGGTGGACATGAGAAAAGAAGCAAATCATGGATCCCAACCAAACTATTGTTCAAGCAGCAAGACAAACTATCAAATAGAAAAAAAGAAAAAGGGAAAAGCATCACTGAAGTAGGTATCATTATCTAAAGAAATTATCAACTATATATAATTATATATTTCATTGCCAAATATGCAAGTCTGAAACAGCACAAAAAATTGGCATCAAGAATGTTCCAAGTCTTTGACTCATATCAACCAAGCCTTTTGTTCAGGTAAACTCTTCTAGAACCAAAACACTAGTGACCTCTTCTATTAGTCTAAGCAAACAGTCTACAGTTCATCAATAGAATTGTGATTTGGCCAAGATGACATTGGTTTGAGATATAAAGAGATATCTTCGAAGTCTTTTATCTGACCAGCACTACATAATCCTCATTTCAGTATGGTCTTTACTCTTCAGATATTCCAACAGGAAGCGTTCTATACATTGCAGTACTTTATAATTGACCGATTCCTCTACAGAACAGACATAATCTAACCAAGTACAACTACATAATTTTTTTTGATAGTGAGCCAAGTACAACTACAGAATTGAGGCAGATCCACTTAAAGAGTATTCTTGTGAGAGTAAATACAATTACAGTCAACCATAGTTTCTCCACAGGGTCATAATTCATAACACAAAGGCAACTATAACATTCTAATCAAGAGAAGTTGTGGCCATGCAGCAGCGCAGTTTTTGTGGTGAGTAAAGTAACAAAGATGTTTTTCACCAAAATAGATTCACAAATCATCTCATCTCTAAACTAAGGAATTTTATAGATCGTGTGTAGTAACAACATTTATGATCCACTTAATGAACTGCACACTCCACAATGTCATGATCCTATCTGACAATGATATAGGAGTAGCTATTAAAGCAAAATCAGGAAATAAATGTATTGCCCTAATTTTGTACAGCCACGAAATTGACAATGAGCGGATTCCCTAACAATCCGAGTTAGTACTCCATAAGAAGTCCTCTATTCATTTAAAGACTTTGGCATCTAACCAAAAAGCAATAAAGAACAACACAACATTGATGAGACAATATCAAGAAATTGCTAAAGCTAGGTGTAGCGGCTATTGAGTTCACTTTCATCCATGAAGTTGCAATTTTAAGAGAATAAACCATCAAATACACCTCCTTTAAAAAAAAATCCACTTCCAACATTTCCTTTTCAAGTTATTTACCGACACATCACACAAGAAGACCTATCGTTCCTGTAGAGTTGCTCAACTTGATGAGCACTTTAATTGTCTTCAATCTCTTACACTCTATAAACCCAAAATATCATCCATTTGGCAGAATGAACAAACTTGCATTGCAAACTTAAAACTGTTGTTAGCCTAAACCAGCGGATGAAAGAGGAGCTTCTACGTGAACACTTCTAGCAGTGGTTTCTCCTCAAACAGTCAAGAAACTAGCACTGGTTGTTCCAACAAAAACTCTTACTGTAAAAGAACTCTTATCCGTTCGTAGAGGGTGAGCCTTCAAGGTTACAAACTACCAAGTGACCGAGTCCGAGCAACTTAGGCTAGCTCCGTGTATATGTCCTTTTCCTCCATTGTATATTTCCAAATTTCCTAGGTTGGCATGTAATAGAAATCATTGTTAGTTCCAAATTTCTCCATTGTTTTTGGTCAAAGTAACCAAAATTGATTGACCAAATCCCGTACGGATCCCACACTACATCCACACCTGTGTCGTGTCAGCACGTCTGACACTAACGGTGAAGAGTCCAGGCAACTAAGGAGCTAGTTGTTAAAGCATTAAATATGTTTCTATATACACATATTTTTCTGGTCAGGCCTTTTCCTCTTTACTTCCTATATTACTATACACAATTATGGAGATGGAGTACTTGGGATCAGCAGTATTCTATGACACAAACATGCAATAAACAACCAATATAACAAGTTAACACACCTAAACTAACATAAACTGGAAAAAAGAATAATGAAACCTTATTTAATAGTGTTAAATTCAAATTAGCATTGCATGTACATATTCATGTATTGACACACATAATACACAGACATGCTATGTTGTTTCAGGACCAGAAAGGCCAGAGAATGATTCTCAATACCAAAATGCAGCAATGCTTAAAAATTGACAGCTTACTCCTTTTTAATAGTTCAAGCTAATTCAAGTAAAATACATTACATAGTGAGCGCAAATCAGCTCAAACAATCACTACATAACAGCTTCGATTCTCATAGTTGCTTCCTTGCTATCCTTACAACACTAGCAAACAAACACTCAAAATTCACAATAGAAACAGGCAAAAAAAATTTTAAAATTACCGAATCAAACGGGGAGGTTATCAGCGGAGGTAGGGTTAGTGGTGGCAGCGCAGGAATCGAGGTGAGAAGGGAGGGCGGAGATCATGAGAGGGCGCTCTTTAGCTTCTTCCTCTTCCTCATCGTCGGATTCGGAAGTGTTGAGATTCACACACGAGCATCGTTCCAAGGATGCGAAAAACGCCGTTGCAACACTAGTACCGAACCACCTCGCCAAACCGTCGAGCTTCTCGTAAGACATGATTGATAGGATTCTGAACTGTTCGTCAAAAGATTTGATGGATCAAAGAGAAAAACCCTAGTCCAGAGAACAGAGAGATTTTTGGGCGAAAAGATAGAGATGGAAGAGGCGAAAATGGTCAATGAGGACAGCTGGTGACTTCTTCTCGATATATATCGACCAGCTAAGTCTTACCAATTACTTTAAGAAAATACCTTTTCAAATTGTTTTCCCCCGGTATTTAGTTATAATTAAATATTCATTTCAAATTATTTTTCAGAGATAAAATGTAAGGCTATTTTATTTTATATTTGGTTGGAGTTATTATGCAGATTATTTATTCCACTTAGTGATAAAATAATTTATTTCGTATATAAAGTGAAATAATTAATTTCGAAATAACTTGTTCTCTACGTAATGACCCTTAAATATTTAATATCTTTCCTGCATTTAAATCAAATAAAATTCAAAAGTTTTATTTTAGCTAAAAACCAGACAATTAAATTAAAACAGACAGAATAATATTTTATAAGCAACAGAAAAAGAAGGGAAAAAAAAAAACAATAAAGGGGAAAATAAAAAAATAAAAAAGAGCAGCGTCTAGATGCCACGTAGGATGGAGATGTATCTACAGTTCTGGGGTTATGAATGGATAAGTCCATGAATGATATGAGAACAACGGAGGTGCTGGCAATAATACTCACAAAAAATGGCGTCAATATCGATTCCTTTAGCGTATAAATCTCATTCTCTCCGTCGTTCCCCAATTTATCGCCCTTCGCAACTTCACTCACCCATCCAAATCAAATGTTCAGGTACGATTCTCGTTTTTTTCTCATACTCAAATTCTCATAAATGTTCAAGCTGAAATCGCATCTGAATTTCGTTTATGATCTATGTTTGATTGATGCACCTGGAGGCAGCTTCCAAGGATTGTTCCAACAGTGAGGAAAGTTCAACTCAATTTAAGCAACTTAGGAATGTTGCTTGTGGATTCCTTGCTGTTTGGGCACTTTCTTCTGTTTCTCCCGTTATTGCTGCTGGTCAGGTTGGGCCAAATTCCGTGAAGTTATTCTATTGCTATTTGATTTCACATATTTCCTTCAGTGTGTTCTAATTTACATATAGGTCACGCGGGTTCGAGCCGTGAAAATACGGCAGACCTTTTTAATGTCACAGTATTGAATTGTGTTGTTAATTATATCTCATCTAAAACTTGGTCTAAAATCTGCTTTATTTTTTTGTTTTAAAATGTGTGGACGGTTCTTTTCTTAACCAAGTACGTATAGGTATTCTGTTGATTGATGGGCCTAAGCTTATGCCAAGTTAAATTATGTGAGCCAATTCACCCAAAAGGTTATTGCCATTTAAGTTTTTAATTTGGCAAATAAGTAGCCTAATCTAGTTGGCATTAAGAAATTCAAAATTAGTTGTATAGTTTTTCGATCCACATGATGTTTCACTCCTGACATGTACATTTAACTATCTTAGACTCCCATTACCTATATTGTTCATGTGAAAGCACGGAAATCTAGGTTTGAGCTGGACGGGATTTGAGATATTTGATGTTTTGCGAAAGTGCGTCTTATAAATGGGAAAGGGTCAAATTTGGCTCTTTTTTGTTTCAAATCGAGCAACTTTGCCATCCATTAGACTTTTGATCTAATATTAACCCCGCCAATATGAAAATTGTTTTGTATCCTTGACCCCTAATGGAGCTCCAAATTGAGGGAAATTTTAAAGAATTGTTGAAAATTGAAGGGTAAAAAATGACAATTTGCTGACTGCAAGGAATGAATGGACCAAAAGCCTAACACAACATTGAGCAACTTTGATGCTACAATGGCAATGTTGAACTATTTCTCCTCATAAAATGAGAGAAAACATCTTACAGCTCATGTTCTCAAAACAGGAAATAAGCCTACGTGCATTTTGACTTAGAATTAATTTATCAGGACTTGTCATAGCTTCATAGGTCCATACATGTATGCAAGATTATCATTTGTTTACATTTCGGGTTGATTTTGCAGAGATTGCCTCCATTATCAACAGATCCAAATAGGTGTGAACGGGCCTTTGTTGGAAACACAATAGGTCAAGCCAATGGTGTTTATGATAAACCACTTGATCTGCGCTTTTGTGATTACACAAATGAGAAAACTAATCTTAAGGGGAAGTCACTTGCAGCAGCACTCATGTCTGATGCAAAATTTGATGGTGCAGACATGACTGAAGTGATCATGTCTAAGGCTTATGCTGTTGGTGCTAGTTTTAAGGGTAAGTTCACATTACACTTTTGTAGAAAAAATATTCTCTCCCTGTGTTTTAAGGCGACTGAAGAAGCAAAAGGTTAAAACTAAAAAGAAATATTGAGTGCAGTTGATTGAATTATACATATATGTCCAAAAATTCCTGTACATGTTACTGGTAAATTAGTATTTCATGATATTTATAATGAGGTCCTTAACATGCTTATATAACAGATACAATGTCCTTTAATTTGTAATTTGCCTCTAATGTCAAGGCCGGTTGAAACAGTAGGAATTATGTAGTAATTTGCACATTGATAGAGTACTTCTCAACTACTCAGTTTTTTTAGATAGATGAAATAGAAAATGAGATTGAGCACCTGTGATCTTATTATTGCCTCGCCATCTGACTAATACGAATAACTCTTTTTTCATCAAAACTACTTGCGTATCGGATGGATGTTGTGTGTCTGCATTTAAGTAAAACTGAAGCATCTTTATAGGAGAGTGCATGTTTTGGTAGATTAAGTACTGTTCGTTTTTCTTTTTCCAGCTTTCTTATCCTTCTCTTCGCTGAAACAAAACCAATTGAAGCTGAAGTGTTTATATTTGGAGTATATATGTTTTAGCAAATCATGGTAGTACTGCCCTTCAATGCTTTCTCTGATTTTTTGACAGTAGCCATGGGTAAATTTGACAACAACCACTATTATGTCTCGCTGGGAAGGGCTAAAGAATGGCTTAAGCTTTCAATACATGTATGCCTTGTTTTGAATACTTTCGTCTTTTTCAAAGTTGGAAATCTGACTCTTCAGTACATACAGGGACAGACTTTTCGAATGCTGTTCTTGATCGAGTGAACTTTGAGAAAGCCAACCTCCAGGGAGCTTCATTTAAGAACACTGTACTATCTGGATCTACCTTCAATGATGCGCAACTTGATGGTGTAGATTTTGAGGACACAATCATTGGATACATTGATCTACAGAAGATATGCACAAATAAAACTATTACCGAAGAAGGAAGAGTTAACTTGGGATGTCGATAACTTATGCTATTTTCCAGTTTTTTCGGACTTGATTCATCTTCCATGCTCCGTGGAATAATTGAATGTAAGCTACTACGTACTTGTATATTTGTCATTTTGGTATAGCAAAGTGAGTGAGTTAGTTATCCTGGTAATGTCAACAGAAATTCAACTCTACTTGTAACTTACGTCATTTATACCTGATAGTCTAATTAAGCATCAATTTTCAACTGATGGACTTATGTTTGGTCTTTTAGAAGCAAATCATTCTGTAATTTGCTTCATTTATGATTTTTTGTCGCTGACAAGATATATGCATCAGGCAATTGGGGACTTGAACAGTGGGATATTATCGGAGATCTGTCTAACGGCAAAATGCCAACCTATACTTTTGAAAGTTACTGAAAGGATATTTTAAGCGAACTGGTAGTATATATGAACGTTGTTGTTCTCTGTTAGAAACTGTTACCCCTCCTAAATTGGAACTCTAAACAATTGGAGATGGTGAAGTACTTTTTTTGTTTGTTTTTGTTTTTTTACCCCTCCCCCAGGAGCTCCCACCTTTTTGCTCCCTTGGTGACTCGACCTCACAACCTTCAGGTTGGAAGTGAGGGATGCTTACTATCCGAGGAACTCCCTCTTGTCGATGGTAAAGTACCTAAAGTTACCCAGTTGAGCATTTCTTTTTCTCAAAATTCTCTAATTTCTTTAGGGAAAGTTTATCCAAACTTCAATACTCCATATAAAGCCCTTTTTCCAAACTTCAAAAGTATATTCCTTACTGTTTAGCAATAGGTATATCTCAATCCCACATTGACGAAAGCATAAAAGAAAAGATTCTCATCCAATAGGAGGTGGCCCATGAATATTCCTTGCCTAATTTGACACTCCAGAACTTCAGCTGGAAAGCCCATTTTTGAAGGAAAGCATCCCAAACAGGTGCCTTTCTTCACCCAAGCTGCTGACATGCAGACATAAAAAAAAGTTGCAGCAACCTGTGACGACCAAGCCGAGCAATGGATAAGGTTTTCAACACACCCCTGGCTCATCTGCTCGGTGCATTGCTTGTTCTTCTTGCACCAATTTTCCTTCAAGGTAAGCAAGTGATGCTTGATATTCACAACGCGTGTTTTATATACATTGTCAGTGGATATAATTCGAACTTCTTTTTTGGTAATAGGAGTTGAAGGAACAATTGGTGTCAATTATGGTACAGTTGCTGACGACCTCCCTCCGCCAGTCCAAGTTGCAAGCTTCCTCCGTGACTCCACCTTTATTCGTCGTGTGAGGCTCTTTGACGCTAACCCAGAAATCTTGAAAGCATTTGCTCGCACTGGCATTTCAGTGACTGTAAATGTGCCCAATGATCTAATTCCGCAGCTTACCATGTTGAGTTTTGCCCAACAATGGGTGGAAATTAACGTCCTGCCTTACGTCCCTGCCACCAACATAGTGAGAATACTTGTTGGCAATGAAGTAATTTCAACTGCCAACAAGTTACTAATTGTGAGCCTAGTCCCTGCTATGGAAACCCTCCAGGCTGCCCTAGTTGAAAAGTCCTTGGACCGTCACATCCGAATTTCTACTCCACATTTCCTAGGTATACTCTCAAATTCAAGCCCACCTTCTACTGGGAAATTTAGACCAGGATATGACATCCATGTTCTCAAGCCATTGCTTGAGTTCCTTAGAGCTACTAATTCACCATTCATGATAAACCCATATCCATTTTTTGATTCTTCTGATAACACACTTGATTATGCACTCTTTAGGCCTAATCCAGGGGTCTTCGACGAGACCACACAACTCACCTACACAAACATGTTGGATGCACAATTAGATGCAGTTTTTTCAGCCCTGAAGCTCCTGGATTTCGAAGACATTGAGATTGTCATAGCTGAAACTGGATGGCCATCAAGAGGAGATCCAGGGCAAGCAGGAGTAGACACTGGAATTGCAGCCGAATACAACAAAAAGCTCATACAACACGTGATGTCTGGAATTGGGACACCTCTAATGCCCAACAGGTCATTTGAAACCTATATTTTTGCGCTCTTCAACGAGGACTTAAAGCCAGGGCCAACATGTGAAAGAAATTTTGGGCTGTTCAAACCTGATATGACGCCAGTCTATGACATAGGAATCGTACATCCAAGGGTAGCTAATGCTGCTGCCAATACTGATCACAGTCACACTAATAGCAGAACCAATTTGTTACTGCTTCTGTTAGTGTGCTTGATGTGTTTTTGAAATTGCCTCCGGCTTGCAGGCTGAAGCAAATTTTCCGTCATGCTGGCACCAAAGGCTGCAACTGTGAACCAAGCAACACCAGCGCCTGCTAAGGGGAAATCATGGTGTCTTTCGAAATCAGACAAGGAAGCATTACACAGGAACATCTATGCATGTGGATTGGGTTTCTCTTCAAAAGAATCAGTGGTGCGTGTTGGATTCTCCAAAAGTAGTATATTTTTGGAGAATCCGACACGTATGAGCCATCGAATCTGAAGAGTCCATGCAACTTAGGTTTCGATGCAGACAAATCCAATATGGAAGTCCATGCTTTCTTCCCAACATTGTTCGAGCTCATACTATGTATGCCATGAATGCTTACTATCAAGCTAGCTCGAACCCTTAAAGAAATGGATTATAGGCTTAACTCAAAGCGAAAAGTCCATGGCGGACTCGACAACAGCACGCCCAGAACTGTTACGACAGAGCAATTGAAATGACCAACAGTACATACACCAACACATCATTATACACTAGATTATATACTTGTACCTTGTACAATTAAAATTTACCTAATTACGAATCATACATATATAACTAATAAAATACTTTTGAATATTCTTCTCTCTATAGTAAATTTCAATTACCAAGTCACTATCTATGAGTACGTACGTATGTAATTTTCTAGGATCGGAGCTTTATTCTTTAATTATTACTATCTTTGTTTTAACAACTCATGTGACCACAAAATTTATAAACATTTGTTATAATACACACATTTTAATTTAAAACCACAAATTTCAATTTTTACACAGAGTAAATATATTATAAATTTTATATTCCATCAAATTATCATTTGATAAATCAAATTTACGTGTATCGCAATTTAGTACGTACAATAAATACATGTCATATATGTAGTGTACATATAATATAACGATCCCGATAACAACTGCCAACATTTTCATTTTCTCTTTTTCGCTACTGTCAAGCTCAACTATCGCTGCCGTCCTTTTTCTTCTTTCAGTTTTTGCTCATATATATTTTCCGACGATCTAGGGTTTCCACTTCAATAATCATGGCCGATTGGCAGCAGTATCTACAGTCGATAATCTTCGGTCTCATTTTCTCTTTCCTTCTCGCCAAGCTTTTCTCTATTATCTTCGCTTTCCGTGATGAAAATCTCCGGATTACGCGCGCGGATTCCTCCGAGGCTGAAGAGAAAAGATCGCCGGAGGAAGCTGATATTACTGGGGTTTCAGAAGATACCGAACCGTTGATTCAGAGGAACGACGGCGGTTTGAAAGGGAGTTCGGTGAGTGGTGATGAAGATAGCGATGATGATTGGGAAGGTGTAGAAAGTACTGAGTTGGATGAGGCGTTTAGTGCTGCGACAGCGTTTGTGGCGGCTACAGCAGCTGATCGGTCGCATAAGGTATCAAATGAGGTGCAACTGCAGCTCTATGGGCTTTATAAGATTGCGACTGAGGGACCTTGCACTGCTCCACAGCCATCGGCTCTCAAAATGACTGCTCGTGCCAAATGGTAATGCTCTCCACAATAATCCTCTTATTGTTTTTGCTGTCTTAGTTTAGATTTTCATTTGCTTGCTTTGTGACTAGATAGTTTGACATATTTTGTTGATGAATCTGATACTCTGCTTTAGAAACAGAGAGCAAGCACTATTGGATCTGTATAAGATATCATGTTACATGTCCTTGTTAGCATAAGGGAGGAAAAGTAACTCAAATGGTGAACTTTTATGATATATGTAATTAGTGAATTAAGTAGTTTTGAGTTTTTTGTTAAATAGAATTATACCTTGATAGGAGTAATAAGACTAGATGCTGATGCTTAATTACTGGTGCAAAAGGATACACTTTGCAGTGGCCTAAGTAACTTTGACATATAGTGAATCATATTGTGCTAAGACTTATTAGGATAAGCAACTATTGTTTCCTTAGTGGAATGTGGAATGATAGCGATGCTTATGAAATTTATTTACAAAAGTTTACTGCAAGTTATGTTAAATAATAGGATGTAAGGAATGAGGTAAGTGGAAGTTCCCAAAGACTTTTCTGTAACCTTGCTTGGAAAAACAAGTTGTTATCATTTCTAGGTTGTTTCAAATAAAGTTGCTTGTGGCATCTTCATGGCATGATTCCGCTGTAGTTATCTTCTAGAAAAAGAAATCCTCCAAGGCATGAGAAAGGCATTTTCTCAGATCTCAATGACGCGATCTGGAATGAGAAAGAGTTTTTTTTCTAAAACATACTGACAGTAACTTTTCATATAGCTCATCACTTCAAATGAGTATTTAATATCCTCTTAACCATTTTGGGTGTGTGGGTCTCCCCTCTCCTTGTAATCCTGTTTGAAATATAACATATACTAGGCTGGTAGCTTTTCTCAAATCTTTTAACGGTGAAAAGAGTAAGGTCATAGAAGCAAAATCCTCTCAACCTGTTTTCCATGTTTTTTTTATAGATCAAATGTTTCTATGCAATCAGCAATATATTTGGTTGGTCTCTCTAAATGACTGATGCTAAGATTTGCTTTCATCATGTATTAGGCAAGCATGGCAGAAATTGGGTGCCATGCCTCCTGAAGATGCCATGGAGAAGTATCTTGATATCGTGACTGAGTTATTTCCTTCCTGGCTTGATGGGTCTGCAAATGTAAGACATGCATCTTTGTTATTAATAGCAAGCATTCATGTCTTTGTGTTCCTGTTCTATTTTTAAAAAAAAATTCTACTTCCTTTTCTTCTTCCTGATGTCTTCTTATTTCTGTTTGGCCTCCTTGACATGCTCAAATAGAAAAAGAAGGGTGAAGAAAGTAGTGGTGCACATAATGCAGATACTAGAAGGCCAATGGGACCAGTTTTCAGTACCTTCATTAGTGAGGAGGATTCCGAAAATGAGTTGTAAGGTTCTTTAACTTGTTTGAACTCTAACTCTTGCAATCTGATTTTGTTTTAAATTGTGGCTTGTATAACATATTTAAACGTGTCCCTCTCGGGAAATCATGCACTCCCTCTGTCCTGAAAAATATCCTTATTTGCTATTTCAAATAAGTGTTGCACTTTCTTTTAAGGGAAGGATGTAATATGTTTTATATAACTCAACTTATGTAGGACCCTATTTTACTACTATTTAGATACCTTGGATGCAAATTTGCTCCTAACGAAGACTAAGCTACTCATCTTCTTCTAGTAAGCATATGGAGTACTACCAAACTGGTAAAGGAGAAGAGAACAAAATTAGAATTAAATGGTTGTATATTAGTATGTCATGGTTTTGTTTCTTTTTCATGTCCTACCCCTCTCCAGTTATAGTTGAATTTTCTACCTAAAATTACAACTGTCGAAGGAAATTTCCAGCTTTGCTTGAATCAAACTTTATTATGAGTTCTAACCCTGAAGACCTTTCACCAGTTGGCTCGACAGTTTTAACTTTAACTAAGGCATCGTTCTTTTGGCCTTCGGGTACTGGGTATGGTGTAGTTCTTTTATTTGTTGTCACCCTTTCTTCTATTCCAGGACTATATTCGCAACAAACTGCAATGTAGTCTATGACTAGTTTTTCTTGGCATCAAAAGGCAGAAACATTCTTTGGAGTTTCATTCTGATATTCTTGTTTGTTTATAGAGTTTATTTGTCTTCCAATCTTAATTTTTTTTTCCTGCACTAAGAGGCAAACCTTCTTTGTTTATTTGTCTTTTATCTATATGTGTGTATTTTGTAATATTTATAATACTTAGGGAATGTTACCTTTATCAAAAAAAAAATACTTAGGGAAGAAGAAATCTTATAAATCACATGCTCATTATTTTCTTTGCAGAAAATTGGATGAGATACATGCCTTTGCACGAGAAGGGGACGACGAGAACTTGCTTAAGTGCATTGAGAGTGGCGTTCCTGTGGATGTGAAAGGTTGGTTCACAATGTGATACATAAGTTCTTTTGAAGTCTACGTATGGTGTTTTAATGTTGATAATTTTGATTCACTATTAAGTGCATTGATTATGGTTTTTAATTGATAACCGATTCTGAGGATGGGTCAGTCTTCTTTGAAACAAGATGATTCTCTTGCATTATTACCAAGAAGAAAAAATTAATAGTGTGGAGAACTGAGAGAACGTTTAGGGTGGGTGAGGTGACTCAAAATCCCGGAGTTTGAATGATGTCTACCAGGAACTTGTAATGCAGATTTTTCTGTCTTTCCGTTTGTTTGAGGTTCTTCCTGATTAAAAATTGTTTCTTGAAATGATTCCAGACAGTGAGGGCCGTGCCCCCTTACACTGGGCTGTCGATCGTGGTCATCTCAACATCACTAAATTGCTTTTAAGCAGGAATGCAGATGTAAATGCCAAGGTACATATAGTTTTCAATACAGCCAAGGTGCATATAATTTTGCATCATTACGCCGAACCCCTAATCTTGTTTAGGTTCTGTGATTTGTTATATATATGCTTTGTGGGGCTTGTATTTTTTTACATGATTTGTTTCATTTGAAATCCTAAAGAGTCATAACCTTACTTGATGTAGCTGTAATTTTCTTGTATTTTCACCCTCTCCTCTTTTTCTTTCTTCCCCCAACTCTCTTAAATATAGTGTTTTTGAGAATTTGTCATTATATTGGAATTTAAAGAGAGTCAAAGAGCAACATAGATGCAAGATTGCAGAGAGAGAGAGAGAGAGAGAGAGAGCAAAGAAGACTACTGTGCTGAAAGCTTTACTAAACCTAGTGAGTTTTAAAATTACATTATCTGACCATGTAATCATAAAGCAAGATGATATGGCCAATAGTGTGCCAAAACATACTCAAGTACATGTGAGACAGATGGTTTAATGAAAACCCTAACATCAACTAAACTCTCAAGTGTGGCCTATGTTTTTAAGGAAACGTAATGGACACAAAATGCAAGTGGCACATAAGAATCGCTAATTTTACATGAAAATACTAATGCCACTCCAAACGCAAGTGCAGTATAAGAGACGGTCATGTTCTACCTGAAACTCTAATATCACTCGAAACATAATTAAAACGGGTGTACTGATGTAATTCTTGGCTAGTGGAACTATCATAGAGAGCTAAATTGAAGTGGTTTTCATCCAAAGGTTCTGTACCTTGGGAAATATTATACTAGAGCTTTATGAGTCTGCAAATTCATAGTTGAAAAGGTTAGCTTTTGTAGAACTTGGTTATAAACATTGAAGCTCTTAATTCTTCAATTTTGTTTCCACTGTATGTGGATGCTTCAAGTTTACTGGTTTTGTGATACTCTGAATTACAAGTTCTTGTTATTTTGATCATTGAAGGACCTTGAGGGCCAGACGGCACTGCATTATGCTGCTGTTTGTGAAAGGGCAGATATTGCTGAGTTTCTCGTAACGCATGGTGCTGACGTAGAGATCAAGGATAATGAAGGTGACTGCCCTCGTGATGTCTGCGAGTTGCACTGGCCTTGGTTGCAGCAGGCCACTGTCCACAACTAACGTATATCATATTTTGTCCTTTTTTTCCTCCTTTTCTACTGATCGAACATGTTACTGCTGTACATGCTTATGTAGCCACCTATTTATCATCTTTCGAGGAAGGGATTTTCTCTTCTAAATTTTAGTAAAGTAAAGCATGCTATCTTTTGTAGCTTCTATGCTGTCACTTATAAATGGAGCAATAAGATTAATTGTTTTGGTTTTGAGGTTTACTACATTTGGTTGCTTACCCTTCTTAATGTCAGGGGTAACATTTTTTCTAATTGGAAATTGGAAGTTAAAATATTATCTGTTTCTGTTTTAATTTTGTTTACATGTGAAACATGTCATGATCACAACCTCCGGCCATCACGTGCAGATGATTAATCTGTAATGCAAACTGCGGTTGAGAAAATGTCTACACATTCCCGTCAATAGCCATCCATCATCCTTTGTTCTGACATAACTACTTGATTCTTGAAGCATTGGCTTCTGAAGGTAGTTACTTTTTAGTTAGATTAATATTAATTTGATATTTTGAATAAAGAAAAATAGATATTTAAAAGTTACACGACAAGTAGTAAAATTGCAAGTTTTTCTTGTATTAAAAATATGATGAAAGGAGACATTTTAAAATGTTAGTCACTGTGAACCTTTGGGTCTTAATCCCTTAAGTATTCCGTTACCAATGTTGAGCAAGGTGTTTTGTTTTTGACATAAGAGCTAGGCGTAAATTAAGAACTTAATTTTATTTTAGAAAGAGAAAAGTGTTTTAATAGACTAAGGCCATCTTCAACTACTCTCTATTTTACTCTCTATTCTTCAATTATAGAGGTGAATAGTAGTTCTCCAAATTTGGAGAACTACTATTCACCTCTCTATTTTACTTTTTGATTATTGCAATATTATTTTTATTATATTAATAATTGAGTCTTTATCATTTGTAATTATTTTCTAATGTAACATAACATTTAAAAATATATTATCAACAAGTTACTACTTCCGTCCAAATTAATAATTTTTCTATTTTATGTTTTAAAAGAAATGGTCACTTTAAATATGTAATTTAAAGTTATTATAATATTATTTATATTATATAAGATTATTAATTATGTCTCTAATATTTGTAATTATTTTCTAAGTAATATAACATCTAAAACATATTATTGATAAGTATACTACTTTCATCCTGAATTAACAATTTTTCTAATTTAATTTTTAAATTTTTTTTGTCATTTAAATATGTAATTTAGATTATAACTATTTTTCATTATGAAGTATGCACAAAATTTACATGATAATTCAAACAATCTACTTTTATGTTATAGTGATAAATTATTAAACTACATTTTTTAAAGAGCATGAAAACATTTGATGCAATAGTTCAAAATGGAATAGGGGAAGCAAATTAGTACACGACATAATTGGATACAAGACGAAATTGTTAATTTAAATAATTTTTAGCTACACATAAAAAATAAGGACAAAAAATGCTCATTTTGACCTCCGTAATACATTAATAGAACATTCATGAGAGTAACGTAATAATCTTAAAAAGTTGAGTATTTATGTAATTTACGATAATATAATATTTATGATGCAATTATATTTCATCAATAAATTCACTTTTATTTGAATTGTTCGTTAATATGTATTATATATAATATTTATTGCAATTTATGTTATTTAGAAATTTAGAATAAAATATAATTTTATATTAAATGAAGAATCTGAAAAAAATAAAATTTGATATTACGTAAAGACTATAGAGTGATTATTTGCAAAAAGAAGAAATAATTTATGTTATGAAATAAGAAAATAAGAATAAAATAGAAATAATAATATAATATTAAAAAGAGAAAAAAATTTATTTTTAGAGAATAAAATAGATAATTAAGTTGAAATTGGTTGTCTGAAAAAATAAAAAACATAAAATAGAGAATAAGGTTGAAAATACCCTAATGATCATAAAAATTAGAACAAGAGAGTATCAAATTTTTTGGCAAGTAACGAATGAGCTCTGACTAAACCTCGGATTTATTAACTACTTGACTGATTGCCTTTTTCAGAACTTTAACTGTAAAACAAAGTAGACCATTATAGTCAAACTGAATACTTGACACGATGGATATAAGAAAATTAAATTCTGAATAAAGTCACGTCCCTATACAGGTGTACGAAAAAATGAACAAGAGGAAAGAGATTAGAGCGCAACATTACGTCCTTCACTCACGATTTCTTCCCAACTTGTTCTACGTTCCACCCTTCATACGGTGAAATTACATAAAGAGAAATAAAATCATAACCAAAAAAAAAGAAAAGAGTATTTATATCTATTTGGTAACAATAAAAAACTATTAACCTACAAATTCAATTACAGCTCATCATGTGAATCATCGTCCTCGTTGGAATCCTCAGTGGCACCTCCTGGTGCTCCACCAGACCTCTGATACACAGCCGTGATAATTGGGTTGCACACTGCCTCAACTTCTTTCAGCTTCTCTTCATTATCCTCCTTCTCAGCACTCTGGTTGTCGTCTAACCATTCAAGTGCTTCTTTTGTGGCGGTTTCAATCTTCTCCTTCTCATCAGACTCTAACTTGTCTGCAAGTTTGTCCTTGTCATTGATTTGGTTCCTCATGTTGTATACGTATGTCTCCAGGCTATTTCGGGCGTCAACTCTTTCTTTCACCTTCTTGTCCTCCTCGGCAAACTCCTCAGCCTCCTGCACCATACGTTCAATTTCTTCTTGACTCAAACGACCCTTGTCATTCGTGATGGTAATCTTTTCTGACTTTCCAGAGGCTTTATCCTCAGCTTTCACGTTTAGGATACCATTGGCATCAACCTCAAAAGTTACTTCGATTTGAGGTGTTCCTCTGTTGAAAAACAACAAAAATTATTAGTCAAGCAGGCAAATGCAACTCCTCAAGTACTCTCTCTATCATAACTAGTAGAGGATAAGTACCTTGGTGCTGGAGGTATTCCTGTCAAGTCAAACTTCCCGAGTAGTCTACAGTCCTTTACCATACTGCGCTCACCTTCAAAGACCTGGAGATGAGAATTTCAAGTCAGAAGAGCCATAAAAAGTTTCTTCTGGAGTTCTGCACAACACATTCAGCAAATTAGGAAAATAGTGTTCAAGTATATACCGAAATTGTGACGGTTGTCTGCTGGTCCTGGTAAGTGGTGAAGACTTGAGACTTCTTAGTAGGAATGACAGTGTTTCTTGGGATCAACTTTGTCATCACTCCTCCAACAGTTTCAATACCAAGAGTCAGTGGAGCCACATCCAAGAGAAGAATATCTGGTCAAAATTCAGAAGAAAATGTTAGTTTTTGCCTTGGAATATTCTCCAGTATCAAATGACTAAAATAAGTCTGGAAGATGCATTACCTTTGGTTTCGTCACCTCCTTCTCCACTCAAGATACCTCCTTGTACAGCTGCACCAAAAGCAACTGCTTCATCGGGGTTGACACCTTTGCTAGGCTCCTTGCCATCAAAGTAATCTTTCAAAAGCTGTTGAACTTTTGGAATCCTGGTACTTCCACCAACCAAGACAATCTCATCAATCTGGTTCTTTGCTAGACCAGCATCCTCCATAGCCTTCTTGACAGGAGTCATTGTCTTACGGAACAAATCATTGTTCAGCTCCTCAAAACGAGCCCGGGTAAGTGGTTCAGAGAAATCCACACCATCGAAGAGAGACTCAATCTCTACCCTGACTTGATGCTGACTGCTCAGGGCTCTCTTGGCACGCTCAGCTTCTCTCCTGAGCTTTCCCAAAGCCTTGTTATCCTTGCTAATGTCCTTACCATGCTTCTTCTTTATCAATTTAATGAAATACTCCATAATCCTCTGGTCAAAATCCTCTCCTGTGAGAAACAACAGACAACTTGTGAACAAAACTGATGGTAAGATGAAAGTTATTAGTTCTTTTTAATACTTTGAACTTCATTATTACCTCCTAGATGAGTGTCTCCATTTGTGGCAAGAACCTCAAAAACACCATTGTCAATAGTAAGGATACTAACATCAAATGTACCACCACCAAGGTCAAAGACAAGGATGTTCTTTTCACCACCTTTCTTATCTAATCCATAGGCAATGGCAGCTGCAGTTGGTTCATTAATGATTCTTGCCACGTTCAAACCAGCAATGACACCGGCATCCTTAGTGGCCTGCCTCTGGGCATCATTGAAGTATGCTGCATTTTCAAAAGAGATGGACATATATGCTCAGCAATTGTATGACACAAAAGTTTGGAACCAGATATTATCCATCTGAAACGGGGGTGTTTGATGATACCTGGAACAGTGACAACTGCATCCTTGATTGTCTTTCCAAGAAAAGCTTCTGCTGTTTCTTTCATCTTGATCAGAATCATAGCACTGACCTCCTCAGGACTGAAGACCTTGGTCTCCCCATCTTTGATTTTAACTTGGATATATGGTTTCCCATCCTTGTTAACAATCTTATAGGGAACAAGTTTCATGTCCCTTTGTACTTCTTTGTCTTCAAACCTGTCACAGAGATAAGCCGTCATTATCATGATTATATCAGATAGACTTTCACACTACAAAATAAAGAACAATGCCTTACTTTCTCCCGATAAGTCTTTTGACGTCAAAGACAGTCCTCTCTGGATTAACAGCTGCTTGATTTTTAGCTGCTTCACCGATCAGTCTCTCACCATCAGTGAAGGCTACCCATGAAGGGGTGATACGATTACCTTGGTCATTTGCTATGATCTCAACATGTCCATTCTTGTAAACTCCAACACAAGAATAAGTTGTTCCAAGATCTATGCCAATAACGGTTCCTAACTTGGTAGCTTCTTCTTTAGCTATAGAGAATGCAAACAAGCTCCCTGTTGACAAACCCAACAACCCAATTAGTGCATTGTATATGACTATCGATCTAAACTTATTACTTGTTGAAGTGACAAAATTTCATGGGAAAGGAAAAGAATTTGCAGAGATCAAAAATCTTCCTAGACATTGTTGGGAGTAATTTGGATGTACAGTTATTACTCGTTTAACTAGTTCAATAAATGTTATTCTTCACGCAGTTGCTACATCATCTATTCTTTCTTTCTCTACGTCGGATATTTAGTATTAAAGCACTTGTTGATACAAAATTGTAGCTGGCTAGACAACTCAGGATGGTCAAATATTTCACGTATTGTTCAGGATTTATCATCATTAATTAAGAGAAGCAAAAGAAGAACAACACTTGTACAAATAACATTGTTCAAGTTACCCTTTCTATTTACAAAATAACAGTTTTAACAAACAAAACTATGTCAATGATCATAATAGCCGCAAAAGTGGAAAATAACCGAAAATCTGAACTCTAAAATCTGGATGGTTTTATTGAAACAAATACACATAAATGACCAAACTGGTAGCAGATCTGAGAACTGATAGTCATAACAAAACAAACTACAGCTAACACACATCAACTTCGATTCAATTCTACTCATTGCATAATCTCTCAAACAAAACAGGCCTATCATGCACAGCAATTCTTTTGAAAAACTAAGTAGCAGATCTGAGAACTGATACACATACAAAGTCATATCAAAACTAACTACAACTAACACATCGAGAAATAATACACATAAACCTTGCAGTTATCATTGTTGCTTTGTTAGGTCTCTCTGCTCAATTCTCCTCATTGCATAATCTCTCAAAAAAAAAAAAGCATACCTATCATACACAGCAACTCTTTTTAAAAAACTAAGTAGCAGATCTGATGCTAAAACATATACATAGCCATATCACAACTAACTACAACTAACACATCAAAAGTAATACACATCGAATTTGCAGTTAATCATTGTTGATTTGTTGCGTTCACTCGGTTCAATTCTCCTAATCTACACAGAACTTAACTAGCTCAAATCTCAATGTATACAGAAACGAAGCAGCTATAGAAAAAGGATACCAATGCTTACCTAAAAGGACGATTGCGAAAACGATCGAGGATGCGCGTCTCTTCAACGCAGTAGCCATAGCTCGTAGATCCAAACGAACAATGTGTTCTTCGTTTCTCTTCTCCGATGACAGATAAAGGTAGTTATCGATTTTCCGATCAACAATTGAAGCCCTGCGGCTGCTATATATAGTTGCGAGCCTCCTTCTCTGTTATATAAAAAAGGTTGGTCTTCTTTTTTGAATTTTGACGAACAATGTCACTCACGATGACGTGGACCAATCAGATATAAGAGAAGTCGATATTTTAGCCAATGAGGTGCTGCCACATCATTTTGCACGTATTCGGAGCTGATTGTTTTATGCATGTCACGTTTCGTGACGTGGACCAATTAGAATTGAGGAACACATGGTAGGAGCCAATCAGCTTTGTTTTAATAGGTGGATAGATCTGAACCGTTGGATTAATTAATTGAATGGGTGATGAATGGTGATAAGAGGAGGTGTATTTGGTAGACCATTAACCGCTTACACCTAAGAACTTCCACGTATTCAGGAGGTTGCTAGAACGTTCACTTATACTTTAACTCTTTTTTCTTTTCTTTTTGTCCTAGAGATATTCGATAAAAAAATAAAATAATTGAACAATACATATTAGCATGATTTCTTAACGTGTTATCGAACATAAAAATTGTAAAATTTGAAAAAGGGAATATTTGAAAATTATAATTGTATACTTATGTTGAGAACATAAAAATTTGGATGTCTTGACAGCTCTCTAAGAGCTCATGTGTTCGGATCTCACTAGCAATAATCCTCTCCCGCCCCTTCCCTCTTTTTTTTAAACACTCTTCGTAAAATTTTTGACTCCGCCACTAAATCTAACACAACATATTAAAGAAACTAGAGATAACTCACTTTCAAGAAATTGAATATACACTATATAAGTCATTTGTTTAAGAAATCCTACGATGAAAAGTCTAGTTATGAACTAGCTCTTTACCATGTTGACTCTTTATTAACAATGTGTATATATTTGTCGCCACTGACTAACGCAACATGTTGAATAAACTATAGATAGCTAGCTTTCAAGAAATTGAATATACACTACATATGTCATTTGTCTATGAAATCCTACCAATGATAAGCCTAGTTATAAACTTGCTCTTTACCATGTTGACTATTTATCAACAAAGTATCATACTCGTAATAGGTTTTGATTTATCAAATGGAGAGTCGCCAAGTAGGATTCATGTGCTCCTTGTTGGTGGCAGTTGCCTTTGTGCTTGACAGTGTGTTGATGTTTTGCATACCTAAACATGAAAGGTGAATTCAGGATTTCAAGATAATTATTATTATTATTATTATTATTTAAGATAAGACATAAATTTTATAGTGACAAATCTAGTAAGTAAATTTTTTTTATTTTTCATCCGGTGTTCGAAGTCCACATTGAAGTTTCGATTAAATTCGAATCGCGCACTCCACCAGTGCACCATAATCCATGCTGGTAGCAAAAAGATATTTAATTACACTATCACAAAATTATATTAATAATTTACATGTTTTGACAATTCAGAAATAATCTTTATAAGGAAGTCTACTTTTAAGGAATCACAAGAAATGAGTCCGTATACACGAAAAGGAAGGTTCATAGAGAAATTTGAACTCCAAGCCTAAGTGACCGATCCAACAATTTGTTTGTTTTTTGCTGCATTCTCCAAAGTCTTTGACGGACTATAATGGGAACTATCTCTATAGAATAAAATTCCTATCTTATAATTAAATGTTATTTGTTATTCATTCAAAATGTAAATTAAAAGGAAATACTTCTTGATTATCAAAATCTTGGGATTCACCCCTATAAAAGGAGCTTGATCTTCATATTAAAGGACATCCAATTTTGAGTTTAACAATTGTCACATACATATATATGAAGCAAATTAAAGATCAACATTCTTATTTCTTTTTTCTATCAAGTCTTATAGTGTTCTTCACGCTCGAAGCTCCTCTGAAATGGCCTTCATCAAGGACAATTTCAAAATCAGGCTAATACGATTTTGTTTATTGTTATTCCTGATTATTTGTATCTGATTTATTGTTATATATTGTTTACTTTAATTCGTTTTACTATCCTCTCAGTCAATTCAATTCATCAATCATTTAAATCATGTTATAAGTTTAACTATACATATTTTTGGGTATACAAAAAGCTAGTTCAAGTAAGAATTGTGCGTGAGTAATTTTAATATAGAGCCCAACATCGGAAAATAATAATTCCATGATTTCTACTCTAACACAATGGTATAAACATTGAACCAAATTCAACTATGTATATATCCAAATCATGTAATGAGATAACTCATCTCATTAATCACCTATCTGACATTTCGTTCTTCAATATTCAAATGAAATCAAGGGCTTACAAAAACTCCATTTCAACCTTGAGAAGACTATAGATATAGCTTGTATTTTGTCTATGTTGGGCATGTATATACAGAAGAAAGAATACTCTCTAAACTATCCCAAAACACAAGGAGGGAAAAGAAAAAAAAAGAAAAGGAAAGAAGAGAAGTGGGTATTTTTTGGTTTCAAGTTGGCAATCTGATATTTTGATATTGTATCCAATAATTTCATGTGCTTAATCATATCTTGCCAGTAAGGCAACTTTCCCAAAGGGGCTCAAATTCAAAGTTTTTTTTTTTTTTTTTTTTGCTTTATAAATTCAAAGTTAAAATTGGTAGTATGTAAAATCATGTGGGACATCTAACTTGCCTTATTAATTTGATTTCGTAATCCTTTACATATTTGTAGCGACAAAGCCAACTTATGCTAAGGGTTATTATGATTTTGACATTCTTTTGTCAAATGTTTATTAGCAAATCAAATCTTAATCTTTGATAATTATTTTCTAAACTCGAGCCAAATTCAGTAATGCATAACAAATAATATGTGATCGTTTGGTAGTTGATTAGAGTTATACATGTATTAACAATGTAGGAATTAGTTATGAAGAGATTAATTATTTATATATTAGTTATTCCACCTTCTATCCTTTATAAAATAATATATAAATTTCATATAACGTATACATGTATTAGTTATGCGACTTTCTAAATTATCGACCAAACATAATATTAATTTTCTACATGAATAACTTACTTTCTATCTAGCTATCAAACGTCATATAAGTTATACAATAGTTAATAAACAAATAACTTATTTCTTATATACTAAACAATCCATTTCATCATTATTAACACACCTATAAAGAGGCAAGACATACTAAACAATCCATTTCATCATTATTAACACACCTATAAAGAGGCAAGACATGCAACCTATCCGTATGTAGTAATTTTTTACAATATTTAATAGCTAGTTAAAAAAATAAATTATTCATATAGAATATTAATATAATTTTTAATTTTTAATTTTGAAACTCGCATACATAATATGTAACTTGCATAATTCTAACCAACTATCAATTTTCGTGCTTATGACATGGGGTCCACTGAAGAAATAAATTTGATCTCAAACTAGGCTGGCTAGTTGCGGCAATAGCCGATCGCAAACCCAATTAAATAAAAGCAGAAATAATATGATAATATAATATAATATAATAATAATAATAATTGAAACAGATATTAGATTTTGCATAATTGAATTCCAGCTTTTACATCCGCGTTTTCTTCTTCCTCTCTCTCTCTCTTCAACTCCCCCCTGTCTCTCTTTCTCTCTCTTCACTTTCTCCCTTTCTGTTTTTTTTTTTCTCTCCCTGTTAGGGTTTCAGGGGGCGCCGCTTTTGCTTTGTTCGATCTTCACAAGTTTCAGGTTATTCATCAACTTTTTTTTTGTTTATTTTTTTAATTATTATCTAATTTGATTTTGGATTAGGGTTCTATCAACTGAATTTGATGCTTGATCTATTAGTTTCAAAGATGTTTCATTTTTTTTGAAAATATCGCGCTTCAATGAATGTTTGATATTTGAACTGCGATCTATGCATTTCTGCTTTAATTTAATACTTTTTGATCTTATTGTAACTGTTAATTTTCTTCCTAGTTTGGTTTGTGTGTAAATATAGTTAGTTTGGTGGTGTCAGCAATGATAACTTTGGGTTATTTTCATTAAGGATTTACTTTTGCTGATTTATTGAGTTTTAAAGCTTTTTTTTTGGGGTGAAGTTAGGACTGTATTGATGTAGTGGGAAATGCTGATAAACAGGTAATTTGGTTTTGAGGGTTCTATGATGGTTTATACTTGTTTTTGGCAATGCTTAGTGAGCTTTCATTATCTCCAGTTGATAGTTGAAGAACTCGTTTTTTGTGATTGTGGTTGCTCTTAACTAATGAAAGAAAAAATGTTGCCTTTTGCATTGGCAATAGGATGCCATAAGTTTTTCTTGCTGGATCGGTAATTAAGTTGGTCCATTACCGTCTTATTTTAGCTATGTATTGTCTGGTAGTAATCCCACAGGGTCTGGGTATGGTGGTGTGTTCACAGCCTTATCCAGAAAAAAAATCTGTTGGCGGGTATATTATGTGATGTGTGAATTTGATCTGTTGAACTTTTCTATATATGGTTACTTATTCTAGATTCGATTTGGTTAAAGTTTTCCATTTGTTTATCCCTAACTCGATTCTCCTGGTTGGTTCCATTGAACTTTTCGTTGAGGCTGGATTGCATTTCTTTCCGTTTAAGAAAGTCTTCTTTAATCTAGCAACATGGTTTTCAGATGGACAGTTGCTATGCTTATTTCTGTTTTTTCTATTAAAAAAATTTATCTGCTTTCGTTCTGTCTAGTGATTTTTTAGCAGCATTACTTCGGGGCCTTCATTTGGATGTTCCTTGGAATCTAATTTGGACCTTATCATGTTTTTGCAGATATACTATGGCAATGGAAGTTACCCAGATCCTTCTTAATGCACAGTCAGTTGATTCAACGGTGCGGAAACATTCCGAGGAAACTCTAAAACAGTTTCAGGAGCAAAATCTTCCTGGTTTCTTGTTGTCTCTATCTGGAGAGCTTGCTAATGAAGAGAAGCCAGTTGACAGTCGTAAGTTGGCTGGTTTAATACTTAAAAATGCCTTGGATGCCAAGGAACAGCATAGGAAATTTGAGCTTGTGCAAAGATGGCTATCACTTGATATGGCAGTGAAGGCCCAGATAAAGACATGTTTATTACAGACGCTCTCTTCTCCTGTGCCTGATGCTCATTCAACCGCATCACAAGTCATCGCTAAGGTTGCTGGCATTGAGCTTCCTCAGAAGCAGTGGCCTGAGTTGATTGGGTCACTCCTTTCAAATATTCACCAGGTCCCTGCTCATGTCAAGCAAGCTACTTTAGAAACACTGGGTTATTTATGTGAAGAAGTTTCTCCCGAAGTTGTGGATCAAGATCAAGTAAATAAAATCCTTACAGCAGTAGTTCAGGGTATGAACGCTGAAGAAGGGAACAATGACGTGAGGCTTGCTGCTACCCGAGCATTATATAATGCTCTTAGTTTTGCTCAAGCAAACTTCAACAATGACATGGAGCGTGACTTTATAATGAGAGTTGTATGTGAGGCTACTCAATCCCCAGAAGTCAAAATTCGACAAGCTGCCTTTGAATGTTTAGTCTCCATTTCATCAACATACTATGAGAAATTGGCTCCATACATCCAAGATATCTTCAACATTACAGCAAAGGCTGTTAAAGAGGATGTAGAGCCTGTTGCTCTTCAAGCTATTGAATTTTGGAGCTCAATCTGTGATGAAGAGATTGATATTTTAGAAGATTTTGGGGGTGATTTCACTGCAGATTCTGATGTTCCTTGCTATTATTTCATCAAGCAGGCTCTCCCTGCTCTTGTGCCTATGCTATTAGAGACACTTCTTAAGCAGGAAGAAGATCAGGACCAGGATGAAGGTGCTTGGAATCTTGCAATGGCTGGAGGCACTTGCCTTGGTCTGGTGGCCCGGACTGTAGGGGATGAGATTGTTCCACTTGTTATGCCATTCATCCAAGAGAACATTTCAAAGCCTGATTGGAGACAAAGAGAGGCTGCAACATATGCCTTTGGTTCTATTTTGGAAGGTCCTTCTCCTGACAAGTTGACACCTCTTGTTAATGTTGCTTTGAACTTCATGCTTACTGCGTTGACAAAGGATCCTAATAGCCATGTGAAGGATACAACTGCATGGACCCTGGGAAGGATATTTGAGTTTCTTCATGGTTCTACAGTGGAGACACCCATTATTACTCCTGCAAATTGCCAGCTGATAATCACAGTTCTACTTCAGGCCATGAAAGATGCTCCAAATGTTGCTGAAAAATCCTGTGGTGCTCTCTATTTCCTTGCTCAAGGCTATGAGGATATGGGTGCATCATCTCCCTTGACACCTTATTTCCAGGAAATCGTGCAAGCGCTTCTTACAGTTACCCACAGAGAAGATGCTGGTGAGTCGCGACTCAGGACTGCGGCATATGAGACATTGAATGAAGTAGTTAGGTGTTCAACAGATGAAACAGCTCCAATGGTTTTGCAGCTTGCTCCTATCATTATGACAGAGCTGCACCAGACTCTCGAAGGTCAGAAGCTTTCATCTGACGAGAGAGAGAAGCAGAGTGAGTTGCAAGGTCTTCTGTGTGGTTGCTTACAGGTCATTATTCAGAAATTAGGGGCTTCCGAGCCAACAAAGTTTGTTTTCATGCAGTATGCAGATCAGATCATGAACCTTTTTCTCAGGGTTTTTGCATGTAGAAATGCTACGGTGCATGAGGAAGCCATGCTTGCCATTGGAGCCCTAGCCTATGCAACTGGTCCCGACTTTGCCAAGTACATGCCTGAATTTTACAAGTACCTGGAAATGGGCCTTCAGAATTTCGAGGAGTACCAAGTGTGTGCTGTTACGGTTGGTGTTGTGGGTGATGTATGCAGAGCTTTGGAAGATAAGATCCTACCTTACTGTGATGGTATAATGACTCAGCTTCTCAAGGACCTGTCAAGTAACCAGCTGCATCGATCTGTAAAGCCTCCAATATTTTCATGCCTTGGTGACATAGCTTTGGCAATAGGAGAGAATTTTGAAAAGTACTTGATGTATGCCATGCCAATGCTCCAGAGTGCTGCTGAGCTGTCTGCCCACACATCTGGTGCAGATGATGAGATGGTAGAATACACAAATCTTCTGAGGAATGGAATCTTGGAGGCTTATTCAGGGATATTTCAGGGCTTCAAGAATTCCCCTAAAACGCAGCTTCTGATCCCATATGCACCTCATATCCTGCAATTCCTGGATAGCATTTACATGGAGAAAGACATGTAAGTATTGCATGATTCCCTCTGCATTGTACATTTTCTATATTTAATAATGTGATCTTTGTTCTGATTTCCTGGATCTATCCTCATTTTCTTCCGAATTGTAGGGATGATGTGGTGATGAAAACAGCTATTGGGGTTCTAGGAGATCTAGCAGATACTCTGGGCAGTAATGCTGGTTCGTTGATTCAACAATCATTATCAAGCAAAGAGTTCTTGAATGAATGCTTGTCATCAGATGACCATTTGATTAAGGAATCTGCTGAGTGGGCAAAGTTGGCCATCACTCGTGCCATTTCAGTTTGAGGTGGCCGCTTTGGTACATACTTTTTTTTTTTAGTAAGTCCATGCATGCATATGGTTGTGTCCAGTTGGGTCCGAGATTGCATTCACGAGTCTTGTCATTGATGTTAGATGACAATGGAGAAATCTACACTCTTGTTGTCGTTAACTCATGCGCCAGCACCATGGGTCGAGGTTTTGTTTTGCACCGGGGGGGTTACTACTCAAGAGTTGAAAGTCCTTCCATTCAGCATGTGACTTTGCTGGTGATGTGTATTGGGGTGGAAAGGGGTCTGCTGTAACTTACTGAAGTAACAAATCAGGCTGCTGGTTTGTTGGGTTTTCCGTGGGTCTATCTGCTAAGAAGAGGTGCCCCAGATCATCCCTGTGCTGCCGTCTTCTCCAAGGGCTTTGAGGGTCATAATGTATAAGGTCAAAGTTTTGGTAGTCCTGATACTTTAAGCCAAAGCTTCTTTGATATTGTCCCATCTATTTTTTTTCTTTGGGTCTGTCAGTCGTCATCGGTCAAAGCAGCTGCATTTTCTTTATTTCAAATTGCATACATCTCATTCATTTCTTTTGCATATACTGGTCATGGGGTAACCCACTGTTTTAAAATTTTATATAGGGCATTGTGTTTGCATCTTCACATTTCTCTTTCTGGGTTGTTTTCCGGCAGTAGGTATTTTTGCACATCAGTAGCAGATTGTGCATCCATGAAAGCATGTAAGCTTCCTTTTTCATGCTGTTACGATACAGTTTTTTTCCCCTCTTAAAAGAAAAGGATCATGCTTGTGATCGTAATATCATAATATATTTGGTTGCATTTCGGAGGGCATGTTATCAAAGCAATGGGAATTGAGGATGTTTTTTTCTTAATAGATTCACATGTTGCTGTATCTGCTGTGTCCATTGATTTTCCAGTTTAGAAATGTTGAAATCGTTTCCTCAGTATCCTTGATACTAGAAGCAACTGATATCTACTACTTGCTCAACTTCTATTTATCATATCCAAATTCGCAAAAAAACAAATGCTGATGGAGAAAAAATTGTTCCATTTGCGGAACACAATCTCTTACCAGAAGAAAGATTGTGTGGGAAGAAAAAGTGAAATAGAACATACAATATCTAGTGAGGTGGCTTAGTAGAACGACCGACTCCCCCACTCCATGTTAGTAAATAAACTATGCTAGCCGTCTTGACTGATTGATCGATCGGAATGAAAACGATTAATATGGAACTGCGAAGATGGCATATTTATTTAGGAATTTTGACCCATAATTGACATGCTATGTGCATGAACCTTAAATTGTTAATCAAGCTCCAGTTGAATTTTGTGCGTGGACTGTGCCTCTTGTGACTGAGTGACCAAACTTCTGTTGGAAACATATCGTGCCAATAGCTTTGACGCTGTGACTTAATACAAGTGGAGAAAATGCAAGACATAAAGTATTAATAGAAGGGGGAAACTCTAAAAAGTAAAATTCTATTTTTCATTTCATCATTTTGACCTGTTGTACTAAGAAACAATTTGTGAGCTTATCCTTACCTTAGTAGGTAAGTCCAAACAACAAAGTAAATGGCAAAAAAAAAAAAAAAGACGAAATTTTAAAGGAAAAGAATTTGTTATCATGCTAGAGGAACAGCTGCTGCCATATTCAGCAGTGTCTTAGTGCTTTAACAGCTCTAATATCTAGACTATAGTGTCTACATTGACCCCCCTTAATTGACGAATTAAGGTGATAAAGGGTTGAATCTCAGTGAAGCATGACCACTTTAACATTTACAATACATTATCACGTATCTAAGTAGTTTACAAAAGTAAGTACTCTCGATGGAAATTGTACTTCTACGTGGTACACAAGTTTGGATTTGACAATTTGGAGTTTAACAAAAGAAGTACTAAGTAAATGTAAAAATAAAGAATTTTAGCGAAGGAGTGTCAAATAACACTGATGGAAACAAAGTGGTTTTGCCACTGGCATTATTGTCTTCAAAGCATAGAACAAGAAGAAATGTCTAGTTTCCTACGTTGTCATGCTTTTTACTGTCTGTTATAAAGATTAGTACTATGATTATTTAATGTGATTAGTACTACTTTACTATGTTGTGGTTAATTGGCAATCCAACATTAATTAGTAGTACTAATGTTGTTTTAGGTTCCCCGGCAACCTAAGAACCATGGTGGAGAACAAAACTTTTTTTTTCCTAATAATTGTACTCAAATTCTCCCAATTAAAGTTACACCATCATTATCAACATTTGATTAATTTAAACCTTGTCTTAATGAATGATTAACAGACTTAAGTGAAAAAATTAATTTAATGTGTTGTAGTGCCCTCCACTTCCACATTATGATTTTTTTTTATCAAATTTCAACCCTCTAAAAAGAAGGGGGCTTACATTCATTTCATTTGTAGGCCAATGTCCATTTCTTGTCCCCCAAAATAATAATAATAAAATAAAATAGTTGATTTTTCAAAAGTGACGAAAGCCGAAATATTAGGATTAGAGGGCACTAACAAATTTACTTTAATTTGATATTTGGTACTACGGAAAAGTCAATTTTGGGAAAAGTTGTCTTTTGAGGAAAGTGTTTCTTTTTGGCCAATGAGGAAAGGAAATATAATATTTTCTCCGTCTCGTTTTATATGACACTGTTTAATTTGGTACGATATTTTAAAAGAAAAGATTTTTTTTTTCAAATTTGTGGTATAAATTAATTTTTAGATATTTGTTTAACTATGAATCATTTTATTAGGATAAAAGGAGATTATTAAAATTAAATTATTTCTAATTATGATAATATAACATTTTTAAGGACAAATTAAAAAGGAAATAGTGTCATAAAAAATGAGACGGTCTCGGAGTAATAATAATCAAACAAGATTGATGATGCTGTAAAAAGAAGTTGATAGAGCTACATGGTCCGCGTTGAATCTTTTTCGTTGAAAAATTATACTGTATAAATAAAATATTTTTGTTGTTGTATTTATTGTATAAATTATGAATTCCCTTAAAATAGGATATATATTTAAGAAAATTTCAGTGTAGCGGCAAAGGTTGTCAACTTACTAAAATGCAAATAGGAATCATAAATGTGGTCAATATCATGAAAAAAAAAAATAAAGAGATAGAGACTCAAATTAAAGGAAAAGGTCTGAAATATATCCGAACTTTGATCGAAATTGCTGTAACAATAAATAGTAATGTGTCCATGTGGGCACATATATACGTTTAAAATACACTTTTAAATAGTGCAAGGGGTAAAAAGTCCTCCATAAAGTTTGGTATCATAACAACAATTTCGACTAAAGTTGAAATATTTTTCAGACCCTTTTCCCCAAATTAAATTGATATTTCCCCAAGGAAGCCACAGAAGGCTTGCACTAATCGAAATTTTGCCATAGAGGAATTGGATTGTATGTGAAGAATAAGGAATAGAAAAGGTAATAAAAGGCGTACATACCAATAGATCAATTGGTATGTATTCTTGAATTTGAAATGAAGCGAGTAATGCTTCTTAGTATGGACAAAAAAGGCCACTTAGATCAGAATTACATTTATATAAATGTTCAAACGTAAAATATAATTGAATATGGAAGAGATTTATTGACAATAATAACAAAAAGAAGATAGATATAATTTCAATATAATAAGGATCTATTAGTGCAAGTTAACTGAATAACGTAATTGATGAGTGGGAATGTGACTTATAGGTGCACCTCCGGTGAAAAGTAAAAAGGCTAGTCAACCCCCTCCCCACAAAAACTTACTTTACGCATGTTTGAATTTTTGATATGTCATACTTACATTTTTTGAATCATCTCCTTAGAATTCCCAACTTTAGTACTATTGCTTGTATGCAAGGGCGTATCTAAAGGGAGGAGTGTTAGTTTACGTGCATCATAATTCTCTTCCTAAACCATGTATATCAATGTTATAGTTATATAGGTGCACCTAAGTTCAAAGAGTCTTATGGTACAATAGTTATTGAGTACATCTCTACGATTGAAGTTTAAAGTTCAATTTCTAAAAGGTTAGAATCCGTAAAATTTAAATCTTAGATTCACTCTTATTTAAGTATTTTCTTTTTCTATATAAATGTTTGAGATAAGTCATGAGTCCTTTCCACATAAAACAAATGATGAATAGTGCAAGAGTTGAGCAACATCCAATTAAATAGCACTTTGGAGGGTTTGATAGTGATTTTGTAATATGAGGGGACATATGGGAAAAGATGGAAAAGCATTATGTGAAGATGGATTGGATTGATAAACAGCATGAGCTATTGGGGTACACAAGCATTATAGAAAAGCACATTGACTTCTCATAAAGGTGATGTAAACAGAGAGCAAAAAATATTAGCTCTAAATGGCACAACTTTAGCCATGCAATACAGATGTCAAAGGTGTCCACATGCATATATAGTTACACTTGCTTCTATGTTTTTTTCTTTCTTTGTTTCGAGATATCGTTGAATTCATGCAGACCTAGCGAAAAATAGGCTATTATAAGAAGACAAGATTTATATAGGGTTTACTATATTTTAGACATGTTGCGACACATACATTTACTCGAGTGCCTCTCTCTCTCTCTCTCTATATATATATATATATATATATATATATTAGGCGTCTTTTCGTCCTATTAGAGATTTATATATATGCCTATAGAAAATATTAAGAAATTTTAGTACTAACTCTTTTTATTATGTGTAATATCATAGAGCTGATTCCAACTTGATTGGAATTCATGAGACATAATTAATATATTAATTATTGTAGTTGTTGTTGGTAGTATTGAAGAATGTTTTATCGAATACTTGCTACCTCCCAACGACATAATTCTTGGATAACTCTGCTATCAACTATTTACGTAAATGGAAAGAATTATATAGTAGTATTTTTAAAAATCTTTGTTGAGATTTAAACTACGATTTTCACCCGCTCCATTGATAACTATATTAGGTATTGCACTATTATATTGTTGGCTCCTCTATATATGTTGATGTAACATGTTAGATATGTAGTAAATAGGGTATCATATTAGTGCAACTTTGACTTGTTGCTTGTGGCATATAGGTGTTGCAACTCATCATCATTATGTATACCCCTAATGGGTGTGCACCATCACCCCCACCCCCACCCCTACCCCTGCCCCTACCCTCTTCAATCCTCACAATAAAAAGCCCTTCACTTCTCAACTTGATCTATTCTACTAATTTGGCTTATAGTAGAAATTTTGAATAAGCACACAGCCATGAGACCTACTTCCAAAGCATTTATTCTGTTTATTTTATTTCTCATCTTTGTGTCATCAGGTAATTTGTACTTACATATAAGGTTATTTAGATTTTTCTTTTCTTTTTTGTTGCTAAAAATGACAATTATCACCTTTAATTTTCTACTTGCATATAGGTTAAAATGTGTATGATATTGATTAATCTTGTTTTTCCTTTTGCTTTATTTATTAGGTACTGTTGAAGGCAGCTTGGGCAATGGCTTAAACCACATTCACAAATTTCAAAAGGTATTAGAGGGTACTTGTACGATAAAAGTCATTTTTCAAGAAAAATATTTTATACGAAGAAAATTAGTCCTTTTTTTTATATGAACTATACTGAACTCTTAACTTCATATCACTTGCTTTAACCAACATTTAGAAATTATCATCAATTTTAAATACTCAACAAGTTTCATCAAGACAATCTTTCAATTTGCTAATATTTAAAACTTTTATTTCTCACAGCTTGTGTTTTTTCTTTTTCATTTTAATATATGTCAATATAACAAGAAAATTATACATTGCTTAGATTCATATCCTTCTTAAACCTTTGTCCTAGCCTTGGTGGATAGAATTACCTGGTACCTGTTGCTGGTGGGAAGTGGCCAGGCAGTGGTGAAGCTAGGATTTTTAATAAGGGGGTTCAAAATCTGAAAAGCTAAACACACGAGCTAATTGAAGGGGGTTCAACATCTACTATATATACATAAAAATAATTTTAACCATGTATAAATAGTAATATTTTTCGGCGAAGGGGGTTCGGATGAACCCCCTAACACAAGGCTGGCTCTGCCCTTGTGGCCAGGGGCGTATACAAGAGGGGATTACCGGGTTCACGTGAACCCATGGTACCCTCCCGAAATCATATATAATAGTGTTATATTTTTAAAAAAATATTTCAATAAAGATGTGTGACTCCACTCTTGAAGTATCATATAATATCGTACGATGATGATTGGGTGCACCTCTCTAGGTGAGGTTAGAAATTTGAATCTTCTATCTATCTTGCTTTGGTTTTCTTTCTAAGATTTTGTAACTGGTGTGGAAAGATAAAAGTTAATTTTTGACCAATAATTTTAAAATTTTAATGATTTTCTGTAAAAAGAACCTAATCAGTCAAATTTATATCTTAGATCTACCTTTTCGTAATAATGCACCCATCATCAATAAGTCCTGGATACGCCTCAGGTGACAGGTATCACGTGGAATTAGTCCATGTGCACGAAATTTGGCTCGGACACCACAATCATAAAAGAAAATCCTTCTTTAACCTTTATATCGTTAGAGTGCATATATATATATGTATATAAACAAAATCTTAGGTCAATCATTTACAACTCAAGTAATTAAATGTCATTTGACTAATTATAATTAAACTTTTGTTGCAAAATTTGATCAGAGGATGAGAGAAATACCAAGAAAGTTGATGGTGGTGGATGCAGTGTTAGATTATGACTATGCAGGACCTAATCCCAGGCATGATCCCACTAGAAAGAGAGGTGGCAATCACCCTTGAAGAAACTTTGCATACTGGGGTTTGAAAGAATCAGTAGTTTTGGTTCAAATTTTATATTTATATGTTAAGAAATCACGTAAAATATGTATAAATAATTTGTCAAAAACTCAGTAAGCTGCGTTTTCTAGAATCCAGAGCCCATAATTTCAATATCTTTATTCCTCCTATGAGTGTGTAGAGATTTTGTTTACAGTATTGTTGCCTCAGGGCATAATAAGAATTGCAAGTCTCTTGGTGAGATGTTGCTTGAGTTTTGGCTTGTGCCTCTCTGTTATGTAAGCTAGATAGTATTATATGTTAGCAATATTATGTTGTTTGAGTTTTGAAATAGTGAAATAAAGAAAGTTGATTAGAATTGTTTGTACATTTTTTACATTTTCGAAGGAGGAGTCTTGGTGCAACGGTAAAGTTGTTTCTGTATAACCTACTCATCATGGGTTTGTGTAATTGAAACCGCCAAAGGATTTATTGGTGGACCTTTTCATAGGTGTAGCGTAATTATTAGTAAAGTAATTGGTTAAATAATTGATATTTCACTTATAATTACAATTCTTTTGCCTAAATGGAACAAATCTAGCATACAAATTCTAGAGTTATTTCAATAGGTTCAGAAATCACATGTATTTTTTAAGTTGCATACATATTTACACAAGAAGAAAACTTTTTTTTACTATTGATAACTTTTAAAACCATAATATGATGATGTACAAGGTAAATACAAGTGATTCTCGAAAAAAAGTTAAATTACATGTAATTCAAACCAACCACTTTTGCCTCCATAGATGAATGGCTGGAGTTATGTAGCGTCAGGGGTTTAATTGGATCCTCTTTGTTAGGAAATTATGATGTATAAATAGGGTAAAAGTACAATATTTTTTTGTTATATTATATGTAAAGCATTAAAATGAGAATTATCATTATAAGGGTGTCATATTTTCTATACAAATATATATATTTGGTGGCCAAGATCATTTGAATTATATATTAAAGTTGTCATCACAGACCCTTAGTTAGTTCACTATTCATTCCACATTTCAACAGTTAGATTTGGAATTTTCCATATTTTTAGAATATACTATCTAAAATGCTACATAACTTAATTACCTTGACAAGCAAATGTACAAGGTATAATTGAAGCTTTATGTTCCTTTTCATACAAAAATACTATATACAATTAACTAATATTACTATCAAACTTCTAAGGGAAAATCATTGTTGATAGCCATATTCCAATTGACACAAAACTGATTGTCACTAAAGCTTGTCCCAGTTCTAACACAACATTCTGTTTCTTTACTGCTAAATTTCGCCAATCAGTCCTCCTGTCGATATATCGAAACAAATATAAAGTAAAAATATAATCTGATATATAGTGCTAAATTGTTAGGGGAAAAAGTATATAATAGAAAAATCTTGTGGATATGTAGACCACAATATAAGTACTAAAAGAATGTCAAACTTTGGACAAAAATGCAAGAAAAAAAGAAGCTCAGCCACTACAACTTAATGACCTTTTCTAATGGTGTGTAATCACATTATGTCTTCATCAAAAACTTTATTGTATTGACTTTCTTGTAGTTGATAATGATGATCAAAAGGAATTTCACAGCTAAATAAGTTTGACTATATATCAAGAGGTTCATCTGGTCTCTTTTCGTTGGGAAATTACACTATATATATAAAGGTCATAATTATTTTTCATGTATCTGATATAGATGTTGAATCCCTTTGGTTTTTTCGTGTTTTTACTTCTTTATACTTTGAACTCCGTTGGTGAAAATCCTAGTCCAGCTACCTTTACTCAGAGGGTACAAAGAACTATCTAGCCTTAAAAGAAACTATTATTTTCATTCTCAAGTCACCTACCAACACCTTAAGTTTCTGAAATTATCAGTAAAAGTACATTGGTTGCAAAAGGTCAAGTGCATACCCCAAATCAGCAATGACAATGCTGACATTATCTTGTGTCCGTCGATCCTGAAATGTAAGATCAAAGAGCTAAGTATATACACTTGTGTGTGCGTTTGGAGATTGTTAAGTACAGAATGCAGAAATTTTTCTTACCAAGGCTAACCGTGCAAGAGCTTCACAAGCTATCTGTTAGGGGGAAAAAAAAGAGACAAGTTATATATGGTACTACAACATTGCACCCGAACCAATTAGGCAGATGATATTTCTTACCTGAACATCACCATGCTCTCGAAGCTGGTTCCTAACGAAATCTACTATTTCATCACTGAAAAAGTAAGACGAAAAACTCTAATGAGATTATGATCTTTAAAAGATTCAATTGGATGTAGTGTCTAATAATCCTGTTTTTCCAGACCTTTTCATGTAATCCCATAATCCATCAGATGCTAATAGTACAAATTCGGTATCTGATCCAAGATTCACCTGTAAAACATCTGGAGATGCTATAACCAAGTCTCCCCTGAACTGAATCCTAGAAAAATAAACAGAAACAAAGCTTTTACTTGCAAGAAGTCATAATGATGCTGAGAATAGACAGCTTGTACTTCTCGGTGATTCATGAGCTAATGCAGCATTATCATCAGTATGATTTGCAGCTCAAGCAAGAAATGGAAATTACCGAGAAATGAACTTTTCAGACCATCTGCGTTCTTTAACCCCTTTCTCCAACATCCTAGCAAGCAATGATCAGAAAGAACGCATTATTTTATTTTTCCAGGGCAACCAAGAAATGCAATGCTTCCTATCAGTTTAACAGAAAATCATAATGAACGTACTCTTTCTTCTTCGTCTTAAATCTCATATCACCAAAAGCACGGGATACTGAAATATCATTACAAATTCTTCCATTGACAATCTGCAGACATAATATACATTTAGTGTCAACACGCACGCTGAATAATGTGCATCCTGAAAGCAACAGTACTGGACTCCTATCTTGCTCTTTCTCATAAACTCCTCCCGTTTCAATTTGTTTGCCTTACTTTCCTTTTTAGTACGTTTCTAAAAGAATGTTTCTTTCCTTTGCTGACAACTCATTAATTTCAACTTTCCACATGTTATGTTTAAGACCACGAGATTAATATTTTGGTAAATTCTACATATCTTTAGTTTAATACCACAAGATTCAAAAGTCTTCTTTATTTTCTCAAACTCCGATTATTTTGGAAAACCATTTACTTGTTAGTTTTTGACCAGTATTTCAAGAAAGAATGCTGAATACAAGTAGATGAATAAAACAATCGACTATTCTAGGGGATGCTGGGAGGGGTCTAAGTGTAGGAAACACACCCATCCACCTGCTTCATTTATTCTTCTGATTTCTTGGAGAGAAACCTTGTTGTTTCCATAGGGCCTGTGTGAATTGGTTAGTATCTCTGCTTTTCCAGATCGGGACAACACCTGCATTAACATTCAGGGATTCTGATGGTTAAGAAAACACCTATCCATCTCGAAGAACATATCAACAATAAGCATTTCATTGTCAGCAGGAAATGAATGCTCATTTACCACAGATGAATCTCCAACATGTGCGATGATCAGTGTATCATTCCCAACAAATAGAGCAGTAGCTGTCGCACCAGATTCATCTTCCTTCTCGCTACTCTCAAGCCTTTTCCAAAAAGAAACAGCATCTAAACCTCCATACAGAATACACTATGAAACTACATGGATTCTTTTTTTTTTTCATTTACATGCTGCAGTAGCTTACCGGTTCAAGAGTTTTCTATCCGCATTTTCAAAAGCTTCTTGTAGTGCCTTCCTGATTGCATTTAGGTCCTTTCTGTTCAATAGCAGCCCACCTTGTAATGCTGTAACACATTCTTTATACAGCTCTTCCCTATTAATAGTACATCCGTTATCCAACAATGCAGAACTTCCAAATTAAATCTTTCTTTAAGACGCACAGAAACTACATAAATCTCTTTATCTAGTAAAAGACACTCTAAAAAAAAGGTTACTTTGTAGGTTATGTTGAATCATATAATCCTTCATATAAAAGAATCACTTACTTAATCATATCTTTAACACACACCCCTCATGTGCGGGTCTGATTCTTTCTTTATCTGTCAGCTTCGATATCACACTGAATTGTGTGATCATCTCAATTAAAAAGGCCTAAAGCTCAAGACTTTTAGACGAGAGTACAGACACACAATTCAACAGCTCAACAACGAAAGGGCCAACTACATATGCGACAATTATTGATTTTTTTGACATACCTAAGGAACTTGACAGAGGAGAAGCCAGCATGGCCATCAAAAACAGCAGCATAAGTGAAGCCATCAAGATCATCCGATTGAACGATGACAGCATCATCTTCCATCTCTTCACGCAGACCTTGGACCATAGTTGAACCCCATCTGATGCCAGAAACACTGGTAAAAGGAGCTGGCGCGTCGATTGCAATTGCAGAGCAGCATCTTCCTCTGCCCTCTCCACCTCCACCTCCACCTCCTCCAAGAGGCTTCTGTATTATGCTCTTTTTGGCAGTAACTTTGTAACTGCAAATTTTGTTTAAAAGAACCTTTTGCAAGTGGGGACTAGATAAGGCCATTGATGAAATATGGGGGAGTCTTGGTTCTCACCAGACTGAAGTTAGTGTAAGATCGTCCCCCAGTAAGCAGAAATTTGCTTGGTTAAGGTTAACCAAGGATAAGAAGACTTGGAGGGCAGAATCCATAACTGATTTTTAACCAATTATTGACCACTTGTTGATTGCCAGTTGGGTACTTTTGTTGAGTATGGGCCAGAGAATTTGGGCTGTAAACCTTCTTAAGAAAAGCCCGTGGAACTTTCAGAAGCTATATGCATCAAGTAGTGTCCCTCTATGATTGAGTAATTGTGCCACGACATTATTTAAAGGTTAAGTGATTAAAAAAGTGGCACTTTTGTTTAAGTATACAAAATATGCTTGACACAATGATCAACTAATAATCTGTCTTAAAAAAGGAAATTAGCTAGTATGGAAATGAAAATGTATCTGAAAACAGAATGAAAAATGTTTGTAAAATACTGTACTACTTTTTTGCCATGAATAATTAACCACTAATTAAATACAGAAACAGACCCTCTTCTACCTTTAAAAAGAGAGTTTTTTACCTCTCATCTTTTGGCATTAAATCCCTCAGGTGAAAGTGTATATACTAGAGAAGTGCTATATGAATACAGAAAGTATAGCTAACTAATGATCTACAGTAGTTCGTCTTTCAAATATCCAGGGCCTGGCTTGAAGGGGTCAGAGTCCATGTATGCTTCTGCACGATAAACTCCAGCATCATTCATACGATTACTAAGCACGTGAAGGATAGCTTTCTTTGCACCATATTCATCTCGGTTGTTCTCAACATACTGTTTGGCCTCTGCTGCAATCTCATTGACAAAATCAAACCGGTTGTCCTCGTTCAGTAATAATCTATGAATGTCCATTGTCAATAGTTTACCCCCATCCCTTATCTTCCTCACTTGCTCCTCAAGGAATGGAATCCTTTCCATTTTGGCATCTAATGTCTCATCTTGTTTCGTCTGAAACCAAAATTAGAACAAGTAAATATACTGTCAAGCCAAACAAGCAGGCTATAAGTATAATGGATAACAAATTTTCAGAATGATTCAAAACAAACATTAACGATAAAGACTAGATTCTTTTCTCGCCCTTCCACCATCATATTTGAAAGAGAAATAAGAAAGGCTAGATGTTTTTAAATCCTAATCTATGAAGGTACAAAGTTTTACAAATGACAAGTCAACCACTGTGGAATTATTTCCACAGAATAATCAGTATACCCCTCTCCGTAAGTATGCAATCTAATCACAATCGTGTTAACCATTATCAAGGAGTAGTACTGTTGTGTTTATCTTATGGGGGCTTGGAAGAAGTTAATGTTTTGCCTAGAGAATACCAGCTAAGAAAAGCTACATAACACACTTGCACATAAAAGCTTAGAGATGTTGGAACTAAAGATTCCATCCTCAATCCTTACAAAGATTGAAGTCCACCAACCAAGAGTACACATAGAGATAAAGCCCTGAGTAAGGGGTCCATCACTAGTCACTGACTGGAAAAACGCATAACAAATTCCATGCTCATGTAGTACTTTGAATTGCTGAGAGTTCATCTATTACTTAAAGAAAATTCAAAAGTTATAACATACGGGTTATCTCGAGTTCCATAATTTTGATTATACTGAATACTGATTATTTTGAAGTCAAAACAGTCAAAGTAATTATTTAACTTAATATATATAGTAAGCTAGCTGTTAGCTTTTAGAGTTAGTTTCATGGATTAGTAATAACTCAGTGTTATCACTACAAAGTTTAGATACACAGGTATGTTACTCAGGTTTTCAAACATAAGAAAATATCTATTTCTCCATAACTTTCTTTGAGCTAACCCCTTTTTTCATCAACTCAAATCCTCTATTCTAGAACTATAAAGATGTTTGATTAGGCAATAAACCCAACTGTTCACCATCAAAGCATGCCTTCAAGGTTAAATACACTCTATTCCTAGTCAGACCATAGAAGATCACCAAATGTTAGTGGATACTCTAGAGATGATTCACTATATGAAGTGAGAAAAACCAAGAGATGAAGGCTAATTTGCGGAGGAAAGAAAATATAAAAAATCCCCAAAGTTGTGCAATAAAGCTTGATGGATAAAAGGAAAATTTTAGCAAAGGCTGAAACAACTACAAGTTTGTCTCAAGAACCTAATCTTGACAAATATGGGTAAAAAAGTTTGGGGACGTTTGGTTTATAATGCAAGAATCCTTTATGAAGTGATCAATAATGAAATAATTGTTATGCAGTGATTATTAGTAATGAAAAGATTGTCACAAATGAGTTACTTAGTCTAAAAGGGCAGTTTATCTTTAAATAGTTTAATCTCTACATTGCTACTACATGTGCTATTATTTCTATCAAGCATAAAATAATATTAAATTCATGCATAACTTAATTCAGGTATTATTTAGTACTGCCAACCAAATGTTGCATTTTATTTATGCGGCGATAATTTTTTCCGTATAGGGCTGACCATACACTATATTATCCGATGGACCGATGCAAGAATTATGCTGAGATCAATTGTTCCTATACCATCAGCCAAAGGACCCCTTAAAAATATCATTATTCCATGAACAACCAGGAAATAACAAATAAAACTGGAATGACATAAAGAAGATTAGCATGCCTATGGGCATGGATGACATGCACAAATCAAGAAATAACAAATAAAATCTTAAACTATGGGGAATATGCTAGCTTTCACTCTTTACTAAGGGGCTTCATATGAAAACCTAATAGCAGGTAAAATCGTGAGACAGAACCATCTACCAAGGAATGACTTGTACTTTTAATTCAGATTACTGCTCAAAAATGATATACAGATGGTAAAACATTTTGTCTTTGCAGCAACAACAAAACCAGAATATCGGAGTATGGACATGATCAACTGTAAAAAGAACCCAGTCAGAACTTAGCCGCATACATACAAAGAAATCCCTATTAAATCAGAAACCTTACCATGACATCTAGAGCCACAGATACTTGGGATATAGTGTTCAGCCTAAATCATTTGGACATACAACTAAGTCAGGATAACAGTACACTCTCCAAACTTGGTATTATCTACTTGCAGGGTCCAAACAAGATCAACACGTAAATGCAATACAGTGAAATCATCATTTCCCCTGCCTTCAATTTCTAGTGGGTCAGGTTTTGCATTAGCATCCGGAGAGAAGTGATGTACTAACAGAAAGCTTGAACCCCTGATGTGGGAGATCTGTTAGGTTTCAATATCTATCACTTTGCCTACAGTGGTTTGTAGTTAATGAATACATAAAGCCCAAGCAAAAAGGAAAGATGGCATCAAATGTGGATATCATCCCTCTTCTAAAGACGATACAGTCAAGCTCAAGTAACAATTCTAAGAATTCAAAAACTAATTAACCAAGAAACTTATCGTGCAAATCAAGGCACCCAAAATGACCAAAAAAATATATAAATAAGTCCAACCTTTAAAACAAAACAGCAAGCAAAAATGAAGAAAAGTATTATCAGCCTACAATAATAGATCAAGCATAGTCTAATATGTCTACCACAAATATGGTTTTCACTAGCGTTCTACTAAATACGCTAACTGTGTAAAACGTATTTATGCAATGTAATCACTTAAAAGCTAACTACAAGCAATTGTTTATGCCTATGACTCTATAGTAAGCATGACTTGATGTAAGTAACCTGCCAAAATCAGTGAACTGACTACAAAAATCGACTGTGCATATAGCTTAAATCCTTTCAACTATAGCCTATACAAGGCAAGCACAGTACTTACGAAACGATCCTACTCTTATATCTAATTCCGGTAATTTCAATGGTGCACAGCGGAAAATAACATTAAAAACAAACAGAATGAAACGAGCAGGAAAACACAAGAATTAAAATTCCTCAGCTCACCAATTTTCTTCGCCTCCATATTCGCCTTTCTCCACGGCCTTCATTTTTAGAATTCGACGCACTCTGTACACCAAACTAAAACAAAAGTTACAAACACTTGTGCAAAAAAAAAAAATTACAACTGAAAATAGACTAGCGACGGCAACGAAGAACTATCACCTGCGCACGAATGGAGAAGTTCACGCGTTTAGTATTTTCAACTGCTGCAATTCTCTGCATTGGAGACAAATTATCATTCTCCGGATTCACAAATTAAGAACGGAGACTCATACTGGAAATCGGCGAAGATTCCGGCGAATATAAAACAGAGTAAAAATAGAAAGAGGAGCTTACGGGGAAAGTTTGTAGTGTTGAAAAGCTACTGAAAGTCAGGGTTGATGCTGCCATTGTTTTTCGCCTTTCGATTGAGCTCTTCTCCCTCTGATGAAAGGGGATAACGCAAATGATATCCTACTGTTGTTTTTTCAACTTTGCAAGTTAATTTATTGGCAGTTAGACCCCTGATGTTTGAAAATGTTCCACTTATGCCTTGGTTATTCATAGAGTGATCATTTGTTTCTTGATTTTCGGAATTTTAGAGCAGTTTCGCAAATATCACATCCTGCAAGCCCTCTTTTTGCAATACTCCCTCCTCCTCAATTTTAGCAATAACTTAAAAAAAAAAAAACATGAAGTCACCACTAAAATTGTCTCGAATTTTAAAAAAGACATCTTAATTTTGCGGATATTCTATTACCCCATTGAACAACTTCAAAATAGCATGCACACCCCATTTTTCACCCAATTCCACTTGTACAAAAATATTTGTAAGTCATGCACTAATAGTCACTTGCCACGTATTAAAAGTAATTTTTAATTATTTTTATTTGATTTCTTTGGTTTTTTTTTCATTTATTCTTTTTCTCTTTCTTCTTCACCTCAATTTCTATTCCATCTTTTTTTTTTCTTTTTTTGTCTTCTTCTATTCCATTCCCTTCATCCTTGGGAAATTTTATTTCGTGTTCTTTGTTGGTGTCTTGCAATGGACTTTTCTTTACGCTTTGTGTCCCTTTAGCAACCAACATTCACTTCTGCCTACTTACTATCACCAATTAATTTATTTATGAAAATAAATATCATCAAATAATCAAAATTTAAATATTCAAAATATCATCAAGTCAAAATTTGAAATTTAAATCACCACTTTCTCCAACTCCTTACTCCCAAATTGAGTTTTTCATAATTTTACTATTCCCAAATCCCAATCTTGATTTGTAGGAGGAACTAATTTGTTTTTCAAAAAAGAAGAAGAAGAAGAATGAACACAATAACATTAGTTTTTAAAAAAACAATGACTAGAAAGAAAAAATAAATAAAAAAATGAAGGAAGGCATGGATGCCCCAAGAAATATGGGTAACCTAATGATGGTAGGGAAGATGAGAAAAAAGATTTGAAAAAATAAAAATATTCCTAATAAAGTAAAAAAAATTAATACATGAGTTTTTATGTTTTTCTTTTAAAAAAAAGTCAAATTAGAGTGCCACATTGCAATTTTACGTTGGTTTGAGAAGCTGTATCAAGAGTCTTCACGCGCTTATATTTTGTGACAACATGAGTGGTGTTAAAATTAGTCAAAATGGTATATTTATTGTGGATTTAGATAGTTCCGTAGGGTAATAGGACACCTGCAAATTTAAGGTGTCTTTTTAAAAATTCGGGACAACTTCAATGGTGACATAAGTCTTTTCTCCAAAAAAACTATAATCATTTTAAGCATTCAAGACATTAGTTATTAAGTATTTAAATATTTTTATATTAATTTTTTTTAATAGTGCTCAATTTTTAATAAACAATTAATTAAATAAAGATAATTTGATAAATAATATCTTTTATTTAATAAGCGTGAAAAGAACTAAAACAATACTTGCTTTGAGAAGAAGAAAGTACATTATAATTGTACATGTACATCTTTTAAAAATAAAAGTCGAATACATATGAAAATATCACTTATATATGAATGTATGTGAAGTGCATGTTATATATATATATATATATATAGATATAGATATGACATACAAGTGTGTTATATAGAGAGTGAATATTGAAGAAGTCACTGGGAAATTTCTAATACAAAATTGATAAAAAGTACATTTTTTGGGGAAAACTTCGACAAAAACTTAGCAAAAATGACATGAATTTTGGGAAAATTGCAAACCTTCAAAGATGGTTATCTCCAACGAAGTAACGTTGATTCTTTAATAGCCAACTAAAACGTCGATACACCAAAAGTAACTTGTATCTAAAGAAAATTTTCAATTATCTTATTTTGTACAGTTTTGAGGCTTTCACTCTTCAACTCGATGGGTTCAAACCTGTATCTTGAGTCACCTTCCTAATATCACTAGATTCCACCAATGATATATCAAAATGAAACTTTGAAAATCAACCATGATTTGAAGATGAAGAAAAGTTATGTATAAGGTACTAAATAGTCAGTTAGGAATATAATCTGAAAAGAGAGAAGAGTAAGATTTGGTGAGAAAGAAATAAAAAAAGACTAAATTTTGGTGAGAGAAAATAACAAATATATGCTTCTATTTAGGTGTGAAACTATGGAATGTTGTGTAACGGTAGAATTTACTAGAAAATCATAGTCATAATTTCTAAAAAATATAGCTAAGATGTATAGATATAGTAGCTATGTTAACATTAATTTTTTAACGCCAGGAATTTGTCAATTTTTGTTTTTCTTGATTAAATAAGTAATTAAGATGTATAGATATAGTAGCTATGTTACCATTAATTTTTTAACGCCATGAATTGATGAATATTTATTTTTCTTGATCAAATGAGTAATTTCAGATTTTTGAAATCCTGTTTATTTTAGAAAATATAGGTATATATGAATATTCCTCTAGAATATTGCAATTCACCATTTTGATCTTTCAATGTGCATTTACTATAGTTTGTATATATTATTCACCATAAATATTGAAAATGCTTAAATAAATGGAACAAATATTTTAGATGAAAATCTTACACAATATAAACAACAACTCATTAGCTCATAAAAGAATTTCATAGAAGATAAAAAATAATTTAAATATATATCAATAAGATATGTTTATATAATTTCATTTTGTACCTCAAAAAGTTAGAAGAATGAATTGTAAATAGAAATAAATATGAATTTCAACAAATGGATTCAATGCTTCATATTAAAAATTTATCTTGAAGTAACTAATTTTGTTAAGTCGTTAATCAGTGAATATATTTATTTCTTGATCAAAGAAGTAATTTTAGATTCTTGAAATCTTTCCTAACAAGAAAAAAAATAATATAACGAGATTTCCTCCGTATTAACATGCATTTATCGTAGCTCCTAAATATAAAAATACTTAATAAATTAAAATAGTCGCAAAAATAATGTGAGGAAGGTAGTAATACACACTACAAACTACATAGTACAAATATTAATTTGTTAGTTATCGGCCGAAGTAATTAGTTCGGCCAACAAACAGCGGCCCCAATTCAAGTATGACTGGCAAGTCTAACAAAAGAAGGAACCTTCCGTCTTTTCCTTAAACTAAGATAGTCGATAAAAAAGTACTCTTCCAAAAAACGACGACGTCAAAGCGGTGAACGTGAGTTATACGGCCACCACTGTATTGGGTCCCACACCGCCAAAAATACCTTCAATAATCAAAGATTATAAAAAGCTGCGTACAGCAAGTAAATAAAGCAGACAAAAAAAAAAGAAGCTAAAAATGATGAACAGATTGAAGAAGATTGATGAAGAAAAGCTTGATTATGGCAAGTTGATTTAGGGTTTTTGAACTTTTTCAGTAAGAAAAAAGCTCTGTTCTGCTGTGTGTGTGTTGGAAAATTGTGAAGAAAACCCTAACGCTAATAGCTTAATTTTGTAATCTGGGGTTTCCGAGATTCACTGAGATACACTTTTGAAACCCCAAAAGAAATGGACAGATCAAGATCTAAGAGATACTATTACGACCAGGATTACGAATCTGAGAACTTACCCAGGACTAAACAGAGGTACAACAACCCTCACCATTATGCACCGACTCATCACCGCCGTCCTGTTTCCGGTGGAGGTGGTGGAGGTCGGAAAATGCAGGACCCTGCACTTATGGTTACTACTACTTATCGGATTTTATGCCACGATGTTAAGGCGGGTGGTGTTATTGGGAAATCAGGGAGTATTATTAAGGCGATTAGGCAGCATACTGGGGCATGGGTGAATGTGCATGAACTGATTCCAGGAGATGATGAACGTATCATTGAGATTTCGGACACTAGGAGGAGGGATCCTGATGGTAGAATGCCGGTGTTTTCGCCAGCTCAGGAGGCATTGCTGATGATACATGAGAGGATTTTGGATAGTGATAGTGGTGGAGGAGGAGGAGGAGGAGGAGGCTACAGTGGTGGGATGGATGTGGAGGAGGAGTTTAGGATGAGAGGTGTCAGTGGGAATAATCGTGCGGTAACAAGGTTGGTGGTGACTAGAATGCATGTGGGATGTTTGCTAGGGAAAGGAGGGAAAATTATTGAGCAAATGAGGATCGAGACTAAGACACATATTAGAATTTTGCCCAGAGATCACACTTTGCCGCGTTGCGTTTCAATGTCAGAGGAGATTGTTCAGGTTTATATCTTATTCCCTTGTTCAGGTTAATTTGAATTGGACTTCAAGCCAGCAAAAATCATGACCTTATACCGTGACTTTATACATCCTTATTGATAAAGTGACCCAGAACCATACCATTAATTGAAGCACATATATAGTTGCTGAAAGAAAGAAACTAATGACAAAGATAGCTTTGAAAAATTTCTCTACCATTGGAGCTAGGAGTCATCTGATATTGCATAAGAAGTTGGAGTGGTAACATGTATCTTAAGTAGAAAAGAACACTTGTTCACTTAACAATGACTGATGATACCTGAGTTCAGTTCAGACTTCAGATACAAAAATGAAAAAGATCTGAATCAAAATGGCTTAAATAATGAATGACTAATGACACTTTAATGAATGCCTAATGTTTTAAGCCATGATCTTTGAGCACTAATATTTATTTTCCTGAGTTTTGTTAATACTGGGCTGAGGTTGTAATTACTTTTTTTATAAAAAAAATTGGGGGTAGGGGAAGGGAAAATGGGGGAGGGGATAATGATGTGGGGAATCGAGCCCTCACCAACAAGGTGAAAGTTCAAGTAACCAACCAATTGAGCTACTAAGCTTCCCCGCCGAGGTTGTAATTACTTTTTTTAAAATAAATTGGGGGTAGGGGTAGGGATAGGGAAAATGGGGGAGGGGATTACAATGTGGGGAATCGAGCCCTCACCAACAAGGTGAAAGTTCAAGTAACCTACCAATTGAGCTACTAAGCTTCCCCGCCGAGGTTGTAATTACTTTTTAGAAAATAAATTGGGGGTAGGTGTAGGGGGAAGGGAAAATGGGGGAGGGGATTACGATGTGGGGAATCGAACCCTCACCAACAAGGTGAAAGTTTATAGGTAATCAACCAACTGAGCTACTAAGATTCCTCATCGAGGTTGTAATTACATTTGACAACCCAAATTGTTTTCTGCTATATGCTGAGTAGTGTATCTATAAATAGCTACGACTACTACTACACTTCAATTCCAAGTAAATTGGTCTTGGTTATATGAATCCTCATCGTCCATGTCACTCCATTTAAGCTCATCTAAGTCTAATGTTGCTTAGGGTATCTCCCTTCTCTATGTTCAGTTGCTTTGTCAAGAAGTGTGAATAACATTTCATTAACCCCTTCTGGTAAAAAGTTAGTGTCTCTCACATGCTGGATATGGACAAGTTAATTCATGGGAAACTTTATTATTTGTGTTTCTTTTTTTATCAGTAATTTAGATGGTATTATTGTCCTAAGTTGCTCGGACTTGTGAGCGGGTGTCCTGTACGGGTGTGGATCTAGAGGTCGGATCCTTCATTATCTAAATTTTAAGGGGCTTCGGGTAAAAATAATTCAAAAATCTACAAATAGAGTTATTTGTCTAAATTATGAGATATTATGTGGAAAACTTATAAGGTATCCAGGGAAAAAATATAGAACCCTAGCCATTCTCAAAAATAAAATAAAATATAGAACCCTAGAAGGAGATAGAAGGAAAATGACTGACATAGAAATTGCTATATTCAAGCTATTCGATGAACTTGCTGTATACGAGGTATTCGTTTTTCTTCAATTTCACTATAACTTTTGTTTTGATTATAGAAATCATTAGATCTGTCCCGAATTTCTCAGATGACTTGGGTCAAAGTACCCAAAATCGATTGACCATATCTGGTACGGATCCCACACCCATGTCGTGTTGACACGGATACGGCACCAAAACTGAAGAATCCAAGCAACTTAGATGTTGCCCCTGTGTGATTAATGATTTGTGATTTTTAAATAACCACATTTAGTCCTCAATAAATTCGAATTTCGTTTCTCTTTTTTTCTGTGTCTTAGACAACTCTCTCTTCAATGAACCCTGTTAATGAATCAACTCAGCTGTTTCTCTTGCCATTGATTGTGTTTTTTTGAAGATCCAATCTTCTCTCTCTCTCTCTCTCTACCCTTATCTCTGGTCTTCCTCTGGTTTGTTCTTTTGTTCTGAAGGGAAGTGGTGTGATGGAAGGATGGAGATACTTATTTTTAGGCTGCACTAAAGCAGCATCTGTAACATTTATAGCATTTTATAACACAGGAAAATTTCCGAGGCCCTGGTTATGTCATTACTGGAGCTTGCATCCAGAAAGTGGCTCTTTTTTTTCTGAAAAGAAATGGTGCTTTCTTTTTTATAAAATGTGACGATGGCATAGGGATAGCAACAAGCTGATGATAGAATCAGCTGGAGTGCATATCAGTGATATCACACACTGACACACATACTCAATTCTGAAATAGACATTGGTCTAGTGTTAGTTGCATATTACTTCTCGTGTATGTACATATTAACAAACGATCAGGATGCCTGATTTCTCTTTTCCTTACTCCTGTATTGTATGGGCTTTGACCTGTGAAAATGCCTTGAATGGATGTTTCAAATGAAGTATTTGATGTCCGGCATTTACCAATTGGTTGGAGGTCAATATGTATGTCAAAATGAGATTTCATTTTAATGATTCAGCTGAGAGCTTAACAAGGTGTCATTAAAATTTGAATCATCATTAACAAATTTTGCTTTAAAAGCAATTAGAACAAATTAACTGTTGATTCCCATCAGGAACTTGTATCTCCTGGTGATCATATTGATACCGAAACTCTTGGGCCATTCTTTCAAGCATAATACTTTCTGGTTTGATGGCACATCTCTATGTTGGAGCATATCCTGCTCAATTTTCCTTCTGAAACCATCAAAACATTTGCATCTTGGACTATATAATTTTTCCTCTTGAAGTTCACGTGATGATTTAAAAAAAAATCAAAGAAATATGGAAATTGATACATTTATGCAGTTCATTGCCTTCATTTGAACATCTAAAAGGATATTGTACTTGTGATTGTTTTGCCTTTCCTTATAGTTCCTCTGATATATTGCTGCCGTTAAGGTAATTCTCAGACAATGCTCTTGAATTTTTCCTTCTGATGTATTACACAGAGGAGATTTCTAATTAAAGATTGTTAAAATACTGCTGCTATTGATTTGTAAGCTAATTTTCTTGTGTCTGATCACTGATGATTTCTGAGTTTATCTGAGTCATAGAAATCATGATATTTAGGTATAAGGTTTATTGGACTTGCTTGTGGTAAATGTATAAATGTGGTGGATTGTATTGGATAATTACTGCCTGCTTGAAAGCAATCATTAGTAGCTCAGCGTTATGTGTTATGTCTGAGACTTGTTTGCTTGCAGGTTGTTGGGGAAATAAATGCTGTGAAAAAAGCTGTAGAAATTATTTCCTCACGCTTGAGGGAGAGCCAGCATCGTGATCGGGGTCACTTTCCTGGTCGGCCACATTCTCCTGAACGGTTCATCCCTCCTGATGACGAATTTATTCCCCACATGAACAGTACAGCTCGCAGGGCGTCTGAAAATGGGTCTGCTTTTGGATCAAGGCTGCCTGCTGGTATGAGCGGTGGTCGAAGCAACAACTATTCCTCATCCTCGTCTGGATATGCCATTGAATCTGGAATCGCTCCCAACAATGATAATGGGCAGGTCATGTATGTTGAAGATCTTGTGTTCCGAATTCTATGTCCAGTTGACAAGGTTGATACTGTTGCTGGGGAATCAGATGGAATTATAGAGTTGCTTCAGAATGAGATTGGTGTAGATGTGAAGATTTTGAATCCCGTTGCCAGCTCAGATGAACAGGTCATAATCATTTCGTCTGATGAGGTACTCCCTCTACTCTTTCTTGTCCAGGTCTCAGTAAGTTATTGCCGTTTTTTACTATGAAAGTTCTAATTTCAGTTTGCTGTTTTCTAGAATGGGATTCCATTAGCTTTGTTCTTTTTAGCCTCATTTATGAAATTTGTTACACCCTATCAAGCATAAACCTCATAAAATGATCTTTCTAGGATGCTGCTTAAAAGTTTCTGGATGATATCTGGTTTACATTTGTCTTTTAGGGTCCAGATGATGAGCTATTTCCTGCTCAGGAAGCTCTTTTGCATATTCAAACCCGCATTGTCGATCTTGTTCCGGAGAAGGAAAATGTTATTACAACTCGTTTAGTTGTACAAACAGATGAAGTTGAATGTTTGGGAGGAAGAGATGGACTATTATCTGATATGCAGAAAATAACTGGTGCTACTGTCAAGATTCTACCAAAGGAAGAACTTCCACCATGTGTGTCAAGGACTGATGAAGTTATACAGGTCTGTCAATTTTCTTTTAAGCTTCTAATATGATGATAAAAAGGTAGCTAGTTTGATTTTCATGTTCTTTAGTTGATATGTGTACCAGAGGTGGTGCATATTTGGGCAGTGCATTCCTTTTGCAAGGGGAATCTTGTCTCTGAAATTTTACCACCTACTACTAATTTTCCTAAATGTTATGGTCTTAGTATAAATTCCTGGTTGCGTATAAGAGAATTCAAATTATTGGATAGAGTAGTACTGGGCTCCAATTGTTGGACTTATGTTTTTTCTGGACATGCTATGTAATTCTTCATATCTCCAGATTGTTGGAGAGATCAAAGCAGCTAGAGAAGCTCTTGTTGAAGTGACATCGAGGCTTCGGAGTTTTACTTATCGGGAGTTCTTTCAAAAGGATATACCCTCACCAGCAATACCTGCCTCAAGCCCTGCTAGGAGTACTATTGGAGCAGACAAAAATTCTCTCAATAACACATCTCCATCTCAACAAAACTACAGTGCTAATGATGTTCCAACTTCAATCTATCAAAATACACCAGCCAAACCAATCGCACAGCCAGTAAAAGTGAGTTAATTTCTTTTCTTGCTTGTTTCCGGATGAGCTTAAATTTTCTAATCCCCAACCTTTTAATGTGACATCCTAATGAGCTGGAAAGTTAGCATGCCAAATAGTCATAGTTGTCTCAGAGAAATTTCAAGTTAGCAGGATAGCCTGGATTAATAAACCCCTGCTATATTTCCTAAAAAGGTGTTTATTTTTGTAGGAAACTGGGGCATCTGCCAGTGAAATAGCCAAGCAAAATGAAAGTGAGCGTCGTGAAGATATTCCGAGCGGATTGAATAGGTAACAGTTTTCTATTTTATCTTACACCATGTTAGTTTGCTGTCTTTGAACCTAACTTTCTCTTTTTGCAGAATGCATGTAACATTGGTCACTAGAAGTATATTGGAAGTTGTCATACCTCCACATGCAGCGCCCAAACTGATAACAAAATCAAGAAATAAGCTTGCTCAGATTAGTGAGGTCAGTTTGGCTTCTTCAACGCACCCACTTCATTTCAGAATCACATTTGGCTAAAGCAAGTATCACAGTTATATTATTTTTATTGCTGACAGTTGTCAGGAGCAAATGTTAAATTGATCGAGGATAGGCCCGAGGTAACAGATAAGATCATACAAATATCAGGCACTCCGGAGCAAGCAGAGAGAGCTCAAAGCCTGCTTCAAGGATTTATTTTAAGCAGTAAGTATCTTTATTCTCTGTATGTTGCTGTTGTTGTAAGTATCTTTATTCTCTGTTCAGGTCGACCCTGAAATTGGGAGTTAAGAGAACAAAAAAGAGTGCTAGTACAAATAATCTAATTCTTTGCTTCATTATTCAGCCCTAGAAGATGGCCCCTGAAACGCTGTGATAAGTTTGTGTGGCAAGTAATGCTCCAAGCCTGGAGGTGCCTTGCAATTTTTCCTTTGTAGGCCGACTTCCCTGAAATTGTCCGCTATAGTAGGGTATCCTAGGCCATTGTGAGGCACTGACAAGTAAGAATGTACAATATAAACTCGGTGCATATTGTTTTGTGTAATGCTTAATCCCTCAAATTGTTGTGTTGTATTTGGAATGTACTATCAACAGTCCTGCACTGTATGTAGTTAAGCCTTTGTGCAAACTCAGGCTGGTGCTTATTTTTTCACAAAAAGGGAATGCCTTTTCTTTTTGTTCCTCTTTTCTCTTTATTTTGTACCTTTATGACGTGCAGGAGGTGAGGAGTAAAAAACATCCTTTACGTTGACATAATTTATGAGCTTCAAACTTGCAAAACTTGTTCTGTAGGGAGTGGCTGTTTTGGTCAGCATTGATAACCAACCTCTGCCTCCTCCCTAACGGAACCCTCTTTTGCCCCCACCAAAGAAATTCTGCATCTGTACAGTATGCTACTATGCCAGTCTCTGTATGGACGAAGAATGCATTCGTTTTCAGTGTGTTAAATAACATGTCATGTTTGAGTTGATGGCTTGTGAGGTACATGGAACTTACTATCACCAGAGAAAGATTTGTTTGGTATTTGATGCGAGTCATCTTTCATCAAAACAACATGTTTTCCGTGACTTCTGTCATACCGAATATTTTCGTCTAGTATTGGCTGCGTAAGCCAAGTGAACTGGACAGATTTTATATGAGATGAAGCAAACTTTGATATAACTGGTGAAGTTGCATTTGAGCTGTGGAAACATAAGACTCCTTGTGGTTCAACTCTTCCTCGAATATGAACTTAGTGTGATGCAAATTTTGACATGCTTCACAATGCAAAGAAGTAGTACCAATTTATTTTATATATTTAATAAATATTATAAGCTGAACGGTAGTGTCAATTAATATTTTGTAGGAGTTACGAAGTGTTTATTATGCTTCTTTATTTGTGTAGACTAACAGTTATGCATAAAATGTCATCCTTAATAGTTAACCGTTCGTGGAAGATATGTCCCAATTGGCGTTGGGATTTTTTGAACGAACCTACTTTATTAAGTAAAGATAGAGGCAAGAAATAAGACATATGCTCATTACGAAAATTTATTTGATTAAAGTAGAAAATCACGAATTTAAAAACATGCATTTCCAAAAATGTTTGTTTTGAACTTCACCTTACGTTTGAAACTTAGTATTTGAAGTTAGCATAACCTAGATTTGAAATCGATAATAACCATGATGATTTAGTGATGAAATTATTATATGACTACTGTATCATCATTATATATATATATATATATATATAGTGATTTTCAAATGAAGTCAATAATTCAATTTTATTTTGATGAAGCGACGATAACAATGAAGTGAGTGTAGAGAGGTAGTAACAATAAATCCATTCATAGGATGGGGAATCCCTAATCAGGCATGAGCCTCGAGGAAAGAATAAAGTGGCAGCGGACCTGCTAGCCAAAGATGGCGAGAAGATGAAATTGGACCAGCTTTTTGAGGAATGGAGAGTTCTTCCGTAGTTTGTTTGGAAGATACTAGAAGCAGAAAAAGTTAAAAGTCCTCTTCCGCAAGCCTATAAACCTCAATGTAATTTGAATTGTAACCAAGTTATATGGCCTGATAACTCGTGCACTAGCCATAATGCAGCCACCTCTGTTTGTATTGATACATAATATTATGATATAATGTCTCCTCTTTTAACCAAAAAAAATAATCCATTTGGTCAGTTTATTTTTTTTCGATTTTATTTGAAAATAATTTGAAATTGTATTGGGAATCTTGAAAAAGCCTAAAACTCATTTTTCACTGTCAATTTTTTACGTTTTCTTTTTCAAATTTATTCTAATTCTTTTTTATAAATTATCCCATTCAAATTATATTTTACGTTTTTTTAATTATGAAAAAGTACATTTAAATTTTAAATATTTATTATAAAAATTATGATCAAACATAATTCTAACATGAAAAATTCCAAGTAAAATTAATTGTTTTTTCGTTATTATGGACAAACTATTTAGAATTTGTGAGAGTGAATAATAAGAAAAACAATAAAAATATTTAATTTTACTAGTAGATTTTATATACTACAAATAACTTACCCACTATAGTCTGGAGTATTATCTAGATTTGATATGTTTCACAAAATTAGTAGTTCTGTTTTGTAGCAATAAGGGTGATTAATAATGCTAATTATGAAATTTTGCGGTTAATTTAATTAGAAAACCCGAATAGAATTGCATATTTGTGGATAATCTCTCTGCCGCCTTCATTTTCTCCTGTGTCTCTGCTGCAGCAAACTGCAAATGTCTACTTCTCTGCTCCGTTCAACTCCTTCGCCACTCACCAACTCCGGCAGGTAACCTAACCCGTTCCGTCAATTCCATTTCGCACTTCAATATTTTATTTTGACTAGCATCGTGTTCGGGCCAGCTTTTGAATTCCACTAGTAAATTAATGAGTATTTTTGTTTTGTGGGTTGCATATTTCAGGATGAATCTTATAGGTTCAAGTACCCATTTAGGCATATTGTCCGTCTCCTTTTATCACCGTCCCTCTCAAAGTTGCAATTTTAAGCTTTGCTTTCCCACTAGTGGGTTGTGTTCCCGTCTTGGCACGAGGTGTTGTGTTGTCTCGGCTACCTCATCCAAATTGTACGAAAACAAAGGAGTTAATTCAAGTATCGAGTCTCAAAGGTATGGGCTTTGCTTTTTTTAAATGCAGATTTATTCACATTTTGATAGTTTCATTGTTTTTCTTGTCATAGAAGAAATGATTGTTGAGTACCCTAGCATGATAGAATTAACAAAAATCATGTCATCATTCCCTAAGGCTCTCAATACGAAGCTAGTTTTGTGCTTTTGAATAAGTGATTACAATTAGAAATAGTTCTTAATAACTGTAATCCATCAATGGAATTAGTAGCATTTTGACAGAATTGTATTTAGGTTGTTACTAACAGATGGTTTATGAAAAAAAAAAAAACTCAAAATATCGGTCTCATCACCCATTAATGTACATAGGGAAACTTTTAATTTTTGTTAGAACTTTACCTTATAAAGAATTTGCTATTTAATTTTATTAGATGGAATAGAATAGAAAAAAAGAAGAGATTTGATGAGGAAAGACAGAACTAAAGACTTGAAGATTGAGTGGGAGTGAAGACATGAAGCCAGATTTTTTTATTTTTTTATGAAAGGCTCGAACAAAACTCACCTCATATTATTCTCAAGAGGAGGATTTGTCAATATTATGACTTCCATTGAGTTTCACATCTTCTAAATCTTAGTATTTAGAATCACTGCAAGGGCTTTTGAGAAGTTAAGGGTCAATACTACTTAAGGAGTTTTTAGGGTGAATACAGTTGATCGAGGTTTTTTGCACTCCATTGACACAAAACTATTAGGCAAGCTTGGGGTGTGTGACGTTGGGCATACCTCAGGAAAGCACCTCATTACTTCTGACTCATGACATTTTAGGGTGATGCAAATTCCAGAAATGCCTATTATTACTCTAGTTGTACTAACTACTAAGTATACTACTTTGAGTTAAGATTACAATCCAGTTCCGTATAATGGTTGACGATTTAATCAATAGGGCATACGACTATTTCAATATTCTTCTCTTCAATCTAGAATTCAAGAGGATAATATTATTTATTCTATTTGACTCATGGTAAACATTAATTGTGAGAAAGTAGATAATACAAAGTCAGGGACAGAGAACCAAAAGTTCTGAAAGCTAAAATATTTTATAAGCTATTATATTTTGTTAAGTAATGAAACATCTCTTATTTTGGTGCTTAACTCATTGTGGAAGATCCGAATGGTATATCACCTTTAAGCACCTATTTGACATCAACTTAGCTCCATCATTATTTCTGCAATGAATATCTTGTGAAGAGGTGTAATGATTTCCTTCAGATGGAGGATAATCTACCAGCATTATCTGAGTTTGATGCTACTGGCTAAACCCATTAGGTGATGGAATATATTACCCGTCCTTTCACATAGACTATCTCCTTCAAAAAAAATCGCAATGAATTCTAAACATTTCAATAGTTTAAGAGTGTATAGATTTAGGAGACTTGTGTAGTATATCCATTGAGAACTACAATGTCAGCATGTGTTTTCAGCAGGTATACAGATTTGAAGGACAACATGCCTAGCAGCGTGAATATTCTTGAGGAGCAGCTGAGGGACTTATTTAATGAAGTCCATGCCATGATAAGAATAGGGAAGGAAAATGAGGCCAGAGATCTGCTTCTAGCAAATTTTGAAGCTGTCAAAGAACAGATTGATGCAGGCCACAAGGGTATAGAAGAAGCAGCTATTCTTGATGTAACAGCCTTGGGGTACATGGCCCTTGGAGACATAAGGACTGTCAAACCCCTGTTAGATGTGGTAATTCTTTCCCTCGTCATATATGCTAATTCCTGATTTTAATCTTTCTGTATCATCAATCCATGAAAGGATCAAGTGACCTTTCAAAGGCACAGACATAAGCTGCAAAAATTAATTAGGAGAACCAGAGCACGGAGACATGATTTCAAACATTTTCTTTTGAAGTTCCAACTCCAATTTTCTCCGTGAAGAACAAATCATTTATTGACATAAGAACTTTCCCTTTTCAAGCAATAATATAACTTTATTGTTTTAGAGTTCATACTTGTCCTCATTTTAGTCACCCTTTTCTGTATGTTGGGTGTGCGGCATGATGTACTGACAGTTGAGTGAGGTTGTTGATGACTTGAAAGATGAGGAGCCTCTTCTGGACTCGATACTCACACATATGGGTAATATGTATGAAAAGCTAGAAAATTTTGAGATGTCCATTTGTGTGTATGGAAGAGCTGTCAAAGTTGTTGAGAGACTATACGGTAAGTCAGATTCTTTTTTCACTTTATAGTTGTTGCTTATTTACGTCTGGATATATTTGTGTGAGATGGTGGTGCTGCTCATTTTCTTAAAATAGAATTCTATCTCATTTACTATGGGGTTGGATTTGGTTTTCCATATAACTGTTTAGAAATACATGATTTGGTTGTTTGGTAAAATCTGTAAATTTGCAACTTTCTTAACTGTTATCAAGCCACTGCTTCTTCTTCTATATGGCTGAAAGCAGTTTGGTGACACGTTTCTTTTACATTACAGGAAATACCAGTTCATTTATTGTCACTCCATTGTTAGGGATGGCAAAAGTCTTGGGTTCTACTGGAAAGACCAAAAAAGCAATAGAAACATATCATCGCGTAGTTAAAATTCTTGAATCTAGCAGGGGTGAAGAATGTGAGGAACTGGTAGTGCCTTTATTTGGCATGGGAAATCTTCTTCTGAAGGAAAGGAGAGTGACTGATGCAGAAAATGCTTTTAATAGGTGATCACTATTCTTACATGTATCTTGCTTCGTGACCATTTCGTTTCTGTACTCACCAATACTAACTTGTTTTTCCCTTTTCTTTTCATATGATATAGAATTTTGACCACGTACATGAAGTTATATGGAGAAAATGATGGCAGAGTTGGACTGTCTATGAGTTATCTTGCACGTGTGAAATGTGCAAAAGGTGAATTCAATGATTTTCCTACTTGTGGCGGATCAATTTTTTCTTACTTTGTTGTTCCTAGTGTCACATAATCTTCTCCGTATCTATGGTTGCCACTACTCAAGTAATGAAGCAAGTAATGAAAAGGTCGATAGTGAAGTAATGTGCCCAAAAGCAACACAAGATAGGACTAATGCTTGAACAGCTAAGTAAATTTGAATAACTAATGGTGAACTTGACATTCTTGTGTTCCAAAGATTCCAGTTGCTTGTAAGTTGTAACTTTCAGCTTCCTGCAAGTGCTAGATTATAATGAACTGGTTTTCATTCCAAAAGTAGGAGGATTACAAATTGTGATGCTTTCTATGCTGTGTGTCCATTAAATTATTCCTGTTTTGACAATTGCTCCAAAAAAGGGTACTGTTTTCATATGTGCGTGCTTTACAGGAGATGTGAATGAAGCCATTGATCTGTATAAAGAGGCTCTTCGCAGGCTGAAGGTTTCTGATTATATAGCCATAGATGATCACATAATGGAGAAGATGAGAGTAGACTTGGCTGAATTACTTCATGCAGTTGGAAGGTGAGGATCATGTTTTAATTAAGCATAGGGTTAGTTACATAAACATCCTTGACCTTCTTAACAAAAACTTTTCTCTCTCATAAACTTACTTGATTTTTGCAACAAAGGCACATAATTTCCTGTGATTATTAAAATTATGGGATCACCCCCATGTCTAAATTGTTTGATAAGTACTTTTCATCACGTCAATGTGTTCTAAAACTTTAACGAGTTACAAATTTTGGCCTTCTTAAAATAAATTCTAACTTACCATCTATATTTATAAAAAAAATCCCTTTTTATTGCATTTGGTGAAGTTGTTTCCTATTTACTACTCACTCAGCAACATTTCCTTGAAAACTAAAATCAGATAAACTATTTTATCCTTTACTTTCCATTTTTGACTTTTTTTCATTAAGTTACTTCCCCTTATGACTTAAGTTAGACTAAATTAATGCGCTCGAGAATTGTTTGCTACTTCCATTGAGAAGATATGAAGCATGGAAATAAAAATAGATAGAACTTTTCACAACTTAACTTATATGAAATAAATTAAGGGTTTGGCCGAGTGTGTGTGGCTTTTAGATTAAGAGGGTTTTTAGGTCCTTTACATGATTTTCTTCCCTTTGATTAATCAAGTAGAATTATGGTAAATGTACTTTTTCCGAACCCTTTTTAAAAGAAGAAATCCGTTATATTTTGACACATTACAACCGATTCTGAAAAGGTTTTCAATACTCACATTTCCGTTTTTATAGAATAATATAAAATAGGGGCAAATTGTTCTTAAGAATTAAACTGTGCAAACCTTAAGCTTCTTTGTAGGGCTTTGTTCTTTTGAGTACTGCTTTAACACTCATTTATCTTTCAGAGGTGAAGAAGGCCGTATGCTACTGGAGGAGTGCTTATTGATAACTGAGAAGTTCAAGGGTGAAGGGCATCCCAGTTCAGTCTCTCATCTAGTGAATCTAGCCACTTCTTATTCACAGTCCAAACTTTTTGCAGAAGCTGAGCGCTTGCTAAGGATGAGTTTGCAGATTATGTTTAAGAATGTTTCACCTGATGATCAATCCATTACTTTCCCAATGCTGCATCTTGCAGTTACTCTCTACAATCTAAACCGTAATGAGGAGGCCGAAAAACACGCATTAGAGGTTCTGCGAATCCGGGAGAGGGCATTTGGAGAAAATTCTCTACCAGTTGGTGAGCTTGTCCTTTTCCCTATTGCTTTATGCTAACTGCTAAGCAGTATGTTTTGATCTGTTAGTGAAAAATGTTTGCCATCAATATGTTTGCAAGCTGTTTCACCATTCATGTACTATTTGCTTACCCTCTTTATCCTTATAAAAAAAAGTAGTTGCTGGTTTAGTGTTTTTAGGTTCTTTTCTTTCATTTCTCCCCTTTTGGCTAAAGAGTTTATTACGCAGGGGAGGCTCTTGACTGTTTGGTCTCCATTCAGACCCAGCTGGGAAAGGATGATGGTGAATTGCTGGAGTTGCTCAAGAGGGTACTGAAAATTCAAGAGAAAGCTTTTGGTACTGACAGTGAGGAAGTCATGGAAACACTTAAAAAAGTTGTATATTACTTGGAGAAGATGGGGAGGAAACATGAGGGACTCCCTCTGGAAAGAAGATTATCAAAGCTCCGAACTAAATATAAGCAAATGGTTCAATATTAAAGATCCTACAAGGCCGCATGTTTGACGTGCAATTGCTTTCATGCTATTAACAGTGTCGGATCATTGTGGTTGCAAGATAAACATGTCCTTCTATTGGGAGTTTGCATGCCACAAAAGGAAAAGAGACACTGGACTATAGCACAAGATTGAGTTTCTTCCTGCCATGGTGGACAAGGAAGGCAGCCAAAACTAACAAATTTACAGGCATATGAAAGAAATTCTTTTTAGCTATATCTATCCAAGAGTGTAGTGATATTTCAGAGAACATTCAGAACCAGATATGAAAGCTTAGGGGACAGTTACCGACAAATGAATACTACCAAAAGGTATCATATAGGTTCTTGATGCATTGTCTGAAAGTGTTAAAAGAGCCTTGCTTACCATCTACTAATCCTGCTACTGCTTTGCTTCTTATAGGTGTGGAAATGCATTGGACATGTCGACCCAAATGGGACAGTGTCCACATTCCAACTGCTATCTGATTGACTACAATGTACAATGTAGTTGAACACTGGAAAATGATAGCAAGCCTGATCATCTTATGGCAATGAAAAATGTCACTGCTTACTCCTTTCGACTCCCTCTACATGAGATAGTGACATTGATGTACTTAGTTGAAAAAACATCGGTGGTGCATACAGAATCTTCTGACTACAGCTGCAAGTCTGCAAGGTAATTAGTCAATCTGAAGGTTGAAGAAGCACATGCTCTTTTGGACTTGGGAGTGGAAATTCAGATGGTGCTCTGTAGAAAAACTCCAGCTGCAAGCCTGCAACATAACTGGCTAATCTGAAGGTTGACGACGCATATGCTCTTTCTTGTCAATGTGAATGTTGTAAGAATAGAAATAAGACATCATTTAACCTACATTTACTAATGATTTCTACTGGCAAAGACATACATTTTGCACTACCCAATGTCCAGATTCTTGAAATTCATCGCAGTTCTTGTATTTGAGCTATTCTTATTTTGGAACTGAATTATCTATGTAAATCGATTGTCACAGAAATATAGTGAATCATATTTTAAAAAAACATTGTGTTGATTTTATCATTATATTTGGAATACTATTTATCTCCTAAATTATGTATCAACTTTTAAATCAAGTAGTTTTTAGTTATTCAAGTATAATGTCGTTTACTACCAAAAAGCGTAATTGAGAACGTAGAAAAATCTTATGCTGACTGCAGAGAAAAGTCTGCAGTAGGGGGACCAATGCAGGGGTCCTCTTAATCTAGGAAGTTTCATTTTTGGAATTTTGGTCTGTTTAGTATCTGCTATTGGCTGATTAATTCAGATTCGCGTTACGTAAAGCATATTAACCGGAAAAAAAAAGAACTTCCTATCAATTTTTTTTTGAAATATCTCACAATAATTCTCGATGATAATTTAAAAATTAGATATGGGGACATTGAAGAAACTATGGGTTATAATAATGCATTTAGTAGAGACTAAGGTGGTGGAGGAATTGGTGTTTTATTATTTTTAATACTAGAGACTAGAATTATGCCCTACTCTATGCTTGTACATATTTTAAAAAAGATCTTTTCATTTTACTTAAATGTAAAATATAAGCTAGAGTAAAAAAGTAGGATTTTTAAAATTTGTCTTAGGTAAAAGGGATATAGTTGCTTAAAAGAATAGGATGTGTTATTTATATTGACATTGTGAACATATTTTTACCAATTACTAATACTTAATAATTATATATGCCATTATTACCTTGAAAATAATAGGATGGTTAAAGATATCTTTTTCATACATAATACTTAAATTTAAAAGTTAATACGAAATGGCAAATAAATTATATGAAATGATAAATTCACTTACTCCAAAGAGCTACAATTTTATTGCATTGCATAATTGTAAATGAATAGGTCGTTCCTTTCTTAATTAACACCTAAAAATTTGAATTCCGAATTTTAAATATAGTGTTCGAGAAAAAAAATTAAAATGTACGAGGATATATGGATAAACACGGGCAAATTTTCGTGGAATTATTCTAATCTGCAATATTAATTGGTAGTTAATAGTGACACTGAATTTAATAAAATCCCTTGTAAGACGTTGAATATAAAAATGGATATTTTGGAATGAAGAATACTGTATTTCTTTCCTTCGAAGCATCTCCATGATTGTCTCCAACAGGTACTTTCTTCTTCACTTATTTCTTCAACTGTCCATCATACTCTCTTCCACTTGCCTTTTTTTTTATTATTGTTCATAGAATTAAAAACTGTTTTTTTTTTCTGATTCGAACAAGACTGACTGATATTTATGCATAACTAGATAAAAGGTGTTTGGGAATTCTTGATTTTAGCATATAGAGACTCCATGAACTGAAAAAAAATTGAATCTTTCTTGGTGGTGTGTGATGGAAAAGGGTTTTTCCAGGTGGGTTTTTTTTATTAGTGATTATATATGATTATGGGAAGGTGTAAAGTAAAGATGATTATAGGTGTGATGATTTGAAGTTAGGTGATTATAGGTTTGTGATTCCTTTCAAGATTTAAGTGTCATGTTTAGCAGAAAAAAACTCTTAAAGGGGTAAAGCAAGGGAGCAAATCATAGTTTGTTATGCGTTGACTGGGGAGTTAAGCTGTGTGGAGTCCATTTGTCTTGTCGTTTATCTTGATTTTTATGTTGTTTCCTTAGCGGGTTCGATTTGATTTTTGAGGATAAAATTTTGCTAGTTATGTTTTTTGTTTTGTGTGAATTTGATTTCATGTCTAGAGGGGACATGACACAACTCCAACTTACCGAGGACATGACTCTAGATAGGTAGGAAGGTTTGGAGGTTAAAAGATTTAGGGTAGAAGGTTAGTGAGTAGTTGAGTGTTATTGCACTCTATGTGGGAGTGGTAGGGGCTATTTAGTAGTCGTTTAGTCTCTTGTTCTATAATGTGTATTAGTATGTGTTGCTTCAATCATTTGCTTTGTATTTTGCTATTTTACTGGCATATTTTTGTGATACATTGCTTCAATGACTTTTTTGTTGAGTTGAGGGTCTAGCGGAAACAATCTCTCTACCTCACAAAGGTAGGGGTAAGTTAATGCATCCTAACCTCCCTAGACCCCATTTGTGGGCAGTTGCGGAAACTTCAGTTGATAAGTCAAAGCTTTTTCTGATGCTTAATTTAGATTTTGGTTTATAACCAACCAAGCCATATTCCATAACCTCTTAATGTATTACTAATTTATTTCTTCTCGATGCTTGGTTTTAACCCGTATTCATCTTGTTGCTGAGATGGTTATATCCTGCTATTGCTTATTCAGGATAACAAGGAAAGGATCATACGCTAAAAGGCTGCAAAGATGGGGGTCATATGAGAGTGAACTGTCAACCTGTTCTTCTCTAGAAATAAAGAGATAGCTCCAACATTCTCTCTGTTCCTAATGTCTTCAGCACAATTAAGGTTCGACCACAATTCTAGAAATGCAAAAAGAGGGTCACAGGATCTTTTGGGCAGCAAGGATTTTGAACTTCATGAATGTGAGAAAGATGATTCACATGAACCTTCAAGTATGTTAGAGTCAGAGCTCAAAGTTTTGAGCGCGGAGAGTGTTCATGTTCTGAAATTATGCGGAGGAAACCAATTGATTGAGGAGTTCTATTCTCAAACATATTGTGATGATGTTGCAAAGCTAGACCACCACCTCAAAGGCTACAACCCCTCTGCATATAATTACAAAGATAGCCAATTGCACATGCTCCAAAATGTTGTAGGCGATGGTTCCCAGAGAACACCAATATATACAGATTCCGGAGGATTTATGGAACTTGATTATTACATGGACCTAGATCCTGGACAAACTAAGAAGGCTTGTTCTAAACTGGATTCTGAATGGATTGGAGTTCAGAAGGCTCAACCATGGTGGCGCACAGCTGATAAGGAATTATCTGCCTCAGGTTCTCCCAATTCATCTGGATGTATCACGTATTCTGATCATTCATGGCATCAGTCTTTGGGAATTGAGTCATATAATTGTTCTAACCAGGTTAGTATGGTAGAAAAGGAATCTCTGGTTACTCCTGATTATTGTCCAAGACAACATCCTTCACAAAGCCAACTGAAGATATTGTGTGTTGGCAAAGGGTGCTTAACACGTCGTTCAGGACAGCCAGTAAGGTATTTATCCAACTATAGCTAGCTACTATCATTTCTGGTTGAAGTGCTAGCTACTATCTTTCTCCACCACACTGTTCTTTTTAACATATTTTCGTTTACCAATTTTACATGCCCTGGGAAGATTTCTTCCGAGGTTGAAGAAAAAATGTTTGAAGAAGTTATTTTGTGAGTTATAATGGTTGAAAGATGTGAAAAGGTACTATGTCGAATTCAAAATAATTTGAAGTAGCATTACTCTACACTAATATGACTTTTTGTATTTAGCTACTGTCTTTTCCATTTAAGCAAAGAAATAATAGTCTTAGGATGGAGGAGGTATACAATAAAGTAAACTTACTTAGTTTGTCGATCTTGTAACAAGATGCAGCACATGAAAAAAAAAGTGGAAGCAAGTTTCCTCCACCGTATGGAGGAGAGAAAAGAAAAAACTATTTTTCTTATTTGTACAAAAAAAAGAGAATCTATTATAGGCCTGAAATATGGATTTGCAGAGTTTAAGGATATTCAGGTAGTAAATTAGTACTGTAATGTGGATTAATAACTTAAAAGTCTCAATGCCCTCAATTTGTTGAAATTTCATTGACACGAATGCAGGTGAGTCGAATCCTCAACTCTTTTTCTCCTAGAAGTATTCTCTCAGTTAAATTGATTTTCTTTTCTCGTGTCTGTACAAAGGAGACAGAGGAAAAGAAAAAAAGATAGACTGTTCTTTCCCTTCATTTCTGCAATTTCAACCCACTTTGATAAGCTGGTTGGGGCTTCCTGTTGACAAATGTAGTGGAATAATCAACAATGACTCCCGGAGAGTGATAAAACATATCTCTTATAGTTACTCGGTCTTTTTTTTCTTCCAATCACCTAACATTGCAGAATCTCTTCATTTCAAGTAAATGAATAAAGGATGTCCTGGGGTCATGAAGTTCTTCGTAGTTTTGAAGTTTTCTGTAATATTGTGAAACTCCACAAACAATTGCATAAAATGTATTGTGGTTGACCTAGCTTCCGTCTCATCTCATTCTCTAATTATTAAGAACACTAACGTGTATTGTTCTAATTCCAGTGGTGATGACAATTTAAGTATTGCCAACGTCCTCTCATCAGAAACCCAACCAGGATCAAGCGATCTCAGCAAAACACAGCTGTTAGAAGCACTATGCCATTCTCAAACCCGTGCAAGAGAGGCTGAACAACTGGCACAGCAAGCCTACAACGAGAAGGAGCACGTGATCAAGCTGTTCTTCAGGCAGGCATCTCACCTCTTTGCTTACCGGCAGTGGCTTCAAATTTTGCAGCTTGAAGCTCTTGTCCTCCAGCTCAGGAACAAAGATGAGCAAGATTCCATCAACTATTTGACTTGCTTCCCCGTTATCCCAATCAAAGGACGGAAAGTGAAGAAGTTTAGATATAATAAGCCTATTAAGAAGAAGGCAGGAAAGGGAAAATTCAAGATAAACAAGTCTGCTGTAGCTTTTGCCTTGGGTTTAAGTCTTGCTGGTGCTGGTTTGCTACTTGGTTTGACCATGGGATGGCTATTTCCTGCTCTCTAAACCATCTTTCTGGTTTGCTTAATTCACGTATGTATGTTCCATGCATTTTTCTATCAGATCAAGTCGGAGATAGATAGGATTACACATTCTGTAAATATACGACTACTACGCCTCAATCCCAAAGGCATTTTGTAAATATTGTTGGGCTAAGGTCTTATATCATATGTAAGCTGTGTGTTTTCTCATATCAGAATGCTTTGGAGATTATTCCAGTAGGTAGGATATTAATATATTTGGGCTAGCTGAATATACTTTCTCTGTTCAGATGATTAAAAAGTTTGTGAAATCTTTGTATGTTATATTCCCTTCATTCCAATTTGCATGGCACAGTTTGAACTGCGACGGAGTTTTAAGACAAAAAGATTGCTCCCAAACTTTTCGTCTATAGGTATTAATATTATGATATCTATGTGATTATAAAAAGTATGCTATTCAGGGTCTATGAAAATTTATATTCAAATTGTTTTCAATTATAGAATTACAATGTTCTCTTTAAAATGGACTTACAAGCAATAATGACACAAAATGGTACAGAGTTTCCCCTATCTTCAAATTTGAGAAGTTGTTTTATTGGATGTCTTATTTTGTTATAGTGAAATATAACATAACATGAAAGATCGATTTTTTTTTTAAAAAAAAAATTATTATAATAAAATGTTATTATTGAACATGACTATACCGAAATTCAGTCTTTTGTATTAGAGTAGATAAAAGTTGTTATTTTGTCCAAATGCATGCAACCGTGTATTTGCTGAATCAGCTTTTAACATCAAAACACATTCAAATTTCCTCTCATCCACATGCTTCAAAGTTATGTTGGAACAAATATGACCTCTAAAACTAAAATATCTTTATTCTTTTCAACTCTTGTGGAAAAATTAAGCCAAAAAAAAAAAAGGAAAAACGTTAAATCTGTGTTGCACGTGAGAAAAAAAAGGGGGAATATTACACAAAGCATTTAAAGGGAAAAAAGATCGTTAAAGATTAACAAATACGTTGGAAAGCAAATGAGAACCATAAGTCCATAACTTAAATTACTGTTCAACTACTACTATCAATCCTTCAAATAAATAAATAAATTATATTCTTCAATGTGTTTTATTATATGTATATTGACTTCTTTTTTTTCAATTTTTGTTCGGATAATTTCTTTTTTGAGATGGTTCAGCAGAAATAATCTCTCTATATATAGAGATAAAAATAAATTTTACTATATTTTATCCTCCTCACACTCCGCGTTTAAAACTACAATAGATATATTTGTTCTCATAGGTTCCACGATGACTCAAAATCAAAGGTTTTTTCTTTCATTAATAAGGGTTGTGAACTTGTGATGGTATGATAAGTTATTTCATGCTTAATTAGAGGTCTCAAGTTTGAATGCCCCTAAGTGCAGAGTCACGTACACAATGTGAAACTTTCCATCACGAATTTAAATTTAATTAGTTTTCAACATGGATACCGAATACCAGATAAAAACAACAAAAAAAAAACTTTGACAAAGCGATTTCTTTGACTTTTGACTTTTTCCCAGGCTAAGCTGCTCAAAGCAGACCGTCCACACTAACTTTACCATCCAACCGTTCCTTATCCGCCACGTATACATTCGGCCCACTTAACATCCAAAATTGATTTTTAAGAAATAAATATAACCAAAACCGAGTAGCCTTAAGATTGTCGATTTAAGGAACCCACATTTTTTCAAAAAAAAAATCCACTCTTGTTCTCAGTTTTAATTCCGTTTTCTTCTCCAATTTTGCTCTTTTTTCTGAAAAAATCTGTAAAGACTTGATTTTTATCCTTGGAAAAAGCGAAACATGCCTTTCTGTGAGGTGGGTAAATACCAGAACGGTGTAGATGCAACTGGCAACAATGGAACCAAGATTTTTTACAGAACTTATGGTCAAGGCCCGGTCAAAGTTCTCTTGATTATTGGTATTCTTCGTTTTTCTTGACATTTTTCAATGTTTTTTCTATATGGGTTTTTCTTAATGTGGATTGAATTTTGGTTTCTTTGTTTCTGAATGATTTAAAGGATTGGCTGCGACGCATAGTTCATGGGAACCACAGATCAAGGCGCTCGCCGGGACGATTACGCCGAATGATTCTGAATCGCCAGCCGATGATCGGAGCTCCGGTGAAGGTGGGGGTATGGAGGTTTGTGCTTTTGATAATCGTGGAATGGGGTTAAGCTCTGTACCCACTAAAAAGTCAGAATATACGTAAGTCCCATTTACCAGTATTTTTAATTACTTTTCCATAGTTTTTTGGTATTTTTCAAACTTATTTGAGGAAAATTCTGATAGTGAAGGAATAAAGTAGGAAAAGGAAAAACTTTTTTGATTATTGTAGGATATTTACAACTAATACGAGCTAATTCGAGATAAAATTTAGTTGTTGTTGGTGGGGATCCAATTAGATATATGAGAAGACCTTCAACTACTTTTCTAGTATTTCTTAGCTAAGAACTAAAGTTAAGTAGTTAGCAAGTTAAATTGATGTTGGATGTTTGTTGTTGCAGGACTAGTATTATGGCTAAAGATGCAATTGCTATAATGGATCACTTGGGGTGGGAAAAAGCGCATGTCTTTGGTCATTCAATGGGTTAGTTTCTGATTCTGTTCTTTTGGTTGGCGTTATTGATGATGACTTGGTATGTCTTCAAGCATAAAATGTGCAGTATATAGTATTCCAGTTAAACTTTCGAATAGTAGTTTAAGGCATTTCAAATTTTAGAAACTGATCATTGCAGTACAGCTTAACAACTTGTGTAAAATGTGGAACAAGTTATTTGAGAATCAAGTTCATTCTTTGGCTGGGAAAACACTTATTTGATAACATTTGTGCTTACTTGGACTCTTTTCCAATCATTCAGGAGCTATGATATCTTGCAAATTGGCTGCAATGGTGCCTGAGAGAGTTTTGTCTTTGGCTTTACTGAATGTCACGGGAGGAGGCTATGAATGTATTCCCAGGGTAAGATCCTCTCTTCAACTATTGGTCATTGGACGTTCAAAGATTTTAGTGAATGGTTGAGCTATATCTGAAAATTGAATGACAGTTTTGGTTTTCCTTTGCATTGCATTCCTCTTCGAGGAAAGATATACAAAAATCAGCTTACTGAAAGTAAAAAAAATAGAAGATATTCCATTAATTGAGGCCATTCTAGCATTTTTTAAGACTTACAACATGGCATCAGTGGTCATGTTATGAAAGCAGCAAGGTGGAATTTGGACACTGCAAGCTCCCTGGGATTTGGTATGCTGGTAAAAGTGTAACATGCTATGTGTAGATTAGGCGCACGTTACGGGGTTGAACCTTTAGCAGACCAAAGTCTAATATTTAAGTGGAGAAGGTAGAATTATTTGGTGCTTATAAGGTGATATTAGTTACAGAGTTATCCAAATAAAAATACGGTGTGGTACATAATTATTAAGAATGTACCCATCTTGTCCATTTGTGAGTGTCTCGGCTCTGTGTGTGTGTGGAGAGAGAGATTCCAGTCTGTCTGTGTATGAGAAAGGAGGGAATACTGTTCTTATTCTTCTGTTGTAGCATATTCCATGTGGAAGGAAGGAGAAGTTTGTATGCTCAAATTGTCACATCACATATGAGATAAACACATATCACAACTATAGCTTATACTTGTAAATTAGGTAATCCTATTCTCCTTTGCTCTGGAAAGGCCGGGAGGTACTCAGCATTTTTCTCAAAGGGTGAGGAGAGACCCCTCTTAATCCAGTGAAATGCTATAGGCCAGTCTGCTTCTTCAATAGGCGGTATGACCATTTGATGGAGTTGTTCCTAATTCCACAATGTTTTTCTACTTGGTAGCATACAAGACCCAAATAGTTGATCTGACAAATAAATAAAAAAGTCATGTTTGCATAGTTAAAATGTACTATCTGGAAAGACATCTTTGTTTAACAATGACCTGAGCACTGAATGTTGTCAGTAATTCATCTACTGATAAAACTGAAGGAAATTAGGTATGATGGAGATGAATATTACTAATCAAGGGATGGGTAGTAATATCATGCATGTGATTAAACAAGATTGTGCTGTCTCTGAAGCACAGAAACAATTCCGAAGAGTTATAGATGGCTGGGATGACACTGTTGAGATAATTCATGTGGTATAAGAAGAGAGAACTGTACTTTTCCAAAGGAGTGAGGGTGAAAAACAGTGTGTTTTAATAGCTCTTATGGGAAAAATAAATTGAGAAAAAAAAAAGTACCTAGTTTGGTGGGTATCTATAAAAGGTTGAGTAATGCACCCATTGAAGAGTGAAAATTGGAAGATTGAAGGGACAACAATGAAAATGATTAATGTGGTCACTATATCTTAGTTTAGCAGTGGTGTAGCCTAAACATTTATACAACTCAACTGCACCCCAATTGATGAAATAGGAAAAGAAAAGAAGGGCAGTCTGGTGCACAAAACATTCCGCATTAGCACAGGGGAAGGGGAAGGGCTGTACCCCCAAAGGATGTGATGTAGACAGCATACCCTAATGCAAGCATTAGTGGTTACTTCCATAGCTCAAATAAAATATCAGGTTAAATTGGCCATGAATGTCTGAGTCATTTGAATTCCTTTTAATTTCAGATATTTATAAATTGATCCTAGTTTTTTTGGAACTAAGACATAATTGATCGATGGTTTCGTACTAATGCTTCTCCATTATCAATAAAACTAGTAAAATTACCCGCGCTTCACGCGGGAATTTAATATCACAGAATTTATAAAATAATACTTAAAATCTATTGGTCATTAAAACGAAAATACTATATTATTTTACATACAAGATTACGTAGTAACGAACTTTAATAATGTAAAGGAAAATGAAAATTATAACATCTTATCATTTATCCTTAATGACATAAGCATAAATTTATGACTCTAAAAAAAATACCAGGATCTCTAACATAAGCAAGGGTGTCAGTGAGCAACTCAATAGGAGCAAAGTACACAAATATTTAATTGTGCAGAAGATGAAAAAGAAGAAGAATAAGAAGTTTAGAATTTTCGTTGTTTTAAAATGAGAGGAAATCCCTCTATTTATAGACAACAAAGGGTAGTGTGAACAAATATTTGTTGTGCCTTATCGAAAAGGTCACAACTATTTGGAAAAGTTGCAACCCTTCGAAAAGATCACAACCTTTCATAAAAGTCGCAACTTTTCATAAAAGCCGCAACTTTTCATGAAAGGGAAGGCTAGTTTTGGAAATAAATAAATTAAAAGGGAATCCTGATTTGTGGTGGCGCCACGTAGGCGGGCATAGGGTTCTCTTTTATATATATATACTAGTAAAATTACCCGCGCTTCGCGCTGGAATTTAATATCACAGAATTTATAAAATAATACTTAAAACCTATTTGTCATTAAAACTAAAACACTATATTATCTTACATACAAGATTACGTAGTAACAAACATTAATAATGTAAAGGAAAATGAAATTTATTACTTCTTATCATTTATCCTTAATAACATAAGCATGAATTAATGACTGTAAAAATACATACCAAGATCTATAACATAAGCAATGGTGTCTGTGCGTCACTCAACAGGAACAAAATACACAAATATTTAATTGTGAAGAAGAAGAAGAGGTTTAGAATTTTCGTTGTTTTAAAATGAGAGAAAATCCCTCTATTTATAGACAACAAAGGGTAGCGTGAACAAATGTTTATTGTGCCTTATCGGAAATGTTACAACTATTTGGAAAAGTCACAACCCTTCGGAAAGCTCACAACCTTTCATAAAAGTCACAATTTTTCATAAAAGTTGCAACTATTCATTTAAGTCGCAACTCTTCATAAAAGTCACAATTTTTCATAAAAGTTAGAACTCTTCATTAAAGTCGCAACTTTTTCATGAAAGGGGAAGGCTAGTTTTGGCAATAAATAAATTTAAAAGGGAATTTTGGTTTGTGGTGGTGCCACGTAGGCGGGCCTAAGGTTTTCTTTTATATATATATATATGATTATATTACTTTACTTGATTAAAAAAAATAGTAACTGGCAACATCATGTCAGATGCACAATTTTTTTGAATAGATACATGCTAGTTATGAATAAGATCCTGTAATTTTGATGAGTGCTAATTGTATCAAAAGATGCTAACCAAATTAATGTTATACCTCAAACACAATGCTTCCTCTGTCTGTTTTTCATTATATACTTGTATGGAATGAAGAGTTTTTCTTGTTGATTCTAGTACTCATGTGGTCTTTTTTCCTGCAGCTCGATCGTCAAACTCTATCAATTGCAGTCCGGTTTTTGAAGGCAAAGACTCCTGAACAGAGGGCTGCTGTTGATTTAGACACCCATTATTCAAAGGTTGATTAATTGTTCATTCAATAATGTTGAAAATTATGAGGCTTCACTTCCCTAGTCCCCCCTTACTGCAAAGTTGCATATACATGCCATCTATTGTTGTACTACATAAAATGTAAACTAGATAGTTTTATGCGCATTACTTTTCGTACAATTGCTGATTAGTTGGTTTATCATCACTTGATATAAATACTAATCTTTCTCAAAAAAAGATGAAAATTCTAATCAGTGATAATATTTATCACGACTAGGGAGTGATATATGACTTAACATATTTGTGGTTGTGCTTTGCAGGAATACCTTGAGGAAGATGTGGGAACTACGACCCGAAGAGCAGTATTATATCAAGTGAGTGACCTAGATATTTCTTAGGCCATCTTTTATTTTTTTCAACCATTGTAATGTAATCTACAAGAAACAATACTTAAGGTGCTTACGTGTTCTTCTTCCCTCTTATTTTTGGGCTGTGCCAGGAATACGTAAAAGGCATATCAGCATCCGGGATGCAGTCAAATTATGGATTTGATGGACAGATAAATGCTTGTTGGACTCATAAGATATCACGGGATGATCTTGAATCTCTCTGCTCTGCCGGATTCCTAATATCTGTAATTCATGGCAGGTAAATGCATTATCCACGAGATCCAATCTCAAATTGCCAGATACATTATTTAGAGATATAAATCAACATTTTCTTCTTGTAGGCATGATGTCATTGCTCAGTTAAGCCATGCAAAGAGGCTTGCGAAGAAGTTACATCCTTATGCTAGAATGGTAGAGCTTCCTGGAGGACATCGTGTTAGTCATGAAAGGACAGAAGAGGTATGTTTTTATATCTTTATTATACAAATACAGAATCATCCAGTAATACAAAACTTTCATTCTGCTTAGTTACCAAAAATTAAAAAAATGTAATGTACTAAGGGTGGAGGTCAAGAAAAGCATCCTAAGAACCTGGGGAGGGGTTACTCTTCTTGGTGGTCACAAATAGGCCCAATCAACTTTTATGGTAGTTATGAATAGGGAATTCAAAATGCATAATATGTTATGAGATTCTCAAAGTTTTAGTACTCTTTGTGGCTTCAAATGATTTGTGTGGATGTAGTCTTATGTGTGTTGATTGTATGGAAGAAGTATATGACAATTATTAAATATTCTAGGTCAATGACGCTCTTCTTGAGTTGATCAAGGCATCCACAAGTAAGATTAGCCCGTATGACTGGACAAATTTGCCCAAGAAAAGCTCTGGTAAGTATTAATATCTGATTTCTTTATTCCTATTTTTTGTAGAAAGCGGCAGCATGAAACTAAGACTATTTGGAGGAACAAGATATAGAGGAATAATGTCTCTCTGTAGGATACTTAAACTTCCATATATCACAAAGTCCTGTAATGTTTCCTAAGTTTATTGGTTAAGGTGCATTGTGTCTCTGTCAGGATGGAATATAACTCCACTTACTAGGAAAAGTTCTCCAGAAGGAAGTAGATCATCTGTCATGACCGACATTATAGGAAGGCTACAGATGTTCTTGTTGTTCTTTTTTGGTTTGTTTATGTTGGCATTTGAGTTTATGCGAAGAGGTGTAAGTCGTGTAAAATCAGTCAGAGTAAATGCAGCCCTCACATGAAACCTATGATGGCAAATTCAGTCCACTGGTAACTTAACCGGTGGAATAAACTGTACTGCATTTTCACAAACGACGAATCACATTACAGAAGGAAGGGGAAAGGAGGAAATGCATGAAAAGGCAAAGCTACACTGTGCTGACAAAAAGATCAGAACAAGACATTTTAGCCCACCTTTACCACTTTTTATTTTGTAGTTGGTTAAGGGCATAGTGCATTTTCTGAATTTCATTGTATTGATTGATAAGTGCAGACCATTGTTCCTTTTCCTTAATGATAATTATCCTTTTTGACAGTCTTCTGATGTTGTACTCTGCAATTATGCTAAGTCTTAAGACACCAAATTCTGATGTTGTACTCTGCAATTATTCCTGTCCTGACTATGTATGGCAGCAAAACTTAACCACCAAAATACTGGCATATATACCGATATACGTAGTTTCATCGAACAAAATCAAGCAGAATCTTCAAAAAAGGAACCATGACCAAGTTTATAAACAAGAAAACAAGGAGATGAGCTAACATGAAAAGAGTTTAATAACAGATAAAGATGGCCTAATGGTGTACAGACGTTGAAGTCTAAAATCCTTGTAAGCTTTGGATTCTTTCCTATCTCTGACGGGGAAAGAGGTTACCAAGCAAGTGAAACTGTGCTCACTTCTTCTCCTTCTTGGTCTATATATAACATAAAACTCTTAATTAAAAGCTGAGAAACCCCTTCACATGCATTACAGGCAACCAATCAAATATTATCATGAAGCCATATATATACTGTTGGACAAAACCTGTTTATTTTTCTCCTAGAAGTGGAGTTTCTCAGCCAATTAACAAAGTAATAGTAGTAGTTAAATGGCCAAACAAAAAGCAAATACCTTGAATCATCTATATTTCTCTTTCTATGTATGGATCTTAAGATATATAAAATATTAAAAGAATCAAGAGTTCAAGGAACAAACCTTAAACTAGGAGAGAATATTGAAACAAACAGAGGTAATTAACTAATATAGTACTTGTGGTGGCAAAAACTAGCAGATACTCGATAAAATAATCCATGTGTAACAACAAAACTAACATACTTAATGTAATCCTGCCATATAATAACATATACTCAAAAGTTCAAAAGTGGAGTGCGGAGAGAGTAGAGTATACACGGATGCCTACCTTGGTAGGTAGAGAGGATGTTTCCGGTAGATCCTCACCTCAAAATGAAGCAAAACAAAACAGCCTGGTAAAAGAAATAACGAATGTGACGAAGCAAAAATACTACTATATGCTAAAAACAATTCGAAAAAAAAGGAAAAGAACAGTAACTACCACAAAAAAAATACACAAAGTACATGAAACAACAAATCAGAACCGATAGAAAGACAAGAATATACAAAATATGACGACAAACAAAGTACAAGAAACAACAAATAATAAACCATAAGATGGACAAAGAAACTACAAGAGTAATACTGCAAATTACTAGTATGAAAGGATAAGCGTGACAACACGCTCAAACAAAACCATCATAAAATAAAAAAGTAAAAAATAACAACACATATAAAGGAAGAATGGAAGAAACTTACCTTTCTTGATTTAACTTATTTATTGGAGAAGAAAAGAGATTTTCCAACATGCATCATAAGCTCATGTTTTTTTTTGGTGTGAAGTATGGCTAACAGAAGAAAAAGGGTAACAAAAACTGAATGAAAGAGTATAAATAAAGATGCTAAAATTGGCATCTAAATTATACCCACAATAATAACAATAAGGTGGCATTTGGGCCAATAGTGAGTAATATACCAGTGGAATATTCTTATACACACAATTCTAGCCAAACAAGATTAATAATACCTCTTAAATCTCTTAGCAGACTCTTAACGTTACTTGTCCACTATGATAAAAATAGTTATCAATAATATTTGTCACATTTAAAAAATCAAGAGATGATTTATCTATTTGTCTATTTTATCCTTGTTATTAAATACTATTCAATATCTAATATATTTCGAAAACATTAATTTCATACGTTCAAAGGATAATATAGTAATATTATTCATATTATTTATTGTTTCTTAAGATGTGTGTCAAATTAATAACGAAAAATTATTATTGGACGGTGGAAGTTCCATTGATTCAAGTTTATCAATTAAAAAACACACGTAACCAATTTTTTTACATTATCTTTTCCTTCTTTTTATAACCTCTTTTTAAATTACTTGCGTCCTAATTAAGACAAATTACGGTACATACCCAAAAAAAAAACGTTCTTTTAATTTAATACTAATAAGAAACCTTTCAATACAAAGAGGATCATTTGCGGCCTTTAACTTTTTCTCTTAAATTTATGATTTTCAACTCTTTGAATAAACAAAAAGTGATCAATAATAATTTCTAAATCCGAAAAACAAAATTCACAAGGCACAATTTATATCTTATCATCAGATAAAAAGTTTTATTTCAGAATTGCAAAGTCATGCTTCTTTATTCGCTAAACTTTTTTCCGGATTAAACTTTTGTTTTGTGAATAGCAAGACACAAATTATGCATTATAATACATAAGTTTAATTCACAACTCATAATGTCATACTCCATAGTTTTCGAAACTTTCGCCTTACAAATTATATACTACATAACTTATCTAAATTTTTGTCTTGCGAAACTAGTTTATAATTAAGGCATTTTGATTCATAAATTTTCATCAAAATGAGAAGCATGGATATAAACAACCAATTTGAGGAACAAAAATTAAAAATCACGATAATTTTAAAGGCTAAGGCGTTGTCCATTCAATATCCAATATTTATATTGGGACTTAACTAAACTCAAATTCACACTCTCTCTCTGTCTCTATTTATTTGTCTATTTTTTACTTGACACACCTATTAAGAAAATAATAATTGACATAGTGAGTACCATGTTACCCCTATTAATCGATAGAATTCCAAAATCAATTACTTATTAAAGAAATTTTACTTTTTTCAAAATTAATTAATTAAGAATATAATAGATAAAAAGAAATGTCCTTTCTTGATCAGTCAAATTGGACAAGTAAAAAGGGATATATTTTTTCTCTAAAAGAGTATTATATTACACGGTCTATTTCTGATTCACACTAGAGGAAATGCTCAAAATAGTCCCCCATCTTTGGGTTAAGGCTCAAAGTGATCCTTGAGTTTTCACATGGAACATTAATAGTCCCTCATGTTTGCAATATTGGTGCACTTTTGGTCCTCCTAAAAAAATTTGCCTATTTTTTAACATTAATTTTGTCCACAATTTTATGTAAGGAATGTCCAATCGTCTTTTTATATACTTAGTAGAATTAATAACTCTATGTGAGAGAAAGTGATAAGAAGAATACATTGTTCTGTTCAGTAGAAATATTACTGCAACTAAACTAAGAACATCTTAACATATGACGTTGGAAGAAAAGAAAAAAAAATTGTACTATTGCACGTGAATTTTTCGTGATGAATCTCTCGATTTTACCTGCAATACAATTTCTACATAACAAAACAAGATGTTTTTCTTCTCACATTCTCTCATATGGAGTTATTATTTCTACCAAATATATAAAATGACGATTGAACATATCATACATAAAATTGTGGATAAAATCAATGTTAAAAAATAGGCAAAATTTTAGAGGAGGATCAAAAGTGCACTAATATTGCAAACATGAGGGACTATTAGTGTTTCATATGAAAACTCAAGAATGACTTTGAGTCTTAATCCAAAGATGAGAAACTGGATACCCACTTACTATTTTGCGGGTCGGGTTTATAGATTTTAGTACCCAAAATTCGAAAACCCTAATAATCAACCAATAACTTCAACTGCTGTACAGCAACTGTGTCCAGGAAGGAATGGATGGTGTGGCGTCTCCATGGGACTTCAACTGGTATTTTCTCTTCATCTTACAACTAAGAAATCCTTATTATACCAAGAAAATGCTTTTGTGTTTATGTTATGTGAACAAATGTGTATTAAAAAGATTAATTTATGCTCTTGCAATTTATTTTTCTTGGTTTTAATCACTCATTTCAACATACCCATATGGTTTTACTTGGTTCCTTATCAAAAAGACTTCTCCTTCTTTTTGGTGGGTTAAGGGGTAGATGAGGGGGTTAGCTGGTTTTCAAGTAATGGGTCATAGTAGAGCTATCTCTGTTTATTTTTAATGTATTGTACATTGAGACACTTGTAGAGAAGCTTGACACTGAGCTAGGAATGAACTTGTGGTCTCGAGACTCGCGTAAATTGAATGTTATGTATTAGCTTTGTTGGTGGAGAGTATCTGGAAAGTTTCATACTGAATTGTCACTGAGAAAGCTTGTTAGTTCTCTTGTTTTTTAATTATATGCTAGCAGGTTTTTCAACTGCAAGAGCAGAAATTTCAGTTTCAGGGACATCTTGTGTGTAATTGTCCTTTTTAATCTGTCTTAATCTCTTCTTGATGCGACTCTATCTTCATATCTTCCTTTACTTAATGTATTCTATTGTTGCTTGTCCATTTTGTCGCTGTTCTTTTGTGATATAAAATTAAACAAAAAATACATCTCCATCTACTGTTCCATTTGGCAATGAACTCAAGAATCGGAACTGAAGAACAGAGTAGCAAATTTGTGACATCTAGGCACTAGCAATAATGAGTTATACTCTATGTTAATGCATTGTTGATTTGTATTCCTTGCGCGAAGGAGTGAATTTTATGAGGTATACTTTATGCAGCAACTTGGAAGTAGATCTTGGGTCTGAAGAAAATGCTCATATTGTCTATACTGCATTGGCTGTTGATAAGGAGGTATATAGTGATACTGAGGTTTTTTATTCATTGTAGCATCTGTTTCAATCCACCAGTGCTCCAACTCTTGTACAATTAAAAATTGCAGTTGCAGCCTGATAAAGTGAAGAGGCATATGTCTGTATCTAACGGGAAGCTTTCAGTGTGAGCACATGCTTCTACTCATTGAATTTATTCAAACCAGTTGTTGCATTTTGTTGATCCAGCGGCATTTAGTAGTCATTGTTGTCAATATTTTCTTTTACGTTCAGGATATATATATGTACACGTGTATGTATGTGTGTGTCTGATGGTAATTTATGGATATCTTATACTTCATCAAAATTTATATATCTCTTCATATTGTATTGCTGAAAAGGAACCCAAAAGTACAAGTTCTTGAGAACATATATGTAATGTGCTAGTTGCTGAATTTTTACTCCTATCATTTATAGAAATCAAGCACTGATATTGCACTAGAGTTTTCTTTTGGATGATATAAACAATGTCTTGGTTGCGTGCCTGCGCCATAAATTGACAGGCAACAGATGTAACTGTTCTTTGTGAACTCTTCCTTGTTTGCTGAAATATACTTGGTGCCAGTCAGTTATCTTTATAGCAAATTTCTTAGTCAAAGGAAACCTTGTTCAAAATGACACTTCTTCCTCCCCCAGTATTCTGATTAGGAATGAAGAATATGACTCTTCTTTGCCTAAAATTTCTGAATGCTGAGTGTTCAAGTTAATATACTTGCTATTTCCTCGTAACATTTTGCATCGTTCAGCTTTCTGAACTGCTCCTAACGTTTTACAGGAATTTTGAGGCTGTTGAAGCAAGATTTCTTCGTGCATCATTTAGTGCATTTGTAGATGTACTCACACTCACAACAAAAACCATTGAAGAATTTGGTCCAAAGAAGGAATAGAGACCTCTATTGAATATTTTTGGACATTGTTCATTTATTGATGTGCCATATAACAGGATGCCATTTCGTGTTTGTAATTGACAGTGGTATTCATTGCCAGCTGATAATTTAACTTCAGATTATATTCATCTTTATTATTGATATCATGTACTCTGGAACTACAAGAAGCACTAAATGGAGTGCTTACTTTGGCCTTAGCAAAGATGCTCAAGCAACCTCTTGCAACTCAAATCCTCATATGATATAAAGCTAAAAACTGATATATAACATTTGGCATACAGCAAAGTTTTAGATGACATTCTCATTCCTCATGCTTCAAACATTCCATAAGAATTTCATCAATATGTTTTCGCTGTTTCAAAAGGCAAGGGTGAAAGAAAATGAGAGAATCAGAATTATTTAACTTATCAACAATTATGCATTATATCTACATATTGGAGTATGAAGTTGGTTTACTGTCAAATGAGGCAATCATGTTTTCAACTTAAAACAACTTTTCAATCAATTTCAACTCAAATTTTGTCCAAACGGACACCTTAAATTTCTTGCTATTTTACTTCATAATCTGTCAAGACGATGTCCAGGACAACTAATCAAGTCTTTATAATTGTGTTTATAAACTGCCAATACATTGCCAAAATTTAATATACAATTGAGGAAAGGTAAGCAGTGCACTAATAAAAAAGCCTGTCCCTGATTTTCCGTGTAACAACTGGAGAAGCACTAATGCAATAAAGCATGTTCCTGGTTTCCAGCTGCAAGTGCTACCACATCCACCCCTCCTTTAGTCACATTTTTCTTTGAACTTGTCCCTGTTAATATTCATCTATGTATGTATATAGCGTTTCATCTTTCTTTGATTTGCGTCGACTGAGCAAAGATTTAAGCAGACGTTTACTTTTGCTGGAATGTTGTTCAGGATCTTTGGTGTTTATATTGTCAACATAAAGCCGCATTGAAGCTGATTTACGAGGCTCTGCAGCGTACTGCTCAAACACAATTTAAGAGTTAAAAGAAAATAACTATATGTCTACTATGAAGAAGACAAGTTGCAGAATTTCAGCATAGAGGAGCATGATCTTATCAGCAGCAGTTAAGAACTATTAAGGCTGGACCTGGATATTAACATATTAAACAAAATGAAAAATATACAGAATCCAGTAATTACCCGTCTCCCATTTGAAGGGTTTGGAGTAGTAGGTCGACTCTTATTTGGGGTGGTTGGCCTAGAACTTTTGGGGGTGGTTGGCCGACTAGCAAGTGATGCAGTTCGTAAAAGAGGAAACCGATGTGGTGAAACTGTTCGCTTGTCTGTTGGACCATTAAGCCAAAGTACAAAAAGAAGGATAAAATTAATCACAAGCAGCAATGAGACCAAGAAGGTAGAAAATTACAAGCACTAAGATGCAAAGATATTATAATGCAAGAAAATGATAGGAAGAGACCTAATTCCTTTTTTGGTGTGGTTCCAGAGAACGAAAATTTTCCATACTGCTGGAGAAGACGTGGAGTAGGTGATGGGGAGAATCCTTTCCTGCAGTATATGAATCTCTACATAGTCATGCATGGTAAAACATAAAAGGTATCAGGTAGCTGGATACAACAAGAAGCAAGAAAAATTTACCCAGCTGCAGGTGGTGGAGTCTCTCTAATTGTTGCTCGCACAGCTGCATCAAAAGAAACCAGCTCCGGTCATATCATTTTTCACAAATATGTTAATGGAAACTCAAAAATTGAAGGCAATGCATAATATTCTACCAGTTCTAAATTGATTCCAATCATCTTGATCGTCAAGACTACACCCTTGGTACTGTAACTTGGTAAGGTTACCACCATCCGCTGTCTCGCCAACTGGAAAAAAATTATCAAAAATAGTTGAATGTTCTAAGTTCTGACTTGAGTGCGACAAATACTGCTAAAGGAACAGATTTGAAAGATATACTGATGGGATGTGATCATAATTACCTGGTAATATATATCGCTTGTGATACTTAGGAGTATGAATAACCAATGATTGCTGCGACAGACCCTCATTATCAATGTACTCCTGGCATGTCTTTAGTCTCTACAAGAAAATCAGGTAAAATGAATAAGAACCAGAATAACACAAGCTACACTCTCACAACCAAGCACAAAGATAGTGTAACACAAGGGTGGATCAACAAGACTGTGATGCTGTTATTTTCAAGCGAGAATATCTGGGAGACTGTAATCATATGTTCGGTATCAGAAATCTGCTTTAAGGCCATGGGTTAGGGGGCCTAGGGTTGGAATTTCCCAGACATTGTGACTGTTAAGTCAAAAATATATTGCTCCAATTTTTGATCCATTTAGTAGAGCAACAAGATCAAAATAGCCATATATCTACACAAATATGCTGGGTCTGAGTCATTCTCACAGTTGGCTCCAGCTCTAAATATCCAAATTAGGTCCAGCAAGCCAAACAAGAAATAAGACAGAAATAGATTAACTAAATCATGTATCCAATTCTTGAATTCCCAAAGAAAGCCTAATGAATTAGGATCACACCATAACAATATAAAACAGTAGAAAAGCCTCATAAGTCATAACTAGTTTCATCATTTGTGTGTGTGTCTGTGCATTCACTTCACCTATAAAACATATTAGACATAGAATTCTTTGAACACAAAATATAAGTAAAACTGCACACTGCCAGGCATTTGATATGTTCAAGCATTGGATCTTCAGAAGGTGTTAGCATGTGACAGTCTTAAGAGTACCTTTACAATACTTGATAAAACCCGTAAAAGTTCATTTGCAAGGATTATCAACAAATTATATTTCTTCAACCACATGGAACTTGATATGCATCTTGATTTTAGTTATGGAGTTCATTTGATTAACCCATCTATAAGAAGTAATATTGTTACAAGATCTTCTATGTTTATGTGGTGAGGAGGGAGATCAAAGAAGTACATATGTGTTTGGTATGAAGGAAAATGTTTTCCATTGAGAATGTTTCCTTGAAAATCAAGTGAGTTTCTTGCTTATTATCTAGTGTTTGACTGTTTGGTAAGTAAGCTAAAACATACTATCCAAAGAACATTATGGAGCTAGGATGGGGTGGGATGGTCAAGGGGTGTTGGGTGGGTGGGGACAAGACAATGAACTTGGAATGTCACTTATGAAACTTGTTTTCTCTACTTCCATTATGGAAGTCGTTTCCAAAATATTTTTACCGACCAAACATGTCAAATTGGAAAACATTTTCCCCTCCATTCCATACACACGCTTAAAGTCACAAAGGTATTTTTCAACAAAGTTGAATATATGACACTAAAAAGAGTATTAGTCACACATGCTATTACTGATGGTCACATTTTTTAGCACAACGCCATGGTTTATCTGATCAGAATTCTATAAATGATGGTCTTCATAAAGTTTTGATATCCAAAAAAGGAAAAGGTTATTACCTGCTCAATGCAAGAGATACGCAGCTCTGCTCCAGAAACTTCATCAACTTTTTCATCCAAGAGATCACTGACCTTATATGTCACAGAGCCTAAATGATCCACGGTGTTCACAAGTGCTTTAATAGCATACTCTTTCAACGTATCTACCACACTGTAAGAAGAGAAATATGTTAAAAGCCATACCAAACATGGAAAATGGAATTGAACTTCCCCACAAGTCCACAGATGACTCACACATCTTTTTGCTCATCATTAGAATAAGATAATTCAAAATATTCAGCTGCTGAGTAAAGTTGTTTCCTCAGATTCTTCAAATCCTGAAGCAACCAGTGCAAGTCAGAAAATATAATAGCTAGAAACATAGCAAGAAATTAAGTACCAAGTCAACAAAGAAAGCAATTAAGAATCCAGATTCTTTACCTCTCTTTCATTTCTTTCTTCAAGATTAAAAATGACTAACTAGCAAGTTTCAAATCAAAGATTTCTAGAAATTCAGCAAAATGGCCAGAAGAGATTTTCGATATGCAGCTTCCAAGTATTGAAACATTGGAATCAAATATTCAGAATGAAAATAAAAGATGGTCATTTCTACAACTATCTCGAACCAAGAGACATAGCTTTCATGTTTCTAAGATCCTATTTTGAAGAAAAATACCAATTTCAGCTCAGGAAAAGAGGTATGTACCTTAAGACTATCGGAAAAGAGCATGCTTTGATGCATAGAAACTTCATCAAAGTTGGCAGGCTCTCTGGGAAAGGTCATTGTAGCTGGTGAATTTAGTGTCTCCATTGAGTTACTGGTAACCAGTTCTTATCCTGTAACAACCATGATACCGACATTTCAAGGAAATGACAAGAAAAAAACTGTAAACAAAACCAGTAACTGTTTGGCACTACAACCTTTAAAAATTCACTTCTGCAACAATTATTAGTTCAGCTAGAATTCAGAACACAACTACTACATTCCTGAAAAACTGCTAAATGAATCAACAACAAGCCAACAAACAGTTCACACCAGACAGAGACAATAGGAAAAAAACAAGAAAGAACTATGTCAGGATAATGCTTTACAATATCTCTTCAACTATACCAGAATAATCAAACCATTCATTTTGTCTGAAACTTAACAATTACACTCTAACTTACACACATTCAGCACCCATAGTAAAAAAGACACTTCAAATAGCAAGAAACATGAAAAAGCTGCAATCTTTGAGTGAAAAAGGAGAATCCCACAATTAGGCAAACCCCAAAAAAGAAACTTCTACCCAAAATCAACAAGATCGCAGAGAACAACTGAACTCTATCACATTTTCCAAATTTGAAATCTTTATTTCATTAACCAACCAAATAGAGCAAACCCCACAACCAAAAACTAAAAAAGAGAACCCAACCTGGGATTTTTTACTTTTTTTCACCTAGTAGAGCAAAGAAACCGACACCCACTTCAACATTGAAGCTATTAACACAAAAATGAGTTTGTTGAAAGAGAAATGAGGGAAAATAAATAGGCCCCCCAATTGAAGAGACCAATATAAGTTGTTGGTAACAAAAGAATTTGACTAAGCAAAAGGGAAAAAGACAAAGAAGGTTTTTTTTTGTTGAGAAATTGATAATGGCAAAGGAGTAGAAGTGGTGAGAGAGAGAAGAAAATGGGGACAGCCGTTCATCAAGGCGAGCACGTCTTCAAGAATTTCAAAAGGTAGGGGGATTTTGGAGAATATTAATAGATTGTGTACTGATTTGGGAAACAGAAAAACAATATAGGGTCATTCTTGCAAAAACATAAAAAATTAAAAATCCTCTTTCTAATCATTACTACAACGTTTGCTTTTATTTAGTGGATCATGTCGTCCTCGTGTTTATTCTTTAATCTTATAATAGGTTTAAATTTATGTGACAACGTTTGATCTGAAATAAATTTGTATATTGATGGGTTTAGTTCGATTTTGAAGTATATCAATTTAATTTACTGGTTATTGATTTATAGACATGTTGAATCATTATAGAATCATTTAAGATATTGGCTTATCGATTATTGGTATAATCGTTAAGATTTGACACACAAAAATACATTGAAAATTACTTAGAAATAGGTTGATAAGCTAAATGAACTGTGCGCAAATTGCTCAAAAGCAAACACTGTTACATGGTAGAATTACCAAGACTTTGAAACAATTAAAAAATAAAAATATGAAACTAAATCATGAGTCAAGAACTTTATATGCCGAATGGTATGAATATAATTTATTAACTTATTATCAGGTTATCAGTTGACCCGTTAAGAAACCTCAAACCGTTAAGAACTTATAATTCGATAATAAAAAAAGTTAAAATTATTACCAAAATCGCTAAATCAATAATTCATTATTAATTTGGGTTATCGATTTTGGTTTGATTTGAACAGATCTAATTTGATATAAATAAATTAAAATTAGAATTATTTTTCAAGAATAAAACTTAGGTTAAATTAAAATGACATGGTATCTATTATAACTTTAAAATGATAGCTCTTCATTTCTATTTATGTCTTTTAGTTTGGTTCCTTATTGAGTATATATAAAGAATTTAATAAAGAAAGAGACTGTTTTTTATATTTGTAACATGCACAAGTTTAAATATGGAGGAATATTTTGTGGCTATAAAAGAGGAGAAAAATGATGAGCATATCCCTTATAATAGTTTATATAAAATAAAGTGATCATGCAATTTCATTTTATTTTTGTATGTTATTTTTATTTGTTATGTATAAAAATAAAAATAATTTTAGAAGGAGTATAAAATCAATTGACCCACAAAAAATATCTGATAAAAAATTGTTTTCTTGAAAATTCAGTTAATTTCTAACTTATTTTTTTATATTTGATTGGTGAGTGAAAAATATTTTCTATTAATCATTTGTTTTGTAGCAAAATCAACTAATACTGATAGACTAGATGGGAATTTGGGCATGCAAAGTGAAAGCAAATATGAGTAAGTAATTATTAATAAAACACTTAAATGTTTCACTTTATGTTGAAATCTTTATTCTACTCTCAATAATCACACTTGAGTTTTACTTACTTTAGTCATACACTTCAAAAGAAATTACAAAAACTGTTGGCTCCACCATCCAACCTATTTTTTCTACATTTTGATCAATAATAGTAACAAATCAAGTGTAATGTGACAGTGAAATTTTAGGATGGCTGATATATAAGCATATCTTAATATTATTTTATGAAGATCGAAATATTATTTTTAATAAACTCTTGATTTTAAGAAAGCAAATCAGAGCACATATAGAGAAAAAAAATGACTATGAAAGTAAAAAAGTCATAACAAATACTAATATTTAAAAAAGTTATATAGCACTTTCTAAAAGAAAGGAATAATGACAACAATTAAAGAATATGAATTAAATTTTAAGTAATAAAAAAAATACGATAATCAAAGTACAATTTAATTTATTGAGATGAATTATAAGATGGACTAAAATTGAAAATAACTCCATTTCTCGAAAGACATTAGACCGTTTTAACGAGCCAAATTTCCTTTCTTCCCTCACTTTTACTTGTCCATTTGAATTTACATGTTCTTTAAGAAATAATGATTGATATGAGTATTTTGTCATAATGTATATATTAATTGATCTTAGAAAATGATTTGAGGAATAACTAATTATGTTTAGGATAAAGATGGAAAAAATAATTATATTTTCTTGATACGTTAAAAATAATAAATGAAAAATGAAATATATTTTTAAAAATAAATGACAAATGAAAATAAACAGATAAAAGTATATCTTTTCTTTTTATTACGTTCCTATTAAATATTAATGAACGTATAACTTTTCTATTTATTTTGGAGTAGTTATCAATTATTTATTGGGAAAATAACTTGATTTATGAGATCTGATATCAGAATTTCGATAGAACAGAACAAATAATATTCTTTTAAAAAAAATAAAAGAATTCCTCTTCGTACTATAATTTATTGTTTGCCTATAAACATGACTAGACATGTTGTGTGTGGTAGCTAAACGTAAAATCTGGTATTTTTTCCAAAATTTGGAACATTTCTAAACTCTGTGTATCATTTTGATATCGTTTTGATTTTATTGAATATCTTTAAATTGATTAATTAGCTAAAATTTAATTCACGTGTTTTTTCTTCCATATCTCATTTTATCAAGAAGATCAATAGTATTTTTCACTTACCATTCAATGTAACTCAAATCATCAACCTATCGATTGATGGCAAGACTCGCATGTAATGTTAATGTATATAAAAAATTTAGTTGAAATAATATATATCATCTAATATAATAAAAAGGAGCACTATCTATAAATAATGTATGGCAGTGGGTGAAATAAAATATTATACTTCCGATTGTTGATATCACTTTCAAAAAGTTTGGTCAAAACACTAAGTTGTAACTAATTAATTTAATAATTAATAGAAGTGATTATGATTAAGCGAAAGTGTGTATAAATAATGTGAATAAAGTTTTTGGTTAAACTATGTAAAGTCATTTTAGTATATAGTAGTAAATAAATCAATTATGCCGTGAATGGTGGAGGTCCCACAAGAAATACTCCAAAGACTGATTATTTTTTATTTTTTTAGTCATGCCACCAAACCCAAAAGTCAAAATTACCAACCAAATTTTATAGTGTTTTCTTTGTCCCTACATCCCAATAATGGATAAACGGTCCATTTGAGTAATCCTAACATATGAAAAATGGCATAATATGATTCTTTAACTTGGCGTCAGTTGGTAATTATGACCTTTAATTTTAGATATGTACAAGTAGATACTTAATTTTGTATAAAATTGAATAAATAGACATATTTGTCCTACATGTCATCCTACATGACAATTTTGTGTCCTACATGGTGTCCTACGTGTATTATGCCATGTAGGACATGTGTCTACTTGTTCAATTTTATACAAATTTAAGTGCCTACTTGTGCATACTCAAAGCTGGAGGTCATAGTTGTCCGTTGAAGCCAAGTTAAGGGTCATATTTATGTATTATGCCTATGAAAAATAGTGTGAGAACGCAGTTAATTACAACAGCTATGCTCGAGTGTCAAATAAGTCGATTGAATATACTATAATGTCCTATCAAAGTATCAATTAGGCCTATTTAAAATTGGATCAAAATTGATAATTTGAATTGAAAAAAAAAGTTATTGATTTATGAGTAATAAGTTATTAGTTTCACGGTTTCAATAATGGTTTTGGTTTTTCTTTACATCGGGTTATGGTTTGAGGTTTTTTCTTAATGGATTGATTGATAACCCGATAGTAAATTAATAAATTATGTTTATACCATCGGTATATAAAGTCATTGACTTAATAATTTACTTTCGTATTTTTGGTTCTAATAATCTCAAGCTTTCAGTTATTCTATAATGTGGTAGTGTTGCTTTTGAGCAAGATGCAATATATTAACTTATATGCATGGTTTATTTAGTTTGAGTCAATATGTCAATAGTTTTATAATAATTTTGCATGACTACAAACCGATAATCGATAGGTCGAATCATTTAACTTCAAAATCAAACTATCAATACTTGAATTAAAGGGTTATGTGATGTGGAAATTTACCAAAATGTCAACAGTCAAAAAAATCAAAACACCACCGTCCAGACACCATTAGGTCACCAACTCATTACTCGACAACTATCGTTTCAATGCAACGCCAGATTCTGATATAGTTGGATTTCAATGTGAGTATCGATTACCCAATACGAGTTTTTTTAAAAAAAGGAAAACTAGAAATAGAGGCCATATTCATGAAAACTTGCAAAATATGGGTTTGGGGCCTAATTTCTGGGCCTAACTCAATTTATTGGACAGGTCTTGATGGATTTGCAGCACAGAAAAGCCCATTACAGAACCCTAAAACAAGGGTGAGCAGATAAACATAAATAAATGTATTTTGTGAACGCATTTGAGTTCATTAATTGTGTTCATAATTATTCCTAATTATACTCTCCTCCTACTTGTTAGTAGGAGTAATTGTTTTTGTAACTTCCATTCTACGTTAATCCCAATATGTTGACTCCATTCACTACTATCCATACATCATTCTCCAATTAACATTCACTCCATCGGGCATATGTTGCTCCATTCTATCTCGAAAGTTATTCAAATTATAATAATCTTGAATTTTTCAGAACTCGCTGACACATTGCTCGTTCGTTCGATACATAGCAAACGATACATTATACTGATTTAGGTTTGAAATAATTGAGGTTATGTATCAACAATAACATTTGTACCAGATACATTGTACACAAATAAAATTGTAATTTATTTTATAAAGGTGGAGTGAATGTTAAGAGAGAAAAGGGAAAAGGACATTTTTGTAATTAATTCAAATGATAAATTTAAAAAAAAATTACGTTATCTTAAGTCGTGTAATTATGTAATTTTCCCTAAAAGTATATACATATTACCCTCAGTAATAATCTAATTTTAAGAAACATATAATGGAAACAAGTAGATGCATTTGCTGAATTTAACTTCTATAATGACAATGTAAAATCGTATTTTTACACCATCAAGTTATCAAAAAAGTAATTACAGAAAATTATCCATAGTAAATGAAATTAATAAGCTGGAAAATCATTCATATGTAACTTGCTACAAGTTAAAATTCACTAATAATATAATAATCATATAGAATATATCTATGTATATAAGTTAGTTTTTGTTTACATTCATTTTTAATACAAAAAACAACAATGAAAATGGGAGTCAGACGACTTTTATCACTAAACAAAAAAAGAAAAAAAAACTTTTTCAATTTTACAATGGATTAGCAACGAGTTATCAAAAAGTAGTTTTAGCGATAAATTTGTTGGATAAATCCTTTATTAAATGTTCTTTTTTTTTAGTCAAATAAAATTATGGGTAATGCTAAATGGCTAGAAAATTTGGCAAGAATTTGATCAGAAATTTAAAAAGTCTATAATATCTTTTTTATTTTAAAATAAACTGATCTTTTTTCTATTTTTTAATTAAAAGGCATTAAAGTTAAAAAGGTAAAAATGTTCAAAATGGTAAAATAACATAGTGTAAAATATGTTATTTTACCATTCTAGTCAAATTTTCTGGCCAAAAGAATTTTTCCTAAAATTGTGAACCTCATTTTAGATAAGCATGCATGCATGGATTAATATTGCTAAGTGTAAACACACACACATCGAAATCACACGCATACATACTGTATGTGGTGTATGTAGATGAAATTTAGAATGAATAGTGCATTAATTAGTGTCCCACAATTAATCATGTAATTATCAAAAGCAATTAATAGGCACATTTTTTACACTAATTCATATTTAAAAGCCGTGCGCATTAATCAAAATCCATAATTTCTATACATTGTAACTCCCATAATCCTCTCGCACGAACTCCAAATTAATTAATTACTTCCATTTCCCAATTTATATATATACACACCCCTCATTGGCCTTTTCAATTAATTTTTTATAAAACTCTCTACATAAATAAAAAATAAAAAATCTTCCAAATATGGATGTGAAATCTCAAGTACTTGATGTTCTAAAGATGGAAAATCAGAATGATCACTTTGATTGGTTATATTCTGAAGAAGAATACCCTCCTTCCACCTTCAGGTAAGCAGTATAAACGTAACAAGTTAACTATTATGTTCGCGATCTTTTGTTATAACTATTTGGTATATAGTACATTTTTTGCTAGGCTCGGCTAATCTAGAAATAAAGTATTAGAGGACATTCTTGATAAGAAGGTCACGATAGGTGAATTTCAAAGCTATAGTTCTGTTTACATGTTCAACAAAATTCAGTAGCGTTGATCAAATATTGTATTTGTATTTAAAATTTTAATTTATTCAAAACCTAATAAACTATTTTTTCTTAATATGTACTGTACATTTTTTGGAGCTATGTCTTTTCTTCTCTTTTTTTTTTAGTACTCCCATTTAAGGGTGGCGCTGTCAACACGATTTTTTTCTAGTTACGTCTTTCTTTTATATATTTATTAATTCTTGATTAAAAATTAATGTATTGTTCTTTTCTTTTTTTTTATCAATAGAACATGGCAACAAGATTCAAGATTGTCTAATGGAGGCTTATTGAACTTTGAATTTGATCCATTTCAATTACCCAATGATCTCAAAAACAACCACTTACCATATTTTGGGCTTGAAGAGTTTGAAGAAATATGCCAAGATTTGGGCTCATTTGACTTGAAATTAGTACCATCACCATTTCAAGAAGACAATAATACCCTCATTATTCACGATGCAAATTTCAATGCCATGCCTCTGAACGTGGCACATGACCTTTTAGGCGAATCTCATGTTACTACTCCTGCTTTTTATGAAATTCGTGGTGATTCGATGGATATTATTCAGAAGCGGAATAATAATAGGAGGCATAAGAAGAGCGATACGTTGGAATTGGAAGAAATACAAAGGTATTTTCATGTACCAATAACAAAAGCAGCAAAAGAGTTGAGAGTTGGATTGACAGTGTTGAAGAAACGATGTAGGGAACTTAATATAATGAGATGGCCTCATCGTAAACTTAAGAGCTTGCAAACTCTAATTCATAGCGTTAAGGTACGTGCTTAATTTTGTCTATGTACGTTTTTTCTTTAACTAAATATAAATATGATTAATTAGAACTAATTTTATTGGTTGTGGACCATATATACTCCATATAATATGTTATTCTTAATAATTGTTTTAGTAGTACCCTAGATTCGTGTATATATAGAACAACATATAAGTTATTATATTGGTATATACCTATCATATTACATTTTTTATTCGATTATGGATGAATTTGCAAGCTCATACATTTCATTTGCTTGCTGGATTTGATATTAATTATTGGGAAAAAGGACAAATATATCCCCCGAACTATTGTAAATGATATGCAGATACTCTACGTCATACTTTTGGAACATTGGTGTCTATGTTGTCTAAAAACTAGAGCATATATACCCTTTATACTAACAGACATACACGTGTCATAATCTTATCCACAGATCCGATATTTAAATATCGGATCGACAGATAAAATTGCGCCACGTGTCTCTATTTAGTCTTCCGTTAGAGTGAATAGAGAAAATAGGTATATATAACATCTGAAAGTGTTAACACTATTTGATGCAGGAAATGGGACTTACAAGTGAAGTGGAAATGCTGGAAGAGCATCAAAGGATGGTTGAGAGAGTGCCTGAAATGGAGCTAACTGATAGAACAAAGAAGCTAAGACAAGCATGTTTCAAGGCTAATTACAAGAAAAGAAGGGCTTCCATGGCAATGACTGCTGATTTTTATTAATTTCATTTCCTTAATTTCCCATAGGGCTTAGCTAGATTTCTTTAGTTTACCATAGGCTAGAATTTCATAATCACAATTAGTAGTTATGTAGGTATATGATCAATGTCTAAATCTAGCCATGTGGCATTGATTATTTATCTTAACAATCTTTTCCCCTTTTGGTTGTGATCTTAATACAAAAAGTCTTGCTAAGAATTTCCCTTCAAGTCTCCATAACTACTTTTTTGTTTTAATTTATACAACATAGTTTGATTATGTTACTATTGTTGTGATTGCCATGTGGTTTTTTTCAATTGTATTTTCGTTACTTTTTTTTTGGGGTGGGATTATTTGTTCTTGCTAAGAGAGTACGTATCATAAACAATATTTTCACCTCTGAAGTAGGTGTACAATATTTATCCTCCCCAAATTTCATTTTTTGAAACTGCATTTGGTATAGTACTGTTGTTTGATTCTGCAAAATGTATAAAAAGAAAAATAGATATTTTGAAACTTGAGTTTTTAAACATGTTATTCCCTCTCTATCTTTTGAAACTTGAGTTTTTAAAATTGTATCAAGTATCTTTTGAAAAGATGAGTTTTTGATTCCACATTAATAGTTGTTTAAAAGATACTATTCCCTCTGCAAAAATAGTTGTCTCAAATTGCTTGTTAATTTACAAAATCAAAATAGAATTAATTACGTTTTTTCACTTTATCCTTGCAATTAATTCTTTTTTTAAGGTGTAAATAAATTTGTAAATATTCATAAAAGTTTTCTTATTTATAATTTCTCAAGAGCGTAAAAGAGAAAGTGAACAACTAATACGAAGAAATAGTTATTATATTTATATAGCTATAAAAAAATTATTACTACTTAGGTAACTTGTGAAATATGAATTAAGTTAATACTTTATGTACAAATACAAGTCCAAATATAATTAAAAAATGTATACTTGCATTTGAAAGACTTCTCAAAGTTTATACAGTGCATGTATATGTTAATTTCATTGCGTAAGTGCTCAGTACAAATAGTAGATAAGTTCACATGGCGTATACAACCAATATATACATAATCAAGTTCCAAGTACATTGCACCTAAATACAGATTAGTAATTCCATGAACTAATTATAATTAACCAAGTACATAATAATAAAGTCATTATAGATAATTGACTCAATTTATAATTAATCCATGTTAATTAAAAGTGAGAAATAATTATAGGATAATTTTTTTCCTTATATTCATATAATATATTGCTCATATAGCTCTTTTGTTTTTTGGCCGTCTCCATCTCCATGGAACCACTTGCTTAAAGCTTTCGTAAATTCCTCCCTGTAAATCAATACACAATAATTAATATATATTTATTATAAACAGATTATAATTGATTAGCCACTCAAGCAAAATAAAAATTCAGTCATGGTACAATAAACAAATTGAAATGAATAAAATATGTTTTTTTGGTACTGATTTGACTTACTACTATAATATAAGTAAAAGTGACTGTTAATATTGAATTCCTAGCTAACATCTTAGGCTAGAATTTCGTCTTAATCTGTCGCTAAATAGTTAATAGTATGTTTTAAAAATTAGCGATTTACAAATTTTTATTGTCTAGCGAGAGAAGTTACTTGTCTTTTTTTCTTCTTTTTTGCACCTTGACTAATTTCACGATATATGTGTCACCTCCCACCAACAACATGTATCAGATTACTCTGTCCACCAAGGCTAGGACAGATGAGAAGAATTCTGTCTTTTTTCTTTGGGGCAGTAAGATGAAAGAAGAATACATTTTCCTTTTCTAATACTAATAATTAATTAACTTACATACATAATTTAGGCCAAGATTAAGAAAGGGTATTATATTAAAGGAAACTTACCAAGAGATTCGAATTGTTACGAGAGAAATTGAAGAAGCTTCCTTTCCCTGTAAACCTTAAGAATTTCTTTTGATGTGTATCAAAATCATAAGCACTTGAAGTAGAACAATTAAGAGGACCTGAAAAGTCGGAACTACCCTTGTCAACAACTCCTCTATTATTATCATTATTCTCCTTCAAGTTTTCCCATCTCCATGATCCCATCATAATATTCTCCTTATTATTACCACTCCTAATCTCTTCTTTCTTCTCAAGAGATGCTTCGTCAATCGACGAAAAACACCTCCCCACGTTACAAGGACCGTCCAGCACGGTCGTTGGGGAGGGCGTATTAGTAATTTTACCTTCCTCATTCAACAACAATGTTAACCTTGGTGGCAAGTCTAGACACCTTGCTGTTTTGGACTTTGTAACTTTTGGTTTTCCTGGTGCCTCTTCCCATTGAAATGGAATTGTAAGTGTTGGATGAAGTGGTGGAGTTGCATATGTAGTACTACTAGCTAGTACATGATTGTTGTTATTATTAATGTTGTTTCTAATTGGTTTGTTTGGAAGTTTAGATAAAGAAAGTTTTGGAGTAGAATATGAAGAAGAATTAGTAGCACTTGTATGATCATCATGATGAATATGAGAGGCCATATTGTAGAAAATTTTACAATTTTTTTTTTTTTGATGTCACAATTCAAAACTCTTCACTCACTTCATGTTATATATTTTGTATAAATTAAATGTGTAAGCATGAAAAATGAGGGGTTGTAAAAACGCTCCTCTTATCTGGCGCTTCTTATTCACGAGTAACGGATATATATATTGATATTTCGTTGGAGATTAGCTTAATCCTAAGTTCCTAACTATAAGGGTATGGGGGCCATTTAATATTTATTAATTACTCGTTCAGTCTCAAATTATCTGTCATGATTCCCAAATGCATAACACAAGCATGCATGTCCTTTGAGTGTCCACATATAAATATACGCCACATGTGATTATTTGTGCATACTCAAAGTTGAAGGACGTATTTATCAGAAATTTAAAGGTATATTTATGTATTACATCTTTAATTTCTGAAAACAATCTCAAATTATATATGTTAAAAATTTAAGATAAAATTAATTATTTTTTTCACAAACTATTCTAATTAAGGAGTATTTTATTAAGCAATATGTAAAAGAAAGATACGACAAATAACACGGAAAAGAAGTATTTAAAGATGTGTGGGGGCAATTTTTAAGATGTTGAATTAGTCATAAGCAACACAAAGAATTGATAACGACTTTCAACGGTCACATAATGACTTATTCATCAGTCGGTAATGAAGATCAACCGTTCAGTTTATATTATATAGTTATTTATTAAACAAAAGAAAATTATAAATATAATATATTATATATTATTTAAGAGGGTTATGAAAAGGTCATGGAGGTAAGGTTTGGTATAACGGTGAAACAGAAACATCCAAATGGCATTCAATTTTTAGACGGCAATGTTAGGATCAATTCTTACGTTTTTGATGAAATAAACAGAACATATTATTCTAACATCATAAATATATAATTTAGACAAATATTATGAGGTCGTTTGATAATTGATTTGGAGATGAGTTATGCAAGTATTAAATTCTGCATAAATAATATCATGTTTGATAGCTAGTTAGAAGATAAATTATTTATGTATAAAATTAATACGGTATTTGATTATTAGCAATTTAGAAATCACATGACTAATACTCCTTTTGTCCAACAACACTTGTTTACGGTTGACTTGACACAATTCTTAAGAAACTATAAATAGAAGGGTTATTTTACTATATCACCCTTTGAATATAACAAATGGAAAAGAGTCAAAATTACCCTCGAACTATCTGAAATAACTCATATATACCCTTTATTTATTTTTGCGATCAAAACTACACTTGCCGTCTATGTTTTGGACCACAAATACCCTTAAAATGTTATCTTTACCATTAGAGCTGACATGATAGTCCACTAAGCAGTAAGCAGTCCAATATGGTAAAAAATCATTCCTCTCAATAATGTTTTTTCTTCCTTGTTCATCCCTATTACGGAAACAAAACCACATACACTTGTGTTGCTCAATGGAGATATCCATAAAAAAAAATCTATCAATTTTATCGATGACTAATTTTGTGAACTTACTAACATTATTAATCTTAAATTCGAATAAAAGATGAAGATTTTGTGATGAATTGATAATATGTGTAAAATTAGTCAAGTAATAATGACTATATCTTTATAACTAACCAATTGTATAACAGCTAGTTGATAAGGTTTAGGCAAAATACTAACCGCTAAATAACTTATATTTGTAGTCGTACTAGCAGAAAGCTAATTCCATTTCTATACTAGGAAAAATCTTTTTGGCCAGAATGATATTTTTTCTATGTTATTTTAACTTTTTAAATATGTTTACCCTTTTAACTTAAATACATTTTAACTAAAAAAAATGGAAAAAAGATCTGTTTGTTTTAAAATTAAAAAAAATTATATTTTTTTTAATTTTTTGGCCAAATTTTTTGGCCATTTAGCACTTCCCTTCTATACTATTATAAATTCAATTTTAATCAAACCTTAATACAAATATCGAAATCGAATTTATAAAAAATGTTTCAAAAAGAAGGGACAAAAGAAGATGGCTTAAGCCATAGAGGACATTCATTCCCACATGGGATGACCAGAGATATCTTAATTTCTCTTTCCACCCTTAATTAATACTTTATCTATCTACATTAACTAATCAATTCATTAATAATTAATGTGGTTTGGTCACATCTCAGTTAAACTTCTGCTGCCACAACAAAATATCTGTACCATTAATCAATTTCTAATCCAATCAGGCTAATACTAATACAGCTTAATTAAGCTACAAAAATTTAATTTGATTTGGTTTTCCAGAAAATCGAATATACAAAAGCTCAAACCATATGACAAACATAATTTTCTCGATATTGTGTACTCTCTTTTATATTTTGAGTATTAAGTTTTTTACAGGATGTTGGTCATGAAGCAATTAAATGTATGTTACTCTTAGGTCCATGTTCATTTATTATAGTCGACCCCAAGAAGAAAATATTGGTCACAACTGCCCTACCTAGACGCAGACTATACGAAGGCCATTAAGTCTCCAAATTATTTGGTTAAGTCATAGTATAAATTTTATTTTATTTTTATAGATTTTTAAGGTAAAAATTATTTTTATTTAATATATATCTGGTGCAAATAAGTATTTTTCATGACCAAACCTTTTACTATTGATTTCCTATGCACATTTCAGGATCATTCATGAGAGTTCTATACTTCTGCCGTCTTAAAATAAGTGTCATCTTAGTAAAGAAAGAAAAGTCCCAAAATAAGTGTTACTTTAAAAATTCAAGATAAAAATTATTCCATATATTTTTTCAGCTATACCCTTATACTCCATATTCGTATTCAATTTTTTAAGAAGCAATTATTAAATAGGGAAAATTTAGTAAACCAAACATTGTATTTATTAATTTTTAAGAAGTAATTTTTATTACGATGACACTTATTTTTAAACGGAAGGAGTATATCTAATTGTTCGGCTAAACGAGGAATCATGTTGAAGACTGGACTGTACTGCTAATAAAATTCACACTTGTAGAGTTGTAGTTACACAATTACACCTAAACTTTAGTTGCTATCTCTAGGATATGAAAGACAACCAAATCGAACCAATTTGACGGCTATTAATTACTCTCAATCCATTACGTTCAATCTTACTTGTTCAGTTTAAAAAATTATATTATCCTTATAGTAAAATTATATTCATATATCAACATTCAGATAATTTATTACAATTCTGCATAACTTAGGGGTGTGTCAAGTCAAATATGTACACGACTCCATATTCTTTTGACTTCTTCAAGCACACTCATATATTTATTTTTTTGAAGTGATAGCATATAAGATGACTTGCAATTTTACAGATAGTGTATCATTCATGTAATAGTTGAAAAATGCTGCAGAACCAATCAACAAAATTATAGCAAGTCAATAATGTTTCTTAAAAGGACAATGATTTGATATATAAAAAAGGCAAATGAGAAATGAATATTGACAAGATTATTTGAATATAATGATTTACATATCCACATTACATGAACCAAAAAAGTATAGGAATAGTTAGTTTTCTTGTTGCAATGTCGTAAAGTCTCTATGATAACGAGTTGATTTCTCAGATAGTCAATTAACTTCAAGTTATTATCTCAGAGAGTCACTTTCTTTGTTGAAGGCATATGGAATCAAGAAGAAAAGTAACTTTATGAAATAATAACTAACTACGTACTCCTAGTTAACTTAACTGATCATACAAGTAATCAACCCATCGCTTTGCCCCTGCCTGTCCTCATCGAAATGAACGTTTAAATTTGTCATTTGAAGACAAATTAATGAGTAATTCCTCATGTTATATATTATGATCATTTTCAGAAGTAAATCCAAGAGATTCATGCACAAGTTGTACCCCCTCTAGGCGGAATTCGTTTATTTAGAAAACTATGTAAAGCAAAAATTAACAATGGCTGAATATAAGTGAAACACTGATACTGTTATAGATGATGCAGCAACTCTCTATGTACGCGAATTATTGGAATTTATACTTGTAGGATATTTACATGTATATCCGGGACTGGATTAATGATTTGGTTCCATAAAACTGAAGACATTCTTTGAATAAGCTGCTGCACCATGTAAATTTTCTGTCTCAAGTTAAGCTAAGAAGACCTGGAAAGTACCTTAAGGCTTAAGGGCAACAAGATTCTGCGTCTGTGAGCACTATCTCTTGAAATATGTGATGCCATCACAGGCCAAAGTTCCTTCAAGATCACCTATAATTCGAGATACGCGAACTTCAAGGCCTCTCTGAACTTCTCTAAAGAGAGTTCTAATGCCATCAGCAAAGCGTTTGACATCAAAGCTTGCTGGTGTATCAAGTTCTTCTGCAGCTACGATGAATCCAGAAGCAATTTTTGTTTGGACTTCCATCAATTTTTGTCCTGTTGCAACTATGTATCTTTGCAATTGAAATGTTTCTTCAAGAAAGTGCTCAAGCATCTTAGTTTCTTCCTTTGTTTTTCGTATAACTGAACCTTCACAATTTACATTCAGGTCATTCTCATGCTGCATATTACACAACAAGAGGTCATTAGCATTGATGAGTCAAGCAACAAAATAGATCATTTTTCAAGTTAAGAATAATACTTAGTAAGAAACATACCATCCGCTTGCATAGATCATCGATTTTCCCCTGAAGGGACTCGTAACGAGCAACTTGTTTATTCAGTAAAGACATCAACGCACGGAATCCTCTAGTGCCAGATCGTCCATTATCATTGTTTTCACTATTTCCAGCAGGTTCTTGTTTGCCTCTCAACCTCTCAAGCATGACAAATTGTTGAGTCAGCCTCTTGATTTTGTATGAAACTCCAAGAGCATGTAAATCCATCCTCCACAGTGACTTGTTTTTCTTAATTTCGCTATCACATTCTGAAGTTGATGTTTCAGCATTCCGAGCATCCTCTGTGCTGAAGTGTTCTGCCTTAGAAGCATTCGGATGTGACACTCCATCTTTTGCCTCACCAATCTCCTTTGTAGGAGACTGTAGAGTCAAAATTATGTCTTTTTGTGGGTTATTTGTTCTGGTCTCAACTTTTCTTCCATTTTTTACCTTTTGAGAGGTTTCCTCAGGATGGTTCTTTGTTTCTTGCTCTTTCTCACCTAGTTTTGTCTTTATAAGCGTCACGTTGGACCAAACTGTATGATTGGCTTTGTCCTGCTCTTTTGGACAAGCATTTGCATTGGATTTCTGGGAATCAGGAAGGTGAAAATATTCCGTGAGTTGCTGTTTGAGAGATTGTACTTCTACTTCTCGATTCAATAGCAATGCATCCAACTTCATATTATCTTGCCGAAGCTGAGCTAGATCATGGTCCAGCACTTCAATATGTGACTGCAACCTCTTCGACTCAAGTTCCATACTGAGTAGGCGCCATCGAAAAGCTTCTAACCTCTCATCTTTGAGTCTCAGTTGTTCTGCAAAAGCATCCAGCTCCAGATGATGCCTGTGCTCAACTGCAACACTGTACTTTTCAGCCTCTGATCGAACCCAATTCTCCAAGTGCTCAACATCATCGGTGAGTACTGCACAGAAGATTGAAGTGAACACAAGAAATAACATAATAAATAAACAGAATGACAACTCCATATATTGAAATTCTGTACAATGGAAAGTAGGAAACATATTATCACTAATCAAGATTGATGAATATGCTATGAATAAACATGTGTATCGCGAATATATTATCGCTAATTAAGATTGATGAATATGCTATTAACAAAACACGTGTATCGCGAATATGGTCTTACTTTCTTCTTCAGCATCCTCAGTCAAGAATTTATCAGGAACATGAGGAAATAGTTCTGGCTCTTTTGTACCCCCAGGTTGCTCGTCGAGAAGATAATCAGCCTTCTGTGATCTACTTTTTCCAGTTGGTAGCATCATTGCACTTGAAAGCATCCCTTTCCCACTGGCAACAACCTCCAACTTCGGATTCATACGTTTGTACAGCATATTTCTCAATGAATGTCTCTCATACCTAGACTCTGAGGCTGTCTTCCATCTCTCAGTCTCTAGCTCAGCTTGCTTTCTCTTGGCTTTTGATAATTTGATCTCCTTTAAAAGCATTTGTTTCTCTGTTGTATCCAATTTGGATTTCCTCAGCATAGCTGACAAAATCTGTTCTTTCTGTTCCAAATCCTTGCGCATTTTGACTAGCTCCATCGATAGTTTTTGGGTCATCAAGATAGCCTTCTCCTTTTGCTCAAGTACCGAATTAACCTCTTGCTTTGCTGCTTCAGCTTGTCTGAGCGCACGCCCCATCTCCGCTTCAAGCTGCCGCTGATTAGACACCAATTCAATGAATGCAGTCTTGTGTTTGGAGATCTCATTAGAGTGCCTTTGAGCATCAAATTTCGCGGTGTTCCTCAATTCTTCTGCTATAGCATCAGCCTTTTTCAGCTTTTCTTCGAGATCATGATGCGCTTTCCCTTCGTCCTCAATGATCTTATCTTTCGACTGCACAATTACTTTACTCTCCTCCAATTTGCTATCCAATTCAGCAATAAGGGTGTCCTTGTGCTTCTCAACAACTCTCAACTCATTCATAAAAGCACCAATTTGCTGCCTAAGTTTCTTCCTCTCATTAAACCAACACTGTTCTTGTGCTGCATATATGCACACAACTTTCTCATTTGCTTTAGCATCCTCCCTTCTTAACCCCTTCAGTTCGTCGATTTTTTTCTCTGCATTTGCTAACTTAAGTAACAATCCAGACTTTTCATTTCTTGCTTCATCCCTCTGAACTCTCCACACAAGCAACCCCAAAAGATGAGCACTTCCTTGAAGCATCTTATTTCTCACTTCTAACAAATTCTCATCACATTTTTTGGGCTCCGGTAAGAGCCCAAGAGCAACAAATGCACAAGAAACACCAAAGTAAATTGGACATAAGCTCTCCCTTCTTCCTTCTGATGTAATCAAACAGGAACTTAAGACACCCTTTTCATCCATTACTCAATTAACCTTTTCTCCTTTGAGAAGAAAAAAAAAAGTGTCAGAATTCAGAAACTCATCAGGGCATTTGCCTAAACATAAGCCACTCCTTAATTATCATTTCAAAAGTATCACCTCCTCACTAAAAATTTAGGGGAAAAGGGATATTTAGAAGAAAAAATCAAGATAACATAAGAAGGAAAAGGACCCCTTTAAGTTACAAACACAAACAAAAAAAGGTCCCAGATTTCATTTTAGTTCAAGAGGTGGAGTTTGGAAGAACATAAAACATGATAAAGTGAAAGAGACAAGAGCAACTTCTTGTGGTCCAAGCTAAATACTGGAAAATAAACAAAAGGGAAAAGAAAAAAAAAAACAATCTTATCATCATGTATCAAGAATCTGAAATCACATTCTTAAAAAGCTACCACTAAACACTTACCAAATGCAGAAACTTTACTACTGTATAACATCAAGATTCAAGAAAACAGAAAACTTACAAATCAAGAAGACTTCTTCTTCAGCTGGAAAAAAACAAAAAAAAGAACCTCACAATTCTGAGCTAACATTAATGGCTTATAGGACAAAAAACAACTCAAGTAATTGAATCAGAGAAGTTGGTGGTACCATCTCTGTTTATCCAAATATAATCTGACAGAAAATGCCAAAGGCATGAACTTTAACATTTGTTGAGTCTGCAAAATCAGTTTAAAAAAGCTCTGCCAGCATAACTGAGCAAAAGAATATAAATCAAGAATTCTGTTCCCTGGTTTTCAGTGAAAAATAAAAAAGGTGACCCCAAAAAAGCCCCACTTTGGGTACCCTTTTGCTCCCCTTATTTTCTTCTTCAGTTTATGGACTCTAAAATAAAAAGAGGAAGCAAAAAAGCTAGATTTTTGGGAAGCTTGTCACCATTAATATTAAAGAAATTTAGATGGCAAATTAATAGAGATCTCAATTAAATACATAAAAACTACATCTTTATCTTAGCTTGCAGGCCCACAATATATTGCATATTGCCAGGGTGTCTTGGCTGTACATTCATGTATGCTCGCGACAATAATAACTTACTCGGTGAAATTATCTTATAAGTGAGATCTGAAAAGTATTGAGCTTGAATGGTCACATTTGTGTTTTTCTTTTATCTTTTTTAATTTTTTATTTTTTTTTACTTTGTGAATTTCTAAAATATGTTTCAATCTATGTTGTTCGGATTTATGAAAAATATCATAAGATCTAGTGAATGTTAGATATTTACCAATGTATAGGTTTTATATATTAAGTTTAATATACATATAATTTACCTATTGTATACACAATATATATAATCAATATATAGATTTTGTATATTTTGGTTAGTGCCATAATTAATTATGGCTGACTAGAAAAAAAAAAACTATTTTGATTACTACTTCTTAAATCTACTTGAATTGTTCATACAATTATTTCTTTTTATTTTGATTCATTTTAAGTGAAAAACTTAGTTCCGCTACTATTCGACACAAATTTGACAGCATTTTTTTTGAGAGTCCAAGCAACACAAGTTTTTGACACTTCGATCGGAAAACAAAGATCTCACCTAGGAATGGAAATTAAAACTCATGGTAGAGATCATTTCTCTCTTTATTACGTTTTACTAGTGTAATCTGAATTAATCGAATTAATAACTTTCAAATATTGTGTGCATAACTAAAAAAAAACTCATAAAAACATTTTCCTTGATTTCGTTTAATCAAGTAGTTAGACTTTAGCATACTGACTTTTATTATATGTCACCCACTCTAATAATATAAGTTATCTGTTACTTCTTACTAATAAAAATATATATGCACCACATAAAGCTTACAGAAATTAAGGTAGACCAAAGAAATCAGTACATTGGGACTCTAATAAAAAAAATTCTCCATAATTTTAATTTGCCGAATTAAAAACAGCAAATTCCACCAGAGTTATTGAAGAGTGACAATGATGTGTATGTAAACATAAAAGAAGAATGATGAATTTGGTTTGTTCATTAAATGTGCATGTACCAATTGATGTTGATCAATTTCTAAAGGGGCATTAAAGACTATACCCAAAACAATGCAAATTATTTAAACCTATTGTTTTCAATTCATCATCAAATTCATGATGAAGCCACACAAACAAAAGAAAAAAGAAACTAGGTACTCATGGGTCCAGCCAACTCTACACACACCAAAAAAAAAAAATGTCGCGATTGAGAATTAAAGATCATTATCTATAATTTATGTTGCTTGAATTTTCTAAAAATGCTAGTATAACTGTCGAAAGTCAGGATCATGATCTAAAACTTATGTTGCTTGAACTTTCTAAAAATATTGATACAAGTGTATTAAATCCTACAAAATTGCATTAATTACTTTTAGAGTATCCGATACACGCCATCGACACCTTTTTGGGAAGTCCAAGTAATTCTTGTTCTCCCTTAGCCACTACACTTGAGACTTTCATTGTATTAATTGGTTTCAATAGCCATAATATTGCACATTGAAAAAAAAACGAATACATAATTATGTATAAAGTAAGTTTCTAATGAAAGAATATTAGAAAATTAATTGATCACTCTTTTATTGTTGTTTTGCTTTTTTATGGTAGACTTCGCACTACTTACGTATTATTTGCTATAATTTTTTCATTGTCTTTTCCTTTGTATCTGGATTTGCTATCGAGAGTCTTTCGAAAATAGTCTTTCTACCTCCACAAGATAGTGATACGGTTTGTGTACATTTTACCCTCCTCAGAGCCCACTTGTAAAATCTCACTAGATACGTTATTGTTGTTTCTAATGAAAGAATAATTAATTGACCGCCCTTAAATTATTAATGGGTTGTCACTATTGGGGTTTAGTTAGTTTATTTGGAGTAATGGTTTTTTTTACTTGTGTTAATACCTGTAAAGAAGGAAATTGTTGAAAAAAAGTTGTGCAGATCATGTTAATTATTGGGAAATGCAGAGTTGGAAGAAAAGAAAAGCTAATGACCTTACTTTATTATAATTTGTTTTTCTAATCCACAATCATGATTTCCCTCCCTTGGAACATGGGCTTTAGATACATTAATTAGATTTGCAGTACAACTTCCAAGTATACTAATCCAGTACTTATAAATTAATTAAACTTTCGGATCATACAATATAATGTAACATTATAATTAAGCAGACATTTGAGAATTGAGGTTAAAAAAAAGTCCTACGTTTTGATTGATTAAGTTTGGTATGTCGAAAAGGATGTTTGGTAGAGAAATCCCTAATAAAAAAACGTTTATTTACGAATTTGAAGTACGAAATACCAAATAGTTGTATAAAAAAGAGGGGGGAAAAGTCAAGTAATTAAATTAGTATAAATGTTGCAAAATAGTAATTAATTTATTTGAAGTACGAAATACCAAATAGTAATTAATTTATTTGTTCTACTTCTTTTTTTAGTCTATTTCAATTATTATTATTATTATTATTGATAATTTTTTAAATGACATGTTTAAGACTACAAAATTAAACATTATTTTAATACATTTAACATATCTTTAATTTAATACCATAAGATTTAAAGAACTTTATATTTTTTTTGTATCATCTCCAGTTCAACACACCAACTTATACGAAATTGGAATGTAATATTACCTTATATATAAGCTAACAACAAAAAGGACTAATACTGCAGTACTTAATTGTACAATATGTTATGTGAGTTGTACTATTTATATTTTATCCACATTTATCTTTATTTTACCTTATCAATATTTAGGAATCAATTCTTAGTGTTAGGAGAACCATATTTATAAAAAAAGAATTTAACTATCATCTTTATTTCCCCAAATTATTTCTTGAATGAGTGTCAATTGTCACATGTCTAATATTGATATCAATGACTTAGGTTTAATTAATTGAGGGCTATAACAATAATTTATGTAGAGTTGGAAAATAAGCAATTAATTGAGGGTTATAACAATAATCAATAGTGGCTATTTTTCAAAGAAATTGACTACAATTGCAATTCAAAATTAGGCCAAAAAAACAAAAAAAAAAACTAACAATCCAAGTCTCCCAAAATCAGCTTATCCATGTGTGCTACAAAGGCAAGCATATGAATTGTGCTTCTTCACCCTAAATTTAAGTCATCCAAACCCATCCAATGGCTATATATAATACAACTAACTTTCTCATCATCATCAATATATGGCACTTTTGAGGCCAAATGGGCTTATCTGACGTAATTTGAAAATGCGCTAATTTGTTCGGTTGAAATTTGTCATGATCCCTGATTCTTTGTTATGCCTTCCTCTTCAGGTGGATGAATTTCTAACAATAACACATGCCTATGTCATGGACCAAATACAAATGGACAAAGCAAATTGAAAAGGCTAGAGTGGTATTTAACTGTTCCATCAGAGTCACTTCCTTTTTATGGGTTTAGACGAAAACTTTCCTCTTGAATCATGTTTTATTTTACTTTATCTGAAAGGTACAAATGTATAGATGAAGAAGCACCAACATTCATGTAAAAAAAAAATCTGCTTGAAAAAATAAAAGTTAGATTAGTGTCCACAGTTGCAAGATCAAGAGAAATTTTTTAGGATCTATCATTAATATTCTTAGCATTGTTGGTAGTGTAATTCTCAACTAAAAATTGTGTGAAATTACAATTTTTGTCTGATGGCAGAGATTTATTTATTTTTGGTTAATTCTCAAAATTACAAGTGTTGATGATTCTTTTCCATGTAGTGATTTTTTATGAAATCAATGTGTTATATCAATTGTTGAAACATTTAGGTGTAGTTATTTTGGTTGTAACCTAACTATGCACCAACAATATTTTTTGATGGTACTAATGCAATATTAACTTAATGCTAATACAATATGTAATGACGAAAAATTTAAGGTGAAATATATCTTTTGGTCCATTTTTTTTAATAATAAATGTTGCATATTTGAACACATTACAAATCAAGTTGTTGGGCTTAGACCCCGTTCATAGCACGAGCATCACTTTCTAGTAATAAAAGAAACCAATAAAGGATGTGGTGGAGTGGTTCATCCTTTACTCCTTAATGTGAAACTTTTTAATATAAATTTATATTTAGTTAAAATTCAATTATGATACCAAATGTTGAATTAGAAATAAAAAATCCGGTCCGACAAGAATATAAGCAAAGGTGTACGGGTGTTTGTAGATTGGGGAAAACAAGTGGATGCTAGTATGCTACTATGACTATAGATGTATGATACATGGACAAGGGAGGTGAGACTAGTTGTGTGAATGAAGAATGAATAAAAATTGAAAAGTATTAGTGAAAAAGTATGGCGGGATCGGAATATGGATAGAATTTTTTTATCATTAATTATAAATTTGAGGTCGTTTGAGTTTTGAGATTAAAAATTTCGAGTAGAAAATAGCACTTTTCCACCCCTAAATTATATGGGGCGAAATTTGGTGTGAATCTAGATAAGAAGGATCTAGAGTTTAAATATAAAGAATGATGAAACATTTTTAAAAAATAGATAAATTTCAATATTAGGTGTAAATATTGATAATTGGCAATTAATAATATGACATTTGAATTTTTTTGACATTAGTTTGAATTAAATGTTATTGTTTTTATGACACTTTTCGTCAAATGTCATTAATTTACAATATTTTGCTCTAAATATCATTATTTTGATGACATTCAAATTAATGACATTGTTTTTATGACGTTTTTCTATAAATATTTAGAAATTCTATATTTTTTGGTATTTATTTCAAGAGTCTCTAAATAAAAAGGATCAATTAATTTTGAGATACATATAGTTATATCAAAAAAAAGAAAAAGAGAAAATAAATTTCATTTATACCATTTGATGTAGGATAAATTACTTATATACACAACTTTACTTATCTTATTCTCCATTTTTCCCTACCTTTTTGAAATATTTCATAAATTCCTTATTTCTTTCAATTCTTAAAACTTTCAGATACATAAGATCCATCAGCCAAAACTCACGTTTACTACACCTCTTTTCACTCCTCTTTTCTCTTCCTAAATTCACTCCACATTTTTAGCAGTTACAATTTTCAAATTAATTTGATTTTCAAAAAGATTCTCTCTCAAGTCAATCAATTTCAAATATGTGAATAGGTAGGATTTTGTCTTCTCCATTGTTGTCTTCTTCCATTTTTTTCCCAGAATTTTTTCCTAATACATATGGGCCAGGCCCCTTCATTTAGTATTGGGGTTACTCATCTAAATTCTTCTAATACTAATATGAGATCTTGGGGTCCATCTCGTCCTCCTCTAAAATGTCGGTGCGGATAGACTTGCTATGACAATGTATTGGCAAGGTTTTTATTGTGCATCCCATGGACTACCACAAATGCAGCAACAATCTAATACATTATCGATATGTTGAGAAAGAGAAGGAGAAGCAGATCAGATTGTTAGATTTTTTTCGATTTTTTCTTATTCATCTTTTTTCGATATACATGGATTCAAATTTTTAATGTATCTAGTTATTTTTATTTTCTTAAATTAATGTATAATGTTTTCTTTTCAACATTATGATACATTACAATTTCATCATGCTCAATATATCGTGTTCAAATTGTATAATTTACCATGTATCAATTATTGTTATGTATCTGTAGTGTTTAATTTTTATTCAGACTTATTTAAATTAGAAGATTATGTGCATGTACACATTACTCAATAAATACACTTGATACATAAATTCTATTATTCTATAGAAAAAGCATCGCGTATCAAATTAATTGATAAGATGTAATTTAGGGTCTTACATTATGGTATTTATGTAAAGTATACTAATTTTATTCATTATTCGAGGAGTTGTTGTAATTTTTTGAAATTATTGATATAAAAATAATGTTCAATAGTAGCAGACAGTGTTGTATCATGTGTGGAGTTGTTGTAATTCTGTGAAGTTATTGATACAAAAATAATATTCATTGTTGTATCATTCAAAACTTGCACTATTAGAGTGTGTATCAGATACACAAAATTTACTTAAATGTATCAAATACACACATAAGATACATTGCAAGTTACTAATTTAACTGGAATCCATTATTTGTATCATGTTTAAGTGTGGGACAATTTTTGTATCATGTTCAACTAGTGGGCATTTAGTATCAAATGTCAGATTTTATAGATAATCAATTTGTATTGAACATTAGTTACTCTTTTTTATCATTATGTATCAACTTAACATTAAGATACTTTGTTGTTACAATTATGTACCATATGATTAACTTGACATGTTTCTCATGATGATTTACTTTTTGTAGCTGCTTTTGCTGAGTTCCTTAGTAACGAAATCAGCATCCCATCAAATGGTTTCCGAGGTGATTATCTTCGCACAAGATATGAAGCATTATTATGGAAATGTGGTACTGAAAAGGCTAAGTCACGCTATTTTAGTGCTAAAAATGATCCACCAAAGGTCAAAGGTCGCTTTACTCCACCGCAACAAGATGATTTCGTTAATGTCGAATAGTGATTACGTATCAATAAATAGACACCCTTTGATGTTTTGTTTCTTTTTTTTGTTTACGACAATCTTACTGAAGTTTTAGAGTGTTACTCTAAAAATTATTTCATATTATGTCTGAATTTGAATATATTTGTTCTTAATTATATCATGTAAATTCTTATATTTTGTGTTTTAATTATAGTGATCTTGATATACAACACGTCATTTGATACTTAAAACATTCACATTATATAATTAGATGTCATAAAGATAAGTATCAGATTGATAACTTTTTTGATTCAAATGTCATTATAAAGAACTCATTAGTTATGACATAATGTATATGATACAATAAATATGAGTCACAACAATGTATATACAGTAAACACTTATGTATCATATACACATAAACTCTTTATTAGAATATGATACATTCAAATTTGATTTTTTTAAACACAACATATGACAGATTATTTTATCAGACCACATTTTTTCTTGATTACTACAAGTACTTTATACATCTTAATAGATACATTATTAATATTGTCTACCAAATACACAATATTAACCTGATACATTTAATACAAATCAGTAATATACATACGTTCGTTATATAAATGTATATGATACAACTCAATTGTTAATCCCTTTGTTACATGTATCATATACAATCAGATACAAAATAATGAATACATCATAACTCACGAAATTAATATACACGTTCTTCATTTACTACTAATGTATCATGACTTACATATCCATATCAAGAGTTTTAGTATTTTTTCTGAACCTTCGACACACATAATTTCTCCAACGTAATGTATCAGATTTCCAACTGAGGTATCCAACCTCATGTTTCTTTACCTCGACGTACAACCTTACTCCCATATCATTCCTAATAATCAATGGAGAAGAATTATCTTATACCATGTATCATATCTCAATCTTTTTTCTTAATGCATTAATATTCAATTCTGCCGCAATGGCTGAAATTAAGTTGATGAATGAAATATTTTCACCAACGACAATTCCTTCACTTTTGTATCATTCATAAATAACCTCGTTATTCCCAGATTCCTGAATGCCTCAGCAAAATCAAAATATTCATTATGTATTTTATGAAATTATCTGCTATTGAATGAACTACTACTACAACAGTCATCATCACTAATGCAGACACTTCATTAGCCATAGTTGCACTCGACCCTTTAACTGCAAATATTGCCTTCCCATCTGGCCTATAACCGCCCTCGTCGTCTTTCTTAAAGAAAAAAGAAAACTAATCTAGATATTAATTCATTTTCGCTATTAAAATTAGCTAAACGAAGAACATGGAGAGGAGATTTGAATTTTCAATGGTTTTGGATATAGTATGCTCTATCAGTGGATAATTGATAATAATGTGAAACTGAAAAGCGTCAATCATGGAATCTGAATTTGATTTTCAAATTTCTCCCCTTATTACGCTTAACAGACGGTAGTTGATGTATCAACAATAATATATCTGCCCAATTAGTTATGTATCCAGATGGCCTTAAAAACACGGAACTTATGTAATTAGAAAAAAAGTAGGGATTGGAGGTAATTTCACTCTTACACTATGTGATTCTTAAAAATTATACTTCGATGTATGAAGCTTTATGATTTTGATTATTTCAAACGGTAAGCTTACATTATCAAGAAGTGCTCTATTTATAAGCCGAGAAAATGGTCTAAAACACCCCCAACCTATATCCGAAATCCCAACTACACACTTCAACTTCAAGGGTGTTCTATTACCCCCTGAACTTCATATTTCTCTATTTTCTGCACACTTAAATGCTAACCTCAACACATAAACCAAATACATAGTCCAACGTGATTGCACGCGCCGGGTCCCTTGCCTCTTCAACTCCCAATTCCTATTTTTCCCCCATTTACCTCCTAAAACGTAAAAAAACCCAAAAATCATCCTTTCAAGTTTTCATTTGCCATTTTTGATGAATTTTGAGAAAATTCAAAATTCAAATTAGAGACCTAAATAAGAAATTAGAGCAGATTACAAACCCTAAATTCAAGGTTTGAAGTAGAAATGAACATAAACAACTAAACCCTACCTATTTTTGAGAGAAAATCGTGAATTTTTTATACAAGGAACAAGGGTTAATGGTGGGGAAGAAGAAACAATGGTTTATTTAATGGTGGGGAAGATGACCATTGGAGAAAGAGAAAATTTCCGTCAAAATTTAAGGTGTTCTCACCTTTTAACGCGCCTAGAGAAAGTGTTCTCACCTCCTATGACAGGTCAGCGTTTAAGTGTGTAGAAAATAGAGAAATATGAAGTTCAGGGGTAATAGGACACCCATAAAGTTGGAGTGTGTAGTTGAGATTTCGGGTATAGATTGAGAGGGTTTTAGACCATTTTCTCTTTTTAAGCCTTGTGATAAACTTTCCTTATTAACAAGTGCTCGAATTGAAGCTCAGACATTTAACAAATAATATGGCATTTCATAAAATGGCCTAAAATAAAACAGGACACTAAAATTCACAAAAGGCCAAAAGGGAAAGAAAAAAAAACAAGAGGAGTTTAATTGAGATTCATCTTTTGGATTAGAAAATCAAGTGATTTTTCTAATTTGACACTAAGATCATAGAAGATCTTCTGTCCACTTCAACAAAATTATTGTTATATAAAGTTAATTCAAATGTACTTCATATGAGATATGACATTTTTGGTAAGATGGAAGCAAGGACAAATTTAGCCCTTTAATGATGTATTTATTTGAAATTAACAATTTCGACACAATATATATATATATGATTCATTAAAGTTTCAAAATACTCAAAGTATATATAAAATTTACTTGGAGAGAAATGTCATTACTATTGTCACAAATCAATCCAGCCATTCGAATTAATTTTATCATTCTTTAAAACTTAAAAGGAAGACTCATGCCTCTGCTTATGGCTTGCATATCATCTATACGTGCTCCCCTTCTCTCGCCTTGCCTGAGTAAAAAAAATTAACTTTCTCAACAAAAAAAAGAAGCTCTTTTGTTTCATTTTACAAGTCTAATTTGTACACTCTCCAATTTGTGTTGTTCCTTCTTGTTATTATTGGCCATTGGCCAACTCATCCAATAATAGCATTTCTAAGGCTATTAATTGCACAATTTGTTCTTTAAATGATATATTTTTTAAATTTTTATTCTTACAATCAAACTAATATGTAATGAGACATAACTTTTTTATGGGCGCAAGATATTATGATACAAAAATATAAATTTATGACTCATAATTTTATTTTTACTTTTTTTACTTTAATGGACAAAAATTAAAAACTGACTTGAGCAAAAGTGCAAATAACCCTGTCGAGTGACGAGGGAGATGGTACATGGGCGTTGGGCCGTCAGTGTTAATTGGCCCACTGGGCCATGAGACACAATTTACAGGCTTTAATTGGATTCACTGTTAGTGCATGCATTTTAGTTTGGATTAATTACTTGAGTGGATCCCTTTTAAGAAATAATTACATATTTTAAATATACTCTTTAATTATTATCATTTATAACAATATATAATAATACTATGTATTTTATTAAATTGTCTCTCTCGCTCTTTTTTTTCTCTCTTTCGCTCTTTTTTTTTCTCTCTCTGGCACACTCTTTCTTCCTTTCTTTCTCTCTACACACTTTTTATGAGCTCTTTTTCGATCTCTCAAAATAAAGAGAAGCAACTAAGTAAAATAAGTTGTGGTGAAACCGCCAGCATGTTTAGTTTGGTTTCTCTTTGACCTTAATGATTCAATATTACCAGATATTATGGAGTATGCAAAATGTGGCAAACGAAAGAGCATCTTATTATCCTTAAATGTAATAAAATTTGTATCAATAATGAATTAAACAAGTAATTTAATCGTAACAAATCAACCAATAAACTGTAAAATGAATTAAACTTGTTTTAAAAGTGTATTACAAAAATATTAAAGTTGAATTGAAAGAGAGAATTAATCATGAATAAAAAAACGTAACCGATGAAAGACGTTGATCTATAGAGTGAATTAAACTTGTATCAATAATGAATTAAACAAGTAATTTCATAGTAACAAAATCAACCAATAAACTGCAAAATGAATTAAATTTGCATTAAAAGTGTATTACACATTATTAAAATTGAATTAGAAGAGAGAATTAAGAATGATTGAAAAGTGTAAGTAACGAAAGACAAGACAATGATCTATAGACTAAATTAAACTTGTATTATTCATGAATAAAACAAGTATTATATGTGTCTTATAAATTATTTTGGTTTGTATCACTAAGAACATGAGTGAGTGATGTTTGCAATATGTATTAAAAATGTAGTGTGCATGTATTATAAATGTATTATAAGTGTGTTACCTAAATCATTTGGTTGGTATCACTAAGAAGAGAGTGAAGTTTGCAAGATGTATTACTATATATAAATATATTGTTCATGAATAAAATTTATATTAAATGCGTCTTATAATTATTTTGATTTGTATCACTAAGAAAATGAGTGACGGTTGCAATGTATTTAAAAATGTATTGTGCTTGTCTTATAAATGTATTATTAGTGTGTTACCTAAATTATTCTTGTTGGCATTTGTAAGAAAGGAGTGAAGCATGCAATATGTATTATAAATGTATTATTCAAGAATAAAACATCTATTATATGTGTCTTACAAATTATTTTTGGTTTGTATCACTAAGAACATGAGTGATGTTTGCAATATGTATTATTAATGATCCTTCAATATTTAATGTGGTACAAGAAATGATATGGATCAAAATAAACGTTAACGAATATGTAGCTCTTATAAAAAATTAGCCCCTAAAAGTTATTATGTATGTTGGTTTTAAAGATTGTACTAAATTGGAATGATGTCTGCAATATGCATTCAAAATGTATTATGCATGTATTATAAATTATAATTTGATTGGGATCACTAAAAAGAGAGTGAAGTCTGCAAAATGTATTATAAATATATTGTTAATGAATAAACATATATTATACATGTCTTATAAATTGATTTAAATCAGCATGACCAGATTAGTCAGGTTTTTTTTCTACGCATCACCAATAAACTACAAAATGAATTAAATTTGAATTAAAATTGAATTAGAAGAGAAATAAATATGAATGCAAAATGTAGCAACCAAAAGAGCAGTCAATGATTCGTAGACTGAATAAAATGTGTATCAATAATGAATTAGACAAGTAATTAATCGTAACAAATGAAGAAACATAATAAACTGCGAAATGAATTAAACTTGAATTAAAAATGTATTACACACATATTAAAGTTGAATTAGAAGCGAATTAAACATGAATGCAATGTAGCATACGAAAGAGCATTTTGTGATCTGTAAACTGAATAAAACTTGTATCAATAGTGAATTAAACAAGTAATTCAATCATAACAAATTAACCAATAAACTGAAAAATGAATTAACTTGTATTACACAAATATTAAAGTTGAATTAGAAGAGAGAAGTAAAGCATGAATAAAAAATGTAACCGATGAAAGACCAGACAATGATCTATAAAGTGAATTAAACTTATATCAATAATGAATTAAACAAGTAATCTAATAGTAACAAATAATAAACTACAAAATGATTTAAATTTGCATTAAAAGTGTATTACATAGTATTAAAGTTGAATTAGAAGAGAAAATTAAGAATAAATGAAAAACGTAACTAACGAAAGACAAGATAAACTGAATTAAGCTTGTATTATTTTTGAATAAAACATGTACTATATGTGTCTTATAAATTATTTTGGTTTGTATCACTAAGAACACGAGTGATATTTGCAATATGTATTAAAAATGTAATGTGCATGTATTATAAATGTAGTATAAGTGTGTTACCAATTATAAACTTAACCAAACCCTCTCAAAATTGAGATATAAACTACAAACGTCATTTTCAATTATTTATAGTAACAACCTATCCAAACTAATCACAAATTCGTAAAATTCAAATAATGAATCTAAAATTTGAAGCTTTATAATGACTATCAATGGTGAACTCTTACCGCTGTAATTTTAGAGATTTGAATTTCTGCTTGAAAACATATTTCTATACAAATTTTTAGTTTTTCTGTTCCTCTTCTCGTCATGTTCTTGAGTAAAGATAGTAAAATATGAGCAAATATTAATTTGAGGATAGTTAATTAAATGAAAATTTTAAAGAAGAAGAAAAAGAACAAAAAGAAGAAGAAGAAAAATGACGGAGAAAGAGACAAAGAAGAAGAATAAAAAAAAGAAGAGGAGGAAGCGAAGAGAAAAACTGTACAACATTTTCAATTCCAAAAAAATGTTATATTAAGTTAAAAAAGTTATATTGTCATAGATGGTAAATATTTTTTTAATATAGCATATTTATGTGATTTACCCTTTTAGTTTTATTGAGCAAAATACTTGTGGAAAGATAAAACAAAAAAAATTACTCTATTATTGCCAAATAAATATTTATAACTTAAATATAATCCAGAAAGATGTGATCTCATTTTAATTTGTAATTTTGATAATTGAATTATTTATTTTGATGTAAATAACATGTCACCTTATTTTCTTGAAATTAGTAAGATTGCGTACCAGATCAGCTAGTCGTACATTTTTAAACATTTGATATCTGAATTTTCTTAAAATTATTTTTGATGGAGATATAAATCTGTCATAAAAAATTGCATATAAGTGAATTTTGACAGTAAGAAATTTGTTAACAATGGACAACGATATATCCAATGTAATCTCATAATTATTAGTGGAGTTTGGAAGGGTGGCATGAATGACGATTTACTAGGTAGAAACATAATTTTCGATAAAATCCTCAACTCAAGTAACACCTATGAGAAATAGATGTGTAAAGCAATTATAGTAACGAAAAAAGTCATGTTGAAAACAATGAAGATGAGAACAATAACAACAACAACTAGACAACGATTACCTACTAATCTTCATTCTTAATTCTCGACCTCCATATCTTTCTATTTAGGATCATGTCTTTGATAAACTGTAAACGTGTCATGACAAATACCTGTGTCACATATATATCTTGTGTGGTCTTTTCTTGTGGTTTATCAACTAATTATTTTTTACATTCGTATTCAGTACTTAACCATCAATCAATTTCCATCACCCACTCTCTCTGTGTAGGACCAATATAGGAGGAACAACATGCACCAAATTTGGTTAAATCAGATCTAGGAGTTAGTGTTGGACTTAAGCAATGCTGTGGTATTAATTATTAAACGATTCAAAAACTTATCTAGATTTTGGTATAACGTTGATATGGGGTAGAATAACATTCATTGTCGAATTTAGTTGAGACTCTTTATTTTCTTTGATAATCATGATGTTTGAGTCAATTTACATACATCTCGACTAATTTCATAAAATTTCTCCTATCTCCTGTACTGTTCACCAAGAATTAGACAAATATTCTTTGTCATGACTTCAAAGTGTTTTATTCTAAAATCTAAACTTCTCCTATGCTTTATTCAACTTAGCTATTGGAGGTAAGGAAAGTATATATATAAATATATATATATATATATATATATATATATATATATATATATATATATATAAAATCTATGATAACCATGGATATTTTTTGTTTCTCATTCATTTCACATCCGCATTAACGTCAATTAATTCAAATTCATGTCACGCAAGACTCTTTAAAGTGAGAAGTGCACCTTATAAGAATTAATTTTTATATACTCAGAATTCAAACTCGAGACCGTAGAAAGATGTTATCGATCCATCTCATCACAACCTTTAGTAATATAATAAACATCATATCAAGAGACACTTTATGGAATGTAACTAAAATTAAGAATTTTGAACAGGTTGCTCGGGAGAGGGAAAAAATCACAATAAGAGCCTGTTTGGGTGGATTTATAAGCCAAAAGTCATAAGTAAAGATTTCTAACATATGACTTACAACTTATTTTTGTTATTAACATAAAAATAAGTGTTTAAAAATATTTTCAATCCTATTCCAAGAGCTACAAAAGTGGTTTAAAACACTTAAAATAAATCAATCTAAACAAGTTCTTTTTCTTTCAAATAACTACATGTAAAAACTAAATTTGATTTTCTAGCAAATGTGATGCGTTTGTCCAGAACTCCCACATCGTTACACAGACTGAGTAACAAGGAATATGCAGGCTACTATAAAATTCCAAACAGGCCACGTTTCAAAGCATACCTTTCTCGGCCTTTTGGCTAAGATCAAGTGTAGTATCTGTTCTTATCAGTTTAATATCTGATATGTGGATCATCGATCCACACGATATTAACTCATTTTTTTAAGGGGGAGAGTCTATCAAGGTAGCTTGCTACCTGGGCTCTCAAGCGTCGCCCATGCGCTGCACTATTGCACGGGCCTGGCGCACCCCACCAAATCAGTTCAAAATTTTTAGCTCTTGTAGCCCATTATGGCCCAAATTGCTCACAACAAATTTATTTTTAAATAGTGAGTTAATGCAAATTATGTTCAAATTTTTATTGCATCAAGAAGGTAGGATATTTATTTGAGTTCCGGTACAATTTTGATTAAAAGGGCAAGACATCAATTTGAGTTTCATTTTTTTGATGAGTTTCATTTTCTCTATCTTCAGAATGCTTTCGGACATTTAATATTCAAAGTCTGTTCTTGTACCAAAGAGGGTAAGACATCAATTTAAGTTTTGATACACGTGGGTATTGTGTACTCACAATTCTCAATCTCCAGAACTCTTTCAAAGGATGGAACTAAAGTCCATTTATTTCTAATCCTAAAAAAACGACATTTTCGCAGTTCAAAATTTACAGATATAACCTCTATGATGTGCAGATGCTATGCTTGGCAAGGTCATTTACCCTATAAGAGGCTCCAATTACGACGAAACAATGTTAGGAGGATAATCTAAGACAGATTCAGAATTTGAAGTTTATGAGTTCTTATAACGACTTGTTATTCGACTATAGGGACTAGGACATCTATAGGTTTAATGACTGATGGCAACTAATGAGCTCAACTTTAAAAAACAATGGCATTGAATATGCAATGTATGCTTTTACCCTTTTCATACCTTTAGATCCAACTCATCATCATAAACCGTCACAAAAAATTGCAATAAGTGAATTTGTGACCGTAAGAAAATTGTTAACAACATATCAAGTGTAATCTCACAATTAGTGAAGTCTGGAAGGATAACATGTACACAACCTTAGTCCTATTTTATGAAGGTAGATAGATTGTTTTCAATAAATATTGACTCAAGTAATGCATATGAGAAATAGGTGTGTAACAATAGCAAAAAAGTCATATTGAAAACAATGAAAAAGAGAATTGTAACAACAAATAATACGATATATAAGGTAAAGGAAATAATATGTAAACATAAACTAGTAAGAGAGTGATAACAACAAACTGGGAAGAGAACTAGATAATTTAATTCTCTATTAATCTTTAACCTTAATCTTCAACCTCTGTATTTTTCTATATATTTAAGATCATGTCTTTAATAAGATCTAGGAGTTAGTGTTGGACTTAAGCAATGTTATGGTATTAAACGATTCAAAAACTTAGCAAGGTTTTGGTACATCATTTATATGGGCTGTAGAGTAACATTCATTTTCGAATTTAGTTGACACTTTATTATGATTTTTTTTCTTTTGATAATCATGACATTTGGGTTAGTTTACGCACACTTCGACTAATTTCATGAAATTTCTCCTATCTCCCACCAGCAACGTACAATGTTCACCAAGAATTAGACAAAGACTCTTTGTCATGACTTTAAAGTGATTTTATTCTAATCTTAACTTCTCTTATGCTTTATTCAACTTAACTATAGGGAAGTGGGAAAAGTTTATGCAAAAAATAATAATATATTATAACCATGGATATTTTGTGTTTCTCATTTGATTCCGCATCTCCATTGAAGTTCAATTAATCCAAATTCATGCTACGCAAGACACATTAAAGGGAGAGGTGCACCTTATAAGAATTATTTTTTCTATACTCAAAGTTCAAACTCGAGATTGTAGAGAGATCTTATCCATCACACCATAACCTTTTATGATAATAGACACCATATCAGGCGACACTCTAAGGAATGTAATTAAAATTCAGAATGTTGAACGGCTTGCTCGAGAGAGGGAAAAGAACACAATAAAAGCCTATTCGAATGGGCGTATAAAGCCAATAATCATAAGTAAGGATTTCTAATCGATGAATTTTTGTTATTTTGGCATATATATAAGTGCTTAAAGACATTTTCTAGTCTTACCCAAACACCACAAACGTTCTTAAAACTATTTTGATGTACAAACTTAAAATAAGTCAATTTAAACTGATTCTAAACATATTTCTCTTTCAAATAACTACATGTATAAAAACAAATTTAATTTTCTAGTAAATGTGGTGCGTTTGTCCAGAACTCCCACATCTTCACAGTGTGTAACAAGGAATCTGTAGGCTACTATAAAATTCCAAACAGGCCACGTTTCAAAGCATACCTTTCTCGGCCTTTTGGCTAAGATCAAGTGTAGTATCTGTTCTTATCAGTTTAATATCTGATATGTGGATCATCGATTCACACGATATTAACTCAATTTTTTAAGGGGAGACTCTATCAAGGTAGCTTGCTACCTAGGCTCTCAAACGTCGCCCATGCGTTGCACTATTGCACGGGCCTGGCGCACCCCACCAAATCAGTTCAAATTTTTTAGCTTTCGAGTCCCAATGTGGTCCAAGTTGTGTGCTTGGGCCTGGCCATCCCACCAAATGACAATCCTTCATCTCTAAAAGTTATGCCCATTACTTTTAATCCTTAAAATAATACTTTGCAGTTAAATTTACAGAAAATATGTACTAACTCACATGATATGATGATAAGAATTTGAAGTTAATGAATTTTTACGACTTATTTGGGGATTAGTGTTGAAGTTTGCAAATTCATCCTCATTGCCCACTAAAGCGTAAAATGACAATCTAATGGCAACTAACGAGCTGAACATTAAGGAACAATGGCCTTGAATATGCAAGTATGACCCTACTCACAGAAATATAATTGAGATCCAACTCATCATCCTAGACAGGACGACAGAATTTGATATTTGTAGTCATATAAGATCTGCATTTTCGTGTAAAAGGACAAACAGAGAAAACTCACAAACTTTTTCTCCTCTAAGGTTATAACCCATCCACCTTATTTCTGCTGGGAGTATGAGAAACCATTTAAGACAACACCAAGCAGGTATCAGAATGAATGTGTCGCGTAGGCGGGAGAAGGAAAAATATGAGCATAGTTTTGAGAAACTTGAAGCCAACAAAGCAAAGCCAATAAAACCTTGATGCGAAATTTAAAAAGCCAATTACACATGTTGAAGTATCACTAGTTTTGCAACTTTGGCATCTGTAAACACCCATGAAGATAATCCAACCCTAAAGCAAGCTGTATGAGACCATTTGAGAATTGATCTCTCCAGCATGGCAGTAGCTGATACAACAAAGAGGAATTTATAGCAAATAACAATCTTGAATCACATCATCAACTATCTAGAGAAGCGCCATATCCTACAAACAAATTGTCACTTGCTGTAGAAAAAGTAACTCACTAGGCTCTCTTATGGACAGATTCCGTTCAAATAACAAGAATGGAAGTGATCCCTAATAACTCAGCAAGGCCCAAAAGTGCAAGGCAACCATTGTATCAGATTCCAATTTCGATTGTATAATCAACTATTGTTTGATAGACTACTACATAATGCATATGCAGTTTGCACTTTTTCATTCAAAGTACATTCAAATAGTAGAAAACTGAAACCTCCACTAAATTGCACATACCATCAAGTGAACATTGATTCTCGTTGTTCAAAACTAACAAAAAAGCTGGAGAGGATTGTATTTAGAAGCTTCAAAAACACCATAACACTACAATCACGTCCAATCGCTACTATTGAATCTGCAAAAGAAAGAACCAAGAAACAAGAGCAGCCTCTCAATCACAGAAAATGTCTGCTTCATGCAAACTTCTGTCATTCCAAATTCATTCACATTTTGTTTTCCCTTTGATGTAACATAAATGGGAAAGTCCAAACTACAGGTTACTTTCAACGAATTTTACAATGTTCACTGTAGAAACAATGCTTCATTTGACAAGAAAAACAATCACATAAATGGAACAACACTTCCATAATAGTTCAAATCCTGGTTGTCATTATCTTTGGGGTACAGATGAAAGTTAATACATAGATTACATGGAAAGAAAGAAATCATTTCCCCTTTTTTACCAGCAAGTATCATACAATTTATAGTGGTTATCTGCAAAGATAACACAAATATCTTAAAAAGAAAAGTTTGCATATGTCATAATATCCACAGAATGCACAACTTAAAAACATCACATTAATAAAAAGTTGCTTAGAAACATATCAAATCGGCCCCATACTGAGAAAAAGACTTCAGATTTGACAGAAGTAGCTCGAGTGAGAACGGTGAACACAACACATGAAGCATTTAATCCTCCAGAATGTAATGTATCCAATTCAGTGGAAAACATCTATCGTAGGGATAGATGCAAAAACACACAACATAAGTAGTATCAATATCAATCAAGCATCGATGCATTTGAAGCCCCTGCAAACACACAACCAAACTATGAACAAAATGGTGCAGACTATTAAATCCAATGACAAGACAACCCAAACTTGTTTCTTCCAAACTTTCTTAGCTTTTTGATGCCCTCCTTCTCCATGAATCAATCCATTCTTTTGCATAACAACTGAAAAATCTCTGCTCAATCTGATCCCATCATCCGAAACATCCACTCTCTTCTCACACATCTCATCATTCCTCTTCTTAAACTGCCCGAAAAACCTCTTCTTTTTTAGCTTCAAGCTACTAGCAGCATCAGCAAGCAATGGCATTGACCCAATTTTCTTCCCTTTAACAGAATCCAAACTCGCGCTTCGTCCATGATCCAGCTCACTCCTCGGGGAATTAGAACCCTCATCCACAATACTTGAATCCAGCAGCTGATGAAAAACAGGATTCAACTCTCCCTGAAAACAATGCGAATTCAATTTATCCAAACGCTTCTTCCCAGAAGATCTCTCAATCACTCCACGAAACGCCCCTTCAACCCCTTTGAGAAACGCAAGACCATCCGATTTATCAATTTTTTCATCGAATATGGCGAAAAACACATATGGGTTTTCTATCAGGAACATATATGTCCTGTTTCGGATAGTATGAGAGAAAAAGGTATGCAAAGGCGGAGTCTTTTCAAGGCATTTCAAAGCTAGGGATCCAAGATCGGCATCTTTTGAATTGATTTCAGCAAGGATAGTTGTTCCTTTTGCAACACAAGAGTAATAGACCAAATTCGGATCTGGAATCATCATTTAGGTCATCCAAATCTCAACCAGATTTGAAAGATTCATCAATCAGAAATCTGAAAGAAGAAAATGTAATGAAATCTGTAACAAAAAAAAGAAGAAAAAGATAGAAATCAAGAAAAGAGAAAGATAGAGATTTGATTGAAGATTCTTGATGAAGGAGCGTTAGGGTTTGGGAGAAAAGGGAAAAACAAGGATTGTTCTCTCGGCCATGGAGAGAGAGAGAAAGAGATGGAGAGAGAACAATCTGTAATCAAACTTTTATTTATCCCACAAATAAGGAATTAGATTATTCAGAAAAGAAAAAAAAAAGAGGATGGAATTACACTAAAATCTTTTTAAAAATCTCTTTTTGGTAGTTTTTTATTTCCATTTGCATTCTACTCCCAAAACTAATTGGTACCCAATTTTATTTTTATTTTTTGGTAAAATACACTATAAGCATAATTTCACAAAATTATCAAGCATAATTACCTTTTGAGTGCTTTAAACAATTTATCATGACTATATTCAACGCAACTGTATGAGAGTATAACTTATTAAGCATACGCATATAATATATCGTATTGTATCCAATGCGATTATTTGCATTGATATGATAAAATTGAGTGAATGCATACGTGATTGGCTGATTGCATCTGACGAGACTGTATATGTTGATACAACAAATTTAAGTGAATGCATACATCGAATACAAATATACTAAATAATAGCAATAGCTATAAATTGTTAATAAGTAAATTATAGTTACGGTCCGTATAATTTATACATATTTATGAAATTTCTCCATTTTTTTATTCTTCACCAAATTTGATATTTGTACTATGGTTCAATTAAAGTAAAATTCATGCATTGTAGGATTCAAGGTGACACTCCCTAAAGAATTATTTTCATTCTCATAAATTCAAACATGAGATTTCGAGTTGAAGATAAAGAGATGTCAATCATCCGTCACAATTCATGTTGGTGTAAACCAAAATGTTCATGGTTCAGTTTGACTGGATTTTGCTGAAGAGCAAAATAAAATTAATTAGGATAATGTTTTAAATATTTTAATCAAATTGAGTTAAATATAACAAAACTTAGTATTTATTTTGTTGATTTTTTTTTTAATCCATATGAGTAAAATTTATATGTTTTCTTTAACTATACTTATATTCATTTTCTTATAATGTTCCAAACTCACAAGAAATATTTATTAAATAGAAATAGTTTGGTGAATTATAAATTATACTATTCTTCTAGTAACGTACACTTGAAAAATGTAAGTAAAATTCATCGTCTATATTTAGTTCAACCTCGAGATCTGATCCAGAAACTGAACCTCAACCCCCGCCCATGACACCGACCACGACCTCAAGAGCCGACCATTGAATTGACCTCGTGACCCGAACACTACCTTAATACGCGACCTTGAGACTTGAGACCCTAACCTCGAGACCCGAAAAAAGACTCAACCCTGAACCCAAGTCCCTTTCCTGAGATCTGAACCCTTTAGACTCCAAGATATGTATCCAAACCTATAACTTGTCGTTATTTTCATTGCATGAATCGTCAATCAATACTATATCATTCACAAATAACATACACATTATACCATGGTAATCTCTTTTTATATGTCCCGTCTCTTCATCTATTACCAAGACAAATAAAAATAGGCTAAGAGTTGACTTCTAGTGCAACCCTATCATGTTTGTGAAGTGTTTTGAATATTCACACATTGTCCTCACTCAGGTCTTTACCCCCTCGTACATGATCTTAATTCCCTAATGTATGGATTGTATGCCATAAGTACGTTTTTAGCCTTTATAAATCTCTATTGAACCTCCTTTAAAAACTTTGTTAGAAGTTTTTTCTAAGTCAATGAACATCATTTGTAAGTCTCTTTTTTTTTTCCTATACCACTCTATTTATCTCTTCTCTGCAGTTGACCGCCTGAATCCAAATTGATTCTCAATAATTGACACATCCCTCCGCACCCTAATCTCTATCCCCCTCCCCCAAACCTTCATGGTTGTTTGAAATCTTGGTACTTCTATTGTTGTCACAATTCTGATTATTATCATAGTTGCTACACAACAAAAATTATTGTACTCCACCTTCATTTTCAAGCATTTTTAGACATTCGAAAACAACACTAAACAACCCACTTAACCACTCTAGGCCAGCCAAGCTAGTGCTCTTCCAAATTTTAATAGAATCTCACTTTGTATAGGTCTTTGACCCTCCTCTTTCTCATTGCTAGGAATAAGGATTGAATTGCACCTGACTTGCTCTTATATGACTGCAATTACTATATGAAACTGGAGATCGTTTAACACTATGTTACAACGTTGCCCCTGAATCGCTTTGGCAAAGCTTGTACAACTTTTTTCTATGTCTTTATCTTGGAGTACTTCATACAAGCAATCAAAAATCAAAGTAACTCATACTTTAGTAGAAATTTCCGTGTTATTATTTTCTCTTCGATACTGCAAATCATGAACAACATAATGACCGAATGAGTACATACACTTAGTAATTATTTAATTACAAAGTTAAAAGCTTTTCAATTATTTTTTATATAATTTCCGCTTTGAAGAGAATATTGCACAGCCCAGTCGTATGCGGCACTTAGCTCCTCAACTATAAAAAATGGAGGAAATTACTTAATCACACTATTTTAACCTTCAATTATATGTTTAGTCTTTAAATTAAAGCGTAGTCTATAGGTGAGACTGCCCATGTGTGCTGACAAATTCTATTTGAAATGAATGGTGTGAGTTTTGTTGAATGCTAGACAAGTAATTATATTTAATCTAAACAGAAATTGATATACACATGTGAGTTTTGTTAAATGCTCGACAAATAATTACATCAATCTTAACTCAAATTGGTACGCACCAATTCAATTTCACTGAGGTTAAACAATTAATCGCCTGATGTTAATAATTAGTATCATATTATTACACAATAATAAGTTGTTTATACTCTCTGTCCTATATTAGTTGATCATTATACTAAAAATAATTATCCAGCTTACTAAATCAAGAAAAAAATCATTAAATATGATTACCAATTAATTATTTTTGAAGTGTTCACATTTATTTGAAAAATTCACACAATAAAATTATTTACTTATTTTTTATTTTTAAGCACCATACAAAATACTTCATCTGTCCCTAATTACTTGTCCAACAATTTCTTTTTACCTACTATACTCTCAATTAATTACTTTGAAAAAGTAAAAACTTTAAAAATCTTATGTTTTTAGTAAAATGAGATTCAAAAATGGACAAGTAATTAGGAAAGAGTAAAAAGGTGATTAATTAAATATTCAATGAATGAAAGAATAGTCAACTAATGATATTTCTATTATATAGAAGAGTGAAGCCCAGGACGACCAAGGGCAAATTCGTAATTATGTTATTATATGCAGGGGTAAAATTATAATTACGCATAATTGATATTTTAACAAATGATGTTCCTTTTCCTCTCCCTTCCAAATCGTTCTAGATCTCTCTCCTATACTTCCTGATTATGATTAACAATTGATATTTGCTTAGGCCTAAGAGCCAAAGTGTTCATCATATCTCTTCTTCCCGACTTCTCCTAAAGCTTAAGGGTTATGAACTAAATTAACTATATAGTTCGAGATTTGAGGAAGATGGCCTAAAACTTCCTCTCCTTTTCAAACCAGAAACATTGGTGGTTGCTAAAACAGAATAGCCTTCCGTTTGGGGAGTCTCAGTAGCTCCCATCCTAGGTTCAATTCTCCACCCACACTGTAATTTCATCCTCATTTTTCCTACCCCAATTTTATAAAAAGGAAAAAAAAAAAGAATAGCCTTCAATTCTCCGTATTCCCTTTCAATAATATTTTAGCAGAGAAGCGTATACATTCGATACAGTTCCTTTACTATTTTCAGCTTCTTAACAGTTGCTTTTTGATCTCTTTGTAGGTGCTGACGTTTCAACAAACACTTAGAGCTTGTAATCTTTATGATTGTGAACCTGAAGGTATCTAGAATTAGATACATGTATATACTGTCATATTTTCTGGAAAGCAGTACCAAGTTACTTTTTTTTTTTGTTCCTTTTTGGTATTTTTCTTGTGATATTTATATGTAATATATTCAAATTTTCATTTAGATAGTGACTTTTGACTAAATAATTTTTTTTTGATGAAAAGATGATGGCGACTTAGAGAACTATATGCTTCGAAACTTTGAGGATAGGAAGTTTTATTCCACCTTTGGATTTGAGTTTCTCATATGAACTTCAACATAAGCTAATAGCATTTATCACTAGGTTTATATAAAAGAGAACCCATGCCCGCCTACGTAGCGCCACCACAAGTTAGAATTTCCTTTAAAATTTATTTATTTTCAAAAACAGCCTTCCCATTTCATTAAAAGATGTGACGTTTATGAAAAGTTGTAAATTATATGAAGAGTTGCGACTTTTATGAAAGGTTGTGACATTTTCTAAGGATTGTAACTTTTCCAAAGAGTTGTGACATTTCCGATAAAGCACAATAAACATTTGTTCACACTACCCTTTGTTGTCTATAAATAAAGGGATTTTCTCTCATTTTAAAACAATGAAAATTCTGAACTTCTTCTTCTTTTTCTACACAATTAAATATTCGTGTATTTTGCTCATGTTGAGTGGCTCACTAACACCATTATTTTTGTATCAATGCACTTGTGAATAGAATCGTTACATCCTGAGAGAATCTATTCCTTTAAACCTCGGTAATAGAGGGGAATAATTTCCTTAAGGGGACACTGTGCATTCAGTGGACTCAATTTTTTCCGTTGTATTTCATTCTATTGTTATAGATCCTGATATATATTTTTTATAGTCATTAATTTATGCTTATGATATTAATTATTATTTTTGAATATATGTTTTAAACTTTGTTAGTTTATGTTTCTGTAAAGTTATTGTTATAAGTATTTTTTAGTACATACAAAGATTTTTATATATGAGAAAATTGAATATCTCATGTTGATGTTCATCTAATTTTCCAAAAATATCAAATAGTAACACTTCTTGGTGGCTAAAAGACAAATTATAAAATCAAATTAAAGGATAAATGATAAATGATAAAAATTACAAAATCAAATTAAAGATTTGATTGAAGAATAAATGATAAATTATAAAAATAAATTAAAGATTTAATTGAAGAATAAATGATAAATTATAAAATCAAATTAAAGATATGATTGAAGGATAAATAATTAGATGATATATGGTGTTCGAATTTTAATAACCAATAAATTTTATATTATTTTATTAATTCTGTAATATTGAATAATTTTACTAGTATTGCATAAAACAAAAAAAACATAATTATGAAACAAGTTCATAAACCACATAAAAATTTGAACTCGAATTGTTGGGCTAAACCCGTTAGGGAAGCCCTTCCAAAAATTCTCGACGGCCACAGGCGAACCCAGGCCGAAGAGGGGGTTTGGAAATAGTTTTCAACCAGCAATAGACGCGCCTCGGTTAGAACCTCACTAGCTGCGTCATTGCCCCAAGCGCAAAGATAACCATTCCGCTGTCCCCTCCTCCCAATTTTATAATCGTCCTCTACTTCCTTCTCTTTCTGTGCTATCGATGTGGGACAAAATCAACCGACACAACAACCAATTCTCAATTATTATTTTTTGAGTTTCACTTGCCTCCCCATGTGTCCACTTACATCTCACTAACCCTTTACATACTCTTTTGGGATTGGGATGGCCCTTTTACTTTTGGAATTTTATATTGTTTTGATGGATTGTTTCTTTATGTGATGAATCCAATGAGCAAAGTACAAAGAGATATGGGTCAGTGGATCAGTGGGGTACTTCCCCATAACCATACAACTCACCCTCCCCAAAATCAATCAGTTTTTTTTTTTTCGTGATTTACGACTTAATTCACTCGATATAAGTTTTGATAAAATTTAAGTCATATCCTTACTTTACGGTGTAATTTGTGCTTAAAAATCGTGCAAATGACCGCAAAATCAAATCCTATTCGCTGATTAACATGAGGAAATAGTGGCCCTTTGAAGTGGCCATGAGTCGTTATTCCCAAAACCTAACATTTTCTTTTTTCAGTACAAAACCTAACATAACATGAAATAATTTTAAACCACGCCCACCAAAAAATGAGTTTATTTAATTAATTAACACGTTCAATTATTGTATCTAACTAAAATTAAAAGTTGGAAAATATTTGTAAGCAGATCAGTATCTCCTCAAGCTAATCATGTTCAATTTGACTAATATAAGTATCTCATTAGTCATCATATCAATTGTCAATATAAATGAAGCCATTAACTCAAGCTAATCATCAATCATGATCAATTTTAAATATTGTATGAGATGTTGTTTTTTAAAAAATGAGAACAATTAATCAATTGACATTAAACTCAAAATTCTTTTTTACATATTTCCACTCTCTTCTCCCAAAGGAGCCAGTTCTTGGTGGTTTCTAATTGTCCCTCACAGACAGGCTACATGTCTTTGGAACTAACTTAATCTCTCTGAGTCAGAAAGAACCACAAACATTCCGCGCCCAATGACAGTAGCTAAAAGCACCAAAAGCTCCGCGTATAGTTTAATGATGTATCCCGTTTGCAATCTTTCTTGATAAATCATCTGACATATGGAGGATCCATAAAGGCCCAGGTGAAAACTTGCTCGTATTGAATGGCTGCATTTTCCCAGGAATAGTCCCTTCCCATACCTCTCTTCATCAATCCCTCCCAAGATGACTTATGTTCTGTATAAGTCCCGATCGCCAGCTTCAGTGTCTGCAAGCAGTGCAAATAACAGTAAAAATAGACCATATCTACATCTGTATTCAACTGGCATCAATGATGAAAGGACTTCAAACACCCCTCCTCCCACCTAAACACCCAATGAGCATTATGTGTCTCGGTTTATCCCAAATCAAACAAGAAAACACAAACTAACAAATCAGTGACTGCTTGTACGGAACATATAACGAAAAGAACAAGGAAACAGAATAAACAACATGCATTTCTATGTTAAAAAGAGTAGGTAAACACAAGAACCACATCAGGAATAATTTGACAAACGTTTGAAACCATCGATCGATAATGGGGAAACTTACATCAAGCAACTTTTCACTCGTTAGAGGAGAAAATGTCCACCTGTTATTTTTCAAAAATAGCAACATCAATAAGATACTATCAACTGAAAGTTGACACAAGTGCATAAAAATTCAGCAACAGGAATGGAAAATATTCTTGCATCTCTTAATGGGTAAATGTTACGATTACAGTTTTCCATTTATGTATTTAATAATAAGAACCAAGCTCCAAGAAGGATCAGAGCCTAATTATTGACAATAGTAACATATATACTTCTAACTCCAACAAGATAATTGACCTCTTTATATGGACATTAACAACCCTACTTGAATTCAAGGGAAAAAAGTTGGTAACTTGGTATAGTGGATTTGCAGCCCAAAGCTATCAAGCTTAACATTCTTAGTCTCCATATATTTCCGTTCTAGAAGGACAATCTAGCCTTAAAAATGAAGAAGCAGGAGAGGCTAGTTGAGTAATGCGATTCTATGTATAAGCAGGATTTCTGAGCTCGCACAGAAATTATATTTCCAGTTACAAAATCAACAGCATTTCAAAGAAAAGACACATACCCGGTACCTTCACCTTTCCCTTCTTGAGCATATGGATTAAAATCCTTCACTGTGTCCTAAAGATAAGGAAGAGAGAGTTTTAAAACATTAACTTTTTCAGTTGAAAAGTCATTTCTATTAATGAAAATCAACTTACTCTTAGGCCCCCCGTGCTATGAACAATAGGAATGGTGCCATATCTCATTGCATACAATTGGTTTAAGCCACACGGTTCAAATCTTGAGGGCATCAATAGTATGTCGCACCTGCAGAGCACAACATGATAAGTCAGCTTAATAAATATTCAGTGAGCATTTAAATCCGCCATAAGACCATCTGAAATTCAGGATTACCCTGCTGTTATCCTATGAGAAACTGGAACATTAAATCCGACCCAAGCACGAAATTTGTCTTTAAAAAGATTTTCTGTATGTCTCATCCAGTCTTCATATTGTTTCTCACCAGATCCAAGCATTACCTGAATAAGGAATAGATAATAAACTCAATTAAAAAAACACCTTGCAGAACACTTGTCCTAGAAAAATAGGATGAACAAACATATGGTCCAGAATTATTCCTGAATACAATAATATGATTTGCAACATTCAAATGAACAATTTTTTCATGACATGATGAACAGAATTAGGATAATTCTTATAAAGATAACCTGAACTTTGAATTCTGGTTCCCTACCCATTTCAGAAGTTCTCCCTACCTAGTTGGAGTTCAAAATTTTCAGTTACCTTTTAGGAAATCTCTCAATACACTGTATAATTAAATTTCAATTAGAACACACCACGTTAAAAGTTCAGTCATCAATTTATTACTAAGCAAGGGGGCATGAAGGAAGAGAATTGTAGATCCAAGGTGATAGTAAAACAAGAAGGGAAAACATAATTGTCATAAACAATCTCAAGGAAAGAAATTTCAATAAACCAAGCCCAAAGGTGAATACAGTTATGAACTAGGAAAGACAAAAGACTAGGATCTTCGTATGATCTTCCTATGTTTATCAATCAGACTCAAAAATGCTGCATTAATAATGATCTTTAAAAAAGATGTGGGTGGAAAGTCGTACAACTTGGACATCATTCTGCATAAGTTCTGGAATTGCTGACAGGATTATGTCAACACCTTTCTGGTAGTCCAGCCTTCCAATAAATCCAATCTGCATTTTCAAAAATGTTCATTTTATTTGATAAGTAATCAAGGAGCTAATAGTATATAGCACTCAGATGAGTTTCACATTTTGGTTTAGAGAGGGAAGAAATTTTCTTCACAATTCAAAGAAGTCAATGATACTCTCACCAGCGGACAATCAGGTCGAATTGGAAGGCCCAGTTCCTTTTGCAGATCAGTCTTGCACTGAACCTGTATAATTAAATGGAAAGTTAGCAGAGACAATTTGAGCAGTGGTATGTAGAGAACAGAGAAAAAGAGAGTTTGTGCACAACTGCATGTAGAATAAACATGAAAAGTAAGTAAATGCTATGATATCCTTTGGACTGTTCCCTTTTAATGAATTATGGACAATCCTTTAAAGGAACCCTCATTTGGATCGAATTTCGCAGCAGTTAAGAAGCTTTTGTAGACGTATTGTCTGTTTGGCCAAGCTTATGGGAAGCCAGAAATGTAATTTTTTTTAAATAAGTGCTTTTGACTTTTGAGTAGTAGCTGAAGTTGGAAGAAAAAAATAGCTTTTCCCCTCGAAGCACTATTGGAACCTTTGTCAAGCACAAATTACTGCTCTAATATTGACAAAGGCTTTTTTCAAATTGATTAGCCAAATACAAACTACTATTCTCCAAAAGTACTTCTAATAAAAAACACTTCCCAAAATAAGCAATTTATGGAAGATAGGCTAATAGTCCTTTTCTCTAGCTGCACTTTATCACTTAATTTGCAAAATTGTGAAACTGAGAAGCTTAATTACCTTTCCGGAGAGGTCATTGATGGAGTAATGTGAAGCAATATGCTCATCTGTCGACGGGTTCCAATCATTAACATCTATTCCATTAGTAATTCCTGCATAAAAGTAGAGATAGATTAACTAGTAATTTCTAAAGTTCAGAGACAACAGAAATGCATGGTGAAGGTCATTAATACAATTAGCCTTGGCTCTGGTCATGACTTTTAACAAAAGTTAGGACTTGACTAGAAATGAAGCTAATGCTGGTACATAAGCCTCGTCAATCAACATATATCCTACCAAATTACACTTCGAGTAAGAGGAAAAGAAGAATATCAGAAAGCGCTCATAAGGAATCATCTAACACGCATACCATTAAGAACAGACTGTCTACTGCTCAACAGCTCATGTAGCCCATATCCCCCTTCAGGAGTTGTTATTTCCCATGAGTATCCCTGCCATCAAAACAAAAATTTAGAAAAGGAGAAGCAGCTACAAAAAGAAAAATAGGAAGAGAGGACTAATGCGATATTTTTATATACTCAATAACAATGTTCAACAATTTATCATGATGTCATGTAGATTATCTCGCAACGAAATATAAATTTATGAACCATAATCAGTGATATGCTTCTGAATATTCTTCGACTAGTATACAGAAGTGGAAATTTCTGTATTGACCTGGCTAACTGTCAGTATCCGATCAGCAACTGCTATTGCCCCTTTCAAAACGTTCACTGTTTCACCAGTGTCAAGCGCATGCGCCCTTGCCCATGTGGGAAATATCCATTCAACTGCTCCATACCATTGTGGAGGCAAACCCAAATTATTGTAGGTTGCTGCAGGCTCCACTCCCTATGCAAAATATCAAACAAGAGACAATCTATGACCATGTCAAACACTGATAACCTCAAGATGCAGACTACTTCAATACAAACCAGTGCATAACTTAAGTTGCAGACGGGACTATTCAATCACGCAAATAATGATTAATTATGAACCACGGAGGTCATCAGATAAGGTCGGGATAGACCAAATACAAGGTAAATTATTAACTACCAACAAGCAATGAGACCATAAATATGGAGTATGGATCCACCTCTCATCATCCACTAACTTTCTACTTCTAAACCAATCAGAATAAATCCAAAAATATGAAACTGACCTAACAAGATTAGCCTGCTGCAACCCTTGATGGATACAAACTGGAGTCGGGGTCTCTTAGTATGACACAGAAACCATCCATCATGGTCATTTGATTAGCTTCTAGAGCAACTGATTCATTTGGAAATTCCGACCCACTTGACTCTATAACCGTAAATAGGACGGAAATTTCGAGCAAACATATTTACATGCAAAGTTTACATCTCATGAAGTTAGAAACCAATATGATCTTAATGTCAAAAGGCATCCATAAGGTCAACCACACCCCAACCTTGAGGTTTTTTAAAAAAAGGAACTGATAATCTAAAGCCAATTTACAATCACCAGGGAGAATGTTCATTTTCTCTTTTAACGTCCCTCCAAATGGAAAGCATCTTGAAATTGTTAATCAAACAGAAGATTTGAGTTCCAAACATGACATATCCACCGAATGAGATACATTCATATTCCTGCCTTCCTGGAGCAACCACTCCCCAGAAATTGAGAATCTTAAATCAAATCACAACTTTGTGAACCAAGAATTAAACAATTTGAGCTTATCCCATGCTCTAGTAGATTCACTTACAGATTCAGGAAGTGGACGAGTAGAGTGATTAAAGACATCAAATTCAAGCCAACAATACTGACATTGTGATGATTAAGAATTAAATGGCTCAGAAAGAAAACCATGAGGATCTTACAGTTTGACCAGACAATATAAGCCTGTTATGTAGAGTCATTATACCTCCAAATACAGTGGATCCCAGAAGACATTAAACAGATGCAAAACTTACTGGTAGTCATAACACAATGTCACAGAAACAGGAAGAAGTAAACTAGGAAAGTACCTGATGTGCAATGTTGTGTATTGCGACAATACTACGAGCATCCTTGTAAACACCATAAGGACGATACTTGGCCGCTAAAAGTCTGCACCGAGAACACTTGAAGATCAGCAAAAGGATTCTATCATAAACTGGTCAAAAGCACAGACAACCAGAATTAAGCTATTTCGCAGAACGTTAGGTGCTGCAGGTGAATGGAGGGAAGCTGTTTCCAAGGCTACTTATGATATAGTGTGACTGGCATAGTTAGATGATAGTGTGTAAAAAAAATCTCATTAGAGGACCAAATAATAACCCATCACTCAAGTATGGCCCTTACAAAATAAGCAGAACAATCAAATGGCAGTCAGTTATAGTAACCAGCTTCTCACAATATGAATACCTAAACATGAAAGCATTTCAATTTTCACAGAACTGATGAATACTAATGTACTATGATTTTTCTTTTTCTTTTAATTTTCAGAAAAGTGTATTAATACATTACCTTATAGTTTATCAGAGGGCAAAAGAACTTTGTGATGAAAGGTAAACTGCAGAAAGTGCAACATAAAATTGATAACAACATCTGCAATACTGACACACAAGCACTATTGTGCAATGCATTATGAATCTATATCTTTAATTTTTGATGTATAGCTATACATCTACAGATTACACCCTTGTAAGGAACTTCTCTAAAAAGTGTTATTGTAAGAATGTTAAGAATGTCACAAGCAAAAGTAGCATCGAGATGCTCGGCGTTCAGTTAAAGATCAAAATAGGGTACATCAAAAATATAAATAAGTCAGAATATTTTGTTAACATACAAAGGAACCAGGGCAGCGTGCCAATCATTAGCGAGAAACAAGCACTTCTCTCCATAAGTGAACCCTCCCAGTGGAAGAACCAATGGCGCTTCACATGCTGCGTGAGAAAGTAAAGTGAAGCGAAACTGCTTACCAAAAAGAAAAGGAAGTATTATCACTAGCCATCACATTAAACCATATAGAGATGTGATCATCATGCATGAAAAAGAGTAATATATTACCTGATTATCACCAAATGCACCATAAATATCACCATATGGCGTTCCAGGTCTGCAGTAAGAAGAGTGGTCCACAAATACCTGATAGCAAGAGCAGTGTACTTTACCACTAAATCATAACTATGTACTTAAGAAGAAACATTTCTATTAAATTAAAAAAACAGACATATACAACTAATTTTATCATTGATAAAGTAGGCTGACATCCTAACATTTATAGTTAGCTTTAAGTTGTTTGAAATCATCCTCGAGTTGGTCAAGTTTTTTTTTTTTTGAGAAAGTGAAATAACAGTGAAATTTAAGTTGTTTGCAAACATCATCCTTCAGTCAGACAGTCCTTTGCTTGATGCAGCCAGTTAATCATTACTTTGTCCGTGTCAACAAACAATTCGAAATACCTCGACTTTTTTAGAACAGGTCCGAGTCAAATAACAATGATTCGAAGCACTTCTTTTTACACAATTTCGGAAAGGGGGCGAGAGAGGAGCAAAAATAAAACTGAAGAATATACCACCAAGCACTTTATCCAGAAATAATAATTAAAAATAAGTATGGGAAAAGAAAATGTACGGACCCAATCAACACCTGCCCTGTATTCATGGTAGAAGGCTACTTCCTGTGCATCACCAAAGCAATGGACAGTGGCCCGCACATCAAGGTCAACAGCATTGGCATACTTTTCATCTGAAGGACCTCCATTCAAATACCTAGGTGAAACGACCATTACACGATGACCCCGAGCAGCTAGTGCCATTGGCAAAGAACCACAAACATCTCCTAATCCACCAGTCTTAGAATATGGAGCTGCTTCAGCAGTAACAAAAATGATATTGAAAGTTAATTTGATTGGGGTTTCCTCCATCTCCTCAGTATCCTCACTCAAGTCATCTCTATCATTGGCTACAATATCATGAGATTCTACCATTGTTGCATCACCTGCAACTGAATTGAGTGTGCACCATTTTCATTTTCTTTGAAGGCAAAACTAGAAAAAGAAAGTTAAAAAACTAGAATGTAAGCACTACCATTACATATTTTGGCACAGAGATACATCAGGTGTATAAGCAATTAGTAACGAGCCTAAATAAATTCAGTAAATGAGTTTAAACTCCGGGTGTTTCTTCATATAAATTTATGTTATATATTTTTAAAAAACACTATCTTCAGCTTCATACAATGGACACGGAGAAAAACTACCAAAAGATAAATGGACACATACAAAGGCAATGTCATGAGTCCTGTCGAGCTCATGATCCCATTATCCCCAATCACATAAGTCTTTCACCAGCAATAGAATCAACAAGCATACACAAGTTTGAAGCATGCAAGCACTAACAAACATCAGTATCGCAGAGTGGAAATCCACTAAAACAAGAAGCTGGTTGAGTACTTTCTTTTGGATGATAAATTAACTAGTCAATTAAGTTAAAGTTCCAGAACCTCAGCACTGAGTGTCACCACAAACATCAAATAGTCGAGTATTCTTTCGGTCATATTGAAGACCAACTCATCTAACTCTCAGATATCATGCTTACCCTCTAAAAATCCAATTACTATGAGAGATGCTGATCCAAAGGTTTAAACAATAGAATTAACCATAACCATATAGTTGAATTCCAACATCGTCCCCGAACACTTGGACAGAGCACATATAGTGTAATTAACAAGCTAAGTGTTCCCAGCCTCTGTTCGTTTCATCAGATACAAACTTCGGTGTAAAGCCATAAACAAAGTCATATGATCACTTTAGCCATCAGAAGAGCGATGAGCATTTGACAAACTACAAAATACAGTGTAACTATATCCATTGAGCAAAGCTTCTAATAAGTAATAACCATCCATTATTCGTAGAAGTTGAGGTTGTTACTAAAATTGGCAGCACGGGGCATTGTATAATCAAATAGGAAACTATGAATTATGATATCTTAAAAAACAGATTTTTCACTAATTAGAGCAACTTGAAAACCATATCCGGATAAAATTAAATACAAAAAAATTACTGAATGTTAACTTCAAATTCAAGAAAACAAAAAGGGGCAGTACCAGAATGTGGAATCAATTGAAAACCAACAACAGAGCCAGAACCATCTCTCTCAGCACCCAAAAGAAGCCCTTCTGACACTTTCTTATTTTCAGCAATTGATGAACCATCTGAAACACTACTTGTAACACACAAAGATTGAACCTTTCTGTTTCTTCGCCCCTTCAACAACCAAGAAAATCCCAACCCCACTTGTCTTTCTACCCTCAAACCCTTCACAACTCTCCCTGACACACATAAACATGACTTATTGCTAAGATTTGTGGGTGTTTGCAGAGACCCCATTTGGTATTGACACCTGCTGTAAAATCAAGAATCATGTAAAGACAAAATCTTTCAATATAGAAAATCTGAAAAAGTGAAAAAAAGTGAAAATGAAACACTCATTCTATATTGATATTCTACTACTACAGTACTAGTATAGGATCTGATGAAGAACACAAGTACCTAGAAAGAGGTGGACAGATACTCAGAACGACATCGTTTTAGTATTTGGGAAAGTTCTGTTTTGTTTGGGAATATGTAAATGGACAGTTAGCGCGAAAAATCTTGCAAACGACAAGTGGGGGTTTCACTATCACGGGGCCGTATAAATATCCCGTGAAAATCTAAACGGTCACCTCTGCCACTCATGTTATATTATTTTAGCATAAACAATATAAAAAATTATAATATAGGATGATAATTCAAAAAAAGAATAATGTAATATCCATATGAATTTTAGTGGATTATAAATATTAGTACATGTTGCTGCTACTGCTTTTTATCTTTCTTTTTTTGAAATTGTAATTTACTAAGGAGGTGTTTGGCTATGCGATATCATAGCACAATATGAAAATGTGAGATAGAAAATATAGTTGGATATTCGATAGGTTGACATAGTCTAAGTAGGCATTTGATCATGCGCTATCATATCACGATATGAAATCGTGAGATGGCATCAACGTTTGGACATGAGATTTCACGTTGATTCCATCTCATGATTTCATAACATGAAATCATGAGATGGAATATCATATTCTTCAAAAATGATATTGAGACTTTTTTAATACAAAAGTTGACCTATAAGTTTATATTTTGTTAAAACAACCCCACATTATATTTATTAAACATTTATTTCATATGTAAATAAAATTAATAATCACATCATTACTTTTTAAAATTTATTATTGCTTTTGGTGAATATAAATGATAAAATAAGAATTGATTTGGTGAATATAAATACAAACGGATGGAGTAATTCTTTTTTGATTTTTCATAATAAAAAAAACTTCTCTTTCAGCTACATATGAAAATGTTTAAAGCAATTTAATATGAAAAGGGACAAAAATGGTGATGTATGTTTGATAATCACTACTTCCAATATGTTTGATTTTAGCACGAAATTAATGCATTGGAAATGTGCAATTGCACACAAGTGAAACAAGGCATGAACCATATGATATTGACACACAAGTGAAAATTGTTATAATTTGTACAGTGTTACATAATTATTTGCGATAATACCAAAGCAGTGATGAAATATTTATGGTCTATAAGCATGAAAATATAGTTGTGAAGGATATTGACCAACAAATGGCTCAGTAACAATCTTGGTTCGTCTTCTCGGTCATATGATCAAGAAATGCAAGCTCAATGTGAGAAGATTGTCCGTACTATGTGGGATGAGAAAAAATTATTATAAATGAAAATATAGTTGTGAAGGATATTGACCAACAAATGGCTCAGTAACAATGTTGGTTCATCTTCTCGATCATATGATCAAGAAATGCAAGCTCAATGTGAGAAGATTGTCCGTATTATATTAAAGCCTAATACACTACAATTTGTGTTCAATTTTTTTATTGAATTAAAGTTTGATCAATTAAAGTTAGATGAAACAATTAAGTGGAGAACAAATAATTTTGTAATAATTTATTATGCAATTTTATAATTTATTGTTTATTTGATAAGATTGAATAAATAATTTGGGCTATTTTAATAGTTTTACAACTTATGAAATTATTATGTTTATGAGAAAATATACAACACAAAAATTTCATATCGCATGTCCAAACAAAACTTCAACTTCATCTTATAATTTTATATTATGATATCATATCATGATTCCATATCGCGTGAAAATTTAAAGTTTATGTATATCAAATTTTAATTTATTTTTAAGTTATTAAGTTTTAAATTAATAATATTCATATTGTTTTTTTTTTTACCTTGTGTCCTATCTGTTGGATGGTTGTTATGTACTATTTTTTACTTTCTTTGTCCTTAATTACTTGTCTATTTTTGAATTGACACACATGTTACGAAAATAATAATTGACATAGTGAATTTATCACATTTTTACAGAAGTTCTACCTTTTTCAAAGTAATTAATTGAGGGTATAATAGGTAAATTTTTTTATCTTTTCTTGATTTGTCAAAATTGACAAGTAATTATAGACAGAGAAAGTGTTTTATAATGTATGATATGATATTGTATTGTGTTGCTCAAGCTAATTAGTGGTTTAAAGCCCAAAATAAGAGGCCAAACTTTTATTTTATTTTTTATTTCTGAGATGCAATGTTATTTTATTTTATAAATAAAAATCTTTATTTTTTCTATCTATGGTCTTAAGTACAACATGTGGAAGTTAAATTTAAAAATTGAAAAAAAGAAGAAGAAAGAAATACTCTTTAATGTTTCGAAACGAACTAAAAAAAGACAAATAAATTAAAAGACATAGTATAATTTTCTTATTAAAAAAGCTTATTTTACTAAAAAAAAATTGGGACCTCCAAATTTGGGGGTCTAAACGGAGGCCTCATTTTTAAAGGCATTGAGTTGTTGATTGTGTTTTCTTTGTGATGTTTTGTTTTAGTGAATATAATGTATGGATAGATTATATTGTTTCCGTTGTTATCTAATGCCATATGAGTAATATGTATAACAGACCTTAAAAAAAGTAAAATATATGGTAGAACTATTATAAAAATGTAGGATAAAGAACTAAATCGAGATTATTAGATAATAATCAAATATGAAATGAGAAAATAAATTTAAGATAACAACACAATCACACTAAATCTAATGATTGAATAAAAATAATTTTTTTTGTTATTATATAACGACGAATTTAATAATAATAAACTTTCGGTAACAACTAAAACAAAAAATGTATTTAAGTTAATAATACACTAAAATATAAATACAATATAGGTGACCAAAGAAAGTTTATTTTGTTACGTGAGGAATTTTATTTTATTTTGCATGATTTTGGTTGAGATGAATTTAATTAGATAAATATGGCTGGCAAGATTTATTTTTAGTACTATGGTTTAGTTTTTTAATTATTTAAAATTGAAGTGTAATTATTAATTTTGGAAGCTTACGAAGAAAATAAGGAAACTTTCTCACCTGAATTCAATTTTTTTGTTTGTCCTTGTAAGGTTAGAGTTTCAAGGTCTTAAAAGATCAGAGGTGGATCACAGTGGGATGCACGTGCATTCGTTAATTTGAAAAAAAAGATTATATATATATATATATATATATATATATTTTAACAAACTAGAAGAAACTAAATATAACTAATAGTCAGTGACGACTCTACAGTTTTGAAAAAAAAGCAATTGTTAGACCTCAAAATTTGAGGGGCCTCATTTTTTTAAAATACAATAGGTTATACATATTTTTTTTTTTAAAATATCGCGTATAATTTGTAGAAAATATAATTTTTTCATAAAAGAGCAAGGAAGTAATATAAGTTTGACAAATTATGAGTACTATGTCTCAAGAAAGATTAAATAATTGGCTATAATAAACTTCATAAAAAATACATATTCGAATTTAATGCCTCCATTCGAATTTTGCTTTAGGCCACCGATTTATTAGAGCCGCCCCTGCTAATAGTGCCTCCATTGAAAGCATAAAAAGACAGTTTGTAGCGCGACTGCCCACACGACCATGGTTTGATCCCAACTAAAATCACATTTTTTTGTTTTTATCTAGTTTATTTGCAATTGACATTTATATATATATTTTTAAAATAACCAAGTTTGACTTGATACAGAGTGTAGGAAAATAAACTTATTTTTATATTGTGGATACAGAGTGTAGGAAAATAAACTTATTTTTATATTGTGGTCTTCGATTAAATTTATATCAAATATACCAAAATATTATTTAATCTTATGATTTTAAACCTGTCAGCTGAAAAAATGAAATTAAATTGTTGCCAACTTAAAAGAAAAATAGCCTAATTCTTTTTTAAATGGATAAAGTAATAAATTTATGATATTGCAGATAAATTATTTTTATGTTGTGGTCTTCGATTAAATTTATATCAAATATATCAAAATATTATTTAATCTTATGATTTTAACCCGTTAGCTGAAAAAATGAAATTAACTTGTTGCCAACTTAAAAGAAAAATAGCCTAATTCTTTTTTAAAATGGATAAAGTAATAAATTTATGATATTGCAGATAAATTATTTTTATGTTGTGGTCTTCAATTAAATTTATATCAAATATATCAAAATATTATTTAATCTTATGATTTTAATCCGTCAGCTGAAAAAATGAAATTAACTTGTTGCCAACTTAAAAGAAAAATAGCCTAATTCTTTTTTAAATGGATAAAGTAATAAATTTATGATATTGCAGATAACTTTTTTGACTCAAACACATGATAAATTAATACATATTTTTACTTTATCAAATTGCTTCACCATGAAAGTTGATATTATTTATTGTAATCACTTTAAGTTTTACCTACTCATCTTAAATATTCATTTCCCTTTGCTTTCTCCTAAAGCCATAGAACGAAATTTTTGGTCCAATTAATGGTGAAAATTTGATTCCTTCCTTCCCCTCTAATTCACAAAGCTATGAGAAAACACATATAGCTTTCACATTTGACGTATACCCTAAATTAATTACCTTTTTAGTTTTAATTAGTAGTATTACTTTTTGACGAGTAAAACAGTTTGTTCTCAAAACAAAATGTTCCAACTTGCAATATTTTTCCGGTAATCCTCAACTGTGTTAGGATTTAATTCGAAACTTTGATGTTTAATGGTAAGTTTTGATGAATAGAGTTACTCGATGTAGTTGCTGGTGGAAATTAATAAGTACCCCATGAAATGAAATGAAGTGCACACAAATAGATGCAAACAACTCTGTAATTGAAAAAAAAAAATAGCGACAAAAGAAACTATTGATGTAATTAAAATGATAGAAAAGTATCAAATGAGAGTTTACAATTCTGATAGATGAATTGAATTCCTTAAAAGTAATATGTCATTTATCAAAGGATTTAAAATATTTTGAAATGCTTCAAGATTGAAAGAGTAAGTAGTATTAAACTTGTCATACACTTCAACAATAAAAACTACGTCTTAATTCCAAACAAGATTACATTTATCATATATTACATCCATTGCAAAAACTCAAACTTCATATATATTTAACCATCCAACTTAAATTCAAAATAGGATACAGAAACAAAAACAATAAGCTATTAGCACACAGCAACAGCATTTTTTATCAGTACTTTATTTACCACCAAAAAAAAAAAAATTAACTAAAATTATATCTCCAGGGATGTGGTCCTAATGGTGAAGCCCGATCATCCCCACTTGATTCCGGACTGTAAGTTGCCATCCATTTATTAGCATGTCCACTACTGCGATTCGCGCTAGTTTTTGGGCTTGGGCTTCTTGAGGCTTGATAGATTGCTGTTGTACTTGCCCCTGAACTTGATTCAAGGCCCAAACCATAGTGTGCCCCCTTCCTTTTCGATGCATTCCATTGAGCTGCTGGTGGGCTACGATGCTTAACAAGGCCTTGATTCCTCACCTTGGCTTTTGTAGACTTAGTTGGGGTCATGTAGCTAGGGACATTATCAAATTTTGAGTGACCAACCTTCCGGGCTGAGTATGGGCTTGTTTCAGCTTGATCAAAAGTGTGACGGGCTGAGTTGATGGTCTCCGAGTCCAATGGCCCGGTGATTAGGTCCATTTCAACTGTCTTTTCAGACATGTCACTTGTTGTGGAAGGTGTCACATAGGAGCTGTCTCTTGGCACAATGTGTCTTGAGTATTGATATGGTTGAGAAGCCATCCATCGCTCCAGCCAACTCCAACCCCATTGTGACTTTTCGCGCTCATTTCCAAAAAATTCAGCGTCCTCACCATGTGGATCAATGTGCAATAGTTGTTGTTGCTTTTGCTGTCAACAACAATGACAATAGTACCACAACATTAGAACTTATCAATTGACTAAAATTTGTAATTCATTTTAGTAAGGAGTTGATTTCTCAGATGGTTATCACTCAACTACTAATAGTTATTCCAGAAAAGTGACTTTCTGAGATAATACCTATTAGTTGAGCAACCATCTAAGAAATCAACGATTTTAGTAAGTTAGGTCGATAAGGGAATAGCTAACCTGATAGGCAAAGGCATAAGCAAGAGCTCTTTCCCTTTTCATTTCAGCATCGAATTTTCTCCTACTGCTTTCTTGGATTTTGTCCATGCTTTGGTTCCTGTTATCCCAACCTTCTGCCCCTGACTTCTTGATGGGGCTGGTGTGCTTGTGTTGTTGTTCTTCAGCAGCGTGTCTTCGTGCTTCTTCTAGCTTGCTCTCTAGCCTCTCCTGGACTAACTGGAGCCTCCTTGCTCGTACTCTTCCCTGAACACGTACTAATGCTTGCATACATCTCATGGTCATTTGTGCTTGTTTTCGCACATTATGTCCTCTCACTAGTGCTTGTAGCCTCACCAATCCTTTCAGAGCACGCAAAGCTCGTCTTGCCTACAAAATCAGTAAAATTAAAGATTATTGAGATAAAATTGAGTAACAGATTACATAAACAAAAATTTGTCTAGGATTTTATTTTACCAGATATCCCCTGTAGTATGACTGAATAAGCGTGGCAGCCCTTTCCTCTGTAGAGTGCACGCGGCCATAGCCACCAGCTAATCTGACGACTTTGGCAGCCGCGTGAGCAGCTGCAACAGCTGCCTCAGCTGCTGCAGCCGTGGCAGCTGCAACAGCAATGGCATGGTTATGATCCTCAGCTACAGTAGACGATGAATCAACGTTGCTCCCTCCATTACTAATAAGATCTGGAGAACTCCCTGCTGGAAAATGTTCAAGTGACACAACTTCAGGAGGTTCAGGTTGCTGCCATTTGCTGTCTAATGTTTCCTTCTGAAAAAAAATGATACAACAATTAAACCACCTCGATCATCGCACCATTAATCATCGCTTAATTAGCATTAAAGACTCGAGATATGATTTTTTTTTGACAAGAGATTGTAACATCAGAGTGATGGTAGTGAGTCATGATGGAGAAGTAACGTAAGCAGCACATGTAATTATGAATATAGGTGGGGAAGATATAGGTGGAGTGAAAGCTAAAGGTCATGAACTCATTTGGTGTAAGGGGGACCAGTAGTAACCAAAATTGAGTAAATAACTATGCAATTTATTTCTTGAAGAGGAAAAAGCCTATGGATTGCAGCTTTTGATATGGGATAGACTTTGTCGTAACAATAATAACTATGCCTCAGCACCCTATATGAATTCTCACGGATCATTTTTCTCCAAATAAAATAACAGATTTTATCAAAAGATACCATAAAATGACACAGAGCAAGAGAAGCTAGTGTAACTATAATATTGCTATCATTGGCATTTGTCTTATTAATAGTAAATAAATCCTCTTTTAGGGAACAACAATTACCATGGATCAACATAAGACAAGAACCAATTATTAGCAAATCAATGGTAATTTGGATCATAATGTTGAAAATCAACTAGGAACTAACTAAACATGTAATATCTTGCTCTAAAATATATTCTAGTGATATCAAAATTCTGTTTTTGTTCTTCTTTTTCTCTCTATTGATCTTGAAGATCATAAGACGAGTAACAGAGTCAGAATTTTCACTAATGATGTTTAAGATATGAAAAATGAAGAAGTCAAGTAGATTAAACATATATACGAGGTGTTCGAATGAACCCCTTTCCCCTGCATAAGATGTGAAAGAAAAACACTAGAGATTGAGCTAACCTTCTTGTCTGGTGAATCTTTAGGAGACTGTTTAAAAACTTTCTTCACAGATGAAAACCAACCACTTCCTTTCTTGCCCATATTCAGCCAAAAGAATTGACCTTTCTGTCACAAAAAACACACACATTCAGCAGATCATAACCATCAAGACAACAACAAAAAAACAGAACTTTCCCAAGTAAGCTACTGAAGAAGAAAGAAAGAAAAAGTGATAGGAGAAAAATAGTTTGGTGATAATAAAAAGAGTAGTAAGTGCAAACCTGCTTATTTTGCCGTTAGTATTTATCATTCTCACGGAGTCAGATCAAGAAGAGTACCTTTCCAATTGTTTAGCCCATATATATACAAACAATACTACTCTCCTCTTTTATTACTACAAACATACAGTTGGCCTCATTAAAGTAGCCTTCTTAATTACGTATAATCCCTCCGTTTCAATATGTTTGTCTTATTTTGACTTGGCTCGAAGTTTGACAAAATAAAGAACATTTTTAAATCATATGTCAAATGTATCAAAATGTTCTTAAAAAGAGCTGTTAAAAAAATGTTATTTTAAGTTTTAAATGGATTATAAAAAAAATATTATAAGACAAATAAATTGAAATGGACGAGTATCTTTTACACTATTTTTGCCCCTATTCACGGGTCTTTGGGCATTCATTGGTTCCTCCTGAATAATATATATAAGCACTTAATATTCATTTATTGTAATTTTTCTCTCTTTCTAGTAACATGGTGTTCGATTTAATTCGAGCGTATTTCGATTATTTATGGAATTATTATTTTTGTTTCCTTCTTGGAAAGTTTTTTTTAAATTTTTTTTTAATGATTAGAGAAAATATTTGAAAAAAAATAATTCAACCAACTAAATATGGAAAAATTAAAAGAGATGCATTTTTGGACGTCCTTATTGTAATATTTTTCATAACAATGGTGTAGAAAAAAATTATTTAGTATTTTTGTCTTTGTTGAAATTTGAATCACGATCAAATGTAATCTTTACAAGTTTTATTAGCTGATGCCTGATAGGTCACAAGGTTGGGTGTGAGTACTTTTTTTTAATTGATAAATAAAGAAGACTTATATATATATATATATATATATATATATATATATATATATATATATATGTTGAGACTTGCATAGTTTAATGTTGCACCAAAAGATTAAATTGAACAGTTTTTTTTTTCTTCCTAGGGTAGTTTACATACCTTAATGTAGTGCCTGCTGAAGCAAGACAGTCCAACTATTGATTACATACAAGTTGAGCATGAGTGTTGTGGTGGGATGAATAAGATTTCTTTATTTTTAATTACAAGTCTCGCGTTCAAGTCCTAAGATTTGAAAAAAAATCTTGTTATGAAGTGTGTCTCCTTAAACGAGTCTTACTTACGTGGCGTAATCTAAATTAATCAGAGGTCAGCATGAACATCGAACACGAAAACAATAACTAACATACAAGTTGAGCAAGGAGTACAATTGTCTAATTAGAAGGTTCACGGGCGTGTGATAATGACATACAAATTATGTAAATTATTGTATTTTGGTCATTAGTAACTCCTATCATTTGTTAATTACTTAATTGGCCTAACCATCGATCTATTCACTATATGTACTTAATGAACTAGAACAATGTAAATTATGCAGTTTTAGACAAAGCATGAGTGAAATATCAAATACTCCATACACTTATATTTAGGGATCTTAATTAATTAACATTAATTAAATTACAGGGGATTGTTGGAGCTGAAATGGATAAAAAACTAAAGGTGTGATTAATATTATTAATTAGGTAGATGAGATGAGAGTTTTTTGCTTGCATTTAAAGTGACATTTGTTGAAATATTAGGAGAAAATAGAAGCTTTTTATGGTGCACCTTCCTTAATAATCCATGATTGTTTGTTCAAATTAAGCTTTGTGATAACCACTTTTCACCTTAATTATTCCTTTATATATATATATATATAGCATAATTTCTTTTTTACACATTAATTATTAATTTAAAAAGCAAAGTGAATTTGAGTGGTTGAAGTTTGTTTGGTAAGAGAAAAGGTTTCCATATGCATAAATGAACAAAAATTATAAATAAGGAAATAAATAAATATAAATAAATTCAAGTAAAATATATATAATTCCACAATTCTAATAACATACAAAAATAATTTTATCGTTGTTACTTGTCATAAGGCGTATTTCAGATGTGTTGGTAGTATATATAACTAGAAATAATTAGCTAAATAAATGGATATCATTGGGTTGTTCTTTGTTATACTCTTGTTTTATTTTTCTCTCTGGTATGATTCCTAATTAAGAAAAAATAAATTAACTGTCAAATAGTACTAATTATTAATTATTAATATATTTATCAACGTGACATACCATTTTTTAGTTATTAGATAATATATGCAAAAGTAATCCTAATATATATGCTAATTATTTTTTAAATTATAGTAATTAAAGGAATAATCAAAAGTCTAATCCTATCAAAAAATTCAACATTCTTTTATTTTCGATAACTATTATTTATCATTGAGTCCTCCCTGCCTTTGCATCAATGACCTTAGGGGTCATTTGGTGTGATGGATAAGGGGAGTTAATCTCAGGATAAATTTTAAGTATCCTTTATTTCGTTGTTTGGTTGCAAAACTTGGGATAATTTATTCCAGGATTATGAATTAGTACCGGGATAAGTTATCCCTCACATTGGGTGGTATAGTAATTCCGGAATAACTTATCCTAGGTTAAAATAGGTAAATGATAAATATATCCCTTTAAATCCTTTTTATACATCATTTTCACATCTATGTATATTTACATTATTTTTAATACCATGCATAATAATATTTACTACTCCTTAATTTTATGATAATTATACATATTTTTCTATTTTAAAATTACACTATATAAATATAATTTTATTTATGAATTTATTTGACTAATTCTTATGTTTATTTTATTTTGATTTCTCATAAATTTTCTTCTCTTTAACAAACTTAAGAGGGAAGTTCTATTTTTAAGCTAAATAAGAAAAAAAGTTATATTATTAAATACACATGGTACTTATCACGGGGATACATAAACAAAAATATTTAAGTTAAATGAAATAAAAGTTTTATTTTAAAAAATCAATAACTAAAGCTCGCAAAGAAAAATTTAAAAAGTTTAAATAAAGCGAAGGGTAATTTTGTAAACAAACAACTTGTTCTTAAAATTTATCAATATATATTATTTTGAATACAACAAACCAAACGCTCAATAAAAAATAATCTCAGGACAACTTATCCCATCATAACTAATCTCAATATAACTTATCTCATCATAACTTATCCCATCATAACTCATATTCAAACCAACTTGTAGCGGCAATAAATATTGACATTAATAAAGAGTGTTAAAGTCTTTACTGACATTAGTTAAGTGTCATTAGAACCGATGTCGCTAAAGGCTTTAGGGACATATACAAGAGTGTTAATTGCCGCTAAAAATACATATTTAGCAATAATTAAAAATTAATTGCCGCTAATGATAATTTTTTATGTAGTGTGGGTTCACATGAACCCACTCTCATTACAATAGATTATGTAATTATATTAAAAATTATATTAAGACTTACAAGTATCTTTTGATGAAAATTCATAACTAAACGGGTGGTTGATCCCACGACAAGAAAAGGACCCCTAAAGCGCTTTGTTTAAGTGTATTTTTATACGATTATTATTATATATTAGTAAAAATTCACAAGTTTAAAATTCTAAATTCGCCTCAGAATTAACCTTCATTCAAAAATGATAAAATAGAGAATATTGGACAATAATAGGGCAGGCTTCTCTAATTGGATGAAGCAGTATTTGCCCTTTTAGTTTGCCAAATATCCTACAATGATGAGTTAAATTATTTATGAAACAATTGTACTAGTATTTTAAGACAATATATATGACTAAAAAGACAATTATGATTTTATTTTAATTTTGGTTCATATTTGGTCCCCCTGTGAGCTAGTTCGACTGTTGAATGCAATTCTTTTTAATAATATAAAAAGAAAATGCAATTCTGACTTTTATTTGGTTCCAATTTCTGGTAAACTTATTACCACATTTTTTTGTTCAAATATTCTTTTATATAAAAAGAAGATATTCGAAAATATTGAGCTATGAATAACAAGGAAACATACCATATACAAGTTTGGAAGTTCCATCAATTACGAATTTAACTTTTGAATTGATTAATTATCCATAATTAACTGCAATCTATATGGTAGAATTATATAAAATTAAAAGAGATATATATTGTTCTTTTAGGTCTTCTATCATCATAAGAATAATTTTTTGGTTTTGTGAAATTCACGTAGCTTCTTGTTGTTAATACTTGAGATAATCAGGTTTGTTACTTGTTCATCCTCCTAATATTTTTTTCACATGAATTTTGTTTCTATTTATTTTGGAGAAAAAAAAACTGGTTTAAATCCTTATATGAAAACATGATTATTATTTTTTTCAAGTAATTAGTACTTAGAAATTAGTTGATTTCGAAATAGTATGTTATTATGTGTTTCCAGATAATTAGAAATTAGTCGATTTCGTTTAGAATAATACTTGTTTATTTGTAGCCAAGATTTAAAAGTTTTTTTAGTGAAAAAATAAGTTTGTGAATCTTTATTTTTTGGGGCTACTTAATTATACAAAACGTATATAATTGACAATAATTAAACTGGGGTAGATTAACGATCTGATAATGTGTTTATTGTAATTTGTAAGTTGATGATACTATCATGATTACAGTCAGTTGTTTAATTTTTTCGTCAACAAAGTAATTAATTTTAAGTTGATTTTTTATCTACTAACTACTTGTAATTAAGGTTGAACGTTATAGATGCATTTACATTTAGTTTGGTGTTTGACAAAAGTATCTTGTGATAATCTAGAGATTGGAATTCGTTTTTGATATTAAATTTTTTTGATAATCCTAAATGAAGACAAATAGTTTAAATGGATATATAAACACTTGTCTTGAGACTGAGAAATAAGTATTTTTATATATGAGGTTATGAAGGAGACGATGAAGATAACTTTATAGCATATATTAGTAGAGATTTGAGAGTTGTCTAGGATTATTTTTTCGTTGAGAAAGGTGGTAGGCCGACTTTGAATGTTTTAACTTGATCACTGAAGAAGGTGACGGTTGGGCGAAACTTCAATTTATGTTACTACATATTATTTCTTATACTTCAATTATAGTATTATTATATGTTGTAGTTTATTTTTCTTTCCAAAATGCTTTATCATGCTATTTTTAGTATTTTGTCATCACTTTTGTTCTACTTTGATATACTTGTCTTTGATCTGAGTTTCTATGAGAGGTAAGATCTGCGTACACACTACTCTTTTTAGAATACTCAACTTGTGAAATTGTACTCGATATGTTATTGTTGTTCATGGAGTCATGGTTAATATTATTACTTTCATTTTCTGATCTTTGTATCTGAACAATTAACTTTTGAAATCAATCTCTAATATTTTCACAATTTTTTTTTAAAAAATATTTTTTTATTTTTTTTTTCAGGATTTATGGAAGACGAAACGAACTTAATATCAAGCACGACCAACGTAACGGTTGGTGATTGTGATTCAAGTGCAAGCAATCATCTATTACCGAAAAAGCGAAACATTAATGCACGTGAGGGAAAAGCTTGCATTTCAGGTTCAAAATTCAAAGGTGTTGTAGGGCAAAATAATGGTCATTGGGGAGCTCAAATATATGCAAATCATCAAAGAATTTGGCTTGGTACTTTCAAAACTGAAACTGAAGCAGCAATGGCTTATGATAGTGCTGCTATTAGACTTCTTGGACCAGATCATTCACATAGAAATTTGTCTTGGACAAATTCCACAATTCAAGAACCTAATTTTCAGACACAATTTTCAACTGAAGATATTCTAAGAATGATCAAAGAAGGTTCTTATACTTCAAGGTTTGATGAGTATTTGAAAGAGAAATTTGAAGATCATTTTCAATCTTTGAAAACCTTACAAAAAGTGAATGAGGTAAGAAAACAATATTGTACTATGCAAGTAGAAAAAAAAATATCTTTGAATTTATATACATATATGGTACTTTTTAGGCTATCATGTCATCATATTAGATAAAGATTATGGAGGATACGGATCAGAATAAAAGGTTAGTTAAGTAGAGTTACCTCACTTAGCCTTTTATATTGATAGTTGTAGTATTACTCTGAGAGTTTCTTATTATTCTATTTCTATCACTATTTACTATTTCTAGCACTTAGATTATCGTATTACTTTGTGATAGTACTTGTTCCATTTTTAGTATATTTTGTCTTGTTTTCTTTAGCTTCTTTGTCTTGACTTCTTCGCTCTTCTGTTTCTTTTTCTGATCTGCTTTGTAACCTTGAGTTGGGTTCTATTGAAAATAATTCTTCTACCTTGTAGGGTAAGGTAAGTGTACACATTGGTTTTCGAACCCTATTTATGAAATTACATTGGATATACATGTTATTACTGTTGCATGTCACTCTAGAGATATTTTTTGGTAACATTCCACATGAAGTTCAAAAATTCGTAAGAGTTTAAATTATATACACATCAGTGTAAAAGATTTTGTATATTATCAGATCACCTACAAGAATATCTAAAGAATACAAGTAAGCCTTCTTAAAATATGAAATTCTATAATTCATAAAATTAGCATGCTATAACATATAAAGATGTATACATACCTTATAACTTAATCTACAATCTAGAAATAAGGCAAATAACTTGATAGCTAGATATTTTTAACCTCTTGGTGTAAATAGGTCTAATGCATGTACATATTGTTGAATACTCTTAATGTAGCTTTATAGGTATAACATTTTGTGTTATTTTTTTTTTACTCCTCTTGTTAGATTTCATGATTTCAATATTACTTATAGGGTAATGCTGAATTCTCCTACAAACAGCTTTTTCAAAAAGAGCTAACTCCAAGTGACGTTGGAAAGCTTAATAGGCTTGTGATTCCAAAGAAATATGCAACAAAGTATTTTCCCCAAATCCAAGACGAGGAGATGATCTTTTATGATACCTCAAGGAGATTATGGAAGTTCAGGTATTGTTATTGGAAAAGTAGTCAAAGTTTTGTTTTCACAAAAGGTTGGAATAAGTTTGTGAAAGATAAAGGTCTACGAGCAAAAGATACAATCGTTTTCAACTTGTGTGAATTCAAGAATGGAACAAAAGAGGATTGCAATGCCTTTGTAATTGATGTGGTGAAGAATATTGATGGTATGCCAATGAATTTAACACTCAATCATCATGAACAAGAAGAAACTATTGATGATCATGAAGTGGACACCCAAGAATTCACAAAGGCACAACCATTTGATGATGATGATGATGCTTTGGTACCAGTTTGGCTTTTTGGGAAGCAAATAGGTTGGATTGAGACAAAAGGAGCAATGGAGTTTAATTAATGTTCATCGACAACGTAAATAATTTTTATCAGCTAGGTATTTGAATCGACATTTAAGCCCAAAGGTAAATCCAACTGGAACGGTTTCACTCTCTATAAAGTAACATGTAGGACAAAAAGTCGAAGTACCCCTTATGACTCTACTATATAATCATGTTATTTTTTCTTGTTGTATCAAGTACTTGTTCTATTTTTAAGAAACAAATCTCACTTTTTTAGAGAGATTATTGCTTGATATTAATTTTCTTTTAATCTCATAGTGAATTTTTTTAATCTAATATTATTTGTGTATATAAGTTAAATTTAAGCCATAAAAAAAACTCATTTATTTTTCAAAACAATGTTTTCTTAGGAAAAGTTTTCCATGGAAAACATTAATGTCATAGTTGGGTAGTGACAATTGCCTTTTGTGGGAGGTAATGAGTTTTAAAAGCATTAATTATTTTGTCTTGTATGACTTGTTACTGAATATAATATTAGACTTATAGTGACATTAAAAAAATGCTTTAATCATGCATGTGGTGACTGGTGATCATAGAAAAGAACCTTTAAGTTGATGTACACTTTCTCCAGCTAAATAAATGAGAAATTATTGGGTGATTTGCGTAAAAGGATAGTATTTTTTTGTGTTGGTAATTTGATTTTATTTCCATTTCTGATATTTGTGTAGAAATTTGTTTTTGCAAGTCTAATTAAAAAAAGAGTAGTGCTAAATGGCAAGACACTTTTTTGGCATGAATTGGCAAGACACGGCGAAATGACCAAATAGCCCTTAGGTGACAAAACTACTTGTGGTTTTCCCTCCAAAATAGAAAACCACTCTTTGACTTTTTCTTTCTTATTTTCTCTCTCTCTTACGTTACTCTTTTTTTTTTCTTTACTTCACTCATTAGTTTTATTTTATTTTGTTGACATGTACCATAACTAATTATATTATCCGATTATTGATTATGCTTCTATAATCGCATTCAACTGACTTGTATTTGTGAGAGAGCATAACTCATATAATACTATATCTATTACATTTATTTCATCATAATGATTCGACTTATAATAGTGAAAAATCTTCAATTTTTGTGAAACAATTCAAATATAAACTTTTACAATCATATTTACCAAAGTAATATAAAATTAAAAATTATTTAAGTACTAATAGACATTGATTTTTTAGGATAAATTTTTACATTCTATTATTTTATTAATAAATGGTCCGTAATGATTTTACGTATAACCCTCTTCAAAACTGAAAAAAAATAATTGTTCTCTTTGTTAGTATTCATGTGATTCTCTTTATAATAATAAAATTTTATTGCATTTACTTCGTAATTTAATTTATAGTTTTATTTTGATATTGTTGATAGTGCTTTTTCTTGTTGATATGACTCGTAATTTTATTGATTATTTTTATTTAAATCAAATATTAACAAGACATCTTAATATATCGTCGTTAAATAATAAAATCATTGGAAATAATTTATCATATTTCTTTAAAATGATTAAATTCTTAGATAATGCATAATTTGTTTTTTTTGAAGGATCCTATATAGATGTACCCTATAAAAATTTTATAGTATCGTATATGTTTGAGAAGTCCACAAAAATTAAATAGCAAGAAAAATAAAAAAGGTTAAAGTGATGAAAAATTTCACCTAGCTTGAATTTCAAGAATAAAATATCATATAAATTAACGGAAAGAATATGTATTTATATAGGTATTTATGGATGCTTTCCGTTTTTTTAATTTCATGAAATTAGTATAAAAACTTATGTAATTTAAAATTTATAAATTTTATTTACACTTACAAAAAGAAAAAAATGTTATAATAAAAAAAATTGTAATTAATTATATTTTGTAAATTAACAAATCATTTTATCTAACTATTTTTAGTAATATAAATAATTAATTTTAAAATGTTAGAAATTGAATGAATATTTTCTTTTTGGATTTCATATTTTTATATTTTCCATGAATAAAATTATACAAGTATGGAAGTAGAGAAATTTGAAACATTAATTTGAAAAGAAAAGTCAATGAAAAAGAAGTAAAAACAAAGTAGGAAAGAGGAAAAATAATATATATTGTGCTCCGTGCTGGCACGGGGTCCTATATCTAGTATATATATATGACAAATCAATAATAACAATAACGATAATATAGTTCATACTAATCCAATTATCTTGAACATGTAATAATTATGTCGGAGATGTCAAATTTCTTCATCACTGCTACATCCATAGCAATGCTCTTCTTCTTCATCCTCTGCACTATCCCATTCTTGCGAACAAGAGGAACATGCTTAATAGTGCAACAACGCGGTAGTTTATTATAGTCCACTAAATCAAATAACTGAAAAAAATAGGATAAAATATCTTTAAATCTATGTTGATACTGCCTTGTTATCGCTCTTTGTTTTTGAGTGACTTTCATTTCGCCAATTGTCTTTAACCCCTCGCGGCTATATTTACCGCCTATATTCAAGTCAAATGGTCAAACTTGCACATTCTTGTCAACTACAATATATAGAAGATTGATATATTTGAACAAAGGTAGTTTAATCAACTCGGATTTGTCGTTGATTTATTATTCCAAATTAAAATTATGAACGAAAAGGAAACAAAAAAACACTTTTTAAAATGACAATGTATGGAGACCCAAATTTGGTAGAAATAGAAGTAAACCTTACCCAAAAAAAAATGAAAAAACTCAATAAAGTATGAAATTAAAGTGATATGTTAGAAAAAAAATAAAAATAATATATATATATATATATATCATTTATTTGAGGGAAAATTAAAGTGATATGTTAGAATTTTTTTAATTTTTCTTGGATGAATTCAAAGAAATTGAAGATAGTGAAATTAAAAAAATAAATTGAACTCTCACCAATAAAGTAAAAAATCACTCAATTATTTTAACTATTTAAATTTTAGTCAAAAATTTATTTTTTGAGATTTCAATTTTAATCACTCAATTTTTAATTGCCAAATATATTTTTATTTTTATTTATTCTATTACCACTTAATGTTTTTAATGTTTAATATTAATACAAATTTTCGTTCTTCATCTTTTTTCAATGCAAAAATCCATTTTTCATTTTATCTTTGCATCTTCTAAAGCTTTTTTTTTTTTAGTTCTACCTCTCAGTGTAAAAAACATTTATTCATACTACTATTATTTTGTGCTTTTACAAATTTATTTGGTTAACTTTTTTTTATTATTAATTTTATCTTTGTAACTAAACAAATAATTTTATATAACTATTTTTAATAATATAAATAATCAATATCGAGATAAAAAATAATATCAAAATGTTAGAAATAGAATGAGTCCGGCAAATTTTTTTGGATTTCATATTTTTCATGAATAAAGTTATTTAAGTGGAAGTATAAAATTTGGAAGAATTGATAGAAAAGAAACTGAAGTAAAAAAAGTAAGAAAGAGAAAAAGAAAACGTTAAAAGGTAAAGAGAGAAAGATGTTTGGCCATTTGAAATGGATCCACTTGGCAAAATATAAATGGGCCTTATACAATTTTTATCTGTCACATCATATTTGTGCCTCATGGATATTTCAAAAGTTGTGGTTTTAAAAGTATTACAAGTGGTTTTACTTTTGAGGGTAATTTAGGTATACGAAATAATTGAATTTACCTAAACACCCTTAACTTTTCACCGAAATTACGAAAATACTCTGACTTTTGTTGCTCGTGTCATTTCGTGTCAAAAATCTGTCTTGCCAATTATATTTTCCGTTAAAAAAAATTGTCTGAAAATATGTACATTGTGAATACCAAGACAAATTGATGGGATAGCTTGTAGGCTTCATCTAATTGTCATGATTACAAATATTACTTCATCTCATAAATAATGGTCTGAGGAGGATAAAATATACTCAATTTTACCACTATCTCGTAGAGGTAGAAAAATTGTTTTCGAAAAACCTTCGACTCAAGTGTATCAAATACAAGTAGAAGAAGAAGAATACAATGGAGAAAGCATAAGAACCAAAATAGTAACAACAAAAATAATGTGATAATCGAAACGCAATAAACAACACATGACAAGATTTATAAGGACACAACTAATCCTACGACAAACACTAACCTTCTACACAATACTCTATCCCTCGATTCCCTTCTAGCCTTATATTCTAATACATAACCTCCACTTCTCTTATCTAATACATCAGTTCATCTATAATTAATTCTTAAATTATTAATAAATGTATAACTCTAATCAACTGCCAAACGACTCCTTCCGATTGAGATCAATAAAACCAAAAAAATATTATAAATATAAAACATTAATGGAGATGTGTAATAAATTTTACAGAAGGAGAAACGTACGTACAGACTAAAATCATGAGAGAAGCTGATACGCCAAAAGCGGACTGTGTCCATCAACGTGTCAGTTTTGACAGCTCAGATTACCTGTGGCCCTACTTTACTTTTTTTTCCAACTCACACTTTTAACGCCAACAGTTCCAAATGACTATAGGACACGTGGCATAAGATCATTTCCGGACACGTCGAGTTCTTTTAACTTTCTAGTCTCTCCAGACTCTTCCTGTCCTATTTCACGTGATACTGTTTGATTTGACACAATATTTATGTATAGGTATAAATGGTTTTATCAAGGTTAAAAGAGAAATTTTAAAGTTAAATTATTTCAAATTATAATAAGATGATTTTTTTTCAACACCGACTAAGAAAAAGAAAGGGCGTCACACCTATTACAATGGTTGGAATAGTGTTTTAGGTTTTCTGCTACTCCCTCCGTTCTTATTTATCTGTCATTAGATGTTTCTTAATATTTGTCAATTCACAAAATCAATGTATAAATAACACTATTCTTTTTATTTTACCTTTGAGAGTTATTAACCTTGATTATTGAAAATATATATTTGATCAACATGAGAAAACTAAATGATTAATTTATGTTAATTGGTCAATTTATTTAATCAAAATAAATTAATTTATGTTCATTTATCGAGAATTTGACTTCAAAAAATTATTACTATATAAAAGTACAATAGTGAACTTACCTAGTTTTTTAAGGGACGTGACATTGAAAATGGTAACATATAAATAGAAACGGAGGGTGTACATTGTAATTTATTTTATATTATTTATTTTTATAATAAGTTAAAAATCATTTTATATTCAAAATAACTCATCATTAATTGAATCCTTAGTTATTGATTGATTTTTATATTCAAAATAACTCATCATTAATTGAATACTTAGTTATTGATTACTATTTAGTTCAATTATAAATGATACAGTAACTTTTCTCAAAAGTAATCTATCGACTATTTAACTTTTTATATTTCCTCAAACCAAACGGATACCCTTATATTTACAAAAACACAAACGCTAATCGTGCTTAATCGTGCTTGATATAGCTTTCGTTTGATCATAAATTTTAAAACTCAAAAATAAGTTTGGATGTGCATTTCACTTAAAAAAACTTTTGAATTTTAATTAGTAAAAGTGAATTACACTAAAAATAAATTTAATATTAATTTTTGAAATTTAAAATTTTCAAAATCTATAATTAAACTCTAGCTCACCGTATATTAAAAAAAAAACTACTAATATTAGTAAATATTCTTCACAGCGCCAGATGAGACAAAATGGAGATGTACTGTGCAACCTGGACAGTATAGCCCTTCAGGCCTGCATGATAGTATAAACTACCCACACTTCTCAGTCTTTCGCTATTCCTTCTCCATTTTCCCCAAAACTTAAGCCCCATTTTTTTTTCAATTGCTTCTCTGTGAAGCTTTCCGGTATCCATTTTCTGCAAATCGCCATTTGCCGCTAGCTTCAACGGAAGATAAAAATGTAAAGTCTCATAAATCAAAGATTTCTTTCACATATATGTATATATACAACAAAAAATTTCATATACATCGATCTCATTTTCCATGCATACGTGTAGTAAACATCCATATAGACTCAAGTCAAATCATCAGTCAAAATCTCTTCTTTTTCCCGTTTTCCGGCTTAAATTCCGTTCATTTTGCTTCATTGATGTTTAATTCCTTCCATTTTCGTTATATGTGTGTATGTTCGTGTTAATTTTTTTTTGTTTTGTATAGGAAGAACTGAAAAACTGAGATGATTTCACTTTGTTTAAGGTTGATCAAGTTTTACTAGTATTTGTTTTTGTTATGTGGCAGGTCGAGTAAAAGGCAGTGTGAAGATTTTTCAGCTGAAACGCCGAGAAGGAAGTCATCTAGGGTTTTAAGAATCCAAGTTGATTCAGATGAAGAAGTGGGTACTAATGAAGGAAGAGTTTTTTATTTTCGGGTTCTGTTGCCTAATGGAATAACTTTAGAGTTGCAAGTACCTGGACCACCTGGTGAAATGCCTGTTGAGGATTTTGTTATTTTAGTGAGGCGAGAATACCAAAATCTTGGGCGAAGAACAGAGTCACCTAAGCCTAAAAGACAGATTAATTGGACTAGCAAGGATTTGCATTTTGTAGATGCTTTTGAGAACAGGATAACGAAGATGTTGGATTTCAGAAAGTTTAAATCCAACCAGTCTCATATGATAAGGCTCTGTGTATGTAAAATCTTCAGTGTTTTTGATTTCTCAATTGTTTTGTTAGTAAGTTTTCCCATTTGTTGTTTTGTTTTAACTTGCATTTTCTATACAGGATGGTTCAGCTGAAGCAGATAAATATGAGGTTGGTGGAATGCTATTCAAGAATATATGTTGTGTTAAGAATTTATGTAGCTGAGTGTACGCTTTCACTTTGCAGAATATGTGGGACCTTACACCAGATACTGATTTGTTGAAGGAACTGCCTGAAGAGTATACATTTGAAACTGCACTGGCGGATTTGATCGTAAGCATCTTTTGCGTATAACTATTATTTTTCTGATTAATTGTATAACTTTCTCTATTTATGTGGATCATTTTAAGCATTAACTTCATTTCAATGGTGTATCAGGATAATTCATTGCAGGCAGTATGGTCTAAGTCTACAGACCAGAGAAGATTAATAAGGTAAGGAATTCGTAGTTGGATAGCTCAAGAAAGCCTATAATCAATTCAAATTCTTAAATTGCAAGTTATTAAAGTCCTGAGATGGTGTATATTCGCTAAAGACTAATTTCTTTTTTCGAAAGATGCCAAAATATACTTGTTTTTTAAAAACAAAAAAAGAGTCATGATTGTATTGCCACGGTCAAAGAGGATACAGAGGAAGAAAGGACTAGGCCTGGCCTTCTTCAGTACATATTGTATGTGTTAGCCTTTTAGGCTAATAAGCAAAAGATTGGGCGGACACAAGTGGCAATAGAGTTGTTTCTTCATGGCGGATCAAAGATGATAGCACCATGGTTTCTCTTCCTGACTCTAAAAGATGGTATTTTCCATCTGTCGATGTTAACTAGGCCTATGATTTGTCTAGGTAAGGAGCTATACGTAGTGTAGATACAATTGTTTCCACTCTTGTGACTCAGGGACGCTAGCTTGTCAGCAACCTTGTTAGCTTCCCTCATGCAGTGAGTGGTATGGATATGGTGAGTGTCCAGCAAAAACTTGATCTTACTAATTGTGTCTTCAATCTTCCAAGGGCTTTGCCAGTTGCCCTGAATACAACTCTGAAGAAAGAGGGAATCAGTTTCCCCTATGATCCTAGGGTGACCATTTTGAATGCACCAGTTAAGACCAAACAAGAATACATTGGCTTCTACCCAGTTGCTATTGCCTCTCCCAAAGGTAGACAAAACGCCATAATCACTTGCCTTCTTTGTCTTTCACTACCCCTCCGCAATTTCCTTCTATGCATGAACCATCAGTATTAAGTTTGACAAAAGGATGTAGGAGTTTTTCTCATTTGACAGTAGTAGAGATGATCTCCATCAGTTTAAGACCCAAGAGGTGAATAAAGCTGCTGGGCCAATCATAGGGAAGGAAATTTTAGGGAACTGTAGTTTGGAGTGTTGGATGATACTGAGGTTGATCAAAATGATAGATTTATGCATCGAGAGTTTTTCATCTTCATACTTGACTCCCCATCTGGATCTCCACAGTTCCCACATAATAATAGGGGGCATTATCTTAGTGGTTTACGAAGCTATGGAGTTCTTGCATTTATATTTCCAGAAGGAGTAGAGAAGGCTCCTCAGTGATGTTGTCCTAGGGTTGATGCCTAGACCTCTTGCATAGAAGCTCCAAATCTGTTCAGCAAAGTATCCAGAGAAGAAAATGTGCTCAGCCGATTCTCCTGTTGCTCTTCTATTGGTGCCTGCACAACAACAACAAATGGAAACAATGTTAATTCCAAGTCTTGCTATTTTGTCTTCAGTTGGAAGTTTGTTATTGATGGCTCTCCAAGTCAGGAAATTTAATTTAAAAAAGACTTTGGGAAGCCATATTTTTGAGTTAAATTGAGAAATAGGATTTTTCTCCCTGATGCCAAAATATACTCGAGGGTATTCATGTATATTTTTCATTAGGGGAATGATTGTCAAGTTTTCTCTTAAAATGGCGATCCCGACATGCAGAAATAAACTCTTTTCTTTAATGTGTCATCTTGTTTGCGTCCCGATCTTTTGAAAGTGAATTAAGTACACGTCAATCTTTCCTGAAATTGATTAATTTATTTCCCCAAGAAACTTTGAACTCACTTTTCTGATCATTTTATACCTTGTAAGTGTGCCTTGTCAACAATATCCATTCTCTCTTGGGATATTACCTGTACAGGATGCTTCCAATTTTTCTTATTCAATTCAGTTCATGCTTCATTTAACTTCTTAACTAAATGACCCTTTTGTTTTTTAGAATAACAATGAATTCCAAGGATGTATAATTGAATATTTGGAAAGTTAGACACTTGCCTCTTTTTTGTCTCTCTTTAGTTAAATTTATTCTTATAGTGCAGGTATATTCTTATAGTGTTCTGCATGTACTCACATTTATTTGTTTGACCTGCTGTTGACAGTAGTTGCTTAGCTCGGCTATTCTAGTTATTTGTAATCCTACAACTTAGTAAGATTGGATATCCTGTTATTGCTCCTGTTTGGTCCTACTTCCTTTCTTTTTACCTGCTTTCACTTGTGTAATAAAGTGTTGTATCGAATGGCACCTACGGCTGTTTCTTTGTATTTATCTGTAGCTCGTGTTTCATACTCCCCTGAAACTGTCCACTATATCTCTTATTTTGCAGTCTAGAGCTAACTAAGAGCAGGATTACAATATTTGACACAGGCCTTGGAATGGATGGAAGTGCTGAAAACTCTATAGTGAAATGGTAATTTCTTTTCTCTGTTATAACTGGGATCTTGTTAGTTATCAAAATTATTAAAGCATCAGTGAACTTAAGAGCTACATTATGATGATATCATCTTATGGGTTGCATAAGCGTTTCCTCTTGAGGTTGGCACTAAAATACTAGAAATCTGTCTAATTTGGTGTCTTGGATGGTTCAAGTTTTAAGTTATATGGATGAACATCTATTCCTCTGAATGGCCTCAATTTCTCTCTTCTTCAACTGTTTTAGATCATTGCTTATGATGCCTTACGATCTCTCTCATATATTGATAGATTGTTTTGCTTTCATATGTCGTACTTTTAATAATAACTTCAGAAAAATCAGGCCTGTTTTTGATTCTGCTATTTGCATTATGTTAGGTCTATCTGCACTTACTAAAAAAAGTTCATGTTGGGTATATTTGTTATGATGCTTATCATTTTGTTTTGAAAGAACTTGTCGTGAATTGAGGGAACACAACTGGTTATAGATATGAGCTTAATGACAATCTTTCTTTTTTGTTTTGAAAAAAGGATATCAAAAGAAATTGTGACTTCTTTGACAATGCGATGAGAGATGTAAACACTTCTGTAGCACTCAAGAACTCCAGAAAGGGATTGATACCATGTATCCCAAGTTTGTATTGGCTGCAAATCCGATAAATAGATCTGAAAAGTTGGTGCAGTGAAAAGCTGCATGTATTTTATTAATTTTCACCTTAACTGCAACTATTCAATTCTCTCTTTATTTCTATCTTAAAACCATCTTGGCAAAGTGATGTTGCTTTCTTAAATTACGTCGTAAGTTCTTCTACTGCTACTGTATTTTACTGCACTTTTGTGGTTTTCAATTACGTGTTGCTGTATGTGTTTCAGGGGAAAAATGGGAGCTTCTCTTCATAGATTATCGAGAGACAGAGGCATAGGAGGAAAACCTCCATACTTAACGGTTGTTGCATCATTCCAATACACAGTTTGCTTAGCTGTAGTCAAAAGATCTTTATTAGAAATACATTTCAAATATGCAGCACTAGATATTTATTTTCTGCGGCTTTTGTTGAGTTTTTAAATCTCTATGCTAGAAACCGTTCCAGCCTGAACTTAGAGACAAGCAGTTACATATCAATGAACTCATGTTTGATTTTGGTCTTGTCATTCCCCTGCAATTTGGCACTGTGAAGTATCCTGTATGTTATCTCATGAATGTTTTGAACAAAAATGAATAAAGTAACAGGAGATAATATCGATTTTGAATTGGATTCAGAAAACCTTGAATGATCAATGAATATGTTCATTTTTTACCATTAGGTATAGTGTCTTCAAATTCTTTGTTTTCCAAGACTGGCTTTCCCTTGATCAATAGGACGGGTATTTATACAAAAGATTGCACCAGTTTTGGCAAAAATCACATAATGACAATCACTGCTTAGGCTATATTAGTTCAGATATATTTATTGGAGTTTCTAGTTATTTCTAACGAAGAGCAGCCTCTACTTGAGGTTCCTTGGTGTTATTACGAGTCATCTGCTAATGAGTTATCAGTAGATACCTTTTTCAAATGCCACTTTGATATTAGTTTACTTTGCAATTGTGTTCATTGTAAAGCTTATATTACAATAGCTGTGAGAAATTCTCTGCAAATTTATATGTCAATTTGAAGGTGGTGAAATTAACCCATAGAAAACACTAGTCTTTGCATAATTCTGTTGCAAGTTTACCTATTGGAGGCAAAAACTGAATTCATAGTCACTAGCCATCAATAGTAGAAAGACATAAATTAATACTCTTTTATAGGGAGAAAGAAAAAGGCAACAAGATGATTACAAGTATTTAAATGGAATATATAACTATGCCCCTCGATATATCTTTGAAAACTTACCAACTTATACTAATTCTGTCTTCCTTTTTAGTCTCTTTTCTCTACAGATGCTCCTTCTCTCTTAATAGAAACCATGGCTGCTTTTACCTTATATAATGTGATTCTTAATTCATCCAACCAGCAAACTGGGAATCCAACAATATTTTGTTTCTATATCTAGCAGTTTCTTTATCCTCTAGGTTGTCTTTTGCTTATATGTTATCTGACATGGTGGTTGCTTTTACAGCCTTACTTTGGTATGTTTGGTTATGGAGGGCCTATTGCATCTATGCATTTAGGACGGTATGTCTTGCTAAAGTTTAGAATGACTTCATTTTAGACAAAAAGAAAGGACTTACTTGTTTTCATGCTGCCTTTTCTGTAGACGAGCCTCAGTTTCGTCAAAGACAAAGGAGTGTAAGAAAGTATTCGTGTTACATCTTGAGAGAGATTCTTTGCTCCGCTGTTCTTCATCTCAACAAACTTGGAGGGTACTCATCATTGTTTAATATTACTCTCTTCTTATCATTTGCTTCTTTTGCTAGTATAAGTTCTATCTCTCTATCTTATCTTCTTACGTTTATATATTCTTTCATTTAGACTGATGGAAATGTTAGAGACCCCTTGGAAGATGAACTAAGAGACTCAGTTGATGGTAGCTTCACTAAAGTAAAATATTCTTCTGGACTCTTGCTGATCTTTTGTTTATTAAAGTTCTTTAGTATCATCTTCCTACACAGTAGATTTATGATTGATATCCTAATAGATACTTTCTCTTGCAACCTGTATGGGTTCTTGATTGTGTTATGGTAGGTTGTATCCATATACCGAGCCTTTCTCAAGTCACTGAATAATCATACCTTTTATTAAATTGTTTTTTTATATGGGTTGTGATTGTGGTGTTGTCCAAATTATTTTTATGAATAACAAATGTCTATTACCGTTAAAGGTTTATGGTTTAGGGCTTTAGGCTTCTCTTAGCATTTTGATGTTTTAAATGCTTAGTTGTTTTGGTATATGATAATACTTCCATGAAATCAGTTTCAAACATGGTATGGAATTGTTAGTGAAAGTATAAATGATGAGCTTTGAACACAGTTGTTGCTAACGTTATTGACAGGTTGAAATTTTTTATCCAAAGATGAGAAGCGAAAGCATACAGAAACTACAATACAAACTGAAAGATATATACTTCCCGTATATACAGGTTAGTGGCTTATAGAGTTTTTCTGATAAGTTGGTTTAAGAGGTAGCAGCCCCTTGACCAATTCAGTTATTTACTTTCAAAGTTGATTCATAACATTGTGTGTGTGTGTGTGTATATATATATGGAGAATAGCAATTTTGTTTCTTTGTTATGGACTGAGTACTATTATCCATGTGGGGGTCCGGGTATTGTAATTTTGAAATTATTACTTGTTGCTTTAAGCATCATTTTTCGTTTCTTTTGCTTATTACCTATTCCATTTGTACTCCAACTTTTGTAATACCCCTTCGAACAGGCGTTGCTGTATTACACAGTTCACACTCCTTTTCTCTTATTTGGATTTTGCTCAGTGTATGCTACTACAAATTTCCTACTGTTAGTATATGAACTTTGCAGGTTTCGAATTTACTTGACCTTGTCAAACTTTGGTCTCTCTCCAACTGATTGGCACTGAGGAATAATAGTAGTTGTTATTGTTCAGACTTTCAGAATTCATTTCCAGAATTTAATGTCAAATAGTCATTGTATAACTATTATTTTAGTTAGATGACAATCATTAGAGCGCTGGAAGGTCACATAAAATGGTTTGTGGATCAACAAACATTGTAGCTGATGATGGTAGCATAGTCTGGTGCATGTGGTGATGTGATGATAATCTCTGCCTTTACATGATTTATCCTGTGCCATCTACCCTTTTGTATCTTATTCATTATTATTTCTTTGGGCAGTGTGATGAAGTATCAAAAACAGGAAAAACTGTGATGCCTATTGAGTTTCAGGTATAGTATCTATATTTATTTTATTTTTTAAAAGGGGTAGGGGAAGGGAAAATGGGGGAGAGGAGACACCAAGGTGGGGAATCGTACTCTCACCAACAATGTGAAAGTTTAGATAGCCAACCAACAGAGCTACTAAAATTTCCCAGGTACAGTGTCTATATGTTGTTGTAACCCAGGGATAATTTTATTAATCCCTGCAGTTGATGTCTTTGTAAAGGCAAACAGACGCCAGACACTTTTGTACACTTCAGGAACTCCTTTATATTTTTGGTGTTCTTGTTGGAAAACCAGGAACCAATCAGTATCAGATGATTAGTTGCTATTTGTTGAGAATCATCTTAAATCTCCCCTTGGACTTTAGTATACCTATTACATACATGATCTTCGCTTTTGTAGATGAAAAAGTATGAAAAGTCAGCATGTTACTTCCTGTGCCTGATTGCATCGAACTACGTCTCATCTTTAAAATTAATGTGGAGCTTCTTTTTCCTATAATTCATCACATCGAGTTCCTCAATGGATGTGTTTTTACACTCCTCAACTTAAACATCACCTTTTTCTGGCAATGTTAATGTCTATATCTTGTTGAGGGTTTCTTTTTCAGGTCTTTTCTGAAAGTTGAAAAATGAGCTGTAGTGTAAATGTCATCCAATGTGGAATTTATTTTTCATCATGACCTCTTATGTTGGCATGCCACATTATCATTTGGTATTTTGGTTGTGTGTTGATCTTGCATGTCGCGAACCAATCTTGTTACTTGTGAATTACGTTGGCCAAGTTCATCCTCTTCCTCAGTACCTGTTCTTTCCATTAGCTTACTGCTTTGTTCCTGATTTCGTCCATTATTCTGTGAGAAAGAAGAGAGTTTGAGAGAGAACCCAACTTGATTATTCCCTCAAGCTATTGATGTTTAAATAACTATGTGATACATGTTCTAAAAAGGAAAGGAAATCAATACCTAATTTCTTAAGGATCTTTTTCTGGTAAGAAATTCAATTCTGTCTGTTACATAATTAGTTGTCTAAGCAGATGTGGCATTTCCTAGTTGTTTTCTTTCAAACTGATGCTTGTAGCTGTTCTCTCTTTTTTAATATTCAATGCATTTCAATAAGAGTTGCCCTTGCTGTTCAATTCCTGGTCCTTTTTCATGCAGTCTTAGAGATAAGCTTTACTGATCATATAAATAGGAAAACGATCATTTGAGTGAGAATTTTCAGCTACTATTTATGTTTCTGTCATAACTTATGAATTGTTTGTTTTCTTATCACCACAAAATAAGTGGTATGCTGGTCAAATCTCTTGGAAATCTCAATCAGAGCTTCTTTTACCAATTTTTATTAAAGCAAATTCTAAAATTTTTGGGGAAATCTCAATCAGAGTACCCTTTGCCAATTATTGTTCTAGTAGACAATCTCTTTCTTTTTAAGCAGATTTTTCCGCTTATGCAAATTCGCAGGTCAATGGCACTAATTTAGCGGAAATTGAAGGTGGAGAGGTGGCAACCACAAACTTACTGTCCTGCAATGGTCCAGAGTTTGTAATGCAACTTAGCTTTCATGTAAAGGATAGCAATGGCTTGAAAGTTGGTTCAGGTAACATGTGCATCATTTGTCACGACAAACACCTGTCAAGTATTTTTGTCAAATCCTGTTATCATAGTGCATTACATAGTCTGAGATAAATTTTCTCAGGAACAAAATCTTCCTTCGAAGCACATGCTCGCCTGAGGTGTGTTTATTTTCCGATGGTGCAGGTAAAACTATATTGTATAGTTCTGTTATGTGTCATTGAACCTTGAAATTTCTTTTTGATGTCATACAGATACTACACTTTATAAGAAAAAGAAGAGCCTGCTCTTGAAACATTTTGAAGGATGTTGCATGCTTTTGATTGCAGGGTAAAGAGAGTATTGAGGTGATATTGGAAAAGCTAGAGGCAGATAGGTATGGAATTACCGAGAATTTTGAAACTTTCAGCCATGTTTCTGTCCGTCGGTTGGGTCGTCTACTTCCAGATGCTCGTTGGGTAAGATCAGAATCTTTCTGTTATTCATACTTTACAAATTATAATTCGCCAGTCTTGTATTCCGTCACTACACAGTCTGCCAAAGAATACCTTCATGATAATATTTCTCCAACTTTTGAAAGAAAGAACATGTGTGCCTATCTTTATGTCATTTACTAGAATCAGTGTATGTTGTGTTATTCTATATGAACTACTTGCCTTTGTCTTGTTGCCCAATCTTTAACTTTTTCTCCTTATTTTTATTATGCCCTCAAGCTTAAAAAATGTCAACTATATTTTCTGCTTTGTTTCTTTCAGTCTTGGCTTCCCTTTATGGAACCAAAGCTAAGAAAAAGTGATAGGGCTGAAGTCCTGAAGAGATGCTGCTTTAGAGTAAAATGCTTCATAGGTATAAAACTATTTGTACCAAACAAGTGCTCTCTTATTAATGAATAAGCAATTGCTTTGTCATTTTCCAAGCATCACAGAACAATATTCTGCTTGCAGAAACCGATGCTGGTTTCAACCCAACACCGTCAAAGGTACAAGACAACTTTCTTAAATGCATTTTGACGACTTGACTGAGGATTTAATTGCACGTGTACAAACAGAAACTCACTTCCTGGAATGCAAAATGAGAATATTTATATACATGTCTATATATCAAGGGAGGAACTAACTATGTGGAAAACAGTAGAAATACTTGTTCTGTAGACTAGAGAATTCAAAATATGCAAGTAATAGTTCCTTAGGAAGTCAAAATTTTTCTATTCCCAACATCTTTGGTCTGATTTTTTTAACACCACCAGAAACTATCAAGTTCATACTCAACATGCATTTGGTATTATTGCTCGTTCACCTACTTCTATTTATCTAGGACAACCTTGCGGACAACCATATATATTTTTTTATCTGATGAAATCTTCTGTATGCATTTTACCAGACTGACTTAGCACATCACCATCCTTGCACCATTGCATTAAGGAACTTTGGCAACAAGCCTTCAGATAAAGAGAATGGTAATGACTTATGGTTTGTTGTGCACTGTTGAAATGATATCCCACAATTATGCAATGAGGTTTCTTTCCTTTATGTTTCAAATCCTTTTTAGATGTTCTCATTGAGATAGCCAAAGATGGGAAGAAGTTGTCTCTCTTGCAATTGGAGAAGTTATATCAGGACTGGCTGTTTCAGATGCATGATCGCTATGACGAGGAGATTGACTGTGGAGAGGATCAACCTACTTTTGTAATTGGCCCTTCACACAAGAAAGAGCTTGGCGTTTCTGCAGATGGTATAGATTGAAAAACAAAATAGGGAACCTTATGATAAATTCTTACAACCTTATATAAGATTGTGATTCAGTTACAATTGATACTCATTGTTGTTTCCCTGTTTTTGTCTTTTAGTTCTGAGAATTCATAAGGCTTTCCAGAGGAAAGGCATAACTTGGAAAGCAGGGCAAAAGATTAAAATTTTGAAGGGAGCTTGTAGGGGTTTCCATAAGAACAACATTTTCGCCACATTGGAATTTATTATCCTTGAAGGATGGCAGGGGGACTCAGGCGGTAAGTTTTATATGGTTCATGAAGCTTGCCCTTTTGTATGCTTAATCCTGTGGGTTGGTAATTAGGACCTGTTTGGCCATAGATTTTCCAAGTAAAATTTGACAAATAGTGTTTGTCCATACTATTTGTCATTATTTGACAAATATTTTTGGCAAATAACCCAAATTCTCAATACTAGGAAAAACTAGTGTTTGGGCTAAATCTCATTATTTGGGAGCTTTTAAAAATTCAAATTCTACACCAAACTTTTATCTTTTACAAAATCATCCTCTACAGTAGTTGTTTGCGTTGTATTACATAATTTTCTACGTAAACACCAAAGCAGTGATGAAATGATGAACAATCGATTCAGGTGCTTCGTCCACTGCACGATATATGGAATGATGCTTATTGCACTTTTCGAACTACCACATTCCTTCAATGTCATGGACACTACTTGTTATTTGTTGCAATGAAGATCCAATAGATTTGTTGTGGAAGTGATGATGGGTTGTAAAACTTATGGGTATAAATCATATTTCTTAAAAAAAATGAAATATAAAATATTATGGCCAAACACATGGTGAAATTTCATCCAAATTTCACCCAAATAATATTTGTCAAAAATATTTGGAAATCTATGGCCAAACGCTAGCTTAGTTTCTACTGGTTCTATCTGTTGACATTGGCTTGGTGTTGTAACATTTTTCTCAATATGTTTCAGGGGAGGCTCGAATCATCTGCAGGTTTGCAATTCACTCCTTATATTTCATACCTGATACCACTACATTTCATGGTGTGTTTCCCTCCTTCAACCAGTGTTACCTTAAAAATTGTCTTTACCATGTCATTTACAGGCCATTACATGTCCCTGCTGAGAGTGGTTGTCGCCTCACATTTGATGAAGGATGTGCTTGCTTTGAAATCCGTGATTCAAAATCTTTGCCGATTAGTGTGATTGACGCTGGAAAGGTTATCATATTTTCTGTTGCTCAATTATGTTTCTCTTTCTCTCTCTCTCTCTTTCTTTCTCTCTACATATCTATCTTTCCTGAAGAATTAATGTCATCTTTTGCAGTGCTTAGCTGTTGATAATACAGAATGGGAGAACCAAATTTTGAAACACCAAGAGAAAACCACTCCATCATCAATTGATATATTGGATGCCGAGCAATGTCAGGAATTGGACATTAAGGGGGTTAGTTAACAAAACAGCTTGCTTCTTCTAACCACTTGTTTATTTTTCGTCCTTTTTTTTTTTAAAATCAAGGACTAATTTCATTAATAAAAGCTACAAACTCTTGTATATAAGATATATACCAACCAAAAAAGGAACCTACAAAAATAAATTGTTCTCTACAATAGACATCCAATCATTGTACAGATGGGAATCTCATGTATGCACCAAAAAAGAAATGAGGGCTATTATTCATGTACAATTCCTTCAAAATCTCTTCTATTTCTTTCTCTCCTCACTACCCACATGAAAGCTAATACGATGTCCCACTGAACAAAGCGTCCTTTATTGTCCCCAGCATAATCCATAGTTGTCCAACCCATCTAAGAATCATCCATTATAACCTTGAAGCAACCTGACAATGTAATCAAAGGTGATCCACATCCTCTCCCGATCTTTTGCACATAAAGTACCAACTGACATAGGTGATCCTCTGATTAGTTGCTAATTTTCTTTTATCGTACTCTATAGATTCGTTTACTACATCTACTTGGGATCCAAGTCAGATTATGTAGTCTTTTCACTTATCGAAATTAACCTGAACAGGTCTACAGGGTTTCATCTTATTCAGCCTGGTAGAAATTGTTGTGCGTGTGTATCAAGTGGAACATGTTTCTCCATTTCCTTCTAAGTTTCCTGTACTTAATGCTTTGAATATCTTCGAAATTGATCAAATTTCAGCTGTGTATGATCTTAGATTGTACCACATATTAATATGTTTTTATTGAATTGCTTCATTTGGTTGCAATGGCAGGCGCTACCTCAGGATGTTGATGCTGGACATGAACCTCCAGAGGAGATTACTGCAGTTGTTCGTCCAGCTTCTTTTAGTTCTGTTACTGCATCCAAAAATCTGGATCAGAAATACATCATGAAAGAAAATTTTGAGATGACTCTAGAGATAAAATTTAAAGCAGATGAGAATGAGAAAGAACGACATATTTACTCTGGGCAATTGAATCCTTCATCTCTTAAAGGATTTCATGGTTTATATATGTTCCCCCTGAAGAAGAAGTCACCAAATCTTTTTCAGAAAGCAGGCATTTATCTATTTCGATTTTCTCTTGTAAGTTATATGACCTGCATATCTCCATTTTAATATCTACGGAATAATGTATTTCACTTGATTTTCCTTGCGGTTGGATCTCTTCTTTTCAGATAGAAAGTCGTACAATTTCTGTAAAAGAAGTGCGCGTGAAAGCATTGTCTGAGGCTGCTAGTTGGGAACTTGTAAGTGATGGGAAGAGTACACACAGTGTAAGGTGGGGCACTCAAGTCTAAATGAACTTCTTATATAAGTTGTCCAAAATGAAAAAATGTCCATCACCGAGTCATAAGATTGTCATAGATACGTGAGATATCTTTGATGTTCTTTATTTTCATACAATTCTTAAGCTTGAAATTATAAGGAAACATCATCTGAAGGACAGAGAAAGTAATTAGTCACCCTGCATTAAATCAACAAAATATGCTATTTTCTGTAAACAGAGAAATGTCTAGACTGATAAAAGCAAAAGAGAGGTAAAAAGATAGAGGAGAACTGCCTTATCTTAACGTTAACACTGTTAAAGATATGTCTCTTTTATTTGTTTATTTTAGTTCTTCAACATGCTTGTTTGGCTGATTCTTTTCCTTGGGCTAAGCACATAGAAATATTTTTCTTGATGGTTGGTAGTGAGGTTAGAACTCAAGACCTCTTTATATACTGAATTTCTGAATTGCTTCATCTATTGTTTTAGCTGTAAGAGAAGAGACTTTTGTTAAATTTTAGGATTTCAACAATATTGAATGCTCATTTCTCTTAATTCTTATGCATTCAGTCTATGAATTAATCGATTTTCATTTAGTCCATTAAGAACTTTATCAAGCTGTGAGATGTATAGGAAATAGAAACTAATCGTGTCATAGTTAAATCACAAAGTAGTTTCATAATCATCAGCAGGATGTTTGTGCTGTTTCCTTAATTATACCTCCTTCTAATGTTTGTGAAGCTATTTTGGATAAACTTGTACACCAATTATTCAGTACGACTTAAGAGCGTCGTGCAACATTTATTTCTTTCTCCATTTACCTTAAGTATCTTATTTATTAGAAATTGAGAATCAGCATCTGGTTTTTTCTCAGACAAGCTGACTATTTCTTTCACCTGTTTATAAGCAAGTCTTGCTCCTTCTTGTCAAAGTTATGTTTGATTTTGTCCAAATGTGTATCTTTGGCAGGGTTGGTTCTTGTTTTCCAGAGGTTTTCAGTGTTGCTTGTTGTGATAGATTCTGCAATCGTATACCATTCAAGTCGCAGACAGAGATAGAGATGAAGTTAAGTTCTGGCGGCAGAGCTATTTCATCCGAATGCAGTTATGACCAATGTATTACACATGACAGATATACCATGAAGTTTAAGGTGACGTTTTATGTTCCTGCTTCGTGTCCTCTTCAATACACCTAACAAATCTTCTTGAATGAATAATTGTGTAAAAAATTTCCACTCTACAGAATGTAACCATTGAAAGTAGTGAATTGGATATGATTCGACCAAGTTATAAAGCTACAATACATATAAATTCAAAGGAGGATCCATTTTTTGTAGCTATTCCATGTGCAGGTAGTTAATACTATCTTGTTGTCCATTATTTGGGATATATAACATTCTGTTATTTCTTATTTATTTTCCCTCCGTTCACAGTTATTCCAGGACCATTGCAACGTATCCTTCTGCATCCTGTAAATTTTGGCAAGAAATTGGTTCCTGGGATGGTACTTAAGGAGCTTGCTCTTGAGGTCTGTTTAATTATATTTTAATTCAATATCTTACTATCACCATAAGGTGTATTCGAGTGTCACATGAAGTAAATTTCATCATTTCTATCTAGACACGGATCTATGTTCCAGTGAATAGTTCTTTAAAATCCTTTCATGCTTGAAATTGTGAAAAACACTGTTAACTACAGTATCGTTTTGTGTCCTTGAGAAGTATAATAACAGAATTTTTTTCGCAAGTGTATTATCAGATTTTTTTTGGAATAGAGAGAAAAGAGGGTACCATTTAAAAAAAGATGTACAATATGCAATTTATTTTTAGAAAATAAAGGTCTGGTATAGGATAGTAAAATCAGGAAGCCAAAGAAGACAATGCTAGTACCAGAAGATTGGATGTTTTGATGTCTTTGGTGGTCCAATCATCTTGGAGAGTGTTGAATATTGCAAAAGAGTTATGATGGAATAAACCAAGTGCCTGTTTTTAAGGTTTTGATGAGAAGTATAATATGATGATTACTTTTATGTTGCATCTCTGTGTTGAGTTTTAATGAAGAGTGCAAATTCCTTTCTCCTTCTTTAAAGGATATGATATTTGTGGTAGTGGTTTAACACAAAAAGCAACCACATGTGGACCAAAGCTGCTCGAAGCAAGCTCTAGTGACTCCACTTTTTGCTTCCCTGTATGACAGTTTGACATAAGTTCATTGTGACCGGTAAGCATTCCTTGATAGTGCATTATATATTCACCCTTACTTTTTTCCCTGAAAGGTCAATACAGTCTTCCTTTTTTCCCATGAAATGTACATATAGTAATATTTGATTTTAATCCACGTATTATAGTGTCCCATATGTTTGTCAATGAGCATTGCTATATCCTCTAATAATTACTACAGGATTGATATTAACCGAAACTAATGGTATTAGTTCGGTTTTGAACTTAGTCTTCTGCTCACTGGAATCAGTGTGGTCGTCTTAATTATCTTGCTTATTACTTGCCTGTTTGTCTTCCTTGACAGAGTTTATAAAGTACGATTCTCTAAGCAAATCTGTACAAATCGACCAATTGTAACATTTTGCATCAGCATACTGCATGTTTTCTTAATTATACATCAATGTTGATCGGAACAATGGCAATCTTGCATTACAAGAATCAATCAATGACTGTGTACGATATGAAAAAGAGCATATGCTTGTTGCTGCTGACAGCAACAATAGCTAACTTAACAGCTGCTTGATAAACAATAATATCTTGTTCACTTCTTTGCTGAAGGGAAAAAATCTCTCATGTCCCACTTGTTTATTCTTGTTTTCTGGTTTATTAGTGTATGTAGCTCCAGTAGGCTTTCCTGGTAGCTCTTTTTCTTTGCTTGCATTTTGTCTGGTTGTATATTATTATTTTATTTTATTTGATACAGACATTTGACAAATATGGTAACCATATGAGAAAAGATGAGCACATCAAGCTGACGCTGGAAGGATTACATTTACTAGATAAAGGAGATTCTTTTTATAAGGTGGTTTTCTTTTTCTTTTGGGTTGTCACATCCATTGTTCTAGTTTGTTAGAGGGAAAATCACATTTAAGAAGATAGTCTACACTTTCTTTTCTTCATTTATTACCATCTTTTTAGCAATTTGAAGAGTGAGAAATATTGCTTTTCCTATTTGACTTGTTCGATCTGATTATGTACGTCGAGATTTGTGTTTTGGGGTCATTTCAAAGTGTCTCATACTTCTGAGCTGACAAGAAGTTTTAAAAAATCAGATGTATTAAGAAATAAAACTACAGATGATAAGCATAATGTTCTCTTCCTAATTTATGCTTTAATTAGTTTAATCATTGCCGAACAAACTCCATTGGAGACCATGGTCTCACTTGGTAACCTATCAATGTTCAAATGCCCATTGATAAGCGGGGAACTTATATGATGATACTTGGAGAGAAATGTTTATTGTTTGAAGATGACTAATGTATTCAAGTCAAAAAATCGGGAATCACTCTTTTCAAGTTTGACCTATCACAATATAATTGGTTTAAGACCAATCAAGGTGTTATTGGGTTTGGTATGGTTCCTTTATAAATTTATTTTTGGGGCTTAGCTAAAATTAAAAAAGTAGATATTTTCAAAGAGGTCTGAGCCAATTAGGAATTATTCTAGCTGTACCATCTATTGTGCTATGTAACTTGTATACTTGTTCGTTTGCACATAGACGCACAAAAGATTTTAATATTACACCTTGAGTCTTGTGGATTAGTTAATGCCCCTTTATTTGGGTTGGTGGCTTGGTGCATGCCAATTGATTTTTGATGTCTATGGTCTTTTAAACTTGTTTGTTTCCATATTATTTTGCTATTTTCAACTTTCAAGTTGTTTACATTCATCAGATTTCGTGATGTAGGTTGATGATCATGGGTATGTAAACCTTAGTGGAACCTTGAAAGTAACAGCAGGGTATGGTAAACTTGGTATGTACTTCAACATACGTCAATGTTGCAGTAATAAAGGTTTTGTGTTTATTATCTACTGTCATGTACAAAGATTCATCATCTGCATAACTTTTTTGTGGTGGCATAAGTATATCAGGCTAACAGTATTACTGCATAGCAATGTGCTGAGTGCTGGGAACCTTGCTTCTGCAGTAACTCCAGTTGTCTATACTAACTGGAACTTCTTAGTGGAACTGTTAAAATTGACTTTGGGTCTAACTCAATCCCAAAAACTAGTCCATGAGGTGAGGATTATCCAAGATCATAGAAAGAAACAACAACTCATTTTCTCTACCAATTTAGGACATTTAACACATACACACACTGGCGGCTGGAAATCGAGCATGGACAACATAGCGTGGCTCTGTTTCCATGTTAAGAAATTGGACCTTGGGCCTCTACCCTAAAAATAGCTCTCATGAGGGTAGAGATTGCCCAAGAACTTACAAGGAGACAATAGCCAATGTGTTTTAGGAATAACCTTTGAAAAGGAAGATCTTTAATCCTTTTGAATTATGTACTTTGCAGAACCAACAGGGAGCTATCATTAAGGATCCACTTTAGTTTTTTCTTTTTTTCCATAGCTGTATTAAGGTCTCTCTGTATTGGTGGCAGTGATGTTGTGGAGAAAGTGGTGTGTGAAGAATAGCTAGATCATATGGTCCCCTGCCCTTTAACCAATAACTTTTGAAAGGGTCGACTTTTAAACCTCTTGAATTATGTACTTTGCAGAACAAAGATGGAGTTACCATTAAGTATCCACAAGACCACAACTTGTTTTTTCCATATCTGTGTTAAGGCCCTTTATTTTGGTGGGCAATGAAAGAGTGGAGAAAGTGGTGTTTGAAGAATATCTAGATAATATGGTCCCCAGTCTTTTAACCTATTTTTTCTATCCACAGTTTCCCTTTCTGTTTTGTCTGGCGATGAAGTAGTTTTCAAGAAAGAGTTCCAAACTGATAGGAGATCGTTGCGAGTTGCATCCAAGGTTTGTCAATACTCCTCCTCATATCCTATATGTTTTGCCAATAGTTCAACTTCTCTGTGTCACAAACTTTGCACGAGTTTTTTGCTTTCTTGCATTTCCCTTAACATACAGAAGAGTGGGGCCAATAACATTTAATTTCTCAATCTTTGAAACTGGAAATTACTTGGCTTTTCCGTTTCTTGACATTCTGAATCACGTCTCTTTAAGAATTTGAAGTCTCAAAGATGGACAAAAATTATGGGATAGAGAACTGTTTGTTTGTTATGGTAATGATAAAATGGTTTAATAATTAAAGTGCACCCAACCTACATCAGGTACCTAAAGTTTGTGCTGCTGGTTCTCATTTGGAAGATGTTGTTTTTGAGGTTATAAATTCTGCTGGTGAAGTGGATGAAGATATCGATAGTGAAGTGGAAGATGGTCACTCTCATACCCTTCTGATAAGGCAGGACTCATTGAGGGAAGAAGACAATGTGAGATACAGCTTCCATCGTGGACGCTGCATTGTCCGCTCTATCCCTCTTCCAGATAATGAAGGGCTTTTCTGCTTTGTAGCCAGTCACTCTCGTTTCCACGACCTGCAGACAAGCATAGAGGTTGTATTCTAGGTGACTTACCTTTCTATTTTTCTGGTATCACGGCCTCATACTTCTATCTGCAGGTGCATGTTGAGAAAGCTGTAATCTGTACACATGAACTTACCCAACCTAGAAGTCCCAAGAAAGAGATTCTGCTTCTTGAGGATTCAAATGGTAAAGGGCCAGAAACGGTGTGTCATAACACCTTTGATGGAAGAATAATGATCTTCAACAATTCATGTGCTTCCATGCATCTGGAAGACAGACTACAGGTATGTGTTTTTGTATCAAGAATGATAGTCTCACGAGACCATTAATATTTTTTTCTTTGGTGGAGGGAAGAATGGTCTTTTTTTGAATGTGTGAAGTTTGGAACACATCTTTTGATGGATCTGGCCGATCATTTTAATGCATGTCTTCAAGTGCTATAAGTGTCTTTGGCTTTTGTTCCACGTAGTAGTAGTAGTAGTAGTAGTAGTTGGTGTAGTAATAGTAGTAATAGAAGGACTAGAAGTAGCAGCAGGTCCCGCATGAATGACACATATCTATCTTTCTTTTTTGGCTTGTTCGCTATCTCTCATTGCTGCATTTACTGCTATGTAGACTGTCACTAAACTTGAGTGTGTTTCTCGACAGAAACTTAGGGATGATATTTGCAGATATGGCCTATGCATCAGACAATGCGATGCAAATGTGGAGTCACTTAATATTAAGCAATCAAATATTGAGCTTGAGATGTCCAACTTGGGAGGTATTAATTCATCTGATGCGTGTATGCTACATTACTGTCTACACCTCATGCCTTCAGCTTTCTATAATAGTTATCAAGATTCTGTCATGCTACTGTGTTGCTGCAATGGTTTGGCTTTATGTAGTCCGGAAATTTTTTAACTGGCACATGAAATCAAAAAACAATGTTATGTGCATCATGAACTATGCCTATTTCAAACCAACTGCTTGGCATGTTTGCATTAGATGCCACGATCTAAACGTGTTAATTAGAGATATCTTGACATGTAACCATCTCTTAACTTATTATCTCTTCTTTATGTTTAATATTTTTCAAATTCCAGGGACGCGTGCAAAAGGCGGTGGTAACTTCTTCTTTGAATCATGATCTTGAACCTTGTAGCTTCAAACCTAAAGATTACTATTTGTGGAGATTCCATATCTGTTATATATTCTGCTATATTTGCTTGCTTTCAGTTTGTCTCTACAAATTAATATGGTGTTAATGCAGCACTGTGAAATATTCACCGAAAAATCTATTAAACTGACTGTGACTTTCCATAAAGTGAAATTTAAAAGATTTCAATATTGAAAACGATAATTGAAGAGGGAAGTTTCATAGCATGTTGACATTGTAGATGCTCTTGTTCTTACACATTGTCTTCTTTATTTTATGTATGATCAAAGTTCTGCATTAATTTTCAAAAGAGTACTCTATAATATATCGGGGATTTCTGATAAATGCTGAATCATCCTGATTTGATCATCATTTGAAGGCCTTTTATGTGACCTCTTGCCAGTTTCTAGAGTAACATGTGTATAATTTCTAGAACTTAACCTTTTAGATTTTACAGCGAAGGCTGCATTTCTTTTAAACTATTTTCTGGACTAAACACAGTGTCTATAATTATATAAGAAATAAGACAAATACCAGAAAGGAAATTTATTCATTTATAAGTTAAGCCTTTGAAGTGGCTAATAGAGGTGAGGTAATTGAAGTAGTGTTTTTTTTTCCTGATTTAACTCTGCATAATTATTATGGCTATAGGATAGGGTGAATGTGAGTGAAAGAACTGAACCAAAGAGTAGGAATATTGATTGCTGGCACCAGGTCCATGTTGTCATCTCTCTGGCAATTTCAAGTCAATGTTTCAATTTTCAAGGAGAAAAACTAGTTATTTACTTATTTTAAGAAGAGGATCAATGAAAGAAAAAAAGAAAAAATTGATGATGGTGTAACTCTTGCAAGTTTCTGTTACTTCAGTTTGGATGGTTTAAATGTAGTCCTGACATTTCTTTTCTGTTCCTTATGTCTCTGGAGTTCTCCCCGAAATTCTCCTTACTTTCTCTTCCTGGTGCTATAACTAGTCTTGCAATTTCACAATCTGTTAAATTGAAAGAGATCATGTGGTTACTTGTTGAATAGTGATACCTAATTAGCAACAGACTGTCTTAACTTCTTTTTAGACATATTAAATGCATCTTAGAAATTGTAACATGAAATGGTCATAGATGCAGCTTTTATTGGTCTTGATTCTTTTCACGACTTGGGCTATGATAAAGACGTGATTATGGAGAAGATTGAAGGAAAGGCGGACAGTGCAGCTGCTGTTATACACAAGCTGCTCAGATCACCAAAACCTGAACAGCTGTATCTCAAATATGCTCATGACATACTTGGCGTGGTTGCACTTCTTGGAGAGGTTCGGACCCATAAGCTTAGCAGGTTGGTGCTGGTATCCTTTTCTTTAAAATGAAGTATAAGAACTTCCTTGTCTGTATGGATGTAATTGAGTGTGTTTTCTTCCCTTAGCATGCTTTCAACATATCTTGGAGAAGATCAGATGCTTGCTGTAGTATGCAAATCCCGTGCAGCTGCCAGAGCTCTTGAAAATTATCAAATGGATGGAAATGTGAATTGCGCCAGTGCTCTTGACATATTAGCAGCTAAGCTTGGAATTTCCATCAAGGGTCGATATTTGGTTATATGCCTTGAGGATATAAGGTAAAAGCCTTTCTTTCTCTGGTTTACTTTATACTAAATGATATCAATTGTTAGGATTTTTGGTTTCTCGATCCAGTTGACAAATCATGTTTCAACCATGTCTGGTCAGTGCTCTCTGAAAAAAAAAACAATGTCTAAGGTCCTTGCTTTTTTATTTCAGGCCATATAAGCGAGGAGTCAGCAGTGATCCCCAAAGAGAACTTGCTATTCCACACCCTACTTTATCAAACAGAGAAACTCCCCCAGGCTTTTTGGGCTATGCGGTTAATATGATATTCCTTCCTGCAGAATATTTGCAGTTTAGAACTGCTTCAGGTCATGGTCTAAGAGAGACATTATTTTATCGTCTGTTTGGTAAGCTTCAAGTCTACAAGTCTAGAGAGCAACTTTACATGGCAAGTTCCTGCATAGAAGAGGGTGCGGTTTCCTTGGATGGTGGAATGATGAGAGGAAATGGAGTTGTATCTGCATCTGTTGGATCTGAGTATGTACTTTCTTTTTCCTACTTCTCTACCATTTATTTGTTTCTCACAAAGATGAGTAGATTTTGCATGACATCCTTGGGCCTTGAATGATTAATGTCTGTCTTTATTTTCTTCAGGGAACCATACATTCTATTTCCAGTCATCTGTCTGGAAAGACAGTTGCTCCTCTCACCTGAGAAAGTAGAAAGATTGAAGAGAATCGAAGAGTTGAAACTGGAACGAAATCAATTGCAAGATCAAATACAGGAAGAGCTTAGGAATGAAGCAAAGTACAAGAAGAAGTTGGCCAAAAAGCTCAGGGATAAAAAGCAGATTGATGATCAGTTGGAACCTTCTCCTGGAATGTACAGCTCGGACATGGATATCAGTTGTTGATGGTTTGTTTCTTCTGAGGCTTGTACATGTAATTACCTAAAACAAGGCCTCTATGTTTATTTATGCTTTTTTGGATCATATTTTTGTGAAGAAACACAGGGTAGTATACCGTACAAATCAACACCTGTAGCGTAAATGAATGCTCAAGTTGTATCTTTCCCCATGATCTCAGTGTCGGTGAGCAGAGTTACTTTAAAATCATAGGAATCATTTATTTATCTTTGTTTGGAAAGGAACTAAAGGTGACTCAGCTGCATCTGGTTCCCTTTCAGATATGCTTGTATGTGACAGTAGGAACAACTACTCATTATGTTATTTTTGATGTGTAGCAAACAGTTACAGTAATATATTCAGGGAAAATAATTTGTCAATCATTAATCACTTTAAAAGAATGAGCACCCTTACTATTATTTTCTTCGTTAAATATTGATTTTATAATAGATTAAATTGCCATCTATTGTTTTCCTTAACTAATTGTTATTCTTATATTAAGACTTTGAAATCAGCTAAAATTTTAATTATTAAACATTTGATTGTGGAGCTAGTAAGAAATCCTTATATTTGGAACTCTAAAACCAAATGCTTGGCAAAAAATATATCGAAAAGTAAGTTGCCACCTTACAACAATAATATATATTCCGTGAAATCTCACAACTATTTTTTTTCTAATCCGATGTTCGATATCTACATTGAAACTCGATCCAACTATTCCGAAATTACACCACATAGGCTTCATGGGAAAGCGCTCCCTACCAAACCAAAACAAACAGTGAATACGACAGATTAAGTTGCGGACTATCGTAGACTATTTATTTCTCTCTGCAACAGCAAACATGTTTTTTCACTTAAGTTTTCTTCTCTATCAAAATGATTATTCAACAAGTTATTTCTAAAGGTCATGACAAATATATATACATATATATTACATGAGAGCATATATTGAAGTTCATTATTAGAGAACTAGACTATACTAGATGACAAAAATGAAGAATTCTATTCAACATGATAAAAAAAAAAGATTTATGCATGTATTATGGCTAGGCAATTAATTAAATCTGTTTGCAGCGACTTTGTGGAGAATAAGAAAAAATTGCATAGAAGAAGACATGATTTAAATGGAGCAGGATTATATACTTTCATGTTTTGGCAATGTATATGCATGATTTTGAGTTCAAGCAAGAAGCACCAAAAAAAATAAATGAAGATACACATAAAGCAATGTAACTTAAGCATACAATTATATGCTTTAAACTTTTTTTAGAGTAGTTGAGGAACTGATGATGGATCGTTTCCTTTGTGTAGTCATGTATTTTTAAGATTAGTAATCAATTTTTTTTTACTTATACGACTGATTGACTTATCTATTTATGTATATTCCCTTAAACCATTCTACCAATTCTTCTCTGTTCCCTATTCATTCTAGGGCTATTGACTATTGTAGGTATAAGCAACGAAAATTATGTTCAACAAAATGATCGTATATATATTTAATATATCGATATGTGTATATAATATACTGATATTATATAAATAATGTACAATTTATATAGACGATATACATATATATATATATATATATATGTTCAACAAAATGATCGTATATATATTTAATATATCGATATGTGTATATAATATACTGATATTATATAAATAATGTACAATTTATATAGACGATATACATATATATATATATATATACATATAATACGTTTAAATTAAAATTACATATATAATACGTTTAAATTAAAATTACGTTTAAATTAATAATAAGATGTAAAATAATAAGAGTAAGAATTTAGATATAATACGTTTAAATTAAAATTACATATATAATACGTTTAAATTAAAATTACGTTTAAATTAATAATAAGATGTAAAATAATAAGAGTAAGAATTTAGATTTAAACAAAGAGGATATCTGTCAAGATGATGTAAGCTGTGGTTGTAAAATTTGTTGTAAAATCCTACTCAGTACTCCCTCTTCCTGTTCCGTTATCTAGTATTAGTAGTTTTTTGTTGCTGAATCCATGTAATTTCTCCCAAAATTACTTTTTTTTTTTTTTTTTTTTTTTTTTTTTCACTGTTCATCTCTTTACCTTACTCCTTTCATCTCTTTTCTTTACCCATTTTCTTAGCACCTGCTTCTTTAACCACACCCTGGGATTCACAGTCCTTTTGGTTTTCTGACCATGGCGGACTTTCAACATCCCTAGGTATTTACAGGTTAATCTATCGGGGTTACTAAGAGGATAGAGAACTAACCATTTACTAAGAATAAATCAAAGAGTGAACATGTTAACGAAAATCATAATAGCATATCATAATAATATGAACATCATATCACACATAATAACATACACAATAATAACATAGTACATACACTTAGGGAGAAGATTACTAGGATCTAGAAAACAGATAACTACTTACATGATAATGGTCGGAATGAGGTTTCCCTTTCGGGAGTCCCCGAAGTGACCTTGCAGGTACTTGTAGGAAAATACACTCACACTCTTTGTACACACACAACAAACACTTACTCACTCTTTATTTTGAAAGGGAAGGGGAATATTTAAACTATTACTTAGAAATATTTAGGCTTTTGCTCTCTGCTCTGCACTTCGCTCTATCTCTTTTCTTGTAATATGGTTCTTATTTATAGAAGTCCATCCGGATTTGAAATTCGGATTTCAATTTCTAAAAACTTTCTTCACCTGCCGGGTGCTCTTTGGGCCCCATTGTCACATGGCTTTGTGAAACCTTTGTTGAAATTGAGTGTCCTTCTTTGTCTTCTTGTGATAGTGGAGTGGTGTCCTTCTTTTGTCTTCTTGTGATAGTGGAGTAGTGGACATGTAGTGGAGTTTCTTTATCATAATGGACTTGTAGTGGAGTCTTGTAGTGGAATCTTGTAGTTGATGAAGGCTTGTGATGTCACTGCTTACCTATTTGTTTGTCTTCTTGTGTTGATGTTATTGCTACGTATTTCTCTAGGTATCCAGGTTGTGTAGTGTTACAGAATCAAAACTCATCCCTGAATCATTGTCGTCATTTGGATCATAATGTTGATTAAACTGGTCTGATAAATTATTTTCGTCACTGCTACTCTCGTGGTCAGAATTTGCTGGATCTGGCTTTGGATTTTCTCGTATGATTTTTTCTTGTACTTCTTTAGTCTTTTCTGTGAGAAATTTGTAAAGGGAACTTTTTATTATTTTTTCTATTCTTTTATTTTTTTTTTTCTTTTTTGGAGGAATCATGTTGTCCTTTTACTTGTCTCTGCCATTGTATTGAAGCTTGCCGGCAGAATTCTTACACTTTTTGGTAAAGTGTCAACCATCAACGAATTTGATGAGTCTTTACCCGCTACCGTTTGAACGGGACTAGCTGTACCTTTAGCTGGTACAATAGCTTTTTCTACATTCGTTGGGGAATGTACACCCGTCTCATCCATTTTGTGGGGAGATGGAGAACTCTTATTTTGATCGGTATTTCCAAGTAAAAATCTTATCCTCTCTTGTAATGAGTGGATATGTTGTGTCATTTTCCCTTTTTCTGTTTCTAGTCTTTCGATTGTCTGGTTTAGCCTTTTGAATCCTTCCGTCATTGAGGAACAATGATCGCAGAAAATGATTCTGTTTGTGTCTTTCTGAATATTGTATTGCAAAGACGGTCTTGAAATTTGTCTCAAAGCTGGACTGATGAAATAATTAGGCCCGAGAGTTCCTCTAGCATAGTCTAGTGCTTCATTCAAATCATTGAATCCCTTAAAGAGTGGGGTAGGGAAGTCTTTAATTGAATCTACTACTTCTATCCATGTCTGGAACACGCCCTGTAATTTTCCTTGAATTACTACATAAAATCTGAATTTTTTGTCTTCATTTTTGTCTGTAAAATAATGGCTTAAAGAATTTACTACGGACACGAAATAACTGTTGTCTCGAGGAATCTTGTTGTATGCTATCCATAGGTTGTCTATTAAGCATCTTTGAGGTCTATCTATCTTCGTTTCTGGCTTCACCCTGAAACTTAGATTGGATGGAGGATAGAAGATTAAATTTTGTTTTCCAAAATATATTCTTTCCATGCTCGTTGTATTTTGTCTTGTTTGTGGTTGAAATGAAGTATTTCCTAAGAGAGTCTGCAACAAGTCTTTGTCTTTTTGCCCATTTGAATTTGAACTAGATGCTCCGTCTTTATCTGTACTCATGCTGAAAACAAACAGTTAGTTTTCATAAGTCTGCTTAGTTGATCTGCTAAAGAATTATCTTTCCCCTTTATATGCTCTAAAGATATATTGTATATTGATGTAGCGTCTAAAAAATTTAACCATCTTCTTTTACTACTATTTTTTCCTTCTATTTTTTGGTGAAATTTTACAATAGCCTCGCAATCCGTTCTTACCAGAATTTCTTGTTTATTAATAATGTATAACTTAAAACTATTTAATCCGTATATAACTGCCAAAATTTCTGCATCTATGCTACTCATATTTCCCTTTTCTTTGTATTTTCCGCTGTGATAAGCGCAAATTTTTTCGTCTTTTTTATCTCCATATTTATTGTTTTTTGTTTTCAAAACTGCTCCCCACCCTTCGAGACTTCCGTCTGTTTCTACTATTGGGTAATCTGTTTCTAGTGGGAGGGCTAAATCTGGTATATCTTTAACCATTTGTTTGAGTTTTTGTACTAGTTTTATGTCTTCTACATTAAATGTCTTTTGTCCATGACTTCCTGTTTTAGAGTATAGGGGTCCTGCTACTTTCCCTAGATCTTTGATGAAACTCCGTGCATAATTTAGTATTCCTAAAAATTTTTGCAAGTCTTTAGTATTGTCTAATTTATCAGGCATATCTAGAACCTTTTTTGCTATATGGGGTTGTAGTTTTATCTTTCCATTTCCAATTTCTACCCCTAGGAATTTTATAAGAGTCTTACATAATTCCATTTTCTTTTTGCTAATTATAATTCCATTGTCTACGAATAGTTTAAATACCGTTTGCAAATGTCCTAGATGTTCATTTGTATTATTACTAAAAACTAAAATATCGTCTACATAAACTAAAATAAAGTTTTTATAGTCTCTAAATATATTATCCATCTTTCTTTGAAAAATTGGAGGGGCTGTTTTTAAACCGAAGGGCATTACCAACCATTCGAAATGTCCTTCTGGACAGGTAAAGGCTGTCCATTCTATGCTATCTTCATGCATTTTGACTTGCCAATATCCGGACTTACAGTCAAACTTACTAAAAAATTTTCTTCCTTGTATTCGATTTATTAGTTCTGATTTGTCTGGTAATTTATATCCATCCATTCTAGTATTGTCATTAAGTCTTTTATAGTTTATTACCATCCTAGCTTTTCCTCTTAGTATTTCATTGTGATTTCTTACCATAAATGCGGCTGACCTATGTTTTGAAGTTGACCTTCTTATTACCCCTAGATTTAATAATTCTTTTATTTGATCTTCAAATTCCCTCAGGTCTTCATTCGTGGATTCTATTGAAGCAGTTTTAACCGTATATTCTGGGTTAATAATATCAAGTCTGCAGGTTATATGATTGGCTTCCCAGTGCTTCAGGGGTCTTTCTCCAATTATTTCTAGTTTATCTAAGATAGAAATTACTTCGTCTAGGTCTTTCTGGTTTTTTATAACTCCTATATGTTGTAATCCTTTCTTAAAATTATAAAGTTCAGTATTTATTTCTATTAAATTATAGTTTTTCTCTATTTGTATATCAGATAAACTTAATTCTAATAATTCAATTTCTTTAATGTCTTCCTCTTCTGTACTAACATGTAATTTAGTACAATTACATTCTTTTCCTTTATTACATTTTGATGTATTTGTATTATCAGTATTCTTAATATACCTTGATTTTGTAGGAACTGGTTCTGTTGTTATGGAGGTTTGAGTCATATTTTTAGAAAATATTACTCCATCTCTAGTGAGGAGACAACTTCCGTTATTATGTAGTAAGAAATCTAAGCCTAAAACAAAGTCTATCCTAATATTTAAATCTCTAACCCATATTTTTTCTAGTTTATAAGTAGGTTTATAGAAATCTGCACATGTGTTTAAAAAACTTATTTGAGCATTACTAACATAATGTTTGTATATATTTGAAGATCCGTCCATTTGCATGGCGCTTTGTGGTTCGGAAAATTCCTTTATTATTTCTATAGGCAGGATATTTCTATTTATTATACTCTTTGTACACCCTGAGTCTACTAGAGCTAAAGTTTCTATTTCATAGTTTTGAATTCTTATTCTCGTTAATATTTTGATAGTATTGATCTTTTTGTCTTCATTACAAATTAATCCTTCAAACGATTTGTATTCCTCTTTTTCATTTAAGAGCTCAATTCCTTCCCTTTCTTCTACCTCTTCTTCTACTTTTTCTTTTCCCTTTTCTAATTTATTCATTCTGTTTTCTAAACTATCAATCCTTTTTTCTAGGGACATTAATGTTTTTTCTTTTACGCTTATGGTCTGGTCTATAACTTTAATGTTAAATATTTTATTGATGCACATGAGGCATCCTTCTATATAGCAATTCGTACATTTAGCTCTTCTGTCTTTGCTGGGATATCCTGTACAATTAAAACATTTTTGGCTATCTAGACCTTTCCCTTTTAAAAATTGGTGATCACAATGTAGATTGACAAATGTAAAATCCTTGATGTCCAATTTTTCTAATCCTATCTCATTTATTAAGGTTTCTTCTTCTGAATCAGATGAGTCGTGTTGTCTTCCTTCTAAAGCATCTATACTTATTACTGAATATATACTTTCATTATCTGACATGTATTCATCTACATTTATCAGGGTTTCTTGGAAATCTTCTATGAGTTGGGAATTTCTCGTTCTACTATTATTTCTTCCTGGACAAGTGTTAGCAAGATGTTCTTCACTTCCGCATGTAAAACAAGATAGTCTATTTTTATAGATTCTATTATTATTATGTTTTCTTACATGTCTATCTTTATTTAGGTAAGGCTTTTTTGCCGTAGATTTTCGTAGATAATATTTTTTCCTTGGTCTGTAGTCTTGGTTATTTTGATATTTTCTTCTATATTTCTTATTTGGTGTACCTTGATCATAGCTTTGTGTTGTATATATATTCTTACAAAAACCAGTCTCATTTTGCTTTAATTGTTTTTGTATTTGTATATTTGTACACTTTTCCTGTAATATTTCCATAACATGCTGTATTTTATGTCCGATAGACCAATTAACATTTGGATTTTGCATAACTCCTTCTCTTTTACTCCATCTTTCTTCTATTTCTCTTCCTAATGCTCCAGGGAGTTTATTAAAAAGCTTTTTTCCTAAGCTTTGATCAAATGCATTGCCGCTTATAGCGCATAAATAAAAATAATCCTTTAGAAAGTTTTTGATATGGCTCCAATTTGTAATGCTAAGTTGTTCTAGTTTTATTAATGCATTCTTTTGCAATACTACCAATCCACTATTAGGGTCTTCTCCTGTTATTAGGCTGTGTATTTTATTAGTGAAATTATATGGATTTGGTCCCATATTTACTAGTTCTTGGAATTCTTGAGGGTAGGTTACCTTGTATGCTTCCCACATTCCTTTGATTGATTCTCCTAAAAAGGTTTCCATGTATCTATACATAGTTTCTGCATCTGTCTCACTATAATGATGTATGTAATCTGCTACTACTATTCCTTTCCATACATCTATTACTGAGTTCCATAATTGAGGATCATGAGCTGCTATGTTTAGTATCTTACCTCTATCTCCTCCATCTTGAAGCTTGATAGGGGCTTCTATTGGCATTCTTATTCCTATTGGTCTAACCATTTCTGGTTCTGTTGCCGGGTCTTGCCTATATACCCGATGACGTGGTAAGTTTCCTATAGTATATTCTACTGGTGTTATGGGGGTTGTCTTTTGAAAAGGACTTGAATTAGAAGAAGCGGTTTCCATGAATTCTTTTAGACTGCGTGTTGTCTCATCATCACTTTCTTCTTTTTCTTTTTGTCTATACCCATAATTATCTATTCTGAATTTGCATTCTTTAAAATGCGTTTCTACTATAGAGATATCTATTTTTCCCATTTTACAACCTTTACACTTAAACAAAGTTGTTTTATTTTCTTTATGTAATTCTTTAGCTTGTGCTATTGATAAGTCTACTTCGTAGTCTTCTTCATTTATATTTTGGATATTCATACCTTCCATATTAACGGTTGATTCATTATCTTCTAAGTCTTCCTCTATTTCTTTTTGATCTGTATATTTATAATCAGTGAATCTAATTGATGTCTCTCCTTTAGTATTAGTGTATGTGAGGTGGTCGTTTGGTCGTAATACTTCTTTTTTGCAGAAATTTTCTAAATTCCATTCTCTACCAGCATATTCTTCTGAATTTATTTTTAAAGGGTTCATTAACTTGATTCCTTTATTTCCCATTATACCTACTGCATCGTCTATCTTTATTTTAAACTTTGAACTGCTGTTGGTGGCTAATTTTCCTATAAAGCCAACACAAACTAAAAGATTATTTCCACAATTCATTTCTTCATACCCTTTGGTCTGTATGCCTATTTTTATGTACTTACCAAATTCTTTTGAATTTATCATAAAATCTGGACTACAGTAAAATATTCCTCCATTGTTACTCATGTCTACTTCGGTTAAACCTATTATTGATCTTTTAGATTCTGACCATCTGCTATCATATAAAGTAATTAGTACTTTAGTACCTAAATTTTTTCTAGTTAATCCTTTAAGCCCTATCACCACCAATCCCATGTGCATGAGATTCATTCGTCTTTTCTGTATTTCTTGCATAGATTCTTTACTAATTAAATTTATACTTTCACTATCGTTTTCTGATACGCTTAACTGTTCTTCTCTATAATGTCTGTATAGATGTGCTGTTGATGAGAAAAAACCTGTATTATAGAGGACTTGTGGATTTAGCATTTTTAATTTATTTTGTTTGAAAATTTCTATGTCTCTATCTACATCTATTAATTCATCCAGCTGGTGACTACTACTAGGCTTAGATGAGTTATTCATAATTCGAGCTAACATATTGTTTCCTAGTCGATCTTGAGAGAAACTGGCCCTTTGTCTTTCTTGGGAATTTCTATTCCTGTTTGAAAAAAGGTCCATGTTTTATCTTTTCTTTTAGGTCTATCCTCTTGAGGAGTTAATTCTACTCTCTTGAGCTGTTCTATTAAGTCTTGTATATCGTTTTCTTGCTTACCTTTTTTAGTAGGGGCTTTATTTTCTAATAAAATATCTAATTTTTTATTTATTTCTTTTATTTGGTCTTCTAGGTTTTTATTTAATTCTAATAAAGCAAATATTATCAAATTGTTTTGTTTTACGCTTATAGAATCTGTTTTTCCTGGTGGAACGTAATCAGATAAACCTTCAGGGTTAGCTTGAAATTGTGCTGTTTTTCTAAGGACTTCTTGGTAAAAGAGGTTGTTCATGAAAGGGTTAAGTCTTTAAGTTTACTTAGTTCTTTCTTAATTTCTTTTGTCTCTTTATAAAGGTTTTCTATCTGGCTATTTAGTATTTCTAAAGGATTGTTATCAGTTATCTTATTTACTACTATGTTTTGTACCTTTGAAATTATATCTAGTTGCTGATTTTTTAGAAAATCAAAATTTTGTTCTATCTTTTCTAATGATTTGTTTTGTCTTTGTTGCCAGGTTTCTATGGTTTCTATTATCTTTAGAAATCTATCGTCTTTTGACTGACTATGTTCTGCTAAATTTATTATTAGATCTGTAACCGTATTTAAATGTTGATTCTCACTATGTAAAATATGGTCTCCTTCTGCGAAGTTACACTTAAGTAGTGATATTATATGTGTATATAATATACTGTATAATATCAGTATATTATATGTGTATATAATATACTGATATTATATAAATAATGTACAATTTATATAGACGATATACATATATATATATATATATACGTTATTGATATAATAAAGTATGCATTGCAGATTCTTTTTTTTTTTTTTTTACAAACAAACACTTGTACCCCAAAAGCGAAACTACTTACAAGTGTGTGTCCCCTTACTTTTATACCTTATGTTTTTAACTACTAATGGTATCAAAGGGGAAGAAGTAGTTTCTTAGTGAAAACACTACTCAATTACTCTTTGATATCATTAGGGTATATATATACTCTGATAGTATAAGGAATGAAGAGGCAGAGGTTCAGTTAATAGAACAAGGAGGCAGTCGGGTAAATATTTTTGATCGTGGGTCCAATCAGGATAAATATATTGGGTTAGGTCCAATTTAAGTACGTTCTTTGCCTAATAAGTTGAATTTGTGTAGTTAACCCTTCTCTTTTTTTTTTTCTATTCCAACCAACTCAAATTTTCTCTAAACAGTTCTAAAATTCAGATATAAACTCATCTAAATATTTTGAGTTATTCATTCGAAACGATTCATATTTACGGTACGTTAATTTTTAAAATCGAGCATTGAACGTATATGGAAGAAGGAGAGCAATAACAAGAAGAAAAAAAGGAGGATAATGGAAGGAAGAAGGAAAGCAACAAATAAATAAGGAAGGGAGAAGTCATTAATGACTGAAAGAAGAAGACAAAGCAGAAAGGAAAAGTAGAAGCAAAAAATTACTGCGTTTAAAATTGAAAGTGGACAAATGACCATTTTATGTAATTGATGATAATTGAGTTATTTTAGAGATAAATTTTGACCAAATGACATTTGTCGAATTTTTCCAAAGTTTATTTGGACCGAAATAAATTGGGGGTCATAACTCAATTCACCCAATTTTTGCTACATTTTAGTTGTTTATTTGTTTTGATAATTTTTAGTACCTTGTAAAAATATAATATTTTGTTATTATGGTTATGTATAATATATTAAATAAAAAAATTGAATTATTTTTTTTATGAATTAGTCTAAATTCTGGAGTATATATTAGTCCAAAAATTTGATGGACTAAAATGTGTGAGCTAATAAATAAACAGTTCAATAATCAACCTCAACCTGAGCAAATTAAACGGGTCATAATTTGCTACTTTTGCTACATCCAAACTTGAAAAAGGGAAAATAAAAAGAATTGATTATTTGATTATTTTACTAATCAAATTGGCCAAATTATTAGTTTACTCCTCAAAATGACTATTCGATTATTGTATGAATCAATTTAGCCCAACTATTAGTTCATTATCATAATATATAATAATTTTATTAATCCTTGGTCCTCCGTTCCTCTTTCACGTGATTCCTTTAACTCTTTTGAATTTGTATCTTTTTATATCTTGTAATAGATTCCTCAGATCATCTAGGTGGCTATAAAGAATTTGTCAATGAATTAATCCATAGAACTCATCTCTTGTTGTGCAGTACAGAACATGTAAAAACAATGATAGTTTTTACTTATTTAGTGATAACTAGCTTCTTGAAAGAAAGAATGTCTATCAATGATATATACACAAACTAATTATCATGAAAAATATCTCTACAAAATTTTGCCAAATCATGATTTAAAAGTTCTCATATCTTGCATAATTAACAAAAAAATCACGAGTTGAATTTGCCGCAAACATGAATAATATACTAAACGAATCAATACATCGAGAGGTTGAGATTGAATAAAAATTAATGTGCAATATATACTTTATTGTATCAACAATGTACATTTCTAATATATAGTTATACATCACCTATACACGAGTCTATACTATTTGTACAATATCGATATATTATATATACATACAATCATTTTATTGAAAACAATTTTTGTTACTTGTATCGCTAAATTTAAACTATTTTTTTGGTATAGGTAAAATTACTTTTATTTTATATTTATGAAATTTTTCCAAAATTATTTTTGAAAAAATTGTACACGTGTCGAGTGTGAGTTAGTCGAGATTTTATGCACCAAATAAATTCCAAAACGCCTTCACACCAAATACCCCTATATTCACTTTGCTGTCAGAACTCACGCTCATTGTTGTTCTCCACTCTTCCCCTCAACGGCGCCAGTCTCACTCTTCTCGGAATCTCCGGCGATTCAACGATGGACGGCGAACAACGGAGAATGTCGATAGACAATGAGAAGGTGCAGGTTCTCCCTTTCTCTCTTTTGCCCCCTCTGTTTTACCTTCGATTGTTTAGTGAATTAAATAACTTTTCTACTCAATTGAAAATGCTCACTCTGTCAATGTAGTTTCAGGATAAGAGATATAAACCATAAAAATACTTAATTAATGCTAATGGGCACCGATAAAGCCATCATGCATGTGCTCTGATACAATTCTTCGTCAATTTTGATGTTCCTTTGGCTGCTAGTGTATGGTATCAGAGAATCTAGGGTTCTAGTTAGAGATTTTTATGATATCCAACTGTATCAATATACATCATGATTAGGTAGGAAGGAGGATGTTAGGATCTAGTGGAAATGGAAATTTTACAAAGCAAGAGCGGGGTGGGCAAAACCGTGAAATGCTTTTTATTTAATGGAATGGTCTGTCATAAAATCCACCAGTTCCTTTCTCACCAGGGTATATCGACCCTCAAGTTCCATTTGGTCGATTTCTCCAAATTTTAGTTCTCTAATCCAAACTAGCTCACGAGTTGCTACAACCATTGCTCGATATTGTATTTCTGTACTTGATCGAGCAACCACACTCTGCGTCTTACTCTTCTAGGATACCAAATTACCTCCTACTAAAACACAATATCCAAAACTGGAACGTCTATCAGCGGGTGATCTTTCCCAATCTCGTTTATATATCCAATGATATGCTTATGACCTCGATCATCGAAGAGTAGTCCTATACCTGAAACTCATTTTATATATCGCAAAATGCGAACAATTGCATCCCAATGATTATTACAGGGGAAGTCATAAACTATCTTGGAAGACTCACAAGAAAAGGATGTCAGGTCTAGTCACTGTAATTCAACTTTCCCACTATCCATCTATACCTTCCAGAATCGTTGAGTAGCTCCCCCTGTCCTGGCGGGAGTTTAGCATTGGGATCCATAGGAGTGTCAATAGGTCAACATCCCATCATTCTTGTCTCCTCAAGAATGGCCAAGGCACACATGCATTGCAAAATAACAATACTTAATCTAGACTGAGCAACCATTGATAAAACATGGAGTGATTAACTTCACCACGAGTCATGCCAAATTCCTGAATTACTTGCTGAACTTCCCAAATCAAGCTCAAGAAGATTGTTTCAAACCTTAGAGTGATCTACACAATCGACATACAAGGATACTAGACTACCCCGGCTAATAAAATCATGTGGTAAAGCATTTTAATGTCCAATTGATGAAGTGGCCAATGACAAATGACAACCATTGATAGAAAAAGGCAGATATATGCTATTTTATCCAGGGGAGAGAAATTATAATTCTAATCCATCCCAAATATCTCAGCATATCCTTTGGTAAAAGTGAAATTGGAAAACTTAGATATGTCGAAAATAGTGCAGTGGTCACCGAAAAGTACTCAAAATTTGGTATAAAATATTTAGATTGTCTCAAAATCACGAGTCAATATTGAACAAGAAAGTTGCCGGAAAATTAGCTGGAACAGGCTCACACATTGGTACGTGGTACTATCGTGGTTGCTAGAATCCTTGATCTAGCCTTGCGTGAGGTATTTGCGACCAATGACGTTGGTTGAGCTTTGGTCGCCGGAGGTTGCTGGACCTTGTGGTGGTGTTGGATTTTGCACAACACCAGAAAACAGGGATAGTTGTGAGTAGTCACTGGATTTTGTACAGTGACGGCTGATTTTGCTTGAATGATGCACAACGATACTATTTTTTGAAAAGTGGCGGAAAGAGGTTCACATGCCCGCATTTGGTATTGATCTCGTCCGAGTTGCCTTTCTTCAATATAGCCAATATTGCATGCTACAATTGTGTTGGCATATTTTTTTAATGAGTATCAATCAGGTCTTCCATATGCAAATTTTGCCACTAGTGCATATAGAAGGTTTTGCCGGATACACAACCTAACAAAATCTTTCTTGGTCCATGGGATGGTGGGTTCTCCATTATGTGATAGGTTGAAGCATAATATGTTTGATTTTCTCTTGGATAATGGTGTTATGTAGGGTTGTAATGTAGTTCGTCGTTGTAAAGGGGAGGGAGCTGTAATGGGTAGACCAGCCACTGGTGGTGGCTTGCTGCCGGTGGGCATGGCCATATCAACTATTTTGGAGAGACTAGGGTCACAATGGTAGGATTTCGCTTGGAGAGTATTTTAATGAAGTGTAAGGTATGATACTGTTTAAACCCTTCGGGTGACCCAGCGGTTTGGGCTTGGGAATTCCATATTGGAGGGCTCAAGCTCGAAATCCCTTTCCCGCGAAAGCAATGGGTTTGCCTTGTGGGTCGAGCTCATCGCACCGGGCTTGCCTAGTGCGGGTTACCTCTCTTGTGTGGTTTGCGAGCTATTGCATTGGAGCGGGGGTTTTATCCTCTGCGCTTCCAAAGGGTAGCGGCTGCGGGTTTTCCTTGCCATAAAAAAAAAAGGTATGAGACTGTTTAACTAAATCATTTCACCCAAGCCCTAACACTAAACCTAACTCTAAAACCTACATCTTAATGTAGTTTTTTTTTTAAATTGGTAAATTGTTTTCATTCAGTATTAAGGCTATGTTGGCCACCTCCAAAAAGTTTACAAAAAAGAAACAAGAGATACTTACAAAGTGCCTATAAAATCCACTAGTTGGATTTCCTCTTCTATACTCTGTTCTTTACACCAAAAACGTAGTGAAGTAATAACTTTCCACTTAATCTTCAAAATAGCGGATTCTTTTCCTTCAAAGATTCTCTGGCTCCTCTCCTTCCAAATGGTCCACTAGATGCAGGGCATGAAAATGTGTTTGTTGGTTTCTAGTACCTCCTTGCAGAGGAGGCATCTAGATGCTATGATGGACCCCCTCTTTTGCAATGCCTCATGTGTCAAGCATGCTTTCCTAGCTATTAGCCAAGTGAAACATTTCACTTTATTAGAGCCACACTCTTCCATATAGTATTCCAAGGTCCAGTTGACCTGCCTGCAGCAACACCGAGTCCCCTTTTGTATACTCTGTTAACAGTGAAAATTCCATCATTGTGGTGCCTCCAAATGAGTTTGTCTGAGTCTGTATTAGTGCCCGGGAAGTTTCCTATTAGTTTTAGAAAATCTACTACCCATGGTATTTCCCAATCATTTAGGGGTCTTCTGAAAGTCAGGTTCCACCCTTGAGGGGACCACATTTCTTGTATACTGCATCCAGTATTCAAGCTTATTGAGAACAGTCCTGGAAAAAGGGAGTGAAGTGTGCCATGACCACTCCAGGCCTCTTCCCAAAAAAGTATCTTGTCTTCCCTACCAACTCTAATTTTAGTGTTTAGCTTAAGAGTCATCCATAGATTCCTTATAGATTTCCAAACCCCAAACCCATATGTATTAGTCACTGTTAAATTAGGTCTTAGGCCTAACTCACACCCCAAAAGCTAGCTCAAAGGGAGAAGGATTGCCCAAGCCTTATGAGGAGTCACCCATCTCATTAACCACCGATGTGGGACTTTTTTTCATTCTTTAACACCCCACCTCACGCCCAGTGCTTAACATTTGGTGCGTGGGCAATTTTGATTTTGGGGGCCCCAACATCGGGTGAGACAGGCCCTACTCTGATACCATGTTAAATTAGGTCTTATGCCTAACTCACACCCCAAAAGCTAGCTCAAAGGGAGGAGGATTGTCTAAGCCTTATAAGGAGTCCACCCATCTCATTAACCACCGATGTGGGACTTTTTGTCATTCTTTAACACTTTATTAGTGGTGTGCACCACTGCCCCTCCGGACCATACTTATGAAGGATAGTCTCCCTAGGACTGATTTTCTTGAGTAAATCTACATAGCCATTTGATAAGTAAACTCTTATTATGAAGTTGTAGGTTCCTCACTCCTAGACCTCCAAAACTCTTGCTTTGCTAAACTGCGCTCCATTTTACCAGGTTGAAACTTTTCTCAATCTTGCTTCCTTGCCATAAGAAATCCCTCCTCAACTTGTCTAAGATTTTCACCACCTCACCGGGGATGGGAAATAAAGACATTACATATGTTGGCAGAGAATCTAGGACTGAATTGATCAAAACAACTCTACCTCCCAGGGAAAGGTATTGTGATTTCCAAAGAGCTAGTCTTTTTTCTGTTTTCTCTATTATTCCATCCCATAAATTCACAGCTTTGTGATTAGCACCCAATGGCATTCCCAAATAAATTGTGGGCAACTCCTTTATCCTGCACCTCAAAATATGTGCCAGAGACTGAATTTGCTGCACCTCTTTCACTGGAAAAATATTGATTTTCCTCCAGTTAATCTTCAAACCAGAGCAAGCTTCAAAGATCACCCGTATCACCCTTAGGTAGCAAATTTGTTCTTGTTCAGCTTCGCAGAAAACCACAGTGTCATCGGCAAATAATAAGTGAGTCACCTCCATGATTTCATTGTTCCTGTTCTTAATGCTGAAGCCTTTTATCCAGTTGTTTGTTGCAGCCCTTCTCATCAGACTGCCTAACCCTTCCATAGCTATGATAAACAGGAAAGGGGACAAGGGATCCCCTTGTCTCAGACCTCTAGTTTTGATACAGAATTCTATCCACTTAATCCACCTTCTCCCGAATCCTATTTGCACATCTCCTCTAATCGTGGTGTCAATGCATTCACTAGCAATAAGAGAAGCATCCATTATTTGTCTCCCTTTGATGAAAGCCATCTGGTGGTTGTTTACAACTCTGCTTATTACCTTCTTTAATCTCTCAGCCAACACCTTTGCTATGATTTTGTAGACCCCATAAATTAGACTAATGGGTCTAAAATCTCTTAGATCATTTGCTCCAACCTTCTTAGGTATCAAAGCTACAAAAGTGGCGTTGAAGCTCTTCTCAAACTTGTGGTGAGAGTGAAATCTGTGGAATGTCTGCATCAGTTCTTCCTTTATTGTTTCCCAGAAAGCTTGAAAGAAAGCCATGGTATAGCCATCTGGTCTGGGTGCTTTTTCTGCAGCACACATCTTTATCCCTGCCAGTACCTCTTCTTCCTCAAAAGCTCTCTCAAGGTTGTTTCTTTCTTCTGTTGAAATGCCTTGTACTTCATAAAGATTCAAATAAGGTCTCCAATTTTCTGATTCTTTGTAGAGATCTTGATAAAAATCCACAATGGAGCCCTTGATAGCCACAGGATCACTAGATAGTTCTCCATTGATCAACAAGGAATCTATAGTGTTGAGTCTTTTATGTGCAGTTCTGTGAAAAAACTTAGTGTTTTTATCACCACATTTGATCCACTGGACTCTGGATTTCTGCCTCCAAAATATTTCTTCATTCCTGGCCACTTCCTCATATTCCATGGCTAAATGAACCTTTACCAACTGCTCATCATCATTTAAGGGTCTGCTTTCTTGCAAGGTCTCCAAGCTCCCTATTTGATCTAGGATGTGGCTTTTTCTTGCCTTCCGGTTCACCTTGTGCTCTTTGCTCCATTCTTTGAGTTTAGCCTTTAACATGCTTAATTTTGTTGCCAGAATATAGTCAGGGGTACCAGATATGATAAAAGAACACCACCATTCTTGAACTTTTTCTTTGAAGCCTTCCACATTAAGCCACCACTTTGCAAACTTAAAGTAAGACTTCTTGAAATTATCATCTCCACAAGTCAAAAGAATGGGGTTGTGGTCAGACCCAAGGCTAGGAAGAGAGCTTTGTTTAATCCGAGTGAACATTTCATCCCAAGGAAAAGAATACAAAAACTTGTCTATTCTAGAAGCATTCCTGTAATTTTTCCCTCCTCTCCAAGTATAGGATCCCCCGAAAAGAGGAGGGTCTATGAGTTCCAGCTGAGCTATTTTTCCACATTGCTCTAGATAGGTTAACACAATTAGTTTTCTCAGATGGAAATCTTATTGTGTTGAAATCTCCACAAACTACCCAAGGCCCTTCACACAAACTCCTCATTGCTCCTAGTTCTTCCCATAAATCTCTTCTTTCATTCCTATCACAAGATGCATAGACAGCTGTGATAAACCAGTCTAAATCTTGATTAATCCCACACAATTTGCAAGTAATCATCTGGCTGCCACTCTCTACTTCCTCCCCCCTCCAAGCCCTTTTGTCCCACATGATAATGATTCCTCCCTTAGTCCCTAAAGCTTCCATCCATACTCCCCCCATCCATCTATTCCCACCCAATTGTTGAATATAGCTTCCCACTGTCCCATTTAGTTTTGTCTCAACCAAGACTATAATGTCTGCTCCCTCCTGTTGGATTCTGCTCCTTGATTTTTTTTCTCCTCCCTATTTAACCCCCTAACATTCCATGCTAGAATTTTCAGCGTCATAACAACTGAATGGATTGTTTCCTCCCTCTGCTTCGTGAGTCGCTCCTTGTTTCTGCATCCTTAAACTTTATATCAAAGAAGAGGTTTTTGAGCTCTTTTGGGACTATCTGCTTGTCATGATTTTTTGTTGGGAGTTCTGTTGTTGGAGCTTCCTTCTCTCTCCTTTGATAAATTTTGAGGAACAGTGTTGTGGCCTCTTCTATACACCCCTCGAAAGCAACCCCAAATTCTCGACTTGATCTGAGGATATTTTTTTGGACCCATAAATTCGCTTTTTCCCCTGCTTCTTTGCTACTCAAGATAGTGTCAATTTATAGGAAGATTCGGTGCAAATCCTTTGGGTTTGATGTAACAAATCTTCATAATACGACCTAATTTAATTCTTCACATCACACTTCCTCAGAGAATCTGCTTGTGGCACCCATTCTGTCAAAAGAATGTATGACTTGCTAATCGTGTGTTACATGCTCCTCACACCACAACAAAGCCCCAATTTAGATAATGACATTCTTGATCATATCACATCTGGTGGAATTAGATGTAAATGATTGTGGAGTTATTGTTGATTTTACTAGCTCATTACATACTTGTTATAGTTTCCTCTTTCAATTGCAAGTTTTAACCTTTTCAAACATTCTCTTTTTGTTGATATATCTATAAAAGTTACTCTTTACCAATTAACAAGAAATATCTGGTGGAATTAATGAGGCTGCCAAGTTGAATAAAGATTGCCCATCTACTTGTTTTGAGAAGATATGCTAGCTGAACTTAGGAGAAACAAACAAAGGAATTTGTGTGTCTATTACAAAAAAAGTTAAGGACTCCTAAATGTTTTTGGTTTTATCACCATGCCTGAACATGGCAATTCACTTTTAGTATTATATTTAACCAGTAAAATCACCCGCGCTTTGCGCGGGAATTTAATATCCCTGGGACCTGTATCAAATCTACTTTCCTCCTGGATGATTGACATGGCATCGTCATCTGTTGATGTTGTATCCTGGTGATCCTGATCTACATGAACCCAAATAGTTGTATCCATTTCTTTATCAAGAGTTACTGTTTGGGTTTGCGCGTGAAGTGGTACAACATCTTCCACTACCCAATTTCCCTCCTTTGGTCCCAGGGATCCTTTGTAAGTTAGATATTGAAAAAGCTTACGATCACCTTCACTGGGTATTCCTCTGGAAGACTTTGGAGAATATGGGTTTTGGTGGAAAATGGATGAAATTCTGCATCACGACTGTGAAGTTTTCCGTTCTGATAAATGGATCTCTTTCTGGATTCTTCTCATCTCAGAGAGGATTAAGACAAGGGGACCCCCTATCCCTTTTTCTCTTTATTCTGGCAATGGAAGGACTAAATGACACTCAGAACATCCCAAATGAAAGGATGGATAAGAGGTTTCAATGCCAACATGAATGATAGACAGGGCCTAGCCATATCACACTTACAATATGCTGATGACACCCTGATTTTTTGTGATGCAGAGAGATGCCAACTAAAGTATTTAAGAATCATCTTGATATTGTTCTAAGCCATCTCAGGATTACACATCAACTGGGGGAAAAGTTTCATTTACCCCGTTAATAAGGTGCCCAACATAAATGCGTTAGCAAATATCCTGGGGGGAAAGATAGGAGAACTTCCCACAGTGTACCTTGGCATGCCCTTGGGGGATAAGAGCAAGTCAAAAGGCATATGGAACAATGTTCTGGAGAAATGTGAGAAGAAGCTAGTGAATTGGAAAAACAAATATTTGTCTCTAGGTGGAAGAGTTACTCTCATCAACAGTGTGTTGGATGCCATGCCTACATACATGATGTCAGTTTTCCCAATGCCTGCAAATGTGATTGACAGAATGGATGCTATCAGGAGAAATTTTTTGTGGCAAGGGAACTGTGATCCTAATGAGCAAAAATATCATCTTGTAAAGTGGGATGAAGTCATTCAAAGCAAAAAAGTAGGGGGTCTGGGGATAAGGAACCTAAAATTGCATAATCGAAGCCTTCTGATGAAATGGCTATGGAGATTTGCATCACAGGAACAAGCACTGTGGAAGGAGACAACCAAGGCTAGGTTTGGAATGGAGAACAAAATGGACTACCTACATGCCCACACAACCGTATGGGACTGGAGTATGGAGGTCTATCAGAAGTGAGTGGATCAAGTTTGCCAACAACTGTAAAATCAAGGTGGGAAATGGGGGAAAAACACTATTTTGGGAAGATGTGTGGGCTGGACAAGAAACTCTGAAGAACAAGTATCCTGACTTGTTCAACCTGAGCCTTCAAAAGGTATCCACAATTAGAGAAATGAGAGACAATCAAGGGTGGGATCTCAGGTTTAGGAGACACTTGAACGACTGGGAAATTAACAGAGTGGCTGAACTACTCAATACTCTGGAGCAATACAAAGATTTAACCCCCAATGAGGACAATCTTTTTTGGCTACCAGACAAGCAAGGCAGATTTTCAGTTGGTTCAGCTTACAAGACATCACAAAGATCAGTCTCTCAGAGTAGTGGGCCAGGCTGGCCCTGGAAGATGATCTGGAAAGTCAAGATACCCTTCAAGGTTGCATGTTTCACTTGGCTACTAGCCAAACAGGCCACACTCACCATGACAACCTTATGACAAGAGGTCGTCGGTTTTGCTCTAGGTGCTCTTTTTGTGAATGTGAGATTGAGACAATAAATCATCTCTTTCTACATTGTAGAGAGACTGTGAAGTTATGGCAGATTTTCATCAATTTAAGAGGCATAAGCTAGACTATGCCAAGGGGCATCAAAGAGGCTCTAGCTTGCTGGAATAGAGATGGGAATCAGTCGGGACACAGGGAGAGATGGAAGATTGTCCCAGCCTGCATTTGGTGGACTATATGGATGGAAAGGAACCAAAGATGTTTCGAAAACAAGAGTTGCTCTCTGCAGAAACTGAAGTTGAACTGTCTAGTCCTTTTCTTTTTTTGGTGTAATCACAAATATCCTCAAGAAGAAAAGGATATTCCTAGTATTTTAGATTATTTATGAAGCTTAGTAGGGACACCCCTCCCTCTGTAATTTTGTTGTAAGTATTATTGGAATACCTTTCTGAGTATTCCTTTTGTTCACAATACAAGATACAAGTTACCTTCTTCAAAAAAAAAAAAAAAAAGGTCACAACTCTTTGGAAAAGTTACAACCCTTCGGAAAGGTCATAATCTTTCATAAAAGACACAACTTTTCATAAAAGTTGTAACTCTTCATAGAAGTTGCAATTTTTCATAAAAGTCGCAACTTTTCATTTAAGTCGCAACTTTTCATAAAAGTCGCAACTTTTCATGAAAGTGGAAGGCTAGTTTTGCAAATATATAAATTAAAAAAGGAATCCTAGTTTGTGGTGGCGCCACGTAGGCGGGCCTAGGGTTCTCTTTTATATATATATGATATTTAATTTTTATTATTCTGCTACCTTGACAAAGTAAGCCAAGGGTCTACCGAAAACAAGCTCTCTATCTCTATGAGATTGGGGTAAGATCTGCGTACACTCAACCATCCCAAGACCCAGTTGTGGGATTACACTGGGTATGTTGTTGTGGAACTTTGACAAAGCTGCAAGTTAGTTTTTACTTGTGCATTAATTTTCAAGAACTACTAGAGGCTTGATGCAAATGATAGTTGTGTTCTTTTGAGACACACATTAGAAGGGAGTCAACATGGATATAACTAACAGGCGAAACTTTGTCAAGTTTCAAGCAAATCAGCTTGATCTATGGGATAAAACGTGCTCTTTTTAACTTTGGATCTGATTACATAATTGAAGGCTTTTAATAAAGTTCTTATGTAGTAGTATTCGTTAAGGTAAAACGAGGTTACTTATAAAATGGCATGTAAATGGGGTTTATCTTGTGGTTGAGAAATTAATGAGGGCTATATTCAAGAACTGAGATTACTATTTAGTCCCTGCGTTATTTTATTTGGTTTTATTACCATTTAACTGCTCGCTCTTCGGAAATGGAATTGTCATCTTGTTCGCAAGATATGTTGCGTTGGTGAGGTTGGCTAAGGGTTTAGTTGACATGCCTGGATGTTACTAGGTAGGGTCTTGGTGGTAGATGCTGGTCTGCTGGTATTCATCTGTATGCCAATTGACTCTGGAAAACCTGAGAGTCCTACTATTATTTTATGATTGGTAAAGGATAAGTGTATTGATACTTGATGCTGGAGAAATGTACAATTAGCAACCTTACAAGGAAGTCCTACTATTATTTCATTTTTCACTATATATTTATGTTGCCCGTGCCCTTCAAACAGTTTGAGGATGCACTTGTGAGTAGTTTTTTCATTCTAAACACAATAATATCAATCCCTTTACGGCTCCCCTTTACCAATTTTTATTTTATATCTACAAACTTACTGGACTTAGCTTCAAAGCACTTGCATTAGTTAATGTTGATGCCTGTATTTGAAACTAGTACCTGAAATTGTCAAGTTTGTTTTCTATTGCCATATAGTTGGTCGCACGTTCTAAATTTACTAAAAATGAGGGCTGTTCGGTTAAGCCTCATCTTTGGCCTCTTTCCATCTATGTAGTATATCGCCTGAAGAAACTTTGGGATCCCGTTGTGGAAATCTGAATGTTCAACCTTCATTTGTATTTTCAGAAAGAAAGTATATATTATGTTCCTCCTAAATGAAACAGAGATAAAAAAAAAATGGCAAGTACGATTTGCGCATTAGTATTACTTGTCCACTATATATGTGGTGAGCACTCTAGGACCTTATAATAGGCACTTGTTGAATCTTTTATTAATAAGCAACTCTAACAAACTGATATTTGCTTTTACGTTCCTTTTCCAGCTACGAACCAGTCCTAAGGAACTACTTATGCATGATCCATCGCTCAATCAAGGAGGTCAGATGAATTCCTTTACTTTTGCTGGCAATCGGGACATAATGCAAAATGGAACTGCTAAGGCTGTTATCTGCAAATCCAAGGTGGTTATAATTTTCAAAGATAGATGCCTAGTTCATTTTATTTTGTCATTAATGGATGCAATATACACAGTGGTTTTGATTATAGGTATAGATATATCTACTAGCATCCATTATTTGAGATGATAATGCCATTATGATAATTTTTGTGAAGTAAATGGATCAATATTCATGACTGCATCATTTAATTACTGCAGAAACTTGAGGATGCAGTGAAGGAGATTGGTCTTCAAATTAAACACTACGAAGATAATATCAAATTCTTAGAGGGTCAGAAGAACAGGTTGGATGATTCAATTTTGGATATAGAAGGTATTGTTTCCTTCTTTTCAAGTTAATTAGGTGTGCTGTAAAATGCACGTGCACAATTTTAAAAGGTTACTGTAGTTATTTTGTTCTTTCAGTAACCTAGAATATAATGTTTTTATTCTGTCTTTATGGGAAGTAAACAATCAAACATTGTAAGAATTTTCATATCAATGGGCGTCTTTCACATTTCAAGTAAATATGGATTTCGTGATTACCTGTTGCGCAGAATATCAGCCATCAGCTTGTTTCAGTGAGCTTAATATATTGTTCATTGGTTTAATGTGTGTATTGCCTATTTAAAAGCACTCCGTGTAGACTATATCATTCACTTTAACTTTTTTCTTTCCCTTTTGTCATATGCCTTCTCACTGTTTCTCAATTTTAATGCCTTGTGCTTGTGGGGTATTGTAGTTGCACTCGGCAAGATTTATTCAGCAAGTGGAACTGGTTCTGAAAATAAGGAATCTTCTAATGGGAAGAATGAATTGGAGACCATTGAAGAAATCTTAACATTGAACAGTTGCCAGCTGCCAACTCATAATGGAACTCAGATTAGTCATTTTCCGTATATGAAGGACGTGATAGGAATGGTTGCTTTGCTTGGCAAGGTTGATGACGATAATATCAGCAGGTTAGTTTCACATAGCATCCAGTAATTGCTGGCGTTTTCTACAAAAAATAGATAAAGAAGAAAAAAGAAATGAGCTTTGTATGAGTCCACTTTCTATTCTAGTCCATGTTCAAGAGATTATACCACTCGTTCACTCTGTCCCAATCAAGATGACAATATGTGGCTGCATGATGGTGAAGACTTGAGACAAAAAGTTTGATACGTTCTGGTCTTTGAATTTGTCATAGGTATACTTAGAGTGATTAGGGTTTGGAGGTCGCAGATTAGGGTAGAAGGTTAGTTGGTATTTGAACGTTTTCTCACTTTCTTAGGTCGTACTAAGTAGTCCTACATTAGTTGGGGAATGAATGTGTGGTTTGCATATACAGGCTTGGGCAATCTTCCCCTCATGAGTATATTTTGGGGGTCGATTTTGGCTTTACCAAGTAGGCAGATAATGGAAGTTCACTGTACTTACCAAAAAAAATTTAGAAGTTCATTGTATTATGACTGACATTTGTATCTTAATCTCTGAAATCCAGGACTCTCACAGATTATCTTGGGCAAGAAACCATGTTAGCAGTTGTTTGCAAGACGCATGATGGACTTAAAGCACTGCAAACATATGATAAGAAAGGACTTGTAAATAAAAGTTCTGGTCTTCATGGAGTTGGAGCTTCAATTGGGAGACCTTTGGATGACCGATATCTTGTAATCTGTCTTGAGAACTTAAGGTTTGAGGTTATGATGATCTGTTCTTGCAAATGCATCTCATATTCTTTAGCACTTCTTTACTCTCTTATCTTTTTCATTTTTGGGTTATCATTTTAGACCATACACTGGTGAATTTCTTGCTGATGACCCTCAGAGGAGGCTTGCCCTAAAGAAGCCAAGATACCTCAACGAGGAAACTCCTCCTGGTTTTCTTGGATTTGCTGTCAATATGATCAATATTGACACTGCAAATTTATATTGTGTTACAAGCACTGGTCATGGCCTGAGAGAGACCCTCTTCTATAGACTCTTCTCACAGTTGCAAGTATACAAAACAGGGGCAGACATGATGCAGGCACTACCTTTTATAGCTGATGGAGCCATATCATTGGACGGTGGGATCATAAAGAGTGGTGGTATATTTTCCCTAGGCAAAAGGTAAAGAGGCTTGTCTTAAATAGTGTGTTTATTATATTCATAATTTTTTGTTCTTTCATAATTCAACTTGTTTGTGAAGATACTTTAAAGAATTGATTGCCTATTAACTTGTTCCTTTTTGAGTATCAAGTAATATACTTGATCCCTAACTGTGCGCCTGAACTGGGAAGCTGGTGTTATTTTGTGACCATGTTGCTTGACCTTTGTGGAGTTCAGTAGTTCGACCTTTCACGAACTTCCTCTGTCAATCTGTATAGAATGGTGCATGAAAGCATGTTCTTCCATTTCTTTCACTACATCTACAGCAAAGCTTCTGCAAGGTAGCTTTTGTTACATTTGTTTGTAATGCATTTTTTTTGGGAGAGGAGTCTTCAGGATTTATCACGTTCCGAGTCTACGACAAATTTTAGATTTACCTGAATGACCTATGGTAATTATTTATATCTTAATCTCACTGTCTCGTAGGAGTTGTTTTCAATCCTATTCCTATGTTCATATATTACATGTATTTGATTTCGTATGTTTATATATTAGATTCATTTGAATTGGCAGCACACTTTATTTTTCTTGTTGATTGCATCATTGAATCATTATCCTCTCTACCTTCCCAAGGTAGGGGCATGGCTGCGTACACTCCACCCTCCCAGATCCACTCGTGGGATTACACTGGATATGTTGTTGTTTGTTTGTATTGCATCACTGAATCATTTGGATTCTTTCTTTCTCGTGTTTATTTTTGTAAAGGGAAGTACAGATCAAATTTCCAAAGAGTTCTGGAAGGTCGTATTTACCTGAAAGCTATTTTGAAACTGAGATACGGATGAAGAAGCTGAAGTGGGAAAGGGTAAGATTTGAGGAAGATTTACACAGAGAGCAAACATTGCTGACCAGTGCAAAGAACAACTTTGAAATAAGGAAACAAGAGTTTGTCAAGTTTCTTTCACAAAGCTCATCCTATCTTTCAGGGCTATATACTTGAGTGTGTCTAGTTAGACTATGCATGCTAGTCATTGATTTTTTCCGTAATAATTAGTGTTGTTGATGCCAAGCAGATATAAATTAAGTTATCTCTAAGTTGATATAGGTAAAAGCTTGAGCTTTTCTTACTTGATCCTCTTGGTCCTTACATCCATGCTTTAATTGATTGACGATGTCATTTGATAGCTGCAGACTGTACTTGCATTTTATCATGTTAGGTGAGAACTCTGCATGGATAAGAGATCCTATTTTTTCCCCTGGGAACTTTTTAAGCTTGTGCTTTCTTTAGTATGCCAGTTATAGATGTTTTCTTTGAGCTGTCTAAAGATGTAGATATAGGAAGTGAGATGCTAAAACAATTTCACGAGAAAGGGACGAAATTGGTTTTTCTAGGATGCAGTAAAACTGTCCTTTTTCAACTGAAGATGTTCATATTCTAACCAGTAACCTCATTACAGGTGAGAGAGAACACATTTGCTTCAAGTTTGTGCTGCAATATTTAAATAACAAGTAAAGTTTGGCAACTACAAATTAACTTTTTTTTTAAAAAAAAGATAACAACCTGTATATATATTAAAAGTCAACACCAGGGGTGTTTCTGGAGAGTAATTACAAAATCCATAAATAGGAGCCAAAGGAGGGGCTAAAACAGAGAGTTAACAGCTACCTTTATTACACTTTGCCTATCAGTTCTATGAGATCCCCTGTATCCTCCAAAAGATCATGTTTACATTAAATAAAGAAGAGACTACCCGCCAAATGCAGGCTGGAATGATTTGCCACCAGTGGTCTTCTTCATTCCTTTTGCCAATCCCCTTGCAACTGTTAAAGAGTTCCATAGTGGTTTTTGGCATATCGTCACTGTGCACAATCTTCCTTTTACCTGCAAGTATCATTCTCGATACCTTCTGGTTCGAAGGGGGACCTCTGTTTTCTGTTTCGATGGAGTAAGTTGCTGGGCAGCTCCTCCCATACTTGGATCGTGAAGAAAAATCCACCATTCTGTTTTGTCACTAATTCTTCGGAATTTCACTACCGTCTCCTTTATTCTGACCCTTTCCCATTTGAGATGGTTCCGGAGTTGTGTTTCCTCCATCTCCATCCATCCCCCACTATGATCTCCAATAGCTCTGAAGGTCTTCTGCAACCATAAATACAACGCTAGTCCTACAAACTTAACCCAGACAGAGCTGAGTTTCTTTTCCTGCTTGATGGCTCCAATTGTTGGTGACCACCAATGGAGTTGAGCTGGAGATTTCTTCCATTTCCATTCACCATGTATAACCTACTCTGTGTCTGCTTTGGAAGCAAATTATAAAAGGAAACTCTGGTTACCCATCTCATAGGTATTTAATCCATGAGCTTGTTTCCAGAGGCCATAGGACCACTTCCTGATATCTTATAGTGTGGGCAGCTCCAGAAAGTTTTCGTGGAAATTGCAGACCACATATCTGTTCAAAACATCGTTTTAAGATGGGTCAATGTGAATGGCTCTTTCCTTTGACAGACCAGTTTCTTCTTCTTTGGAGGTGCTAATAAATTCCATATTACCCCATTTACTGCTCCTGACAGCCTCTGAATAGGGGATGTCTTTGTCTGTCAATCTTGAATTGAATGTCGATGGTAGAGAAGCATTTATGAATCTTCCTATCTTGTTAGCAATGTCTTTCCACCCAACATTAAATTCTAGCTCAGGAATGTTAAGTACAGATCTTCTTCTTCCACGTAGGTTTGGCATCTACATATTTGCTTCCTTGTATATGGAGTATTCAAGTGGCAATATCTGAAACTTTGGACATTTTTTAGGCTAGACAAATCAGGAGCTTGTGAAGGATCTTTTGCAGAACTTACTTTAAAAGAAAGATATAATTTATGTAAACTTCTGCTGAAGTAATTTGTTCCAAGAGGAGACATGGATAAATTGGAAATTTAGTAGTCCAGATATTAAATAGTCATTTAGTCGCGAAGTTTTCGCCATAATGTTAAATATCCTAGTATTGAATTTTGGAGAGAGAAAATGTTGAAGAAATGAGTGGAATATATGTCAAGGCAGCCAAAGGAAGACTACTAGTAGATTAAGGATGCAATTTAGGAAGATCTGGATAACAGGTTCCTTGTATATCAACTGGACTGTTTGTAAAGAAGAAATTGGAGTTGTTTTTGGACGTAGAGCATAGTGATAGAATACAGTTTAAAATGTACATGTTTGTGAAATCTAACTTTTTAAAGCAAACGCTGAATCTGTAGAATCTATTGGGGAATTCCCTTCCACGCCCGAATTGGCTAAATCTACGATAGTGGGTCTTTTTTTGACGAGGGAAAAAATCTTTTTGAAAGGCATCTTCGCGAAAGAGGACTGCGAACCATAAGGCAAGTGCCTAAATGCTAATACAAACTTCTCCCACATACACGCATGAAGGGGAGGGGGGGAGGGGGGATAACCAAACCACCACTTTTTCCAGATGAGTCTGTGGAGACCCAAGAGTCCGCCACAAAACCCAACCCTTGAGAGGCAAAGATCCAAGGGGCTACCACAGGAAGTAAGTTTCACCTGAAACCAGGAATATAGAAAGTTATTTGGAATTCCTAGCAAGGACTTTGCATGCTATTTATTCCTAAATTCCTTTCACCCTTAACTTGCGAACTCGAATTAAATTGAGTGAAGCCGGAGATTCTTTTCAAAGACTTGAAGATATATTTCTCAAGAGTTGAAGAGGAGAAACTCTAATCAGAGCGAAGGTTGGGTTTGTTTTGGTTGTATTTTCCTCGTTTTGATCCTGAGGCTGTTGCAAATATGATGCAACATATCTTGCACCATATTTGTTGTTCAGAAGAGACGAAGGAGGCCCTGCTCCACAAACGAAGGGGACTAACTGCACGGATCACCCTCATAGTTTGAATTCCTAAAGAGAGCAGAATATAAGAGTCTGTCATCTCCTTTTTGTTTTAGAAGGTTTAAATAAGTGTAGACACAATTAATTTAGGGTGTTCTTTGTCTTTTTTAGTGGAGATCTACTATGATGCCTACAGGAGATAGACTTTCATCTATGCTCAGTATTATGAAAAGCAAAAAGCACAACAAACATTTAAGGTTCGTTGGAGCTTTGCAAAGTACAAATAAGATGTGGGCTTTAATGAAAAACGACGCAAAGGGTGAAAAAATACAATTATGCATATGTTTACTCCAAGACTAATAATTATTGGGAAAATTATACAAAAGGGCCCGTTATTCGTCTTTTTTTCAAAAAAAAAAAAGAGGCCAAATTGGACATTGGGCATACCCTTCTTCTTCCTAACAATTTTTGCCATTAATGGCTTCTTTTCCTCCTTCCTACTTTCCCCCCTCCTCCTCCTCCGTCTTCATCGTCATCATTCTTCTTTGTCGTCTTCTTCTCCTTTTTTTTTTTAATTGATGTATCGAAAATGTGAATCATTTCAAGTAAATATATATCAAAAGACTTGAATCATCGAGCAAATTTCATATCTAAAATTTGGGATTGTTTAGAGGTGATTTAGAATTGATCGAGATTGAACACTCTATGTATACTTCATGTATAGTTAAGTTGTTTTTCAGTATTTTGAGTGTATCATAATGTATAGTTAGTGTATAACTCATGTATAGGTAAGGTCTACTGTATAGTCAATATATTACTTTCTATGACTTTTGGCAAGCTATATTGTAAAAAATGCTCAAGCTTTTACATAAATCAACTTAGAGATGACTTAATTTATATCTGCTTGGCATCGACAACACTAATTATTACGAAAAAATCAATGACTAGCATGCATAGTCTAACTAGACACACTCAAGTATATAGCCCTGAAAAATAGGATGAGCTTTGTGAAGAAACTTGACAAACTTTTGTTTCCTTATTTCATAGTTGATCTTTGCACCGGTCAGCAATGTTTGCTCTCTCTGTAAATCTTACCCTTTTCCATTTCAACTCCTTCATCCGCCTCTCAGTTTCAAAATAGCTTTATCTACCTTCCAGAACTCTTTGAAAATTTGATCTTTACTTCCCTTTACAAAAAATATACACGAGAAAGAAAGACTACAAATGATTCAGTGATGCAAAATAAACAAACAACACCATATCTAGTGTAATCCCACAAGTGGGGCCTGGGAGGGTGGTGTGTAGGTAGCCTTACCCCTACCTTGGGAAGGTAGAGAGGATAATGATTCAGTGAAGCAATCAACAAGAAAAATAAAGTGTGTTGCATATTCAAATACGTCTAATATACAAAGAGATAAACTCAATTACATATAAAATATAAACATAGGAATATGATTAAAAACACCTCCTAGGAGACAGTGAGATTAAGATATAAATAATTACTAGAAGTCATTCAGGTAAATCTAAAATGTGTCATAGACTCGGAACGTGATAAATATTGAAAACTCATCTCCCAGAAAATTATATTATCTTTCCTGATTAACCTTCTATAATGTGTTGATGACTCTTTTCTTTGGAGGTGCTAATAAATTCCATATTTCCCCATTTACTGAATATAGGATTTCTTTGTCTGTCAATCTTGAATTGAATATCGATGGTAGAGAGGCATTTATGAATATGGCTATCTTGTTATCAATGTCTTTCCACCCAACTTTCAAATCTAGCTTAGGGATGACAAGTGTAGATCTTCTTCTTCCACGTAGATTTGGCATCTACATATTTGCTTCCTTGTATTTGGAGTATTCAACTGGCAATATCTGAAACTTTGGAAATTTGTTAGGCAAGACAAATGAGGAGCTTGGGAAGGATCTTTTGCAGAACTTACTTTAAAAGAAAGATTTAATTTATGTAAACTTCTGCTGAAGTAATTTGTTCCAAGAGGAGACATGGATAAATTAGAAATTTAGTAGTCCAGTTATTAAATAGTCATTTAGTCGCAAAGTTCTCGCCATAATGTTAAATATCCTAGAAATACTGGTAAGAATTTAGGAGAGAGAAAATATTGTAGAAATGACTAGAATGTATGTCATGGGAACCAAGGAAGACTACTAGTAGATTAAGGACGCAATTTAGGAAGATCTGGATAACAGGTCGGGTCCCTTGTATATCATCTGGACTGTTTGTAAAGAAGAAATTGGAGTTGTTTTGAACTTAGAGCATAGTGATAGTATATATTATAAAATGTACATGTTTGTGAAATCAAGCCTTTTACAGTAAAACGCAATCTCTGAATCTGTAGAATCTATTGGGGAATTCCCGTCCACGCCCGACTCGGCTATATCTACGAAAGTGGGTCTTGTTTTGATGAAGGAAAAAATCTTTTTGAAAGGCATCTCGGCGAGAGAGGACTGCAAACCGCGAACCATAAGGCAAATGCCTAAATGCTAATACAAACTTCTCCCACATACACTCATGATAGGGGGGGGGGGGGGACCAAGCCACCACTTTTACCAAATGAGTCCATAGACCAAAGAACCTCCCACAGAACCCAACCCTTGAGTGGCCAAGATCTTAGAGGCTACCACAGGAAGTAAGCTTCACCTGTAACCTTAAGGAATATAGAAAGTTATTCGGAATTCCTAGCAAGGACTTTGCATGCTATTCATTCCTAAATTCCTTTCACCTTTAACTTGCTAACTCGAATCAAATTGAGTGAAGCCATTGATTCTTTTCGAAGACTTGGAAGATATATTTCTTCAGAGTAGAAGAGGAGAAGCTCCAATCAGAGCGAAGGTTGGGTCTGTTTTGGTTGCATTTTCCTCATCTCGAACCTGAGGCTGTTGCAAATATGATGCAACATATCTTGCACCATATTTGCAGTTCGGAAGAGAGGAAGGAGGCCCTGCTCCACAAACGAAGGGAACTAACTACACGGATCGCCCTCATAGCTTCGAATTCCCAGAGTGAGTAAAATAGAAGAGTCTGTCAACTCTTTTTTGTTTTAGAAGGTTTAAATAAGCATAGACACAATTAATCTAGGGTGTTCTTTGTCTTTTTTAGTGGAGATCTACTATGATGCCTACAGGAGATAGACCTCCATCTATGGTTAGTATTATCAAATGCGAAAAGCGCAACAAACATCTAAGGTTCGTTGGAGCTTTGCAAAGTACAAATAACATGTGGGCTTTAATGAAAAACGATGCAAAGGGTGAAAAAAATACAATTATACATATGTTTAGTCCATTTAGTCCATGTCTAATAATTATTGGGAAAATTATACAAAAGGGCCAGTTTGTCATCTTTTTAAAAAAAAATATAAAATGGCCAAATTGGACATTGGACATACCCTTCTTCTTCCTATCAATTTGGCTATTAATGGCTTCTTTTCCTCCTCCTTCCTACTTCCCCCTTCTCCTCCTCCTTCTTCTTCTTCTCATCCTCCTCCTCCTCCTGATTAGTTGATAGTCAGTGTATAACTCATGTATAGGTAAGCTATATTGTATAGTTAGAGGTCGTTTGGTTGGGAACAAGTTATCCCAGGAGTTAGCTATCATGGGATAACTTATCCCACCATGTATAGGGGATAACTTATCCCATCACTATGATATAAATGGTGGGATAAGTGATCCCAAACATGGCAACCAAACAAGAAACAAAAACTTTATCCTATCACTATTTTCTTATCCCATTACTATTTATTTCTATCTCTCACACCAAACGACCCCTTAGTGTATTACTTTCTATGACTTTTGGCTACTTATTATGTAAATAAAGGATGGCTATTTTTAGAGCCTTTTTGGATTGGCTTATTTTAAGTGCTTTTAAGCTAAAATCTCTTTTAAGCAGTTTCGTAGTGTTTGGGTAAGTTAAAAAAGTACGTATAACGTTATAAGCACTTAGTTTTTAGCTAAAATGACAAAAATAAACCAAAAGCCATAAGTATGATTTGTAACTTATGGTTTTTGGCTTATAAGTCAAAACTGAAAAGCCAATCCAACAGGCTCTTATTGTAAACTAATGATTTTATTGTATATATCTAAAACTAGCCCATAATTATTAGCATGAATAACAAATATAAGAACAAACAAATTGAAATTTTTTGTACGATAAAGTGAAATATCAATTGTTTAGTGTCACATCTTCATAAGAGGTTCATTGATAACGAAAAGTATGCCTTAGACTCTTGATGCCGACATTGAAGCGCACATTTAGCAACGCAAAGCACTCAACACATTTTGATACTCACTTTAGGGCTCAAGCGTGCTACTAACTATGATTGTTTGGTTTCATTTATTGTGTTTGCATGTATGGAAAAAACCCTAATTGAAAATGTTGACTACCTATGCTAATATAATAATAAAGACTTCTTCGTATAAATGTGCTGAAAATGCTATTCTTTCCATTTTTTCTTTTTATAGTGGAGATAGTCGCACGTTATGACAAACATATTATTAGAAGACTCTAGCTTTGCTTCCTTATCCTTGCTAACTAGAAAAGAACCTTCACGAGTTGAGTAAAAGCACCTAGCCTATCTTACTCCCCCTTCACGAGCTGTAAAACACAGATGTATAATATGATTTTAACTCCAAAGGACCTTGTAAATTCCATTGCATTGTTGTTAGCTTTTGGGCATAAAATGCAAGATGATTTTAATTCTATATAGAACCCATTACAGAGTTAAAAAAAAAAGGCAGTCAATACTGTACCTACATATTTCTCCCTCACTGCTACTTTTTGTAAATAAAGTAATCCGTGTATTACTTACCACTAGTACCTTATGTCTGGATGTATTACATACCACTACTACCTTATGAAGTTTTGTTCTCAGTGTATGATCTATTGTCGCTGTGTATGCAGCCACAGTTTCTGGCAGGAGGGGAGCGGTCAGCCACGATATCATGATTGCATGGGAAATTTGAGATCCTGTAGTAACTTGTAGTAGAGTGGTACCTCATTCGCAACAGACTGTCTTAACTTCTTTCTAGACATATTAAATGCATCTTAAATTTTTTAACATAAAATGCACATGGATGCAGTTTATACCGGTCTTGATTCTTTTCACGACCTGGGCTATGATAAAGAAGTGGTTATGGAGAAGATTGAAGGAAAGGCAGACAGTGCAGCTGCTGTTGTCCACAAGCTGCTCAGATCACCAAAACCTGAACAGCTGTATCTCAAATATGCTCATGACATACTTGGTGTGGTTGCACTTCTTGGAGAGTTTCGGACCCATAAGCTTAGCAGGTTGATGCTTATATCTTTTTCTGTAAAACGACTCAGTTTAAGAACTTCCTTGGCAGTATGGATGTAATTACGTGTGTTACCTATCCCTAGCATGCTTTCAACACATCTTGGAGAAGATCAGTTGCTTGCAGTAGTATGCAAATCCTGTGCAGCGCCAGAGCTCTTGACAATTATCAAATGGATTGAAATGTGAATTGCGCCAGTGCTCTTGACATATTAGCTTCTAAGCTTGGAATTTCCATCAAGGGTCAATATAAGGTTATTTGCCTTGAGGATATAAGGTTAAAGCATTTCTTTCTCTGGTTTACTTTATACTAACTGTTTTCAATTGTTATGATTTTAGGTCTCTCGATCCAGTTAACACATCATGTTTCATCCATGTCTGATCAATGCTCTCTGGAAAAAAAAAATGTAAGGTCCTTGCCTTTTTGTTTCAGGCCATATACGTGAGGAGTCAGCAGTGATCTCCAAAGAGAACTTGCTTTTCCACGCCCAGCTTTATCAAATGGAGAAACTCTCCCTGGCATTTTTGGCTATGCGGTTAATATGATATTCCTTCCTGCAGAACATTTGCAGTTTAGAACTTCTACAGGGGATGGTCTCCTGGAGACATCATTTTACTGTCTGCTTGGTAAGCTTCAAGTCTAGAGTCTAGAGAACACCTTTACATGGCAAGTTCCTGCATAGAAGATGGTGCGGTTTCCTTGGATGGTGAAATGATGAGAGGAAATGGAGTTGCATCTGAGTGTGTATTTTTTTTTCCTACTTCTCTACCATTTATTTGTTTATCACAAAGATGAGTAGATTTTGCATGATATCCAAAATGATTAACGTCTGTCTTTATTTCTATTTCCAGTCATCTGTCTGGAAAGACAGTGGCCCCTCTCACCTGAGAAAGTAGAAAGATTGAAGATAATCGAAGACTTGAAGCTGGAACTAAGTCAATTGCATGATCAGATACAGGAAGAGATTAGGACTCGGACAAAGTACAAGAAAACGTTTGCACCTTTTCCTGGAATGTACAACTCTGACATACTGGTTTGCTTCTTCTGAGTCTTGTACATGTAATTACGCCAGTGACTTCCCTTTTATGGAACATTTTTTTTTTTTTTTGTGAAGAAACACAAGGTAGTATACTCTGTACAAATCAACACCTATAGCCTTCCAAGTAAATGAATGATCAAGGTGTAAAATCATAGGAATCATTTATTGATGTGTAAATCTCATATATGACATATATTATAGTATATATGACATATATTATAGTACTATTTTCAGGCTATAACAACAAAGTTAGACTTTCAAGCTATAACATTAAAAATTTCAGGTTATAACAAATTCACAAATAAAAAAAATATTTTTATTAATTCGAAAAAAAGTTAAAAAAGAAAAAGAAAAGATAAACGAAAATTTAAAAAAAAAAAAACGGAATTAGAGATAATAAAGTAAAAAACTAAAAGTATGGCCTGTAATTTAATTTGAATTTATTATAGATAATTAATGATTAGCATGAAATAAGGGATTCAAACAAATTAACAATATTTTTTATCCTTAATTCACTCAAAATCAGTTAAGATAAACTAAAAAATCAGATCATATCATTTTTTTGTAGATAATTAATAAATAGCGCGAATTAAGGGATTTAAATTAATTAAGATTATTTAGTATCTTTAATTCACTCAAATCAGTTAAAATCAAATAAAAATTCAGATTTTATCTTTTTCTTTTTCAACGTTTCTCTCTCTTCAATTTGCAACAAAAAAAATTCAACATTTCTCTCTTCAATTTTCAACAAAAAAAAATTTCACATTCGAGTAATTGAAGTTTTTTTCATCTTTGAAAATTCTTGATTTTGTTGTGATGGACAACTACGTATCAGTTTTAATCAAACATGGTAAAAGATGGGATCCTTCGAGTTAGTATTTATTATTGTTTAACGTTTGTTTTAGAATAATAGCAAAATGAAACAAAAATGATCAAACTGTCGATTAATTGAAAGTGGAGTCATATTTTGTTAACTGTTGATATCATATTATGTTTACTGTTGTGAAATGTAAAAAATTTAGTGTTTTTTTTGTTTATTTGTTTATTTTGTATACGGTTGTTGTTTTATGAAATTATAAATTTAATGTGATTTTATGAATAAATTTGATAGAATAAATTAAATGAAATTTGTATGAAAGTGTGCTAATTATTCTGTAAAAATAATTTAATTATAATGTTGACGAATTTATGAAAATTTATTTTATTTGATAATGAATTTGATAGTATAAGTCGAATGAATTATGTATGAAAAGTGTGTTAAGAAATATGTAAAAAAAAAATTGGAATTCTTGACGAAGTGTATTACAAGTGTTTTAAATTGGTATTAAATGTGAAATTGTTGAGTTTATATTAGTTTTGTTATTTCTGTATAAAGTTGGTGACAATAGTTAATTATTTGGGACGAGAAATGTATATAGTTTGAATGAATAATCATTTTGTATGAAATGTATATTAAATGAGTATGAAAATGTATAAAATTGGTATGAATGATGATTGTTGTATGAAATGTGTATTAAATGTGAAATATTATGTTTTGTATGAAATTTGTTTTGTAATGTATTGTCTGAATGATATTTGTATGAAAAAATAATGACGAGTGTGTATAATTTTGTTGTTATTATAATGATTTTTATGGATGAAATTTGTATTTTAACATATTTCTAATTGATTTGTATAATGTTAGACTAATTGTTAATTTTTTTTAATGAAACAGAGAATTATGATGATTTTCAAATGAAATGAATTATATATGAAAGAGGGTTGCTGATGTGAAATTCAAAAGGTCCAAAGTTACTTGCAGTAGATGTTGTCAAGTTGGCCACAACATGAAGCATGTTCAAATTATCCCGTGCAAAACTAATGACTGTTTATTTGTGTAGACTATATATAATTTTTATTTTATTTTGTCGTTTAAATTAATGTTTTGTTTTGATATGAAACATAATTGGTTTGAAGTGCATTATAAACTTAGTGTTTAATATACCATTCATTCTTTATACACTATTCATTCATTAATCATATAGGTTGCATACTGTTAAAAATAAAATTTATTCCAGCTTAATACATAAGATAGTGTAAATATTAGTGATAATTATAAAAGGTAATTATGGTATCCTGAGTATTTAATTTAATGTAAGTTTACATGAATATTAATTTGGTTTTCAACTGGTGTCCTACTATAAATAAATTTAAAACAAATTGCAGTTAGTGTTTCATTCCCACACTAACTTCAGTTAGTGTCATACACATATTAATCAAAATTTCATACACGTTTTATCCAAACAACATGTATAAAAATTGATAAATTCATATAATCACACAATTTATACCATTTGTATATCAATATTATATCACAATTCATACAATATCCAACAATAAAATATTAAACTCATAGGCATACACGTATTAATCAGATTTCATACATGTTTCATCCAAAAACATGTTTAGAATATAAAATAAGCATAATGTGATTTTTTTAAGAAAAAATCAGTAGTTTGACAAATCATACCATTTTCATACCAATTTAATAATTTATACCATAAACACAGTTAATAGACAATCACACCAATGTTAAAACGCAATTCATACCATTTGCATACAATTATTATATCACAATTCATAAAATTTTCAAAATCAAAACATTTAAGCGTAGTCATACACATATTAATCAGATTTCATACAGATTCCATCCAATAAATGTACAGTTTGGAAACACACTGATATTTTCAAAATAGTATCTTGAAATTGTAATAGCAATCAGTAATTCATATGTAAACGGTATCTGCCTGGAAGAAAACATATGATATTATATATCATCAAATACTTAAACACAAAAAAATTGTCCAAAAGTTACCTTTTTTTTTCTTCATTTTTTTTCTCTTTGTCGCTCCTTCAACTTAGATGAACCATCCGTCGTCGGATTTTGAATATTCGCCGGATTTTCAACAATTTTAGGCGGGGGAGGGGGGGGGGGGTTTGAGTTAATATATTAAAATTTGAAACATGAACATCATCATTAGATGTTCCTTCACCCAATCTGGGACTCTTTTGAAGCTTTTCAATGAGTTTCTTAGACATAATGTTGTTGGAAAAAAAATTGGACGAAAGATTGAATGTTGGTGTAGTTGGCTGGTGAGAAAAATGGGAGAGAAGAAGGTGAAAGTGGGGTGATAGCGTGTATAGTTGGATATGTGTGGGGGAAGGGTGGTGGGATTGACTAATGAGAGGTTATGACTATAACATTAAATAAAGAAGTGTAATCAATGTAAAATCCCTATAATTGTGTAAGAGATAATTATGGGGTATTCTTTATTTAAATAATTTAATAATAATATAAAATTATAAAAAATTACTTATTTAATAAAGTAAAATTTAATTAATTTATAAATAATTAGTGATATGTTATAACCCGTAATTAAACTGTTATAAGCAAGAATTTTTTAAAAGTAGATTTAAAACTTGTAATATTGACTCTTAAATGTGTATATGGGGTGATTTTTCCTTTATTGATCTTTGTTTGGAAAGGGATTAAAAGTGAAGCTGCTGCATCTGGTTCCTTTTTAGATATGCTTGTATGTGACAGTAGGAATAACTACTCATTATGTGTCTTGTGCAAACAGTTGCAGTAATATACTAGTAATGTACCCAAAGAGAAATATAAACTTTTACAAATAGCAAAAGCAAATAATGCAAGGAAAAAACTAAGCTAAAATAAATATAGAAGTATATTATTATTTGGAAGTTTCCTTTTCTTCTTCTCAAAGAATATAGAAACTACATAGATACATGGAAAGTTCAACTCGACCACTAAATTGCATGTCCATTCACATTCCAAGTGAAAGTAAAACAGAACTTTATGATTACTAACATGCATGGTTTCAGGATATTAACAGTTGCAAATTCCTTTGTGACTCCACTCAACATTTTGATCAGTCTATTGCTTTGCATCTCCTTATTTTGTACTACCGTCTGTACATAAAGAATATACAACTTTCATAAAATCGACATCGAACAAAATATAAAAATAAAAATATAATAGTAGTCGATATACTAAAGGTAAGCAAGGTTTACTGAAAGATGTTACCAACTCAGACAAACTTCATATAATTTTTATCCTTGTTATGTATACTTCTTATCCAAAAATAAAAGGACTTGCCTGAAGCTGGCAATATGTTTCAATAGCTTGAAAAGATTTCTTTAAATTGTTTTTCTGAAAAGCAATGGCCATTAAATTACACATGGTTATTACTGTAATATTAAGAGTCTCTTTGGCATTACTGATAAAAATTGCTTATTTTTAAAATAGTTTTTCAAAAAAAGTGCTTTTGAAAAAAAAACAATATGTATTTGACTAAATTCATTTAAAAAGTGTTTTCCATTAGCAAATTGTGTTTGGCAAATATTTATTAAAAATACTTTTGAGAGTTAAACAACGAAATAGGGACAAATATCAATGTACTTTTAGTGTTAAGATTATTTTATAGAGAGAAATTATTTTTAATATCTATTACAAAAAATCCTTAATTTAATTTTTATTTTTATGAAACTAAAATGTACATATTCAATTTTCAATATACCTTATTTGGAGGGTTAAAATCTTTAATTATCTTTTTCTAATCTTGCAAAAAATACTTTTGTTATCTTTTTTCTAATTATGTAAAACAATACGTACTATAATAAATAAAATAATAATACATAAACGTAAAATAAAATATAAAATATATAAAATTCTTAAATGAAACTTAACCAAACTTATGAGATAGGTTAATTAATAAGTGGTATTTTGGTAAATATATATATATATATGGAAGAGATATTTAAGTCTTAAAAAAATAATTTTCTGCTTTTGCTTCCACTTTTTTTAAGAAGCGGAAACTTTTAGCTTCTTTCCAACCAGAAAAAATTGTTTTTGCTTCCATTTATAAGCAGTTTTACTGATTTATCAAACACCTAATTTTTCATAAAAAATATTTTTTCATCAAAATAAATACTTCTGAACTTCCAACAATAATGTCAACAAGCTCTAAAAGTAAAAAGAGAAGAAAAAAAGATTAAAACTCCACAAGTATACCCACGATTACAACAATGATTTTGCTTTTACGAATATTCTCAAACACTACATTAAATTTTTGGCGAATATACATAGAAAATTGTGAAAAGAAATTCATTATTGTTCAAAAATTAGTTCGTGAACCACATAGAATATACGTTCCCGTTCAAAGAATGAAACATCTAATGGAGCATAATCTAAGTCTGATATGTTACCTTTTATATAAAATAAATCTATAAATAAAAAATATTTATGGATAAATCGGGAAAAAATTTCTAGGGAATGAAACATATTTAAATGGAAAAAATTTAGGTTAAAAAGTCCACGAAAAGAAAAGATAAATAGTATTTTATGTTTTTCAGAAGTGCCACGAGGACGAGCTTAAGATCTTTTTTTATATATAAGATATTTTAGATTACTTCATAGAAATGTGATTGAACTTTTTGTCCCTCCTTAAAAACTCTAGAAAAAATTATCAATTTACTATTTTACTGTAATAATAATAACATAATATGAGTCCCTATTAAGACTAAAAATATTTAATTTTTACCCATGGTAGAAGTCTTCTCTATAAAAGTAAATTATAGCAGGACAATAAATTTTTTCTCTTGGAAAAATCAAAGCAAGACAATAAATTTTTTTCTCTTACAAATGTTCTTTGTCTTTTATAATTTGGAATTTTTTAATTCCTTCGTTCGAAAAGTATAATGATTTTTTAATATGCTCGTAGGTATATTAATTGTTTGAAGATTTTGAAGACGGGTAAAGATGTAAACATATGATAGATTTTGAAGGAGTTCTAATTTCCAGAGGTCCTCTGTTTTTTTATATTTTTAAATTCATTAAAGTTCAAAGTTTATTAAAAAACATTAAAAGCCGATGCAAGTACTTTTTTAAAATTTTTTTTGTGGTTAAAATCTTTATTTACTCCTTTTGTTTTATATTACTTGGTCCTTTACTTGCTCAAATTTTTTTTATGAGAAATTTTTAATTAGAGGGGTATTTTATTAAACTCTAAACTTTTCTGTTATTACTTTAACTAGTTATTAATACCAAGGTTGAAACAGAAAAATATAATTTTTTTTTATTAATTTCTTAAATCGAAACAATTGTTTCTAATATATAGGCAAAGTAATATGAAACAGAGAGAGTAATTTCAAGTCATATACGATAAAATGTCAGAAACTGAGTAAAATTCAGCAATGATGTAATTTCAAATTATAAATTAAATATCATCTAAAATCTCAATCTCGGATTACATAATAACAATCAATATGTGTAATACTACAGACCCATTATTTTACCCAACCAATAACATGCTTTATGGTCGTTTGGTAGAGTGTATAAGAATAATACTAAATAGAGTGTATTAGTAATGCTTGCATTAGCAATGCATGTATTAGTTATGCTTGCATTAATTATACATAGATTATTTTAATGCATTGTTTGGATTGATGCATTAAAAATAGTATGTATGGCATTAAAAAAATTATTTACAAAGATACCCTTGACTTTTATGATGGAAAAGATGTAAAAAAGATTTTGAGGGGTAAGTGGGTCTTTTATCATATTAATGCATGCATTAAAATCATTGCATTGATAATACCTAGAAATCCATGGTATTAGCAATGCGCTCCTTAGTTATAAATAGGTTGAAAAAGAGTACCAAACAATGCACCAATAATACACAAGGCTAATACATGCATTATTTTTCCTAATACACTCTACCAAACGACCCCTAAGTTTCAAAGTTTTTGGTCAAAAACATACTTAAACTATACCCTCAATTTAAACTACATCCTCAAATTATTATTCTTAACAGAAAACACCCCTCTATTATTTAAAATCTGACAACTTTCATCCTTTTATTAAAATTTGTCAAAAATTAACAAATTCTTCACAAAAACACATACGGTTCACACTACTCTAAAAAAAAAACTATTTAAATCACCCCCAATAAGCCAATTTTGTCCATTCTACATACATTTAAAATAAAATATTGTGAATTATTTTTAGCAACAACGAAAGCATTGTCATCCTTTTAATTAGAAATTTTGTTTTTATTTACTTTTCATTTGATTTGATATCAAAAAATTATCAGTTGAAATGTTTTCTTATTGAATCGCTAAAAAGTGGTGTTGATCGAAAACTTTTACTTCTAATAATGGAAAACGAAACTCGAGTACTAGAGATCAAAATTAGCTGAATCTTGATTACCTCATCTATCAGTTTGCCCCAAAAAATTATTGATCTAACGACATTTTGACTTTGCAAGGTGAAGATGGTGTAAAATTAAGCTCCAACTTCATTCAGCTGGTAAAGGAGAAGAGCAAATCATGTCTCCTAGTAGACTCACACTGTCCTAACATTGTTTTTTTAAAACAACAAACAAGGGTCTAAAAAAATTAATTTTTGAAAGCTTTTTCCAACAAGTAATAAAATTATACAATTTTTGTTTGATGAAAATAGTATGAATTGCATATGTTTTTTTGTGAAATTTGCTAATTTTTTGACAAATTTTTACAGAGCGATGGAAGTTGTTAAATTTTAAATACTTGGAGGATGTTTTTTTGTTAAGAAAGATAATTATAGTATGTAGTTTAAGAATTTTTTTTTAGCCAAAAACACCTAAGCTAAGCATAAGAAAAATAAGTTATAACCTAACATGAATATTGTTCAAGCAAACGTACCATGAACCCTCATACCATTATTTTTTTCTTTGTGTAAAGCCTCAAAACGATATCAATCTATCAAAATTATGATTTATTAGTGAATACGAGATTTTATCGATGCTCATGTTATGATATAAAAATTTAGGTAAAAATTTGAGTTGAAAAGGTTAATCCTATGAGCTGACGTTGAAATTGAAATTTTCTTTCAAAATAAATTTACCCATAGGACAATGAACTCAAATTTGAAATTTTATCGAAAACGAAGTTCCAATCGACTCTCAAATCATTAAAATATAATTTCAAATTACATGTAAGAAAAAAATTCCAAACATTTTACGTTCATACATGATTCAAACGACAAAATCAGTGATAAATCAATGAAAAATTAACAAATAGGGAGTTATAATCTTACTAGCACAATGATATCTCGAAAAAACTTTAAAATCTCTCCATTTTGAGCTCAAAAACTCCCAAATAAACATAAAATGTCCAAATTTGACAATACAATTTTGTTTGTCTAAGTACCAAGCATTTTTCGTGAGTGTGAACCAACGAACCAACCTAGACTCTCTCGAAAGCAATCATATCCCTCTAAATGCGATGAATAATGTGACATGGTCCATTAACTCTTCTTCGTGAGCGCTCTGAAAAATTCTTCTAAGTAAATGTGACCAAGGCTTCACAAATATTGAAGGTGGTGGAAAGCGGAGGATCTTTGCTATATGTAATTATATAAAACAAAGACTTCTGCATCCCGTCCATATTTGGGCTATGACGGTACTATCAAGTCTTAAGACTGATGGTACATTCAACCAAGAACGTCCGTTGTAGTATCTAAGACTTAAAAGACCTAAGTCTTGATACTCTTTTGATTTAAAATCAGCAACAGACCGTTGGCCATTGAGTGTTATATACACCTTAATCGAAATGATTTGGGGTAGTACTTTAGCATCTTCAATAGTCAACAGTTCTTTGGGTCTTAACACCTTTCTCGTATCACCTCTTATGGTGAAGAAGATTAGTGAAGTAGCCTTTCTTACTGGACAACCTAACGAAGAATGATTTGATCTGCACCCAAAAACAACAAAATCAACAATTCTAGATACAAGTATAGCAGAATAAATCTCCAAATTCGTTCGAGACCTCCCAAATATGAATTAATAGTGCAAATCGATGATAAAACACATTTTGTGCATGTTTGAATCATCAAATTACCATTCTAAGGTTGTTTTTACAAAATGTTATTGTGGTCAACTCTAAACTTATAAAAAGACTAGAACTAGCTAAAGGGTCCAAATCTTCTCCGAACCTCTTGGAAATCGTGTCAATTTTTCATGTGAGTCATAAGTTATCATTCAAACCTAGTGAAATCATCAAAACTAGAAATTGACCTTGTTAACTTCAAATATTGATTTTGGTCAAACTTTTCAAGTGTCAAAACTGAAAGAACTCACCTAAAATATATTCAATCGTCTCAAAAATCGTGTCATCCATCCTCTCAAGACACAAAACGTTATACAATGTTATATGAAGGGTCAATTAGGGTATTGAAAAATTATTTTAAAAAACTTATCATGAATTAATTTGACCTAAATATTGATCCAAAATTTGATGGACTAAAATAAATTAAATGAACTAGTAATAAATAAGCATATCAATAATCAAATCAAACTTAAGCAAATTGTACGAGTTATGATTTGCTATTTTTGACGCTTCTAGAATAATAAATAAATAAAAAATACTAACAAAAATATTGAAAATTTTGTACACGTGTGGAGTGTGAGTTATTAGTTTTCATGACCAAATAAAAGCCAAAACGCCTTCATTTCCGAAGCCCTATATTCACTTTGCTGTCAGAACTCCTCCACTCTTCTCCCCCTAACGGCTCTACTCTCACTCTTCTCGGAATCTCCGGCGACCCAACGATGGACGGCGGCCAACGGAGAATGTCGATAGACAATGAGAAGGTTCAGGTTCTCTCTTTCCCTCTTCCCTCCCCCTCTGTTTTACCTTCGATTTTTTAGTGAATTAAGTGACTTTTCTACTCAATTGAAATGCTCATTCTGTCAATTGAGTTTCAGGATAAGTGATATAAACCATAAAAATACTTAATTAATGCTAATGGGCACCGATAAAGCCTTCATGCAGCTGTTCTGATAAAATTCTTCGTCAACTTCGATGTTCATTTGGCTGTTAGTTTAAGGTATCAGGGAATTTAGGGTTCTAGTTAGAGATTTTTATGATATTCAACTGTATATCAATATACATCATGATTAAGGAGGATGCTAGGATCTAGTTGAAATGGAAATTTTACAAAGCAAGAGCGGTGAGGTGAAAACCGTGACATGCTTTTCCTTTAAAGAAAAGGTCTCTAATAAAATCCACCAGTTCCTTTATCGCCCGGGTTTATTGATCCTCAAGCCTCTCAATATTTAGCTTCCCTTTCCTTTTTAGAGCCAGAGTTCTTTTTCTTTTCATTCACTAAAAATTAAAATGAGTTAAAATATCCTTGACTGAGGATCCAGGGGCTGGGAAGCCTCAGGAAGAAGTAAATCTGATGACTTCACTAAGTAGGGATGGCAACTGGGTGGAGCGGGTTTTGTCTTATGCGGGGTGGGGCGGATTTGACTTTATGTGGGGTGGGCCGGGTCGGGGGATTTGAAACTCTTGTGAAAAGAAATAATGCGGGTGCGGGGCAGGTTGCGGGTTCTTTCTCTTAATTCCATCCCTGTAAACATAGCTTCATTTTCCTTGAATAAGGGTTACATAATATGTTATATGATAGTTGAAACTAATTAAAAATGAAATATAGAATCAAAATTAATTTGAAGTCCATATATAGGTTAAGTGCTCAAATTTAAATATTTAATAGACTTCTAATATTAATAGAATGGTACTAGTTAGTAGTTAGTTTGAGACAAGTTCACAACTCTTATAGTATTTAAAAATCACAATAAACATACTCATATAAATAGAAAAAAATTATTTTCTTAATTTGATTAATTTGACATATTTTCTCTTACTGCACAAATATATTTATAATTTCATTGTACACTGTAACAAAATGATAAGCAAAAAGAGAAACAAAGAAGAACAAAATAGGATACAAATTAAATATTTCTGAAACTAGGAATGATAATGAGAGAAAACTATTTTTATTTTTATTTTTGAAAATGGTAATTGTTTCTATTTCTGCAGAACAATACATAGGTTGTACTGAAACCTGTATTTACATAAGGAAACTCTAATAATACCGACCTATCCCTATAATGAGTCTAAGACATCAATGACAGAGACGGTATCATTAGAGTAAATTTGATTACACCAAAAACACAGAGTCGAAGAGTCGAAATGCAATTCAGTTTAACTTGTTGCATACTACTCTCCCTATTCTCAAAAACTCTAAGGTTCCTCTCTTTCCATATTGTCCACCAAATAGTGGCAGGGACAATTCTCCAGTTACTTCTGTTTTTTGCTTGTGTCCCTGCTTCTTCCCAGCTAAATAGAGCCTCTGAAATTCTCCCAGGCATGGACCAGGAGATGCTTTTACGTCTCAGGAACAAATTTCACAACTGGCCAGTGATTTCGCATTGGATAAACAAATGATTGACTGTTTCTGCAGTTTTCCCACAGAAAAAACATCTAGAGCAAAGTGTAATTCCCCTCTTCATTAAATTCTCCTGTGTCAATACTGCTTCTTTAGCCAATAACCACACAAAGCAAGACACCTTGTATGGATCTTGGCTTTCCATATCTGTTTCCAGGGCCACTTGAGTAGCTGCAGATTTGGATGATTCAACTTCTTGTACACTGCACCTACTTTAAAAATCCCTTTACTGTTTCCCAACCACTGCAATCTGTCTCGCCCCATTTCCAGACCACTAAATTGATCAATGCTTCTAAAAAATTCTGTTACTCTTGGAATTTCCCAGTCATTGAGGTGTCTTCTAAATACAAAATTCCACCTTTGAGGAGTCCATAAGTCAGCTATAGTACTTTGTTGCTGAAGAACTAAATTGTGGATGTCAGGGAAGAGAGTCTCCATATTTCCTTCTGCATGCCAATCATCCTTCCAAAACCTAGTTTTTATGCCATCTACCACTTTGATCTTGGTGTTAGGTTTGAATTCATTCCAAAGTTCTCTAATGGATTTCCATAAGCTAACACCATAAGGGTTGGTAACCTCCTTTGTCATCCAACTATCACTCTCTTCATATTTTGCCTTTATGACTGAGCCCCACAGATTCTGATTATCATTTGAGTACTTCCAAAGCCACTTCAACCTCCAAGCTTTACTCTGGTTCTTCATGTTCTTGATCCCCAGACCCCCAACTCTCTTTTCGGTGATCACAGTTTTCCATTTGACTAAGTGATATCCTCTTCTTTCCTTGTTCCCTTGCCATAAAAATTTTCTCCTGATGCTATCCAACCTATTGATGATTCCCGGTGGGATAGGAAATAATGACATCATATATGTTGGAAGTGCATCAAGTACATAATTAATCAAAGTTTGTCTTCCCCCTAGAGAGAAAACTATTGCTTTGATTTAGTGTTAAATTTGATGGTTGATATCTTTATTGATTTTGATTAGGTTTTTTTTTAAAAAAATTCTTTCTAAAACACATAAATTATTAAGTTCTTATAAATTAAATAGTATCTCAGAACAGTAACGATATTAAATAGTATCTGGATAGGGGAAAAAATGAATTGAAATATTGAAATTTGAGGCAAGTTATAATTGCATGATTTAGACAAATAAAAATGAGAATAATTAAGTGGGGCGGGTATATGCGGGACGGGTTTATGTGGGTCGGGGCTGAGCGGGTTGAAAATGCTAAAAAATGTTATGGGGGCGGGGCGGTTTGTGGGGCACGCTCAACCTGCCCCGCACCGCCCCATTGCCACCCCTATCACTAAGACAACAAATCAGAATATGGTGGAACACAGTGTCTTGGATTCTGGTTGACTGTAGCGAAAGAAAGGAACTCTAGATGTTTTGAAGACAAAGCAAACTTCATACAGCAGACCAACTCTAACTGTACACTTTTGTTATCTTTTTGGTGCTAGGAAGAATTTGTAAATGAAGCAGAATCAATACTTTGCACCTTAGAATCCCTACAAGATTAGAAACTGATTATTCTGTTGGTTTTTACACACCTATACCTGTACATTTTTCAGCACTTGGTTGGTGCTTTTGTTATAATGAAATAACATTTTCTATAGAAAAGAATATGGAAGAGAAATATACAATGAAGGACAAAACGTATTACATGTTTGGCCAATCAGACCTACATCCACAAGTGGAGAGGAGCAATTCACTATTTCAGTGATGGCTATTAAGAGTAAAGAAGAGCTGACACTCTAATAATCTCAGAAAGATTTAGAAGATAGAATAACCTCACATAATACTGTCACAAAATGCTCACAAAGAGGTTTACTCTTTTTTGTTTGTTTGTTCAAAAGACGAGGTCCCACAGGGCTATTTTATAAATAAGTTAAATGATCAAAACAAAGTAAAGGAAAAAGGAAAGTGTACTCAGAACCAAATGAAAGCAGAAGGAAAGAAGCTCTATTCTAGAAAGTGCTAGGAAAAATCTGCTCGGAGAGGCACTGCACTCCCACTTTGAGCTTCGATTGCGGTGCTTGAGCTGAGCACATCGTTGCCGTTGAAGATCAAGAGCTATATTTGTATAACCCAGATTGTAATTTACCATTTTGTTATCTGGTATCTTTTCTGTTGTCCAACTGTATTTGGTCTTGTTGTAAATTGTATTTTGTTTCCTGTTAATCCTGCTACAATTTAGCAAATAAAGCTTTTGAGACATCCTGTAGGCTTTTAAATCCCAGTGCACCTTCATCATAAGGATGACATAGCACAGTCCAAGAAGTTCAATGTTTGCTAGAATTTCTTATTGAATTACTCCCGAAAAACTTAGCAAACATCCTGTGATAACCTCTGCAAGAGAGTCAGTCACAAGCTTACAACAGTCTGACAACAAATGTATGGGGTTGCTTTGTAAGATATGTTTAACGAGAGTGATTCTCCCACCAATAAATAGCCATTTTCCTATCCAGGAAAAGAGTTTGTTACTCACTTTATCAGTGATTTCTTTGTAATGTGCATTCTTCCTCCTGCTATAGTAGGTTAGCACCACTAAGTATGTACAGGGGAACACTTCTCTTGGAATTCTTGTAATTTTGTTCACCAATGTCACCACCTCATCCTTTGTATTTTCATGCGTATACACTGCAGTGCACTCTTTCCTTTGTTAATCAGCTGTTCACTCACTTTCTCATATGTAGCCAATGTTTCCATCACCAATTTTAAGGAATATTCTTTTGCTGAAGTAAAAATTTTAGTATCATCAGCCTATGCTAAGTGGTTGATGTATGGGATCCACTTTGGCATTCCAAATCCTCTGAACTTCTCATCCTTGCGTAAGGCGTTGAAGGCTCTTGACATGCATTTAGCAGCTATGATAAATAAAGTTGCTTCACTCCCCTAGTAGATTTAAAGAAACCCTGTGGCTTACCATTCATTAGAATAAAATACCTATTGTTAGAGATTATTCTGTATACCATGTCAATTAGCAAATCTCCAAAAACCATTCTTCTTAGCACTTTAGTCAGGAACAACCATGAAACTCGATCATATGCTTTGTCATGTCCAGCGTTATCTCTGCTGGGTTACCCTTTATCTTAATATCATGCACAATTTCTTGTACCAATAATATATTCTCAACTATGCTTCTTCCTTCCATAAAACCTGCTTGCTGGAGAGATGATTGTTGCCAGTAGGTATACCAGTCTTTCATGTATGGTCTTGGAGAAAATCTTTCATGTGAGTGAGGTTGCTCAAACTGATCTGAAAAGGTCACAACATCCATTTTGGGCAATAACACCAGATTTATGCATGTGACAGTGACATGTCCTGTTAATTCATGTCACAGAAGAAAAAATGCACCATTGTTAGCACATCTGTTTCAATTATGTCCGAACAGTATCGGTAGAGCTTCCCAGTGAAACCATGTGGACCACCTGAACTATTTACATTTAGACTAAAACAACTCTTCACATTTTCTATCTCTAGAATTTCATGAATCTAATTATTCAGTTCTGCATTAATCAGTTGAGGTATATGATTCAGTATCATCTCAAAGTTTGTTGGAATGTGATCCTCAACAATTGATCTGTGTAAAACGTTATAGCCTCCTGCATGATATCCTCCTCCTTATCCAGCAAGTTCTCATTAGGATCTTTAATCTTCTTGAGTTGTAGTTTATTTCTCTTATCAGTTACATGAGAATGAAAGAACTTGGTGTTCCTATTCACTGTTTCTAAACCACTGCATTCCAGCTTTTTGCTTCCAAAACTTTTCCACCATATCATAGAATTTTATCAGTTCAGCTTGTACATTTTTGTAGCCTCTTCCTGTTTCCATGGGTAGGATTTTGTTCAAATTCCAGCTCATGGACCTTAACTACTACTTCTAGAGTTTGCTATCTGTTTGAGTATGTCACCATGTGTATTGCTACTCCTTTTAGGCAATGCCTTACTGACCTTCTTCAAATTATTATGTACAATAACCATAGAGTCTGGACCAAAGTTCCCTGACCAATTTTGTCTGACTACCTCCCAGAATGTCTCATATTCCACCCAAAAATTATGAAATCTGAAAGATTTCTTAATTACTCTACTATCCTCTTTGTAAAGTGTTAAGAGAGGTGCATGATTAGATCCTTGTTTAATTAAATGTGCCACTTCTAGGTTAGGAAACATACTCATACCCGATTACGCAAACATTTATCCAGTCTTTTAGAAATGCAAGTTTCATCTGATCTACCATTCAACCAAGTGACATGCTACCAGTGAAGTGAATCCCGTATCTGATAATTGACATTCAGTTAGGCAGCAAGAAGTCTTCAGTTTCAGCCCACCAAACTTCTGATATTCATCCACAATCACATTAAAATCTTCCCCTACTAACCAAGGAGTTCGTATTTGAGTAGATTGATCATAAAGTGCATCCCAAAGTTCTATTCTACTATCTCTGTCATTACTAGCATATTTCTGTAATCTGAGTCGATTGTAATGTTAATACCTGGTTCGTGTCCATCATTATTTTAACTTGAAATTCATCTATCACAAACACCTAGATTTTCCCATTGATATTATGCCTTTTTGTTCCCATTATTAACCACTGTCTGTACTACGTGTCTAACATGTTTAAAAGGCTCCATCAGAACTATAAAGTTGAAGTGTTTTTGTCTATTCATCACAGCAACTCTTTCAAAGGCATGCTGAGTTTTTACCAACCTTATATTCAATATTAGTGAATTATTCATTGGTGAGTAGCTTTGGCACCTGCAAACCTTGTTTGCTTGCACACTCCTTGCTGGCTTAGGAGGCACACTCTTATCTCTGGTTGCTTTTGTTTGTCTGTTTTCTTTCCTTGCATTTTAGGTGTGTCTAAGTGATCGACCCTGTTGTTTCTGGCCTCTTCCTTTTGTATGCTTGTATTGTTTTACACTGTCACTTCATCAACATCTCCAATATCTATTTGATCCTCCTTGTTGTCTTCCCCATTTAGCCCCCTTCTTTCAAAATACTTAGCAGCTATCTGGCCTTTGTCCATATATGTTTCTGGATCAGAGTTTTGTGATCTCTCCTGTATCCCCTTCTCTTTGTCTTGACTATGTGATGTGTCTGATGTATTTGATTGTGTCTCTTCATTCTCCTGTTCTTATGCTCTACTCATGCCTTCTTGAACTCTTCTGCCAGTTACTCAGGTGGGTTTCTCCTCTGATGGTTCAACATCAGGATTGTTTTCATTGATAGCATCCTCAAATTTATCCTCTTTCTCATAATGTATCATTTTCCCGTTATGATCCTAGATTTCTCCCTTGTCTTGTTTCTCTTGTTCCTGCTCGTCATTATTTTGCGTTAGCTCCCTCTGGCTTTGAACTATCACTATCAACGACACCATTGATATCTTTGTTCAACCTTCATTATATATTTTCAGAAGGAAAGTATATTTTATGTTTCTCCTAAATGAAACAAAGATAAAAAATATTGGCAAGTACGATTTCCGCTTTACTATTACTTGTTACACTGTATATATGGTGAGAACTCTAGGACCTTAAAATAGACACTTGTTGAATCTTTTCTTAATAAGCAACTCTAATAAACTGATGTTTGCTTTTACGTTTCTTTTCCAGCTGCCAATCAGTCCTAAGGCATTAGTTGTGCATGATCCATCGCTCAATCAAGGAGGCCAGATTAATTCCCCCGTTTTTGCTGCCAATCGTGACCCAATGCAAAATGGATCTGCTGAGGCAGTTATCTGCAATTCCAAGGTTGTTAAGATTATGAAAGATATCTGCCTAGTTTATTTTATTTCATTCATGGATGTATTACGCACAATAGTCTTGATAAGAGGTATAGATATGTGTACTTATATCCATCTTTGAGATGATATCAATAATGCACATGATAATATATTGTGTAGTAGATGGGTCAATTTCATGACTGTGTCATTTAATTCTGGCAGAAACTTGAGGATGCAATGCAGGAGATTGGTCTTAAAATTAAACACCATGAAGATAATGTCAAATTCTTGAAGGCTCAGAAGAACAGGTTGGATGACTCAATTTTGGATATACGAGGTACTGTTTACTTCTTTTCAAGTTAATTAGGTGTGCTGCAAATTGCATGTACAAAATTTTAGAAGGTTACTGTAGCTGTTTTGTTTTTCAGTATCCTAGAACATAATGCTTGTACTCTGTCTTTATGGGAAGGAAACAATCAAACATTGCAAGATTTTCATATCAAGGGACGTCTTTGTCATTTCAAGTAAATATGGATTTTGTGATGCCTGTACCAGTACCACAAAATATCAGCCATCGGCTAGTTTGAGTAACAGAGGCCTAATATATTGTTCATGGGTTTAATGTTGTGTATTGCCTTTTTAAAAGCACTCCATGTAGACTATAATATTCATTTTAACAGTTTTTCTTTCCCTTTTTGCATATGCCTTGCACTGTTCCCCAATTTTGATTCCTTGTGCTTGTGGTGTATTGTAGTTGTTCTTGGCAAGACTCATTCAGCAAGTGAAACTGGTTCTGAAAATAAGGAATCTTCCAATGGGCAGAATGAGGAGGAGACCATTGAACAAATCTTAAGTTTTGATAAATCTGCAGCTTCCATCTGTGTCCAGCTGCAAAAGCATACTGGAACTCAGATTACTCATATTCCATTTATGAAGGACATGATAGGAATTATTGCTTTGCTTGGGAAGGTTGATGATGATAATCTCAGCAGGTTAGTTTTACCAAAAAAAAGATAATCTCAACAGGTTAGTTTAACATAGCATCCAGTAATTGCTGGTGTTCTCTACAAAAAATAGATAAAGTAGAAAAAGGAATAAGCTGTTCTATGAGTCCACTTTCTATGCTAGCTCTCTATAGCCATGTTCAAGAAATTATAGCATTTGTTCACTCTGTCCCAATCAAGATGACAGTATGTGGCTGCATGAAGATGAAGACTTTTTTGAAACTGTGCATGAAGGTGAAGACTTTTTTACAACTGTGCATGAAGGTGAAGACTTAAGACAAAAAGTTTGATATGTTCTGGTCTTTGAATCCGTCACAGGTATACTTAGAGTGATTAGGGTTTGGAGATCGCGAATTAGGGTAGAAGGTTTGTTGGTAGTTGAACATCTCTCACTTTCTTACGAGATAGGCTTGGTGGTCGTACCAACTATATTATTATTATTATTAATAATAGTAATGATATCTATATTTTACTTTTATCCCCTCACTGGGTATCTTTTTGTTATTAAAACTTTTGAACCTTCACTTTGTAAAATTGACCTGGGAATAACCCCTTAGCATGTGAGACACTTTTGTGTATGATAATGAGCATCTCTTTGCTTAAATTAGGTCTTGCCGTGACGTAGGAGTTAGAATCTGAATAGTTCTATGCATTTTGAGAATAGAAGATGAAAGAAGCATGACGTTTAAAGAATGTTAGAGTGGGTTAAAGTCCCACTATGGACGTGTAGTTTGCATATATGAACTTGGGCAATCCCTCCCTCATAAGCTATATTTTGGGGTTGAGTTAGGCCCAGGTGCCACATCTTTACCAAAGAAGTAGGCAGATAATGGAAGTTCACAGTATTATGACTGACATTTGTATCATAATCTTGAAATTCAGAACTCTCTCGGATTATCTTGGGCTCGAAACCATGTTAGGAGTTGTTTGCAAGACGCGTGATGGACTTAAAGCACTGGAAACATATGATAAGGAAGGTCTTATAAATAAAAGTTCTGGTCTTCATGGACTTGGAGCTTCAATTGGGAGACCTTTGGATGACCGATATCTCGTAATCTGTCTTGAGAACTTAAGGTTTGATATTATGATGATCTCTTCTTGCAAATGCTACTCATATTCTTTAGCACTTCCTTACTCTCTTTTCTTTTTCCTTTCTGAATTATCGTTTTAGACCATACGCTGGTAAATTTATTGCTGATGACCCTCAGAGGAGGCTTGACATAAAGAAGCCAAGATACCTCAATGAGGAAACTCCTCCTGGTTTTCTTGGTTTTGCTGTCAATATGATCAATATTGACACTGCGAACTTATATTGTGTTACAAGCACTGGTCATGGCCTGAGAGAGACCCTCTTCTATAGACTCTTCTCACATTTGCAAGTATACAAAACAAGGGCTGACATGCTGCAGGCACTACCTCTTATAGCTGATGGAGCCATATCGTTGGATGGTGGGATCATAAAGAGTTGTGGTATATCTTCCCTAGGCGAGAGGTAAAGAGGCTTGTCTTAAATAGTGTCATTATTTTATTCATAAATTTTTCTTTCTTTCATAGTTCAACTTGTTTGTGAAGATACCCTAAAGAATTGATTGCCTATCAACTTGTTCCTTTTTGAGTATCAAGTAATATACTTGATCTCTAACTTTGCGCCTTAATTGGAAATCTGATGTTATTTTGTGACCATGTTGCTTGACCTTTGTGGAGTTTAGTAGTTCGACCTTTCACTAACTTCCTCTTTCAATCTGCATAGAATGGTGTATGAAATCATGTTCTTCTCTTTCTATATTCATTTCAAAATGATTAACAGACCATTGGCATCTTTAATGAATCATTATTCTTTTAAAAAAGGTGTGTGTGTGGGGGGGGGGGGGTGTCTATAACACATTTTAGAAGTTAATCAGGAAAGATTATCTATAATATTATATTCTGGTGGAGGAGTTTTCAGGATTTATCACGTTCAGAGTCTTAACACATTTTAGATTTACCTGAATGATGTTTGTCAATTATTGATATCTTAATCTCATGTCTCCTAGGAGTTGTTTTTAATCCTACTCCTATGTTCATATATCATATGTATTTGAGTTTGTATGTTTATATATTAGATGTATTTGAATTTGCAGCACAATTTATTTTTCTTGTTGATTGCTTCACTGAATCATTATCCTCTCTACCTTCCCAAGGTAGGGGTAAGGCTGCCCAGACCCCACTTGTGGGATTTCACTGGATATGTTGTTTGTTTGTATTGCATCACTGAATCATTTGGATTCTTTCTTTCTCGTGTACATTTAAGGGAAGTCAAGATCAAATTTCCAAAGAGTTCTGGAAGGCCGCCGAATGTACCTGAAAACTATTATGAGACTGAGAACCGGATGAAGGAGCTGAAGTGGAAAAGGGCAAGATTTGTGGATGATTTACAGAGAGAACAAACATTACTGGACCATGCAAAGTTCAACTTTGAAATAAAGAAACAAGAGTTTGTCAAGTTTCTTGCACAAAGCTCATCCTATGTTTCAGCGGTAATTATTTTTAGTGTTTCTAGTTAGACTATGCATGCTAATCAATGATTTATTCGTAATAGTTTGTGTTGTTCATGCCAAGCAAATATAAATTAAGTCATCTCTGGGTTGGTTTAGGTAGCTTGAGGATTTCTAACTTGATCCTCGTTGCCCTTACATCCTGCTTTAATTGATTGACTATGTCATTTGATACTGCAAGCTATGCTTAAATTTTATCATGCTAGCAGAGAACTCTGCATGGAAAGCGATGCTATTTTTTTTTTCCCTTTTTAGAACTTTAAAGCTTGTGCTTGCTTTGGTATGCCTTTACAGATGTTCTCTTTGAGCAGTCCAAAGATGTAGAGATATAGGAAGTGAAGTGCTTTTTTTTTTTTTAGTTTAAGCCATCACCTTAGGTTGTGGGTCTGAGGTGTGGGGGGTTTTGCTTGAACCCCGACCATGTTAATTAAATAGCAAAAATATGTATAATGACAAGAGGGGGACATGGAACCTTGCCTCAAGTCTACAAAAAAAGATTGCACAACAATCTTGCTAGGAAAGGAAGTAGCCTATAAACAATCATTTCCAAATATCCAAAAAGAACTTTTAACTAACAAAGAAGTTACATTTTTCATAAACCATTGGTAATTTTTGCTACAACAATTTCATGAGAAAAGGACAAAAGTTTTTTTCTTGGATGCAGTAAAACTGTCCTTTTTCAATTGAAGATGTTCATATTCTAACCTCATTACAGATGAGAGAGAACACATTTGCTTCTAGTTTGTGAATGTGAATGGCTCTTTCCTTCAACTGACCAGTTCCTTCTCGTTTGGAGGTGCTAATAAATTTCCTATTTCCCCACTTACTGTTCCTGATAGCCTCTGAATAGGGAATGTCTTTGTTTGTCAATCTTGAATTGAATGTCGATGGTAGAGAGGCATTTATGAATCTGCCTATCTTGTTAGCAATGTCCTTCCACCCAACATTAAAAGCTAGTCAGGGATGACAAGTGCAAAACTTTGTGCACGTAGGTTTGGCATCTACATAGTTGCTTCCTTGTAATTGGAGTCCTCTAGTAGCAATATCTGAAATTTTGGACATTGTTAGGCAAGACAAATGATGAGCTTGGGAAGGATCTTTTGCAGAACTTACTGTAAAAGAATGGTCTAATTTATGTGCACTTCTGCTTAAGTAATTTGCTACAAGAGGAGACATGGATAAATAAAAAATTTAGTAGTTCTGGTATTAAATAGTCAATCTGTTGCGATGTTTTCCCCGATCCCTGCATCAAATGTGTCTGTTCTAAGCTTTTAGGGTCGAAAGACTGTTTTCTGCATAATGTTTTGATCTCCTAGTAATAGTGGTAAGAATTCATGAGAGAGAAAATATTGAAGAAATGAGTGGAATATATGTTAACTGTTAAGGGTACCAAATGAAGACTAAGTATATTAAGGATGCAATTTAGGAAGATCTGGATAACAGGTCCCTCAGGTCCCTGGTGTATTACCTGGACTGTTTGTAAAGAAGAAATTGGAGTTGTTTCAAATGACGAACATAGCGATACTACATAGTATAAACTGTACGTGTTTGTGAAACCTAGCTTTTTACCGTAGAATGCAAATGCCGAATATGTAGAATCTATTGGGGAATCCCATCCGCACTTGATTGGAAAAATTAGTATAGTCGGTCTTGTTTTGATTTGGGAGAAAATCTTTTTAAAAGGCATCTTGGCCTAAGAGGACTGAGAACTATAAGGCAAGCACCAAAACGCTAACACAAACTGCTCCCACATACACTCATGATAAGGGAGGGTGGGGACAACCAGGCCACCACTTTTACCCTTAAGAGGCTAAGGTCCAAGGGGCTCCTACAGGAAATAAGCTTCACCCAAAAAGTTACTCAGAATTCCTATCAAGGACGTTCCCTACTATTCATTTCCTAAATTCCTTTCACCTTAACTAGCTAACTCAAAACAAATTGAGTGTAGCCATGGATTCTTTTCTAGGACTTCAAGATATCTCGAGAGTAGAAGAGGAGAAGCTGCAATCAGAGTTCTGAGATCATTGCAAATATGATGCAACAAACTTGGAACCACACTCGCGGTGTGGAAGAGAGGAATGAGTCTCTCCTCCACAAATGAAGGGAACTAACTGTGTGGGTCGCCCCCATAGCTTCGTATTCCTAGAATAGAAGAGTATGTCGACTATTTGTTGTTTTAGAAGGCTTAAATTAATGTGGATGCAAAGTAGTGTGTTTTAATTTAGGGTGTTCTTTGTCTTCTTTTAGTGGAGATCTATTACGATGCCTGCTGAAGATAGACTCCTATCTATGCTCAATGTTATCAAAAGCAAAAAGCGCAAAAAAGTTCTAAGGTCCATTGGCGCTTTAGCGCAAAGTGCAAATAGAGCATGGGCTTTAATGCAAAATGCTGCAAAGAGAGAAAAAAATATAATTATATATATGCTTAGTTCAAGACTAATAATTATAAGTACGAATAACAAATCAAAAAACAAAGAAATTGAAAAAAAAAAACGATAAAGTGAAATATCAATTGTTTAGTGTCATTAGAGGTTCATTGACGAGGAAAAGTATGCCTTAGAATCTTGATGATGACACTGAAGGTGAAACGCTCAACACGTATTGAGTCTCGCTTCAGGGCTTAAGCGCGCTATGCCAACTATTTTGTTTGGTTTTATTAATTATGTTTGCATGTATGGCAAAAACCCTGTTTGGAAACGTTGACTACTTATGCTATTATAATACTGATAAAGGCTTATTTGTATAAGTGTGCTGAAAATGTTATTCTTTCCTTTTTTTTCTTTCTATAGTGGAGATAGTCTCACAAAATGACAGACATAATATTAAAGGACTCTACCTTTGCTTCCTTATCCTTGATAGCTAGATGTGAACCTTCACGAGTGGAGAAAAAGCACCTAGTCTATCTTACATCCCTCATGCAAGACAGATGTATAATATGATTTTGACTCTGATGGACCTTGTAGATTCCACATTGTTGTAAGCTTTTAGGCATAAAATGCAAGATGATTTTAACTCTTCATAGAATCCATTACAGAGATGTAAGAAATGTAGTCAATACTCTACCTACATATTTCTCCTTCACTGCTATCTTTGTAAATAAAGTTATCCGTCCTTATAAAATGAAAAAGAGGATATCAGTTTACACTTCTTTTTTGACAGGATGTATTATTTACCAGTTGTTGTACCTTATGAAGTTTTGCTCTCAATGTATGACCTATTGTCTCCGTCTATGCAGCCTCAGTTTCCAGCAGGAGGGGAGCGGTCAACTCCGATATCATGATTGTGTGGGAACTTTGAGACCATTTCTACATTAGACAGATGGATGTTTTATCAGTTGATTTAAAGCTCCTGCTTTTAATTTATATTCTGGATAATGACCTCTTGGATAATATGTGCAGTTCAATGTCATCCTTGTTTGGGTCAATTTCAGCATTAGGTGCAGGCTTATGCCAATCTGATTCATGTTTAGGTGAATTTTCATAGATGAGTGGTAGTTCGTTCATTCGGAACAGATATACAGAAAATGTTCTATCAATGTACAGCATCGTATTAGTTATTGAACTTTCGCTTGACGCTTAAGGTTGAACCGTATTGCAACTTGCATCCCCCTGCTATTGGTTATTGATATCTAGTTTCAGTTGACAAACTGGCTATGCTTATGTTCAAAAAAAAGTTTGGGGTTATTATCACCACATGGTAGTAAATAAAAACTCATGAATTTTCAAGTACGAGCAACTTGATAACTTCCTCCATACATTTTTACTTGTCAAGTATATTAAAAATAGTTGGCCAATTTTACTTGTCAAGTTTGGAAAATCAAGAGATAGTGAACAATTTTGGAGTGATATAGTAAAATTATTCCGAACAAATAGAAATATGGACAGTATTATTTGCAAAACAAACAAAAAAAAACATATAAAAAGAAAGGTTCCACCGAGACTTGAACTCGGGTTACTGGATTCAGAGTCCAATCTCCTGACCACTAGACCATGGAACCACTAAGTTACAGTTTTTGGGCATAAATTGAATATATTTACAATTTTCAAATATTAAAGCAAAGTCTACAATCTTCACCAATAAATATGTATTGTTATTTTCAATCAACTGCAAAATGATTTTTACTTAGCAAATAATAGATAACTTTTTTGGACGAAAAATGTAAGGATGTATATACTTTGGTAAATATTAAATTACTAGAAAATTTAGAAGTATGAGTTCAACATTATGATATTTAATATGAATTTTCAAAAAAAATCATATTCAATATTCATAAAAGTATATCAAAATAGTGAATAACTTAAAGAATTAATTAATTAAATTACATACAATATTCATATATATTACTCTTATACACGAATTTAATTTGACATTACACACAAATTTAAATCATATGACATTAATTTGATCCTATTCTTCTCACTCATTTAGTATAATACAATAAAATTAGAGTCATATTTCTTGAAGTTGAAGTCAAAGTCAAACAAATTATAATTATCACTTGCATCTATTCACTTTTTCTCACCATTTCGTATAATACGACAAAATTGGAGTCATATTTCTCGAAGTTAAGTCAAACAAAATCGTAATTATCATAATTATTACTTATCTTACACACAAATTAAAATCGTTTCACATTAATTTGATTCACTTCTTCCCACTCATTTAGTATAATACGATAAAATTGAAGTCATATTTCTCGAAGTCAAAGTCAAACAAATCATAACTGTCACTTACATTGATCTACTTCTTCCCATTCATTTCACATGATACGATAAAATTAGAGTCATCTTTCTCGAAGTTGAAGTCAAACAAATAATAAGTAGCACTTATGTCAATCTACTTTTTCACTCATTTCGTATAATACGATAAAATTGAAGTTATATTTCTTGAAGGTAAGTCAAACAGAATCATAATTATCATTTATATCGATTCACTTCTTCCCACCCGTTTCATATAAACGACAAAATTGGAGTCATATTTCTCGAAATTAAAAGTTAGACCAATCATAAATATTACTTACGTTACACACAAATTGAAATCCTATCACATTAATTTGATCCACTTCTTCCCACTCATTTCGTATAATACGTTAAAATTGAAGTCATATTTCTCGAAGTCAAAGTCAAACAAATCCTAACGGTCACTTACATTGATCTACTTCCTCCCATTCATTTCACATAATACGATAAAATTAGAGTCATATTTCTTCGAAATTGAAGTCAAGCAAATAATAAGTAGCACTTATGTCAATCTACTTTTTTTCACTCATTTCGTATAATACGACAAAATTGAAGTTATATTTCTCGAAGTTAAGTCAAACAAAATCATAGTTATCATTTATATTGATTCACTTCTTCCCACTCATTTCATATAAACGACAAAATTGGAGTCGTATTTCTCGAAATTAAAAGTTAGACCAATCATAAATATTACTTACCTTACACAGAAATTGAAATCGTATCACATTAATTTGATCCACTTCTTCCCACTCATTTCATATAATACGTTAAAATTGAAGTCATATTGCTCGACGTCAAAGTCAAACAAATCATAACTGTCACTTACATTGATCTACTTCTTCCCATTCATTTTACATAATACGATAAAATTAGAGTCATATTTCTCGAAGTTGAAGTCAAACATATAATAAGTAGCACTTACGTCAATCTACTTTTTTTCACTCATTTCGTATAATACGACAAAATTGGAGTCATATTTCTCGAAATTAAAAGTCAAAACCAATCATAAATATTACTTACCTTATACACAAATTGAAATCATATCACATTAACTTGATGATGCAATGTTTTTAAAAATCCATGAGAACATGTACATTGGAGAAAAACAACTCAACAAATCCAGGCTTCCCAATTTTAGTCCAATGGCTTCACTAGTAATCTTTTCCCAGAAACAACAAATCGATAAAGTCAGCTACCCCAATTAGTCAGTCAGTTTTGCTATTGTATGCTTCAACACTCTATTCGGCAGCTGAAAAAAAGGAAAGAAGAACAAAGCAAACAGAAGTCCAAAGGAGAGGTGAGTCCTTGGTCTTGTTCCAAAGGAAACAGCGGCATTACTCCTCTATGAATTCCCCTTGTGGTCCCTTTATTCATTAGTTTCTTCAAAGGCTGAATTTTTTTTTGTGGGGTTCTCTTTTCTTGGGAAGTTGAATTCTGTAGGTGATTTTTTTTAGGGTTTATGTTAAATACAGAAACAAAATCAAGAAAAGACATGAAAAGGGTGTCCAATGATGACCAAAGTTTGAGTTTTGTTCATCAGTAGGTTGGAGGGTTGTTCTGTTTCCTGTCAAGATTCAATTTTGATGGTTGATGACAAGGTTATGGAAGACCTGAATCAGAAGCAGGGGAGTTTTTATGGTCAGCAAGTTTTGGTACCTTTTATGGAAAATGTAGTAGCTAATGCTAGTGTGATAAGTTCAAAGAAAAGGGGAAGACCAAAGGGTTCTAAGAATAACAGGAGAAGTGTGGAAGAAAATGTGGGAACTTCAGGTACAGCTAGTGTGATGGATGGCAGTGGACAAAGGGTTCTTATGAAGAAGAAGAATAGACTAGACAGGCCAAAGGGTTCCAAGAATAGCAGGAGAAGTGGTGAAGAAGATGGGGGAATTTCAGGTACAGTTAGTGTGATGGATGGCAGTAGAGAAGGGTTTCTTATGAAGAAGAAGATGCGACTAGGCAGGCCGAAGGGTTACAAGAATAACAGAAGAAGTGGTGAAGAAAATGTGGGAATTTCAGGTACAGTTAGCATGATGGATGGAGAAGGGGTTCTTATGAAGAAGAAGAATAAGCGACTAGGCAGGCCGAAGGGCTCCAAGAATAAGAAGAGAAAGGCTGGAGAAAATGGGGAATCACCAAGTGCAGCTGGCATAGGCAATGACAGTGATGTGATGCTTATGAAGAAGAAGAAGAATGTTGGACAAAGGCACAAAGGTTCTAAGAGCGAAAAGAAAAATATGGAACAAAACAGGGAGCATCAGGTAAGGAGAACCAAGAAGGAAGGTGAGGAAAGGAGGAAGGATTGTGGAGAAGAAGGGAGTATCAAGAAGCGAGGTCGAGGAAGGCCAAAGGGTTCAAAGAGTGAGAAGAAAACTGTGACTGGTAATGAAATGGGGGTAGTGTTACTAATAGATGATACTAGTGTTGGAAAGAGAAATACAGATGTTGTTGAGAAGGAAATCTGTACAACTGGTGATTTTGGAATAAGCGCAAATCAAGTTTCTGGACACAATGAGATTGTCAAGAAGAAAATTGGTCGGCCCAAGGGCTCCAGGAACAAGAAGAAAGTCTTGGTAGGTCGTCTGACTGTTCCTAGTTGCAATGGAGGTGGAAGCAAGGATATTGATAGCAATAAAGGGAAGATTTTTATGCCTGCAGAAAATGCTGGGAAACTGGACGATTTTGTTGTGGGTTACAAAAAACATATAGTCAAGCGAGGTCGGCCCAGGGGTTCAAAGACTAAGAAGAAAATCACATTAGGCTATATGAGTAATGCTACTAGTGGACATGAAGTAGATGTTATGTGCCAAGGCGAGAATGAGAAAAGAATCACAATGGCTGGTCAAAATGGAGTAATTCTGAATGAGGAACAAGGGATGATAGTCAAGAAGAAGGACAGGTGTGGCAGATCCAGAGGTTCAAGGACCAAGAGCAAAGTTATACCAGGCCATTCGAGTGGTACTAATACTAATGATGGAGACATGGATGCAGTCAGGAAGGAAGATGATGGAAAGAGAAAATTTGTAGCTGGAGAAGGTGGGGGCAATGGAATAGCTACCAGTAATGGAGAGAGGATATTCAAGAAGGAGAGGCGTGGCCTGCCCAAGGCCTCTAAAAGTAAGAAGAGAACTACTGGCGGTAATTTCGCAGATGCTAATCTCAATAATAGAGAACAAGATGTGGGTACTATGAGGTTAAATGTGGCTGAAAATGGAATGCTTTTATCTGAAGAAAATAAGGGAGACCTGAATGAAGTTGCTTTGGTTTCTGCAGTTAGAGTAGTCAAGAGGAAGGGTGTCCTTGGCCGGCCAAAGGGTTCAAAGAATAAAAAGAAAACTATTATAAGCAGCTCCAGTGATGTTTATTCTGGTCATGGAGTTGGAGCGATGAATAGCAGTAAGGAATATGAGAATAAAATGGTGAGCCTGACAACTGATCACATGGTGGGGATACTGAGTGAAGTTACTATTACTAAGATGGATAGCTGCAGCATGCCCCAAGGCTTGCGTAATGAGAATAAGATTGTTGAATCTGGCGAGAATCAGCATGCATTTGTTGATGCTGCTGAAGATGGCACCAGAAAGATGGTTAAGAAGAAGAGATGCCGAGGAAGGGTGAAAAGTTCAGAGAATAAGAAACAAGCTGCAGTAAGGCGAGGGAGGCCAAAGGGCTTGAAAAACAAAAGAATGACAGGTGTAATTGTTACTGTTACTAATGGGGTAAATTTGAGCATAAAGCGAAAGAATGGACGTGGACGACCTAAAGGCTCAAAAAATAAGAAATCAAAAATTATGAGTGAAGAAAATAATAAAACTGCCGGAGCAATTATAGTGCATGATGACGGAGGAGGTAGTCAAGCTGAGCAGAAAGTGAAACACTGTGGCATGCTTCCTTTTGCCACTGAAAATGGGGGAATATTAGATGAATCTGTTTTATTGGATGCTTTGGGAGGTCGGGTCAGTAAGAGGAAAGTTAGCAGCGGGAGACCAAAAGGTTCAAAGAACAAGAAAAAGGCAGTCGCTTTCAATATGGGGTTTCCTTGTCAAGTTAGTTGTCAGAATGCTGTTAGTAAGATGGTTAAGCGCAGAGGGAGGCCGAAGGGTTTAAATGATAAGAAGAAAATTTCTATCGTCTCTGAATGCATGGGAGAGCAGGAACTTAGTGCAAATGCAGAAACAAGTGGACTGACAGTGCAAGGAGTATTGGTCAGGATCTCTTCTTCCCAAACCTATCTGTCTTCTTGTTATGATTTGTATGGAATTTTATTTGTAAAAACCTGAAGCTAAAAAGTCAAATATAAATAAAACTTAAGAGCTGCAAATTGAAGTTATATTTGATCAGAATTTTTTGATTCTCATTGCAATTAGAGACTTAGAAAGTTTTTGGGTTACCATCGCTAACTGTATACTACAAATTGCCTCCTGCCATTTATGAAACCTGCTCATCTTTCAATCAATCTTTTGTTGGTAGTTAGATTCATGTGAGACGAGATTTTAGAGGAAACAGTTCTTATTATCAATGGTCCATGGCTCCATGCTAACATAGTGAAGCAGTCAATGGTTACTGCTGGACATATCAAAACAAAGAGGCCAACTTCCTTGGGGAAGTGGGGAATCTTGTTTTTTTTTTTGCATACTCATTTGAGTCCTCATACTGATATCTGGCGTATAATTCTCAATCCAACTTTTGTTCATGCTCGATTTCTCAAATAAGTGATATTTGACACTATTCATGGAGTTAATAAAGCTCGAGTTATAGCACTAGTATATAGATTCATTTGCCACGGATGGTCATTATAATAATTTGAATTTGAGCTTGAACAAGAAAGCTTCTCCTGTACTCATGAAGCATAAAATGAGTGTGCTCCTTGAAAGAGGATTCAAGTGCTACTAAAATTATTTGCATTGATGTAGTAGGCAAGTTTGGGATATTGTGGCAGACATAGCATGCGGGCTTAAATTTGTAACTGTGTCCTAATGAGGTATCTATATGTAGGACGCTATTACTTGGAAGGATCAGCAGAACTTTTGGTGTCATCAGTGCAGAAATTATAAAGCTTCTGTTGTTACCTGTTCAAAATGCAGAAGGAAACGCTATTGCAACGACTGCATTGCAAAGTGGTAATGAAATTTATCTCATTTGTTCACAAACCAAAAGAGAAAGGATTCTGTATTTGTTGGTCTGCAGTGTTTTTTCTTCCTATAGGTGAATGGTAGATGCTCATTAGTATTATAACAGTTATAACTATGTTAATTCAAATTGAGGTTGTTAATAATGTTTTCTAAAATGTTGAGATAATGAATAGGTATCCAGATAGAACAAACGACGAAGTAGAGGACACATGTCCTTTCTGTTATGGTAATTGCAATTGTGGAGCTTGCCTTCAAAAAGATGTCTTCTTTAAGGTCTGTAAACAAGTTAAATTTACCTCTTGTGTGATCATGTATTTATAGTTCAGGTGCTGATATTACTAAATAACTTGGCTAGTTTTTCTTTTGATAAATCAAATAATTGTCATTCATGCAACACAACAAGTTGGTATGAAAATAACTAGGTCTGTTAGGGTTGCAGGACTGCTGCAAAGAAACTGATGAAAATATGAGATTGGAGGGTTCACTTTATTTGCTATTCAACATTCTGCCCCTCCTCAGGCATATTCAAAAGGAGCAAAGGTTTGAGCTAGAGGTTGAAGCAAACATTCGCGGTACTATTTTAATTCATTCGGATAATTTCAACTTAGCTTGTTGTTGGTGGCTCAGAATGTTCAGTGCTGTTTCTGGTCTCTTTTGTTTTCAGGTGTTCAGCTGACAGAAGAAGACGTCACCATATCAGTCGTTGATGATGATGATAGAGTGTATTGGTATGATCCCCAAAATAATGATTTTTTGTTGTGCTATCTATGCTCATACACCATGTATAATGTTTTATGAGTTATTATTCATCCATAGAGGCATAAGATGTAAGTTGTTTCTTCATGGAGTAAACAGTGGGATTGATTATTCAAATATCTTTCTGTTAAAGTCAATTTTGTTTCTAATCTGTTCTTTAACCCAGCAGCCTTTGCTTACATGATCTGTTTCTTGAAGCTGCATTGTTCATTCCTCCTGATAATTTTACCTTTTACTTTGATACCCAACAATTTCTTTGACCTTTTGATTTATGAACACTAATTTTCTATGGTTATTACATAAAGAAAGTAGTGTGTCTGTGGACTGCAGTAGCTCAAAGTTTCCAGAAGTTCTTTTATTAGTTTGAAATGTAGTTTCTGTTGACCATATTCTTTGTTTTTATTTGTTTATTCTGGAAGAAAGGATGTAAGCTTACACAGAATGTTTACTATTTCCAGAGCTCAGTTTTGTCATGACACAATAGCTGTAATGATGCATGGTTCCTTATTTGGCAGTGATAATTGCAACACATCCATTGTCAATTTCCATAGAAGCTGCCCAAATCCTGATTGCTCATACGATATCTGTGTCAATTGTTGTCGGGAACTCAGAGATGGTGCTCCTCTCAGCAAGTCGGTGGAAGCTAGTCGTATCACAGCATTGAAGGGAAACGATGCGCCAGATGGCTGGAAAAGTCCTGAGACCCTCCTTGCTAATGATTGTCCAACTCACATGTCCTTTGATGTTGCTGAGTGGAGAGCCAAATCTGATGGCAGTATACCTTGTCCTCCTAAAGAGTGTGGTGGTTGTGGCTCTTCTTTAATGGCTCTAAGGCGTATCTTCAAAGCAAATTGGGTAGACCAACTAATTCAAAGTGCTGAGGCCTTAACATGCAACTACCACCTTCCAGATATAGATTTGTCGCATGGGTGTTCATTTTGTCTTGCTACCTCTTCTGTCCAAAACGGTGATAACCACTGTCAAGTAAGACAGGCATCTTTTAGGAACAACAGCCACGATAATTTTCTGTACTGTCCTAATGCTGTTCACATTGATGGTAACGAGTTTGAGCATTTTCAAATGCATTGGAGGGCTGGTGAACCTGTAATAGTTAGAAATGCACAAGCTAATGCCTCTGGTCTTAGCTGGGAGCCAATGGTAATGTGGAGGGCCTTCAGAAAAGCAAGTAAAAAGCTAAAAGAGGAGCATTTCTCTGTCATGTCCATTGATTGCTTGGATTGGTGTCAGGTATGCATTTTATTTGTGTAAATTATCCCTTGTGGAAAAAAGAGACAGAATCACAGCATATCAGTTCTCAAGTTATCATATGCTTCCTCAATTTTGGTCCTAAAGCTACTATATATGTATAACATGAGTTGCTTATTTATTTTCTCTAATTTTTATTCTCGTCAAATTTCATTGCATTGTTCACGATGGCTACTTTTTAATCTGAACTCCGCAGTTGAACCTTTTTTTCATCTAAAATGAATTTGAATCTGGGAAATTATCTCTTGCGTGATTTTACTCCAACATCTCCTAGCTGGTCTCTTGTGTCTTTTACCCTAGCTGACAAAACTGCAATTTTCCATTACCTGATTAGAATTGGAAAATTATCCAAAAAAATATAAAAAAAGAAGTCTAGAATTGGCAATTACCTTTCCTGGTAGGTTGGTGCTAAACTGCTAATTTGCTATATTGGTTTGTCTTTGTTATTTGCACCTTACTAGGATATCATGATTTGCTGGTTTAGCTTACTATGAATCCTGGTGTTATTGCTGTGCTGTTATTATTTTAATTACTATTATTATTATTATTATTATTATTATTATTATTATTACTGTTATTATTATTATTATTATTATTATTATTTTATGATGCAGGTTCAGATAAATATTCATCAGTTCTTCAAGGGCTACTTGGAGGGTCGCAGGCATCACAATGGGTGGCCAGAAATTTTAAAACTGAAGGATTGGCCTCCGGCTAATACTTTTGAAGAATGTTTGCCGAGGCATGGAGCTGACTTTTTTGCTATGCTTCCGTTTAGCGAATACACTCATCCTAGACAAGGTCTTCTAAATTTGGCCACTAAGCTCCCCGATACTGCCTTGAAGCCAGACTTGGGACCTAAAACGTATATTGCTTATGGATATCAAGAAGAGCTTGGGAGAGGTGATTCTGTCACTAAGTTGCATTGTGATATCTCTGATGCGGTATGCTCATTCCAACAACTGTTTGATTAATCTTATTCCAAGTTCCTGTTTGGCTGATTTTATTTTGCTTTTCATGGGGCTTGCATCCCTTTCCCAAATTCTATACTGATATTCTAGTACAAATTTCCCCTTGAGATCAGAAACTGCCTGTGCTTCAATAGGCAAGTGTAAGGTTGGAGTTGTACTTTTTATTGTTTTGGTATAAATCACAGTACTTTATTATGTCTTAAATGTTACTGATAAACAATATGAAATACCGTACCTAAATGAACAGTAGTTGCCTTATGGAAGCAAATCTTATTGTTCAATTAATTAATAAAAATCTTAAATTTTTTATGATTTTTCAATCCTCAGAACGGGAAGACCGAAAATCTAGATTAATTTTTATTTTTTGAGAAGTAATATGCTTGCTGGTTAGGGCAGGATTTTTCTTTGAGAAAGAAAATTTTGAGGAGTTGGTAAGGGCAGAATTCCAAGGAAAGAATTGAGGAATTCGAAGGAGCACGTCAGCTCGTAATAACACATCACTGTTTTCCTCTCAATGCTACTTTATCTAATCAACCTTTTGATCAATTCAAGTTTTATGTATGTTCTTTTTCTTTTTTGGATTTGTAAAATTATTGTTACTAAAAAGCAGCAAACTGCTGCAAAATATTAACATAGGAAAAGCCTCGGTACAGGTTGTGTAATGAGCTCAAGAAGTCTATCATGGCCTCTGTGTGATTTGCAATTAACATGTTACAACAATAAAACAACTAGGTTTTGTGTGTGTTCTTCAGGTCAACATATTGACTCATACAACCAAAGCAAAAGTTGATCACAAGCAACATGAAATCATTGAGAAACTAAGGAAGCAACAAGAGGTTGAAGATTCAAAGGAACGTTGTCCAGGCATAGCTGAGGCTCCAGATTCTCATCAAAGATCTGACGAAACTGAAACTAAAGACTTTTATTCTCAGGAAAGCACTGATGATAACGAAAGTTGCTTGCCAGAAACCATGGACAAGGGGAAAGATATTGATAACGGAGAAAATATAATTTCCGAAAGGGATTACAATGATATATCTGGCAGAATTTCTCTACCCAATGAGATAAACCCAAGTACCAATGCCTTGGCACTAGCAGAAGCGAATGTAGCTCTCGAAATCAAGCAAGATTGTGCAGAAATTGAATGTGGGGGTGCAGTATGGGACATCTTTCGCAGACAAGATGTACCCAAGTTAATAGAATACTTGCAGAGGCATTGGAGAGAATTTCGCCATTTTAACAATGCTCCTGTGGCTTCAGTAAGTATTCTTGCACTTCAAGTTTGATGATAGTACAAAGTGCTGAATCGTTGAATTTACTCCTTGCTTTCACTCTTAGGTTATTCACCCTATCCATGATCAGACATTTTTTTTGGAGGAGAAGCATAAAAAACAGCTGAAGGAGGAGTTCAGTAAGAATCCTCTTTTCCTTAGTTGATTCTGAAAAACAGTAGGTAATGACTTTGCAAGGGTATCTAATCCCACCCTTTCTCCCTCATGTGATCTACAGACGTTGAGCCATGGACGTTTGAGCAGTACCTTGGTGAAGCTGTTTTTATTCCTGCAGGATGTCCTCATCAAGTGAGAAATAGACAGGTGAAACTCCCAGTCTAACTATGCATACTTTGAAGTATCAGAGGTTTTGTATTTCATCTTTAGTATGGTTGTACCTGAATTTCCTGTGTGTTTGTTATGTTATCCAGTTGAATTTCACGGTGTTTTACCTCAAACTTATTGGGGGTAAAAGCACTATATTCTTCAAATTTATGCAAAAAGGAACATGTTTCAGAAAATTAAAACCTGTTATAGTTTGACAGTGGACGATGATGTTATAAGACAGTATTAAAAATAGTACAACATTGCTCTAGTAATAGAATTTTTAATTTGATTCATGTCTTCGAGCCAAATGTCTACTATGCTTTATCTGAGCTTTGATAATTTAAGAAGCCTTGTGACTGAAGCAAACTCTGAGCTCTCTTCTTTTGGAATTTGATCTAAGCTGAATCTGACTCTGGCTAGAACATTTTCCTGAAAGTGGATTTATACTGTGTAGCTCTTCTCAGGTCCTTGCAATTTCTTTCTTTCTCCAACGGGTTCTGGAATTAATACTATTTGAAGTCACTTATAGAAATATTAATGCTACATGAGATGTAGTATCTGCAGTACTCATTTTCCTGGTACTTCGATTGATGAAATATTTATTGCTGCTTCTATCTGTGTTCACATCTTAATGTACTGCACTTGGTATTGATTTGTCATCCATCCACCGCTATTGTACTTTGGCAGTCATGTATCAAGGTTGCTGTTGACTTTGTATCCCCGGAAAATGTTCAAGAGTGTATTCGCTTGACGGAGGAGTTTCGCATGCTACCCAAAAGCCACCGATCTAAGGAAGATATATTGGAGGTACATTCATTAATGCATATTACAGCACAAATGCTATTTTGCATTCTGAATTCAACAGTCTCTTTCTGTCACTATGCGTTAGTAAATCATAGGAAGATACTTCTATCTGCTTAAAAAGATTTTGACTGAGTATTAGTAGAGTAGGACCCCAAGCAAAATATCAGTGATGCTATGGGGATATTATCCTGAAGCTTTTCTGAAACATATAAACGAAATGCTAATGCATCTCCATCATTCCAATTCTACATTCTATAATCTATCCTTTACTTTTTCTTTTCAGTAGATTTATCTAATACATTTCCCATACATCAATATCATAGCTTTGCCAAATAACTGGACAGTACATTCCTTTGCTGAGGAAATTAGAAGACAATTGCTATGAGGAAGTGTAAGAAGGATCATTCATCTCTTCAATTAATTAATAGCAGGTGTTGCAGCGCTCATTAGGAAATGTTGTCTGATCTGAGAATCTTTTGCTATCCTGGAGTTTTTTATGGTCAAATGACAGACACTTAATATTGTGCGTAGTGTAAAGCTTAAGCATTGTAGTTATCACTGGCATTCTGGAACCATGTTTTCTATGTTTAGCCCCTTGTTCTCCCTTTTTTGGTTGGTTCAATCTTCATCCACAGGATATTTGTGTGTTCTGTGAGTTTGACCTGGCTTAAAAAACATATTTGACATTTTGCGTCTATGATTCAAACTCAAGATATTGTCCATCCATCATTCTTTGCCCTGTATTTATGGTAGTCGAAGTAGGTATTAACGATTGTGATATTTGACAAGCTGCTCTTTTTCAATGTGAAATCAGACTTGATCAGTTAGTTCTTTCTGGTTTCTTGATTAACATTTGGCACTTGATGACTAAAAGTAAGTGATGGGTATCTTTTTCTGCTTACTATTTTGCTGATCCCTGATATGAAACTGTAAATGTAAGAAACTACTTTTTGGTCACAGACATGTGCTTGAAAAATGTGATGCATCATGCTCTTCAAGTGTCCTAACTTTTGTATAAATGATTGTTTGATGATATTGTCATAGGTGAAGAAGTTGGGGCTTTATGCTGCTAGTGTTGCTGTTGATGAAGCCACAAACCTGTTGTCAAAACTAAAGTAAGTTTTTTGTTACTAGGTTATGTTCTTCATTGTTTTCCCATGTTTCTCTGGAAAGGGAAAAAGCACCAGTGTGATCGATTACTGAATTTATGAATATCTGGGATTAACCAGGTTTGTGTATTTATGAGGTTTTCACGGAAGAAAGATGTCCTCCAGATTTATCTTTCAAAGGTCTCCTCAAAATTGAATAAAAATGCATACTTAGATTTTCTTGTGATTGTTACAAGTCTAAGTGATACTATCTGTAATGGTCGTCAACCTTTACAGATAGAAACAACCGCCTGGAGATCCCTGAGTTGAATGTCAGCTTACACACTAGGTGTGAAGCTCATCTGCTCCAGCCTTAGTGATGTGGATTGCCTTGGTAATATGTTCTTTGTCGGCTGGACAGGCTGCCTGGTGTATTGGCTTAGGTGCACGCAAGCTAGCCCCACCAGTATTTTCAAAAAAGAAATAAAAATAATACTATCTGTAAAAGGTCAACAATATAACTTGTAACTGTTTCTGGAATGTCAGGTGTAATCACACTGCCAAAAGACAAAGGATGTCAGTTTATTCTTCTACTTACATTTCATGAAAAATGAAGATGTCAGTTTATTCTGATTAGAAGAAATGAACTAAATTATTACACTGGAGAAGTAGGGCAGTGCGGATAAAAGTTCTAAATTTTTTGAAATAAGCTACTAATTTTTTTTGTGAGCTTAAATGTTCTATTCTTGTAACCCTTGAATCTTCCTGATGCCTTCTACTGAATCTACTTCATCAAGAAAAAAAGTTCTAAATCTTTTGTCTGGATTTCTTCCCAAAAGTTTGTCTCTTTTCTGTGGATCTCTTTCCAAAGGGTAGGCTGCCTACATCACATCCTTTAGGGGTGTGGCTCTTCCCCGGACCCTATGTGAATGCAGGATGCTTAATGCACCGGGCTGCACTTCTTTTTCCATCCGAGTTTAGCCAATGCTTTACTTTCGTCAACTTCTTTGACCAACTGGATTAGAAATTTAATCAGTCACTACTTAGACAGTTGAACTAGTTTAGGTGAAATTAGACGTCACACTATAAGCCACAAGCATCTCCTGAATGATAGTAATTGATAATAATGTAGAACTTTCAGTTGGAGCTCCAGGCGGACACCTTAAATTGAAATGGACTCGAGCTCATGGTGATGGAACCACAATGTCTAGGCCTCTAGGGCGATAGGAATGTCAATCGACAAAGTTTAATGTTTTCAAAAGGGTGAATATAAATATCTACTGAACAAGTCGACCTGTGGTGGGGCGGTTGACCCAACTACCGTGTTATTGCTTCTGAGATATAATGATTTTTTCCCCAAATGTCAGTAAAGTGGTAGTTTTTCTTTGACATAGTGGCCTGCCCTTAGAAAATTTTGGCCCTTATTGGAGCTGGTGTGTCTTTTTAGCTGCTGCCTCTTTGTCCCAAGGAAAAGTTGTCACTAGAGAACTGATGTACACAATTGAAAAATCCCTTGCCCCTGCATTTCTGTTGCACAATATCGCGGTTAAATGGTTGATCTGAGGCATGTTGGAACTTGACTCTCTAATTTTCATACTCCTGGAATGAGTAACTTTGTATTTCATTTGGCAGTGCACCTCAATCTCGTGATGAATTGCAACAGCTAGAACATGCTACCGGAACTGAGAGCTCTATTGCAGAAGGCCTGGATATGGGATCCACCAGCTGTAGTAACCAAGACTGAAGGCTGTTCTTGTTAAATATGAAGATTTTGAAGTTTTAGAGAATATTTATTTGATTCTAAATCTTTTGATTGGATTGTGAGGCATTTCTGTTTTTGTATACTTTTTTTCGTCTCTCAAAAATAATCCCTTGAGGCATTCTTTTAGATGTACAAAATTTTACTTTATTGGCGGAGGGAAATTCAAGAGAATAAAGAGACGATATTATTGTTCCAACTCCATAAGAGGTGTGGTGGGATCAGATGAGATCCCTCATCCTTCACCAGAGGATTCGAGTTAAAATCCGGACTTTCCTTTTATGGGAGAGTCTTACTCAGTGAGATTTCAGATTAGTCAAGGCAGTGGGGTTTTAATACTGAGCATAAAGCAAAAGAAGAAAACATTTCCAGCTCAACAACATGAAAAAGAAAGAAAATGAGTTCTTTTTTCTTTGATCACTTAGGAGCAGTGTGAGATGAAAGTCATTCGAGGTTTTGAATGAGAGAGAAGCGAAATCCCCCATCCTTCACCAAGTTATCTAATATTCTCAATTTTTTTAAGGTGAGTGAAAGTTATAAGATTTTAACAGAAATAATTTTTTTTCTTCCTCTGTCTTTTTTACAATCAAAATTACAATTGGATCGAGTAATATAATCTTAGGAAAATTTTACAATACCTTAACTAATACATAGAATCTAGAGCTTTGCTCTTCCTCCATTTTGACTGACAAAGTTATTGAGTAATATTTTCTTTGTTCATTTTTACTTGTCGAGTTGCACTTTATTAGAGGTAGTTTGACTATTCTTTCAGAGTTAAATTGAATTAATTTTTTTTTTATAAATTTTACTTTACGAGAGTTAATATTCCCACACACATCAAAAAGAGAGTGATAAAACAAGAGGAATGACAAGAAATCAAGAAACCAAGAGTGAAAGTACAACATTCACTTTTACTTGTCATGTTTCAGTTTACGATAGTCAATTTAACTAATTTTTAAAATTAAATTAAATTCGATTTTTTATAAATTTCACTTTACAAGAGTCAATATTTTACCTTTTTCACCCCTCCCCCACTCCTAACATACCAAAAAGACAAAACAAGAGGAATGACAAGAAATCAAGAAATCAAGAAACCAAGAGTGACAGTACGACATCGTTACTTGTTTCCTGTAGATTTTTTTTCCCAACACTTCATCATGTAGATATTCCTGAAAGTAACTTTCATTTCTTTGCTTGCTGCTTTCACTCTTTTGGATATTAAAATTTAATTCTTCTGTGTTGCTCTAGAAAATCCTCATTCCTCCTCCACTACCAAAATCCTCTGTAAACAAGAATTTCTTAATTTCAGTTTTCTTTGTCTGATGGGTCATCTCCCAAACCCCACAAAAGTCTCCTCTCTTCCGACAAACCTCAAATCTTGAAATTGTAACCCATACCCACATCCCTTTTAGAAGATTTCATTACATAATCATCTGTATCTTGTTCAGACATATAAAAAGAAAGAATCTTTACTTAGTTTTCTTGTTTTTCTTTGTTGGGGCGTTGAGTTTCCACTGAACTAAGCCGATATGGCAGCTGTACTTAGATCGAAATCGTCGAGACATACGGCCTCTATGGCTATTGCCCACTTCAGATATTTTATCATCAATGATTTTCACACGGGTCATTTACCCAATTTCCATTTGTGTAATCGAACCAAATGGGATAATTTGGTCTCAAATTCTGGTCATAGTTCTTCTTTATTCAAGTCTGTATCGTTTCGTGGTGAATTTGTTGACCGATGTTATGATAATTTTAAGAATTCACAGAATTCAAGTAGGAAGAGTAAGGAGAAAATTAGTATGTCTAGTAACTATGGGGAACCTCCTGAGATTTGGCAACCACCTGGTGAGGGGATTGTGGTTCGTCCTGGTGTGAAGTTTGTTCAGGTGGGTGAAGGGGAAGGTCCTGGTTCGGGTTCTGGAGGTGGGTTTAGTTCTGGGTCAAAAGATGGGTCTTGGGGTGGATCCAATTTGGGTACCCAATTTCCCACACCAAAGCAACTGTGTAAAGGACTTGATAAGTTTGTAATTGGACAGGAGAGAGCTAAAAAGGTAATCTTTTTTAAAATTCTACCTTTTGGAACTGATAATTCTGGATGCCCGTTGAGTCATAGATAAAGATAGTCTAGTCTTTGATTTTTATGCTTGCTTCATTGATTATAATGTGAATACAAGAGCTCATTTTGTGTCCAAGGGTGATTGAGATCTAGTAAAAAGAGACTATTCTTGAGCTGCTAGAGTGACTTTCTTTATCATTTTGTGATTGCAGGTTCTGTCTGTCGCCGTATATAATCATTACAAGAGAATATATAATGACTCTTCACATAAGTGGTTAGTTTTGAACACTGCATAATTCCGATGGTTTTTTCACCTACCCCCTTCCCTGTATTTTATGTTTTCTCCATGTGACATGGAAGATGAAGCTATTTGGACCATTGGAACTCAGAGATGGAAATTCCTATACCTTATCTATTCTTCTAATGTATTGTTTAAATGTGGTACCAAGGCCTGCAGGAAATGACAGTAGTGAAAAAACAGATGGAATAGAAAATGAGTCTGTGGAGCTTGAGAAGAGTAACATCCTTTTAATGGGGCCAACAGGTTCAGGTAATCTTTACAATTGTCCATTGCGCGCTTCTTGAGGTCTAAAATGTGGTAAAGAAGTATTTTAGATAAACATGCCCTTGAACTTTGAAGTATGGAACTTTAGATTCATCAACAGAGAAACTTTTTCCCCCTTTCTCCTGCTTTCTTTTTCTTTTTAATTGTGAAATTTTTCTGAAGACACTGTGAGGTGCCATTTACTTATACTGGTGATATGATGGTCTCAAGCTAATGATCATTCTCTGCTTCATAATATCATAGAGCTATACATGTGGGCTGATATGTAAATAACTTTGACTTGTATATTAAAGCTAAAACTGTGATGATTAGGGTGCCACATAAATTTTGCTTTTTGACTATGATTATGTAATTTTAATGCGTCGTTCTCCTTTTATCTTTTATCCTTTTAGCCCATCAACTTATCCTGTCTCCCTGCTTTTTTCATTGGAGGGGGAGGTGTGAATGAATAGAGCTCTAACATTGTCATCATGTCGTTAAAAGTGTGATCCTTAATTTAATAAAAATTACTTTTTCACTTGAGTATTTTGTGTCATATCAAGGACAGGGAAAACTTTACTTGCCAAGACCTTAGCTCGATTGGTGAATGTTCCCTTTGTTATAGCAGATGCTACGACACTAACTCAGGTATGTTGTTACCTTTTCACCTTGGTAGAGATAGGAAACAACTCTCAGCTTAATAATCTTTTAATAGAATCTATATTTTTCTAAATCTTGTTCCCTTAAATGTAAATATGTCAACACTGTCCTTAAAATCCAAATTTCTGATTTCAATACATAATCTATCCTTGTATATTTGTCACTCTTGCACATATATAGTGTGTTAAGTTGTTTGAAATTTTCTTGAGCCGTGGGTATATTGGAAACAACCTAGCTACCCCACAAAGGTAGGGATAAGGTCTGGGAACACCCCACTCTCCCCAGATCACACTTGTAATATACTGGGTATGTTGTTGTTCTTAAATTGTTTGAAATTTGAAGATTGGAGATCCCATAAGCCTTGCAAACCGTTTGCAGATAGTCTGTTTGAGGTCGGGGTTAATCCGTGCAAGGTGAGAAATCTGAATTAGCTCTTTCGAAGCTACAACTGAGCTGGTTTTGAGTTTGATCCAGTGTAAATGTAGAATGTAGGAGATCTGTCTTCATCTATTGAAGGTGAAAGTGTTTTGAGCACTAGTGTTGGCATTGAAGACCATGTAGTAGATTGGTGCATGTGAGGAACTTTTTTGGGACAAAATTATGGTAATGGTTCTCCTTAGAAGCTGAAATGAGAAAGATGAGAAAAGAAGTTGAAAGTAGTGAGAGCTTGTAAGAAGATGGAGAATAAAGAATAGCTGCTCTCAATTCTCATGACGATTAGGCAAACCCAAATTTCATAGTTCAGCTTTCTGGAACTATGGAACTTCATGAGTCTACTTTTCAGAGGGTTATTACTATGAGCCTGAAGACAAAAATAGAAAGGCTGTTCTTCATTTTGATATTCCAAGACTATTGACACCTAAGCATGTGTATAAATCGATGACATTTGGTATCCGAACTTTAGGCCGTCATGAAATGAGATGCCACTGTTAATTTAGTCTATCTTGAGATTAAATAACTAGAATTTCCTGGTGGCTAGGTTAATTTGGTCTGAGCATGTTTACTATTCCTTGCTTACCCTGTTTCCAGAGCTTAATCGCTGAAGTCTTTCATAGAAGTAGAGTAGCAGAAACCACGTGATGTTATCAGTAAAAATGGGGATAATTACAGTCCAATGCCTTTGGGTGATCTAGACTATAAAATAGCCAACAAATTATAGGTTTTGTATATCTAAGTATACTATACATATAAAATACATAATCAGTGTACAGGTTTTGTATATTTCAGCCATATTGGTAAATAAGTTTAGCCGAACTGTACATATTGGTAAATTTCCCATTAGAGATAGTTGTCACCTTGATAAGAGTCCTGAAGCTGTGGGTTTCCATATAATGGTATACTTGTTCCGAAACATTCAGTCAATGATAGTACTTTTGTCTGCAGGCAGGATATGTTGGGGAAGATGTGGAATCTATTCTATATAAGCTCCTCACTGTAAGTACTAAACCTGTTGAGTCTCTTATCTTTAATTTATTGTTCTATTTCCTGTTCTCGTTTTCTTTGTCTTGAGATTTTTAGGTGGGGAAAAAGAAAAATCATCATTGCTATCCTAGCATCCTTGCCAAGTTATGTGTATGCTTTAGAACTAGCTTTTAGGATATAATGCAGATTACTGTTTATCTGATGATTTTGCAGAATGTGACAGATGAAGCCCCTGAATATAAGAAAATGTTCTAGTATATTTCCTATTTTACCGGAGCTTTTTGAACTTTGTGTAACAAAAGACTTAGTACAAGGAGTAGATGTAGGATCTTTTGTCCCTTAGCAATTAGGTGGCCAGAAGTCTAGAAGACTATAACACCAACTGCGACCTCTTTTTTTGTGCTTCTATAATATTTTCTGTTTCTACGCATCTAGTTATTTGCATATCATACAATGTTGTCACATTTTTTCCAGAGATCACTGCAATATCTAACTAAGCGAACTTAGAAATGAAGGAGAGAGAAGTGGTTACTACTTGTGAAATGCTCTTTCTTCTTAATCAGAATGCATGATTTTGCGCATCATTTCCAGTGATTTCTACCCTTGATATGAGTTGTCATTTAATTACTCTGGTCTGATATTATTGCAGGTTGCTGACTACAATGTAGCAGCTGCTCAGCAAGGCATAGTGTATATTGATGAAGTTGACAAGATCACGAAAAAGGTTAATGTTGACTTACTGAGTGTTTTTTTCCTCTTTTTTTTCAGATTAAACTTCACTAGCGACTTCTCATGTGTAAGTTTAGCTGATTCCTCCTCTTATACCGATATTTCCAGGCTGAAAGCCTCAACATTAGTAGAGATGTTTCAGGAGAGGGCGTCCAGCAGGCATTGTTGAAGATGCTTGAAGGAACAGTAAGTGTATAGCTTAGTTTTTGCTTGTTAATGGTGAATTGATTGTAGATCGCCACAATCTGTTACCAAGTGTGGATGTTGTTTAATGTTGCAAATGTAGAAGCAACTTTGACTGCTAATGGCTCATTAACATTAGATCTAGACAAATAGCTTTTGTATATGACAATAACCTGGCTGTTATGGAAGGATCACTTGAGAGTTGGAGGCTTAGTGTTGGTTGCTTCTAACCAAACTATATAAGGTGCTCTCTTTTAGATCCCACTGACTGGCTAAATGTAGCTCATCTTCTATGAAATTAACTTTTATCTTGCTGGTGGCCTTGATACTTGTTTCATGTCCTTTTTGGGTTTCCTGCAACAGTCTGCATGTGCTAACTGCGAGTCCTTTTACCCTTTCTGCTAGTTTTATACTTTTATTCCAGAAGTAGTAGTGGTGGTTTTCTCTTTTAATATTCTTTCCTCTCTCTTCTCTGTTCTGAAGATATTTATTGGAATTACATGAATCTTGTGTGTCGAATGCATTCAGAAAAGCAAGGAATGGTTTCTTCTTTTTTTCTCCTTTCCATTTTCACATTTCTATTATTATCTATCCTTATCAAATGACCTCCAGATATGCAAACCAATTGTTGTGATCAAAGAGTGGTCTGACTATTTTTAGGACTAGACTTGCGATATTGGATCATGGTTTGATCTATAGTTCAGTGGTAATGATTGGAAAAAATAATGGTTATGTCATTTGATTGTTACTATAATTAGCTTTCTGTTACTTATCCTAAAATTAGCAATAACAATGAGATTTCTGTTGCAGATTGTCAATGTGCCGGAGAAGGGAGCTCGGAAGCACCCTAGAGGGGATAATATTCAGGTAAGTTATAAATACATTTCATTTTGAGATTAAGATATTTATTCGCAGTCGAGAAGAATCTGGAGTGTCCTGGGAACAAAAAATGTTTATTTCTTGGCTCTGTAGTGTTAACAGTTTATATGGATGTCTTCAAATGGATAAAATTTTGTATCTAATAAGATAAATTGATGTGCTTATGATCTTGAGTTTAGGATGAATTAATTTTCCTTCGTAATTATTTACTGATTTCATAACTGAGGTACTAAGTTGCGCAAACTCTTCATTTTTGCTGCCGCACCCATGTTGACACGAGACGGGTGCGGGATACATGTGGGATTCGATCAACCCACATCAGATAATTTGACCAGACTCCATGGACAAATTTGGGGGAAATTTGAGATTTTGATAAAAGATAAAATAGATTTAACGACATGAGGAATGGCATACCTTCAATATTATAGTCCTTTTGTCTCTTTTTTAGCTTTTCCTCTTGGTCAATATTCGTTGTTTCATGTTTCAAGCCAAACAGAAAGAAGCTAAGAATTCAAGCGGTTGTGCTCCCACTTTTGGTAGACAGTAGCAATGATCTGTAAGGAGAGTTGCTGGAAGGTCTTGAATGACTTTCTTTTTCTTTTTTGAGGGGAAGAATCAAAGAGCTTGAAAGAAGTTGGGGGTCTTAGGAAAGACGACCTAGTAGATCTTTCATAAATTAGAATATCTTTATAGCTCTATTTTATAATTTTGGATTTTTAGCCAAATCCCAGCACCCGTATCCATGTCTAGATCCGTACCCCAGAATCTTAAAATTTAGATTTTGCCGAATACGACCCTCGGATTTGCATCCGCATTAGATATCCGCACCTAAGTCCGAGCAATTTAGGGTATAGTGACTCTTTCATTTGGCCTTCTGTTAGTGGGTGGATGATAATTGTTCTGGAAGAACTAGTTAAGAGATCTTTGACTGATTCTTTTGTCTAAGTTTATCTTCATAGTTATTTGTTGACTCTTTGCGCTTTTCATATCGTTGGATGACCCTTTTTCTTTTAGCATGCTAGTTTTACAGTTGATATGATGTTTTTCAATTGATCTGATGTTTCAGATATATATCTTTGAACAAAATTTTTCTTATAGACTAATTTAAGTTCGTCATTACAGATTGATACCAAAGACATTCTCTTTATATGTGGTGGAGCCTTCATTGACTTGGAGAAAACAATCTCTGAAAGGTCTTACTACTTCCGCGTCATAGTTTTATCTCTTCCCTTTAGTCTGATATTAACCTTATTCCTGATATACTTGTTCATGTTTTCAGGCGCCAAGATTCTTCTATAGGATTTGGTGCACCAGTTCGCACAAACATGAGGACTGGTGGTGTTACAAGTGCTGCTGTGACGTCATCTTTATTGGAGACAGTAAGTTCTTCTGAACCCTTGCAGCTTAGCAAATCTTCCGAACTACATATACTAATAGTTTTTCTAGCTTGATTGTGGTTGTATTTTGCATGATCATAGATGTAGCATCCATGTTAGCTCCATTGAGAAACTGATATCTATGGATTGCTGTGCTTATTGGTCAATGAAATTAGTTACATGTGCATCAAATGAAGTCAAATGTATGCAACAAGATGAACTGAGATATTAGTTCACTTATGTGAAACTGTGTTATTACTGTTAGTTATCATTATTCTTCTGCATCTTCAACACGTTTTTTTCTAGAATTCGGTTTTTTCCCTTATTTGTAGTTTGAGCATATGCAGAGTTGTATGTACTTAACCAATTCGAAAAAAGAGTTGTATTTGCTTGTGTTTCATTTACTTCCTCTGGCTTGTTTGATGTCAGTTAAATAAAGTGATATTTGACTGAGATCTTGAAATGTATTATTTTGCCACTTTAATATGGAAAAAGTTCTGACCGATATAGTACTTCATGTAATTTCTAAATATTAAGTTTTATTTTTTTTTGAAATATGGATAATTTTATGACCAATTTAGCTCTTTATTCTAACTTCTTTTTTTTATGGTATGTTTTGAAGTATATACTAATCATAGTATGTAATCCTCCTGTTATGCAGGTTGAAAGTAGTGATCTAATATCATATGGTCTGATACCTGAGTTTGTCGGTCGATTTCCCATCCTTGTTAGTCTGTCAGCTTTAACTGAGGATCAACTTGTGCAGGTAATGACTAATGTTTCCCGTAACTTGGCTCTTTGGGCACTAATTGCCTTGTGCATATTATTATGATTTGTATGGGAAACTGCGTCTTCCTTTGCTAGAATAAAATGGAATTTTTTGTACTTAAAGTTATGCCATTGGGTTTAATCTTTCAGTATTTTACTATATGGCAAATTTAGATTTTTCTCTTCTCACTGTTTCGGTTCTTTGCAGGTTCTAACTGAGCCAAAAAATGCGCTAGGGAAGCAGTACAAAAAGATGTTCCAAATGAACGGGGTGAGTGTTTGCCTCTCAAGATCTTTTTCGGCTATGCAGAAAGATGCATCAGTTTATCTTTTTTAGAACCTGTCTCATTTGGGCAAGGAGCAGGTTGGAGCTTTTCTAGGTTCCCGTTAATTTTATCAGAATGTTATTTCTCTCATACTTGGAGACTTCTTTCTCAGGTAAAGTTGCATTTCGTTGAAAAAGCACTAAGATTGATAGCTAGGAAAGCAATATCTAAAAATACTGGTGCTCGTGGATTGCGATCCATATTGGAGAACATTTTGATGGATGCTATGTATGAGGTATGTAGTACACCTTTTTTTCCTCTTCTTTTTTCTCTGTGGACCTACGGCATCTGTGAGGACTGTTCAGATTTACATTCTACAGTTGTTATGCTGACCTGGAAATGAATTAGTTAATTATGTAAAGCACACTGCTTAACATTATGATATTCAAATACACATTTGCTTTAGTTTACTTCTCTTCTAAGTTGCTCAGACTCTTCATTTTCGGTGCCGCAACATGGGTATGGGTGTGGGATCCAGACCCGATTTGGTCAACCGTTTTGGGTATTTTGACCATACTTGACGGAGAAATTTGGTACAGATTCAAAGATTTCCGTAATCAAAACAAAAGTTAAAGGTAAAATTGAAGAAGATGGAGTACCATGTATATAGAAATTTCTGTCAGTCATTTTCCTTATATCACCTTCTGGCATTCTCCTCTTGATGTATATTTTTCCTCATAATACCTTGAAAGCTACCCACATAATGTCTCATAATTTAGACATATAACTCGATTTTTAGATATTTGAATTATTTTTTAACCGAATCCCTACATTCGTATCCATACCCCCGAATTTTAAAATTTAGATCACGAAGGATCTGACCTCTAGATCCACACCCGTATCAGACACTCGCCCCTGAGAAACTTAGCTTTTCTTTGGCTGGGGATTATATTGCTGAACGTAATGTTCAAAATAAAATTGATCAGACCATGGTGCTTATTTCAAATTCTGAATCTATGATTGAGCTTAGAGCATGCAGGTTGAGTTCTGTGTATGTTTATATTATGAAGTATGTACTGAGTTAATGCAAATACTTCTTGGTTTTTACCAAGTATACTGTGAAACCTTGAGCTGACAAACTTTTTGTAACTAATAAACAGAACAATCATCAAAATTTTAGAGGGAATCATCTAAACAATACATAGTAGCCTGGATAGATGCATTCTAAATAAACTGTAGCCTGTTGCTGGACTCCCTCAAACTTGCTTGTCCTTTATTTTATTTCCTTTTGTCGTTCCTTCTGCCAGCATATTTCTGATTTCTATGTCTTGCAGATTCCTGATGTCAGAACAGGCGATGATGTAATAGATGCCGTTGTAGTTGATGAGGAGTCTGTAGGAACTGAGGGACGAGGATGTGGGGGTAAAATCCTTTATGGCAAAGGTGCATTTGACCAACACTTCCCACAGAATAGATCAAAGGATTCTGAGGTAAGTTTAACCTGGCATGATCTAGTATTTTATGTTGCAAATACAGTGTCAAATTATAGTATTTAACGTTTTTCATGTTGCACTACTACAGTCAAACATGGAGGGGTCTGATGGAGACCATGAGGCGGAACAGGAGCTTCCTTCCATTGTTGCTTTGTAAATGTTCTGTGAGGTGTATTTCTGGTCTCAATTGTGTACAGTAATCTAAATTCAAATAAACAATGTTATTTAAATAGAGCTCAATGTACTTTCATACTGCATTTTGTTGTGTTTTACTGTTATCTTGCTATTTATTCTTTGATCTGCTCTAGCTATATATATAATTCTGAAGTTAGAAAGTGCCACCCTTCTCAACTTTCCTCTTGGCTATTTATTTGAACAGAATATGCATCTTATGCTCTAGTCTTCTTTTAGCAAAAAAAACAATTTCTTCAGATGACAGCCTTGACATAACTGGTCAAGTTGTTGTTATGCAATCAGGAGGTCATGGGTTTAAGCCGTGGAAACCACCTCTTACAGAAATGTAGGGTAAGATTGCATACAATAAACCTTTGTGGTTTGGCCCTTCTCTGGACTCTGTGCATAGAGGGTAGCTACTTTTGTCTTGGAGTTTCAATTTTCATAAGTAAAATTCCATGAAATCAGCTATCTTTCACTTACAGGGTCGAAAAGCGGCTATTTGTGAAGTTTTTCCTAACGGTCCAATTAGCCATCACTTTGAGGAAAAGTTTGGTGGGGGCATTAAGGTATAGTCTATTGGTCAATGAAGCGAAGAATTACTGGACACCGGTCCAATTAGCTATCACTTTGAGGAAAAGTTTGGTGGGGGCATTAAGGTATAGTCTATTGGTCAATGAAGCGATGAATTACTGGACACCGGTCCAATTAGCTATCACTTTGAGGAAAGGTTTGGTGAGGGCATGAAGGTATAGTCTATTGGTCAATGAAGCGATGCATTACTGGACACTGCAATTCAAATCTTTTTCTTAAAAAAAAGAAAGAAATTTTTGGTGGGGACCCTTATTTGGAGAGTGATGAGGTGTATAAGATGATATGTTTGGTACTCACATTCTGTCATTTGTTTAAACCATAAGATTTCATTTTTTATTTATGTAAAAGTATGGAAAGATGAGCACGCAAAGGTGAGAGAGGTCTCTCTAGAAAGCAAAAGATGTAAGCAATTGTATCATTGAGTGACTAATATTGACAACAACCTCGTGCACTAATTATTGGGGAAATCGATAAAAAATTTATTCAAAAGATTATATTCTTTTATTTAATTTCTCATTATCGTCCTTTTCTCTTCTCTTTTGCCAGTTTCTTTAAATAAATTGAACAAAATCTCGATAGAAAGAAAAATTGTTAGGGGTAGGCTTTTTGATGTAAGAGAAGAATCTAGACTCACTTTAAACACGTTTGTTGCATAGACAATAGAGTAAAAGGGTAGATCGGTGCATTAAAGCTCTTGTTATGCGTAGGTCGGTCTGGGGAAGGATTCAACCGCAAGGATCTATTACATATATGTAGTTTTATCTTGCATTTCTATCAAAGATTATTTTCAAGGCTTAAATAGTGACCTTCTGGTAACTTTACTCTATTGGCTAAGACAATAGAGTAATCATAGAAAATGAGAGAAAATAATTTAGTGCATGGAAATTATTTTTTTGTAACAAACAACACTGCTAACTGAGAGACCAAGACAATACTGTGATTCTACCCACAAAACATTGCAAATAATAAGGTTGAGTCTGCCAGGAAAATGTGACACACACTGTTGTAAGTGATGTTTATTTGACGAGGACGTGATTTTAGATAGGAGATTATGGAGGACATGAATTAGGATAGTAGATGATTATTACGTAGTTGAGCGTTATCACATTTATCCTTCCATGGTTATTATATTACTTTTGTGCTTTTCTATACTTTTATTCGTATCAATATCTATTAATTTTTAATACATCGATTATCAGATATAATATTTTATTGTAATCATTGTTTCTTTTCTTTTTTTCAAATTGCATTTGATATTAAATTTAATTAAGAAGCGTGGGAAATAAGAGATTTTTTTTAATCATTTGTCCAATTCTACATCATGGCATCACCTGCAGTGCACCGGCCATCTCATATAAAGAATAAATCTTTTTATTTTTAAATTTTTATTTGTTGTTGGATTGTTTACATTTGTTGCTTAATTTGGATAATAGCTGTACCAAAGTATGACTTAATTCCTAATTAATCATAAATGTATGTATATCATGCCGTTATTAAACCGTAATTGTTCTTTTATGTATCCACCATTAAGCTATTCACAGTTTTTCCTTTGGTTTTCCATTTGGTGCATCCAGAACACGCATTAGAGTTCGATTAAATTTGGCGTGAACTAGAATCTGACTAAATTCAGATTTTGCGCTGCAGAAGTCATTTGAGGGTGACGCTCCCAACAAGATTTTCTCAATATTTAGGGCTCAAACTCAAAACTTTTAATTAAGGATAAAGCAATTTTGTCACTACACCACAATACCTATACTAATACCAAGAAGTTCTCTTTTTTTCAAGCCGGCAAAAATGACTTCTATATTCCCACACTCAATGAGTCAATGTCTACGATTGGAAGAGATTAACTTCTATTCACTAACAATGGACAAGAGAATTACATCGTCGATTCATTTTTAGAAATACTTATTCCTCTAATATATCCACATATTATTAATATTTAAATAAAAATAACAAAAAAAGTATTATATAATAATTTGGACTCTAAATTAATTATAGAACTTTGTTTAGGATTCTTATTAGATTGACAAAAATAAGAAAGATTCTTTCACGCTTTCTTGCCTTCGTTATTTTCACCTTGTTCTCCATCAATACCATTGAAACAGTTTGAGACAATCATCAATGGCAACTTTTTACTCTTTTTTTTCTTTTTAAAATATAACTAATTAATCTCATTACTAGTTGTCAACATTGTTTAAAATATTCGTCCCAAATTCTTATTAATTTATAAAAATAAAATATTATTATTATTTTCATTTTACCTTTAAAAATACTATTAGTGGAAAAAAACACTTCTTATTTGTAATTTTCTAAATGGGAGTTGAGAGAAAAATGTGATGATTAATATGGGGTACGAAAAGAGTATAATATAGTTAACTGATAAATCAAATGAAAATAAAGCTTATCTAATTATAATTAAATAAGAAGTGTATATAAAAAAACACATTATGCTTCTCCATCTCAATTTTAAGTACACTTTTCATTTTTCAAAAGATAATTTAATTAATTTAATATTTAAAAATTAAAATTAGAATATTCATAATGCTATAGATTGCAATTATCTTATATCAACAAGATAAAATATATATTTTAAAATTTAAATCAAAGTTTAGGTAGTTTTAATCAAAGGCAAAATACTGACCCACCTTTTATTTTTCTATCCAGCAGTTCTTAAATAAAATACTGATAAATATTTTTATTTTTTCCCCTCTTTTTTGAAGACCAAAAAACAAAAACAAAAAGCACCAAATAGGCAAATAGCTGTATTGGGAATTTCAGAACCCAAAAACAATCACATTAAAATAGCCAATAGTTTTCTGTATTAATCATTTCTATTTCAAAAAAAAAAAAAAAAAAACAGGAATTAAGAAAAATCAGTAGCCGTCAGATAAAGTATCTAACAACAAATTATGTCGGGAATTTGACGGTGATCCTCATTTCTCTAACAGAAATTTAGAGCCACCGGAGAGGAAGAAGAAGAGGGGGGTGGGGGATTTTCAGGGAGAAAAAAAGTTTGTTTGATTTGGTTCTTTCATCAGAATCCGTTGCCGATCTTTAATTTCATTTCTTTTGCTTCTTCTTCTTCTTGTTCTTGCCGTTGATATATCAAGAAATGTGAATTTTGCGATATGCGCCATTTGTGACTTGAAATTTATTGGGTGGAGAGAAAGATTGAATCTTTTTCTCTATTTGATAATTGGGTCAAAGTGGGTTGCTTTCAGATTTTGTAAAGGAGCAATGGAAATGGAGAACATTGAGTGTGTTTCGTCAACTGATGGTATTGAAGATGAAGAGATCCAGTTATCTCATAATCATAATCATCAATTTTCTTCTGCAAAACCTCATAATATTCTTCTTCCCGGACTTGCCCCTACTAGTGTACATGAATTGCTTGAATGCCCCGTTTGCACCAATTCTATGTATCCACCAATTCATCAGGTATTTTCTTTTTTGTTTGTTTGTTTGGGTTTTGTCCCTTTTCCTATTTGTGAGATTCGTTTGTTTTCGTTTTTTTCTATGTAAAGGTTGGGTTTTTATGTCTTCAATGTTAATTCTTGCTGTTCTGTTGATGGAAAATGATGTTAAATGTGTTGGAAATGGTATGTTGATCTTTCTTTGTGCTATTTTAACCTTAAAGTTAAAGTTGATTTTATTAGAATTTTCAAATGCTCTTTTTACTCTTTAGAAATATTGTAAACTTTAGATTGAGGTAGAAGCATGATAATGGGGGTTGATAGTTTTGGTTGTGGTATGCTGAGGAAGTGAGGATGATGAGTTTTTTTGGAGAATTTGAGTTGGTTTTAATCAATTTCGGAATGTTTAACGGATTGATGATCAACTTGTAACAGCTTGAGTTTTCAAAAATGACTGCAGATTATTGGATATGCTGTATACTTTTTGACTGTTGGGCGTTCGCCAAATGAAGGCCACTGTACTTAACTGTTTTGCAATCAACTTAGTTGATTTTTTTCATGAATATGAAGTGAGATGATTTATTGCTTGTTGAATAAACATATTAGCCTTATGACTTTGTTCTTTAATTTGAATCCTTCCATGAGATGGATTAATGAGAAAGATTTTGTCAGCCCCTCACACCCAAAGATGTGGGATAACAGTCAATGAATTGGGTGAAAATGATGTGAGACCAGGGTTCAAATTTTATCTGAGAAAAGAAAAATTGCTTGGTGATTTCCTCTCGGTTTAAGTCTTGGTGGCAGAGTTACTTGATAGTTATGCTAGTGGACATGGTAGGTACACGGTGGAACAGTCTAGGTGAGCAGATAATAGGTCCAAACACCACTATTATGAAAAACATAGTCTACTCTTGTTAATGTCTTAGTATAGCAGCTCTGTGGGAGAGTTACACTGTTGTAACATCTGCCAGCTGCGTAGATAGGTTAGAGTCATATTCTGCTTATTAATGCTCTTGGAATCTCATTGTCTTTGATTGAGATTTGTGCAGCCTTTTAGGCTTTTACCAATTTAGCATTGTGTAGGATCAAACTAGTGTAGTCTTAGAAGGTTGCATCAACTTGGTACTATAGCTGTTCACATATGTAGGATAGGGTTGTCAGGGAAAAGAAATGAGTCTTCTGTCGGGAATCTATGGCAAACCACATAACCCCTACCGCCTTCACCCCATTCAATGGTAAATAAATAATTACATGAAATTCCTCCTCACTGGACAAGAAAATGAGAGGCTTGAGAAGGTGGAAAAGAAACTGTATTTAAAAGTTTTGATGTGTTTGTATAACTGCAATTTACGAAGGTAAATTATGTTGTTTCACCCTGTTATCATATGTCCAAATTTTCTTGGATAAATTATAAATGCAAATGGTACTCTCGGTGAGAGTAATTCAGCTATGGTCTTCCAGGAAATATCGAATGCCACTAGGAATTGTATAAGCCGAAAATAGAAATACATCAGCATATATAGGTATCGTCTTTCTAGTTTATTTATAGGAAGCCTGTAAGTTGGTATAATCTTTGAGTATATTTCAGGTGACCTCATTGCAATTTGACATCGCTTAATACTAATTCAATAGGAACTCTATGAGCAGAAATAGGAACTCCTCAGCATATATAGGTGCTGTCTTTTTGTTTCATTTTTGTAAGCCTGTTGGTACAACCTGAGAGTATATTTCAGGCAACTCGATCGAAATTCACATTGCTTGTATCTTATAGAATAAATGCATAAAGTTTGTTTTCTGTTGAGATCAAGTCGGAAACTTGTCATGTGTAACCGCAGTTGACTAAATATCTGCCGTGGTTGAATCATAAGGAAGAAAGATGGTAGCGTAGGGTAGAGTAGATTCGCAATTTGTCTACCAAATTATCATCAATTAGTAAAAGAAGGCTTTGCTGGCTAAATCTTATAACTGCAGACTGCTTTCCTACATCATATAGAGCGGAAAGCATGTCCTTAGAGAATGCTGGGCTTGTATAACCACTAACAAATATGTGTCCTCTCCTTTCCCTAGAGCTTCATTTGTTAAAATTTGTTTTGTTATGATTCTCCTTGCTGCAAGTAAATTATTTTTCTGATGATAGTTTGTGGTGCATAAGCTGGGTGACCCGTGACAAGCGTCTATGCATTTGTTCATTTCTGTAAAATTAGAGTTCTTACAGTTGTGAAAGACTTAAAAGTTTGTTTATTTTGCAGTGTCACAATGGGCACACACTTTGTTCTACCTGCAAAACAAGGGTGCACAATCGATGTCCTACATGTAGACAAGAGCTTGGTGATATAAGGTGCTTAGCACTGGAGAAGGTTGCAGAGTCACTTGAACTGCCTTGCAAATATTTTTCTTTGGGATGCCCAGAAATATTCCCATATTACAGTAAGCTCAAGCATGAGGCACTGTGCAATTTTAGACCATACAATTGCCCATATGCTGGATCAGAATGTTCAGTGACTGGTGACATCCCTTATTTGGTTTCACATTTAAGAGATGATCACAAAGTGGATATGCACACGGGATGCACATTCAACCATCGCTACGTGAAATCAAATCCTCGAGAAGTAGAAAATGCCACATGGATGCTGACGGTAAGTCCATCAACTTTTAAATTTTTTTGAGTTCAATAATGATTCTGAGCATAGCATCATGATTCATGTGTTATATGTTTCATGCTGTTTTGGTTTATGAAAGTTCAAGTATCCTTTTATTCACCCTAACAATCAGGATGCTAAGAAATAGACCTATAAAAGTTCTGTGGATGAATTATTGACATGGGAGAATGTGGATAACCAAATTATACCATGACCATTTCTTAAGGCTTTGGGAATACCCTGTATTATCTTGTTCTCTCTTTCTGCAATATTTTCTCTCATGTTTTCTTTGATAGGTAGATCCTTTCCTAGAGATTCTCTTAAGGAATACATTGGACAGTATTATATCATTCTGTTGAAGGTCACACGTCTCTCATTTATTGGATATTGAGTTTCTGAATATCAACGAAGGAAGAAAGGCATCCTTATGATGGTCTTCAAATAAAGAAAAATGACATCCTTATGATGATCTTCAAATTTAAAAAAATGGCCTGCATGATGTCAAAGGAGATGTACTGTAGCATTTTACTTTTATAAATACAGATTATGTTACCAATTTCAAAAAAAAACTTTTATATATACAGATACAAGATAGATAGGGATGAATTTTAAGGCATGACATGTTTTAATTTCTGCCTAGACATCTTGTGGTTGCCTGCATTCTGCATAATGTCATTTTCTCTCTTCTTATATATACATGTTGACATATCCGAGTTCATTCTCATTGACCAACCCTTGTTACTCCTTCCTCAGGTCTTCCATTGTTTTGGACAGTATTTCTGTCTCCACTTTGAGGCATTCCAGCTTGGTATGGCCCCTGTTTATATGGCATTTCTACGATTTATGGGTGATGAGTCGGAGGCACGCAATTACAGCTATAGTCTCGAAGTAGGAGGAAATGGTAGAAAGCTCATATGGGAGGGAACACCAAGAAGTGTTCGAGATAGCCACCGCAAGGTCAGGGACAGTCATGATGGTCTAATAATCCAACGTAACATGGCACTTTTCTTTTCTGGAGGGGATCGAAAGGAGCTAAAACTTCGAGTTACTGGAAGGATATGGAAAGAACAGCAAAATCCAGAAGGTGGAGTGTGCATACCAAATCTGTGTAGCTAATTTATTTCTCGGAGTGATTGTTTTTTTTTTTTTCCTTTTTCCTTTACTTTTCCCTCCCCTATTTTTTCCTGTGGATGTATGTGCCTGTGACAGTGGGTGTAAAGAGACAGGACAGCAATCTGTTTGTACCCTCGGAACTTCATGCTCTGCCCAGCTACATATCATTGTCCCTGAAGATTTAGTCGTATCAATTGTTAATAACCATCTTACAACTCCTTGTGTTGTAGCATCGTCTGAATTCTTGAATAATTCATGACATTAGAAGAAATCTTGATCATTAGAAACTTGTGTTGTAGTGTCATCACAATTCTTGAATAATTCATGACATTAGAAGAAATCTCGATCATTAGAATGACCAGTCTATCTCCTAACGGCAGTGGTAAAAGAGACTAATAATAAACGAAATGTTAAAAAATCTGCCAGAGTGCCAACTACAATAATGTAGGTAATAGAAACCAAATAATTCAAAGATGAACCTAATGCAGTAATGCACAACTCCTCCATGAAAAGAGCCAACCCCAGAACCTGTTCACAATGAAATGATATTGGGGAGAACTACCCAGATTCACTTAATTTTAGAAGTTCTTGATCAGTACAATGGGACAACAATAGAGGAGGACAGACAAAATTGGAGAAGACATAGTAAGGGCAGTTTTACGGTGAACTCTGGCATACACATATCTTAATCATGCTTGTCAACAGTTCCATATATGGAGCTGGAGAGCAGTCTGGAAAGTGAAAAAAAAAAGACCCTAAGATGGCTTGTTTTGTGTGGTTGGTTGTCATAGATGCCGGCCTAACACAAGATAACTTAAAGAGAACAAGAAGGCATTTGTGTTCAAGGTAGCTATCTTTGTGGGAAGGAGTGAAAGTGGCAACCATTTATTTATACAGTGTGAGGTTACCAGATTCCTATGGCAACTATTCCCGAGTATGAGAGATTTGCCATGGATCATGGCCAAGAATACAGGGAAGCTGCTTGCTTGTCGGAACTTTGTCTGGAGGACTAGTCAGACCAAAAAGGAACCAGCACTTTTGATGTAATTAAGATGTTGATTAAGTGTTAGATATCATACAATACCTGTAGAAGCTATGACTTCTGATGCTTTTGTAAAGATGGCCTAGTGCAGCTTTTGTGCTACACACACACAATGTCTTACCATACTAAAATTAAGTGTATCCACTGTGAGCCTAGATGGGAAGCTAATGCTTCATATGATTCTTCAACTACATGAATACTTTGATTAAAAAATATTGAAATACATTAATAACGCTATAATACAGGTTTCACAGTACATTCACAAAATAACTTCGGTACTAATGTACTAGTGAAACAAGAAATGAGACGAGTTAGATTACACCAGAGATATTGCTGCATTGCAAATTGTTACTCACCATTTACTTAAAGATGATCAAAAAAATCATTTCATTTCATTTCCATCTAAATTACAAACAATTTTCCGCTAGTAATTTATCATAAGAGGATTATAGTTCGTGCTTGCAAGTGTGGCAGACTGAAAAGAAACCTACTATTTTATCATTCTGCTACCTGATCAAAGTGCACCATCACTTCTAGCTTCTGTAGCAACCAGGTTCTCAGCTTCTGCACCCTCCCCAGTAGAACTAGCCTCTGCAACAGTTTCTTGAACACTCACCTCCTCTTGTTTGTCATCATCATTGATGCTGGAAGCCTCACCAGCAATTGTTGACTGCTCTTCAGGCACCTTATTTCCAAACAATTTAGGACTATTTATCAAAGAGGAAACAGCAGCTCTTGCACTGGCCTTCGCTTTTTCGGCTGCTTCAACCTCCCTGTCTGCGGCTTCTTTCTTCTCCCTTTCGATATCATCCATAAGCTTGGTCAACTCCTCATCTCTACCTTCCTTCGCCAAGGCTTCTCGAACAAACTCTTGCAACTCATCAGAGAAATCAGCTGGATCCTCCCTCAACATTCTATCCACAATCTTAAGCACCTCATCATGCTGCCCAATATCAAACAATGCATTCATCATAAACTTGTAGCTATCATCATTCATCCTGAGCTTTCCCATCATCAGATCAAAAAATGATTTTGCTTCATCAACTTTACCAACTTTGACCAAACCATCAACCAACCTATCATAAACCCCAAGATTAGGCCTCAATTTAGAATCCACCATGGTCTTAAAATACGCAGCAGCGTCATCAGGCCTACTTTCTTTAAAGCAAGTATCCATCAACAAAACAAACGTGAACTCATCAGGGCTGACCCCCTTTTCGCCCATATCCTTGTAGAGCTCCTCGGCCTCACCCAACAAGTCATGTTTGCACAACTGCTCAATCAGATTATTGTAAGACAATGTGTCTGGTCTACACCTCTTCTCTCCCATGCTGTTAAATACATTGATTGCGTCTTTGAACCTTCCCAATGCACAATAACCATCCACCATTACATTATAGCTACCCAAATTCACGGTCAATCTTTTTGGAGGATCGTGCTCATTCAGCATCCTATCAAATAGCTTTAATGCCTCATCGAACTTTCCGTTCTTGCTTAAAGCATCTAGAATATAGTTGAATGCCACAGCACTCATCTTAATCTTAGAATTCTCACCCACAGCTTCCTCATAACACTCCATAGCCTCCTGCTCCATTCCCCTCAAGAAATAACCTTTCATTAAGCTCCCATAAATCACTCCATCCGAAACACTTCCTCCCAATTTCTCCTTCAATTCTTCATAAAGCTCGAAAACTGCATCTGGGTTCGAACCCTTAGCTTGTCCAGACATCAAATAACTATACACAATCGGGTCAGCACTAAACCCCTTGGACAACATTTCCTCCTTCAACTCCATCGCCCTATCAATCTTGTTATTATCAACAAGCCCTTTAATAAGTATCCGATATGTAGTCGGAGAAGGGTTAAATGGTGCATTATTGATGAGCTGCTTGTAATGTTCCATAGCCATATCCGTTTTCCGGCAATCCATAAAAGCCGTGAGGAGCAAATTATGTGTGACAATATTAGCCCCGATACCAGCCTGAGTGATGAATCGGTGAAGAGAAAGTAGATCAGAATATCTCGACTGCCTGAGTTGCGCAGCCATAACAGCGTTACAAGTAAAGATAGTAGGGCGGCAATTAGAGTAAACAGAGTGCCGCGTGTACAAAGCAGCTTCATCCAAATCATTCTCACGAATCAGTTTAAGAATCCGATTATGGAGATTAAGTCTATTACCGGATAGTACAGAAACAGTTTCGGGGATCTTCGGTGCATTTGGGTTATTAGTGGAGCTAGGGTTTTGAGGTGTAGTGGGACGAGGTTGATGTTGCTGACGAAGGGAGGATAAAGGGGGTTCAATACGGAGGCGGCGTTTGCGTTTACGGCGTTCAGCGGCAGCTTCTTCTGGAGTGGCAAATGAGAGGAGACGGAGGGAAATGAAGGAAGGTGGTGGTTGAGGGCGGCGGAGATAATGGGGTTTAGCTAGGGTTCTGAGGTGATGGGTGAAAAAAGTGTGCTTGGAGAGAGCCATCTCGATTGGTCGGTCCCTTGCGAAAATGGAGGATTTAGGGTTCTGCCAGGGTTTATCAGTGGCAAAGGGATTGGAGAAGACGGAGAATAGATTCTAGAAAAGTGTTAAACGGGCCGGGTTTTCCTTAGCTAAAATGATCCAACATCATCTACAAAAGCGCAGATAGGACTATTGTAACTTTGTAAGTACTGGTAAAAATGAAAAATTGAATCAATTTAGTAACTTTTTAATTATTAAAAATTAAATCAAACTAAATGTAATACCAAACGAAAATTGATTTTATTACTTTCTCTATCTCATTTTATGTGGCACCATTTCCTTATTAGTTCATCCCAAGAAAAAATAGTACTGATCATTTTACTATCATTAGAAATAATGTAACTTTAAAATTAGATCACAAATTTTTTTAAAAAAATAATTCTTAAATATCATGTCAAATGATGTCACATCAAAATAAGGCAGGGTATTAATTTGGATGAGGTTTTAACCAAACTGTGAACATATTATATCATTCAACTTTAATTCCAAAAGGTTTCATATCTAAACATACTATTCGGTTTGGGTTTTTCGATTTTTGGTTTTGAAGAAGTGTAATTCAATCCAAACTGAAATTAATTTGGTTTGATTTGGTTTTTCTCTTTTCAGTTTGGTTATTCGATTATGCCAATAATTAGAAACATAATCAAAGTTACATTCGCAATTTGAAAAAATAATATACATATATACAAGGAGGAGTAATAATATTGAATCTCTTAAATATACTTTCTAATATAAATTACAAGTAAAAAGTAAAACACAATACTTAAAAGTATATCAATTATAGATGTTCAAACATAAAATATAAACTAAATAAAATAACTAAAAAGGGACAAAAGTGATTAACTCCAAGTTATAGTTGTTCAAATTGATTTTATTTTTTGAAATCCAAAATCAAACAAAATAAATCACTAATTCAAAACTAAACCAAAAAACCAATCCAAATTAGAAAATGCATCAACTAGGGGAGCAATGAGTGAATTATCCCAACGAAAAAAAGTACAGTATAAGTGTATCGCAAAAAGGCAATTCAATAATTAGAAATGCATCAATTTATTTATCAGAGAAAGAAAAAAATAAATCATAAAAAGGGTAGTATAGTAATTAGACTGCCACTGTTTTAGGGTTCATATAAATCTTCATCTTGCCCTATTCACTCAATAACAATTCCCCATTACTAAAGTTCTTGACATCTACATTTTTTTTTTGAGGTGACCCCTTTTTACCATTACTTAACTGGCAAAAAGGAACAATGTTTATACTTCAAGATTCATGTTTGATATAATTCTTTGTTACTTTTATTGCATAATATTTTATTGGGTATTTTCATACTTTGATTGATGCACATTTATCATGTCTTCGATTTGAACTTAATATTAAGATTATTTTGAAATATATATTAAAGATGTAGTCTTTGTTAAAGCTGTATATGCACGGTATATTTGGGATGAGGGTTTATGGAGTCTATTGTTGATTCTATTTACCTAACTAAGTTCCGTGTCTTACTTTTGAGAGGAACAGGTAGTAGAGTTTTTGGTATACCAATATTGCTGGAAAAATGTCAGGGTAAGTGGAATTTAGTTAACTTTATTGTCAAATTCAGTTTGTTTACTTGATTGTAAGTGTTGCAGTCGATGTCGTTTTCGTTTGTAATGATCTGGAGACCAGTATTTTGATCAGCTTTATCAGTAGTTTTTGCAACTTGGTGTGGATTATGTTTGTATGTGTGTAGTAGTCCGTGTTATTCGAGTGCTATTTGAACTATTCTTTTACAATTATGTTCCTATGTTTGCGAGGAGTCTTTAGTTTGGTTAGAGATTTGTATGCCAATGTAGGGAATAAATGTGCTGTTTAGTGAATCTCTTGTTTCAGGGAGTTCGTTACAAATTATTGAGTAGTAGAATGAACTGGGTCCAAATATAGTGGAATTGATATATTGGGATAGATGATTGATTGTAGTACACAAGACTTTGTACAATTGTTTCGTGTTTTGAAATGTCAGTAAACAAGAAAAAGAGTGTTGACCTTATTACTTTGTAGATGTTTCTATAAGAGCTTCAGAAGAACCCATTTAGCAGAACCACATAGGACTTTGCTGCTTTGCTAGTTAATTGCTTGAAGCAGAACTAAATACCACTTGCCTGATGACGCTTACGAAAAACCAAAAACATGCTATCACTACCTCAAATACAGAAGTGAAAGATATAGAAAGTCTTTTATCCATAGGTCGACCCTGAAATGAATGATTAGTGATGTGGATAGACAAGAGTGTTATTTTTCACAATATTTGTCCTAGAGAAAATGGACTGATGTTGGGGTTTCATTTTTATGGCAAAGTAGCGAGTTTGGTGAAATGTTTTATTTGTTGAAGTATGTAAGATGAAAAGTGAGGTCCTTTTTCAGTGAACAAATGGATAATTTGTGTAGGAACCTATCACGTATTGATAGTGACTTGAGATGGTCATCAATTCTCCGGGAAATTCTTTTGTTTCTTTGTCCTTTACCTTTCTTGATCTCCCTCCGTATCATCTCTTTATCGGTCTCCTTCTTGGTTTTACATGAATATCATGAGATTGCCCTCCATCTTTTTATGAAGTAGATGTAAAATTTAAACAGGAAATAGAATGGCTCACCACGACAGCTTTAATTTATATGGAGCAGCACTCCGTTCCTTGTTTCCAGAAAATTATACAATGAGCCATAGATAACAGTCCTCACCTGGTATCAGACATTTTATGTGTCATATAAACATTTTAGTTTAGTTCAAAATTTTGAGAATCAGCTTATGTCTTGGAACTTCAAATCAATGGGGGGTATTTCTATTCCCTGGCAAACCATTCATTGGACTTGGTATCCTAAGTAAAGCTGTCTCCCAAGTTTCATTGAATGTGGCACTTAATGGTTAGGGATATCCCTTTCAGTTTGCCTTTGCTGAAAACTGGACTTTGTTTTTCTGTTTTCCATTATTCATGCCACATTTGATACTGATCTGTGCTTAATTAATTATGTTTTTTTAGTTTTTTACTACCTTAAACTTTTGCCCGAGGGTTCTCTGCTTAATATCTCCTTCGACTGTAGAGAGGATGTTGCTGTTGTTGCTGCTGTTGCCGAGGCTCCTGCACCAGCACTTGGAGAGCCCATGGACATCATGACTGCTTTGCAGCTGGTGCTGAGGAAGTCTAGAGCTCATGGAGGCCTCTCTCGGGGACTACATGAAGGTGCAAAGGTGATTGAGAAGCATGCTGCACAACTTTGTGTGTTAGCAGAGGACTGTGACCAGCCAGATTATGTCAAATTGGTCAAAGCACTCTGTGCTGATCACAATGTCAGTTTGATTACGGTCCCGAATGCAAAAATTCTTGGCGAATGGGCTGGTGTAAGTTTATTTGTGGTTGCTACTTGCTACTTGCTACTTTTTAGCTCCAAGGCTCTCCCAGTTTTACTGTCTGCCACTCTTACCTTCTAATTTTGAAAATGAACTGGAGTGTGTGTTGTTATGAAGGTGCGCCTTACCAATAAACCTACTGATTGTCTAGTGGTACGACCACAACACGTGATATTGTGTGGGTTAGGCACATGCCTTGCTGAGACAAAAGCTTGTTATTCACTGAGTTTTGAACTGTGCTATTAGTCCGGGGTTTTGCCGGTTATTAAAATAATAGACCCATTTGTCCTTTTAAGGGAGGTGGTGATAACTATTTACTTCCTGACTTCTCTTGATGTCCATTTTCATCATTGGAGTACAATTTTTTTTTTTCAATTCTTATTTTTGGGGATCTGTTTGCAGTTGTGTAAGATCGATTCTGAAGGGAAAGCAAGGAAGGTGACCGGCTGCGGCTGTGTTGTTGTGAAGGTATATCCATGAACTGCTGCATATCATAATCTCTTTCTCGCATGCATATATATAATTTGGTTATATCTTCCTGCAATTATAGGAAATATTTCTTGAAAATGCTGAAATATGAATAGAACCTGATAAGTTGTGAAAAGAGAAGATTTTCCATCATAGTTGATCTTGTGATCGTTTTGCAGGATTATGGAGAAGAGACTGAGGGTCTGCATATTGTCCAAGAGTATGTGAAGTCCCATTAAATTCGCGGTGCATATGAAGACCTCTTCCCTCCCTACCAAAATGATAATCCGGAAGACAGTAGTTCTGCAGTTGATTTTCAGTTTTTAAGATTAGGTTGAAACTCTCAAGCCTAGCGTCCTTCAAGTTTTGTTTTCTCATCTGAAAAGAATATTGATTTACTAGTCAGAAATCGGAAACTCTCTCTGGTTTACTTGTGACGTTCTTTACTTTGATGACTAAAAGATAATCTTCAAAAAAAATTTAGCTATGTATGTATAAAATAATTTATACTCAAAAGTGCAATTAAATTGGATAATGCAGGTTTTATTTTAGGTTGCTATGAAAAGTCTGAAAATTTTCTACCCCTACCCTAATATACATCTATTTGAAAATGCTACATCTGTTTTACTCCAAAACTTTGCTGGCCAAGAAATCAATAGATCTTAAATCAAACAAGAGTATTTTTGTACTTCTTTACCTAAAAGACTCTCATGTGATTTCATGCTCGACTTTAGTTGGCCAAATAATCCTTCAAATCAGAGACACCCTCAAAAGCCTTTGGACAAACAGTTCTTCTCAGCTTGCTTAGCATCAATCTTCTCAAAATTTACCTTACTAACATAAACGTTTGTTGAGGTAGAAATAACATAAAGTCCGATAGGCACGTCTTAAACGAATTCCTATTAAGCTCAAAAGGTCGAGTAACAAGTAAGCAACCTGGCAAAAAGTTGTTGCAAGAACACAATATTTTCCAACTTGAATCTTCCAATAAGGATAATCAACACCGTGCCTGGTGTGATACTATCACACCACGTATATGATAAGCTATAGAGTAAAATCTTTAAAATAGCAGTCAAATTTGAAGTATGGTACCTCCACTATAATTGGTGTTCCATATTTTTCTTAGCTAGAATGCAGTTGATTTGTTATAACAAATACTGTCTTAATGAGGTTTGCTTCACTTGTAGAAGGCCTGGTAGTAGTAATAGTCAGTTGGGACTAATTTGGATTTCTGATCATTAGATTGTTTGTCCAGTAACCTCATAGTATGTATTACCTTCAAGGTAGACAAATATAATTAGCAAGAGGAGGGAGAGGGAAAACCAATGGGAAAGAAAAAAACGATTGTAGCCATGTTTAGGGCATTGTTTCTTGGCTGTAAGAAGGCAGACTACTGGTTCTTTCTGCAGAAGAATAATAGTGCGACTCAAGCTCCTTAAGGCTAGCAGCTGCCTCCTCTCCAATTCTGGATAACATGCATTCTGTTTTCTCAGCCTGTTTGGTAAATTCTTCTGTTCTCTGCTCCACATGATCATTTAGAGATGCAAATCCTGAAAACATAGCTGTTTGCTTCAACTCCGACACCAACTTAAGCAGTGAATCAGCTGCGTGGACCTGTTGTTCATTGCATCCAATATATTATATTAGATGATAGGGAGAATAGTTGTATCTGAAAATTTAAGAGGCAAGCACAATTGAATAGCTTAAGATCTCTGCACTTTAGTGAAAGTCTTTGCATTAGTTCAAAAAGGAAATGACAACAAGTCTTGCTTATAGCAGGCAACACAACAAGCTATGTTAAGGATAGTAGATGACTAGCACTCACAAGAAGGCACTGAAGCTATGAGAAGAGGCAAAGAGAGGATCACACTTATAGCCTAAAGGAAAAACTTACGTTCTATGTCAGTTTGATAAATCAAGTATCTACGATATAAAAAGAAGTGGATAATGAGTAAAAATCACCATAAATTATAGAACGACTTTAAAATGGTGATGACCTTTGCTTCCACTGTTCAGTCATATTTCAATTAGAAAAAAAGAAGGGAAAAGGGTCAAAAATACCCTTCAACTTTGGTTTATTGTTTGACTTTACCCTCGCCGTTAAAATGAAGTTAAATTTACCCTCACCGTTACTAATTTCACCAAAATTACCCCTCAAATGGATGGAAAGCCCCAAATCAACTAAAATTACCCAATTTTGATTAAAACGACCCGATTTCTCTTTTAATCTGAACCCGACCCACGAATTCATACCAAATTAAAACCCTAAATCCATTTCTCTAATCTTCCTCTCCTTCCTCAGTTGAAATACCCTATTATAGAGGCAAAAAAGCTCAACTACAATATCATTCTCCTTCTCCTCACAAGGTAAGTCATTTTCTATTGAGTTAATTTCATTTTATTATGCTAATGGATATTTAACAATGAAAGCTGCTAGCATATCACATTAGCGGGTAATTGAAAATAAATAATTTGTAATTTCGATTGGTAATTTTAGAGAAACTTTTGTGTTTTTTTCATTTCAGAAATAGAGTTGATTGATCAATGATGAAGATCGAGGTGGGAAAATCGACTATTGTGTAGCTAGTGACTGAGACGCCGCAGCTGAGGCTGTGGAACTCTGTGGGAAAATCAACGATGGTGTAGCCGGTGACGGAGACTCCGCAACTGAGGTTGTGGAACTCTAATGTGGATTTGGTGGTGCCTAATTTCCACACACCAGTGTTTGTTTCTATAGGCCAACAAGATCCCCTACATTTTTTTGACCGAAAGGTGCTTAAGGAGGTATTAAGCAAAGCTCTACTGCTGTTTTATCCGATGGGTGAGAGGCTGTGCAGGGACGAAGATGGCCATATTGAGATTGATGGTAAGGGCCAAGGTGTGCTGTTTTGCAGAAGTTGAGTGATGGTGTGGTGGATGATTTTGGTGATTTTGCACCGACGTTAGAGCTTCGAGGCTTATTCCGGCAGTTGATTACTCAGAAGGAATGCAGTCTTATGCTCTCTTAGTGTAATGGGTAAAAGAGATTGGGTTTTAGGTTAGAGGGGTCGGGGCATTGGGTTTAAAATGGGGAATGAGTCTTTTTTTAAAATTCGGGTTAATTTGGGTCAATTTTGGGGATTCTGTCCATTTGAGGGGTAATTTTGGTGAAATTAGTAACGGTGAGGGTAAATTTAACTTCATTTTAACGGTGAGGGTAAAGTCAAACAATAAACCAAAGTTGAGGGGTATTTTTGACCCTTTTCCCAAAAAAGAAAGAGTAAAAGACAGTTTTTGCACTACGAGTTCAGGTCAGAGAAACTTTTCATACATGAATACTGTCGATTTGCAAATACGAAATGTATACCATTCATATGCACATTCTATCTAATTTGAGATGAACATCTAATTGAACACCAGAGCTATGTATAAGTAGAAAAAAAAACTCACCATCCTAGATGCACGCATCTCCATCATAAATGCTTCTTGCGAATTTCGCACTGGTGGATCATTGACCTATTATAAACAGTTGTCAACAAGTGGAGACAAATACATTACCTATCTGCAAGAACATAAGTAAATATATCTCCTAGTTTCATTGTAACAGTTCGAATCTAGCATAATGGACTTTACAGCTAAAATGGAACAAATGAGTAGCAAAAGAGGTGTTCGAGACAAAAAAAAATTACACTTTTTCCCTTTTCAACAAATCATGTCATCTCAAAGTTCAATTCATCAATTGTCGGCGTTCCTTGTAGAAGTAAGTTAATATATGATAATATAGCAAATTTCAAAAGCTCTTTGAAACATTTGAATTTCGTTCCTGAATTATCTCCACACATTAGAGATGTCAACAGTGATTCCTACAATCAATAATTGGACAAAGATACATTGGTATGTGCTTAGTCTCAAAAATCCTGCAAGATTTTGAATTGCCCTATAACCAGACCCAAACCACCACAACTTCAAGGCAGATTTATCACTTTAATCACTACAATTGCACAGAAAAATTTAAAACTTTGAGCACTCCTAGTTCTACAGCCAAGCTTTTCGCCCCCCAAAAAAAAATCAGAACTATAAATTTAATGGGCGATCTGTATTTAGTACTGGGTAGAAGGTGAAGGAAATGGGGGCATACCCGTGCAGCGTTAACAATGAAGCCATAATTGTCAACAATATTCCCAATATCAGCATCCACCCTCTGCAGTAAGCTCTTCTGCTTTTGAGCTGCGGCGGCGGCCGCGGCGGCAGTTGGTCCGCCTCCTCCAACATTTGCTCCTTTATTCATTGTAGGTTGAAACCTAACTTCCTTTTCTTATTTTTATCAAATAACTGCAATAGTCAAATTAACAGGAGATCAAGTGAATAGAAAGAACACAGATTCAAATTAATTCATGCTATCCAAAATTTGACTTCAAAAAAGCATTAAATCTTACCTTCTGCCTGAAATTTAAAATAGTGGCATATAAATAGGAATTTGCGGGTTCAAATATAAACACACATCATTTTATATTATGATGATTTGATGCCATTATGTATAATTATTTTTATTTTATTTTTGTTTATTATTTTATTCGAACATTTTTTTTTTCTTTCATATAGATTAGTGTGTGATATTTTCAAATTGTTGATATATGATATTATAAACTAGGGAAAACATATAGTTTATCCAACATTGTTTTTATCAAAATGATAGAGTACAATACTATATAACATAATATATGATAGATCAGGAAACGATATGTATGAATGAATCATCCAAATAGTTATTGAAGGTAAGTAAGATTACTTGTGACATTAGGTGCAACTTCAAAACTAATTCGTGACCATCTTCAAATGTAAAATTGAAATTCCATTTAATTGTCCTTTATAGATATTGTTAGAATTAGAATTATATATAACAAATTATGGATCTCAAGTCCTCGATATGGTCAAATTTATACATAATAATTAGAGATCTCAGTTTGTTTTTATGAAATAAAAATGAATAAGAAGCTCACAGTGTTATGCAAAGCTCCATGTTCCATGGTACTATGCTGAGAGACAACTAGAGAGGGTGGGGAACTGGGGTTTAGGAAACAGCTAAAACCTCATGCTTTTCATAAAACACAAAAAGGCATTAATAAGCAAAGTCCAATCCCATTTTCTAGACAGTGACAACCATTTATCCCAAAACATACTACTACTTAACTACCTATGAGTATGTATGAAATATAAGCCTAGTCATCTTCTTCAGTCTCTTCATCGTCGTCATCGTTTTCACCATACCTCCATCCATCCCCAACATCATCTCGCTCCTCTTCTGTTTCTTCACTATCTTCTTCATTGAAGTTCTCTTCTTTAATCGGCCAAGGTTTCTTCGATATACTTAGATTGACTTGAGCAGCACTAGATGAGCTTTTGCGTGCAACTTTTAAAGGTGGCTGCTTTAAGCTTGGTTTTGGTCTGCTCTGTTTCTGAATTCTTCCGTTTCCACGTCTTGCAGCATATGCATCCTGATCACTGCCTTCATCCATCTCATTGTCAGCAGTGGATTGAACATTTCTCGCATTCTCCTCTGGGAAATGACCAGGGTGCATGTTCCTTAAATGAAGATTCAGCTTGTATTCATGGATGTAAGATTTGTCACAACCTTCGTATGGACAGCTATAAGGGCGGTCGGATGATGATGAGCCATAAGCTGCTGAAGAAGATTTCGGAGTCTTCACTGGCTTCTCCACAGGCGGGGTATACTTTGGTGCATGTGTATGTGCATGTGCATCTGGTGTGTTGTTCTACATAATGAAAAGATTTAAATTGTAATCAAATCCAGCTTCAAGTGCTACGTTACAAGATGAAAAGCAAGGTGCATCCACATGTGACATATCTACAGGAAACTATTAGCTTAAACATCTAGTAAATCATTAGAGGAAACTGTCAACACAAACATCAAAAAGTGATCAATTTAGTGATGAAGTGATACAAGATATTAATCCCTGCATAACTACTGTCTTTTCTGCAAAGTTCTGGTTATGAAGTCAACTTCTATTCTATGCAGTATACTTAAAGTGACATAAAGCCAACCATTAACAGGATGATAAAAATTCTATCCACACATTTATATTGAGGACAAGATTACACATTGAATAGCATCTTTTTCCTTTAAACATCTTTGACGAGGAAATGAAGGGGGAACATGGGGCAGTGAAGGGTAATGGGTAATATGCAACGTAAAAAAATACTAATAAGGAGATCTAACAGAGCTCCTCCAGCATATTGGAATTTATGGGCAAAGAAAATCTTAAAGATAAATATATTCAAAGAAAGTATATACATGTGCATGTGAAATCAAAGTTCAGTCTGGTTTACAAAGAGGAATTGGCCCAAATAATGTTTAAGAATCCAAAGTTGGGAAGACACAGCAAGTGATTATTGATGAAATATTTAGGACATAAAATATTTAGGACATATAACACCTTGTTTGTGATCAAAGATAGAAAAAGTTCATAAAGTCTGTATTAGTATATCATGGTCAAGATAAGGACGATAGAGCAAATTACAAACCTTCTGGTGAGTAGATGAAATATGATTTTTAAGTTTGTACTCATGTGCATATCGCTTTCCACATTCTGGATACGGGCAGATATGATAGTTCTCCTGGGAGTGTGTTTTCATGTGTGATCTTAAGTTAAAATCCAGTGAGAATGCCTGCATTGATTTCAAAAGGAATCTGTGAAATTGAAGCACAATAAGAAGCAGAAGCCGTCATAAAAACATAATACATACAAGCATGTCTGTGTTCCATGACATTTATCCCGAACAGAACAAGAAACAAGATAGAATTCCTATGGATACAGTAACAGAAAGTATTTGGGAACATTTTTTTGATGGCCAAGAAATCCCGAGGGCCACCTGGCGCGCAGTTTAAAACTTAGTGGATAATAGGCCCATACTCTACCCCTCTCCATTTAAATAACAAGCTTTTATCAAATTATCTACGACTGGATTCAAACTCAGGATGTGGGCCCAATTCACACTACAAGTGTCGCTCTCTTATCACTAAACCAAAGCCCTGAGCCAGAAATAATTTGGAAACATAAATACGGGTTATACAAACACTTCTATTTTTTTTTGTTTCTTGTCCCTTCCTTTTTTTTTCTTTGTTTTATTCTTTTGGTGTTGTGGGACAAAGAGGCCCATCATAGGGTGCCTGGTGAGAAGCAAACCTTGCACCTTTTGCATAAAAGAAAGTTTCCATTTTGTTTTTGTATTTTGGGGTTTCTTCTCTTTATTTTATTATTGCCCTTCTCTTTTATTCTTTTGGCACAGGCTACTCACTCCCCAATCAGTCATGGAGTTACCAGGAAAGTGCACAATCGCACAAACTGTATTTCTTCTTCACGCAATTACTATGTTTCAATGTATGTGAACCTATTTGACTGGGCACAAAATTAAAGAAATAAATGGAAACTTTGGAACTCGTGGTCTTAAACAAGCAATAACATTTGTATGGTTATTTAACATAACTCTGCCAAGAGAGACTGCTTTACGTTTGATCCTATGTACCCATAGAAAGGAAGCTATAAGTAATGCAACTATGAATCTCATGGATTCTTCCACATCAGAAACCCTCTCCAATCGACACCAATCACCACACACCCCTCCTGTTGTCCCCCCCACCCACTAGTTCCTCCAATTCCCCACTCCAATGTCTTTCCCCAGACCTGCTGTCGGTGACGGTGGTGGCATGGAGATTATCCCTGACTGAATGAATTCTACTACGTCCATGTGTGCAGCTGCTAGGGAATAAAGGGTGGTGTCACATGGTGGTTTTAAAGCTGAGGAAATGGCATAAAACTGCAAGAGGTGAAGGTTGGGAGGCGTGTATGGTGTGGCGGCAGTGAAAATGGATTGTGTGACTGAGAGTGAATGCATAGTATGTGCACTGCAAGTGTTCGTGTAAACGTTTTTGTGTCTGGAGATTCCACAGTTCATGGAAGGAAACTGGTTATTTTGTTCTTTTTAGGTGGGGTTTGGTGGTTGTGGGTGTGGGTGTGGGTGTGGTTTCAGAAGACAGGAAGGAATTTTTGGTAGCTGTTTACATGATGATGAGTCGCTAAGGATGAAGGTGAGGGAGGTGATTTCAGAGGTTGAAGGTGATTCTTGGAGTGGTGATTTGAAGGTGCACTGGTGGAGCAATGGTGGAAGGAGGAGAAGGGTGGAGGCTGCAGAAGGAGAAGGTGGTGGAAGCAATGGTGGAAGGGTGGTGGCAGCAATGGAGAGAAAAAT